>NW_024496525.1:4179935-4816693 GCF_017590055.1 Onychostruthus taczanowskii | reverse complement strand
GCCGGAGCCTCTCCCCGGGTCCCGGCGGTGCCGAGCGCCGCTCCCGGGAGCGCCGGCGGCCGCGGGCCCCGCTGCCCTGCCTGGCCCTGCCCTGCCGCAGCCCGGCTTTGGGGAGGCTGCCGGGACTCCCGCGGCTGTAACCCTGGGCTGCCTACTTTATTGCTAAAAACACATTCCTTATGTTGTGACTTAAACCTGATTTGGAGGGCCAGTGCTGTGTTGAAGCCTTAGGTTTCGAATACGTTTGCACGTGTTAGTGATACATAATTGTGGGTTTTATTTTTGGGCGTACTTGAGAGTCAAGATTTTGGTCAGGTGACTGCACCAGCTGTCCTGGTGATTAAGCTTGATAAAGCTTTTCAGAGCTGTGAGCAGGTGACATCAGATGTACTACCATCCTGCAAAATCAGCAATTTGAAAAGCTCAAAGCCCTATGGAATTGTGACCCCGATTCATTGTTTTAAGAATTATATCCTGAATGATAATACTCCTGTTATACATGGATTATTTATAATGGAGTTATGTACTGGAGAGGATGTGAAGGTGGTTTATTCCTGCATTACAGCTTTTATCTTTTTCTCTCTTTTAAAGCATTTATTTTGCTGAACTAGGAAAAAAAAAAGCCTAAACATAAAGACTTATTGCAGTATGGTTTTGTAAAAAATATGTGTAATTCTGTCTCTAGAATGTTTCTGCCAAGTAGTAGAAAAAAGAAGAAAGGTCTTGCAGAAAATAAGATTTTATTAAAATGCAAATTCCTTTGGTGATGAGGAAGTACTGGATGTAGAAGGAAATATTCATGTATGCTCTTTCCTGTAGGATATTCAGTGAGGAAGAAATTCAGTCATATTTCATGAGCCTGTAAAGATTTTATGCTTTTTGTATGGTGTAAATGCTATAAAGAGGATGAGTCTGAAACTCTGCCTTAGAGTTTGTATATAAAGGCCCTCTTTTATAAATCTGAAATGATTCTTGGGGGTCCAAGCAAAGCAAAGCTAGCTTAGGTTGTCCAACCTAAGCAAAGCTGCCACACTCTCCTTCCAAACATAGCTGACTATTTCAGAGGGACATTTTAAAAACCTGACTTAAACTTAACAATCAAACTCACATAAACTTGTTGTTTTTCTTTCTGACAGTACTTCCCATTATGTAGCACAGTTCCTCTCTGAGAGATAATCATGTCTGAAGAATAGTTTATTGCCTCTTTTGATGGCACACAAGGTGCAATGGTTTGCTCCTTTACTTCCGTATGAGCTAGTGGAATGTGATGGCCAAGGTGTTTATGCTGTTTTACTGCCTGCTCTTTGGCTATCCTCTCCTGAGAGTTAAAGCTACTTCTGTGCACTCCCACTGGAGAGATGAAAGGAGGCATGTGTAGTCACTGCAGAAAGCTCTTTTTGGTGTTTGAAGCAGGTTTCCAAGTGTTCTGAGAAATGTAACATAGCGCCATAATAGGCACCATGAAGAAAATGAACTCTACCTCAGGAAAAACCAGCACAGCTGTGAAGGGCAGTTTTTGTTGAACTAATTAGACTCTTTTTCTCCCGTCTTTATAGAGGAATGGCTCCTTGTTGGTACAAAACAAGGGCATCTTCTGCTTTACAGGATCAAGAAAGATGTAGGTAAGTTGATTTTAAGAATGGCACAAAAAAGTTGATTGTTATTTTTATTTCCTGCACTTTTAGAGTCATTTTAACACAAGTGTGATTAATTGCTGATTTTTTTCCTATATAGAATCTCATGTATGTGAATTTTATTTCAGGTTTCTCTATGTTTAAATTTATAGTATGTGACTGTAATTTTTATGAATACAGTGTACAATTACGTGTAAAAGCAGTGCAGTGTGCGAGTTGCCAGAGTTTTGATGTGTGTCATCTTTTAATGAGAGACTGGATTAGTGAGAGAGCAAATATGTTCAGTGGGTCCATGTGCATCATGGATGGGGAAGAGGGATAAATACTAACTAGTTTTGTCAGGTATTTACTCTTTCCCTGCCTCTTTGACAGTCCTAAGTGCTCATAGTCTATCCTAGGAATGCCACAAATAGATCTATTCTATTTTTGGTTTAGTTAAAATCAGTTTTCTCTGAAGATGTTTGTATTTCATGTTACCTGCTATTATGTAGAAACTGATGTTTTTTAATGCAGTAATATTTTGTAGCATGGCACAGGAAAGTAAACATCAAATGTAAATTTCCAAGTTCTTCAGCTCTTGGAAAGATATTAGTAGTTACTTGGATTCTAGAGACTGCATTCAGCTTGATTTTTCTGAAACTTGTAGGTTGTCTGTCCAATTGGAACATGCTAGTCTTGAGTTGCTAGTCTTATCTCACATGGTAAATTTCTCCCCCTTTTTTGCATCAATGCCAGGAGAGGTTATGTCATCAGAAAGTGTCTGTAAGTCTTTCTCCCTAAAACTCCTTTTAAACCCTTGTGGTGTAGTGTTTTTTCCTTGTCTATTTTGCAATGATGTACATCCTAGCAATTTAAGTTACTGATATTTGAGTAGTGTTGATAAAATCTTTATGGGTATCTTTGTTTATGGGTATCTCTGGGTTTCAAATTACATAAATATAATGCTTGTAATGTAGAACTTGGGCAAGGCAGAAATGTAACTACTGTTGAGGCCCTCAGCTGGGTACAAGAAGTGTAATTTACATTTTCACCTGACTCTGTAGAAGACCCTCTGATGCATTTAGCTGTGATGTAAAAGTTAGCACAGATATGTTAAAGTGTCATTCTTCCAGTGTTAAGTGGTCAAGTTTGCTTTCATAATTATTTGTAATTTACTTAGTGTAAGATACAGTCATGAGCAGCTTCAGTTTACACACCCTCTTCAATCTTTCTGATAGGTTGCAACAGGTTTGAAGTGACACTAGAGAAATCCAACAAGAACTTCTCAAAGAAGATTCAACAGGTAGGAAATACCATCTTCTTGATGTGGGAACAGTTTCCAGCCAATAAATGAGATGTCAAATGTACATCTGCAGTCTCTGCTGTGCTTAACAAAAAAAGTTCCTAAAGCTAAAGATTTTCTTAGAGATGTAACAGCCAGATGTTTTTATCCCACTCTTCCCATAACAGAATAAGCTTGGTTTGATTGCTAAAGCAGAAACTAAAGAATTGGAACTTGTAGGTTTATTTTTGGCTTTTGTTAGAGATAGTTGTTCTGACTGAGAATATTTCTAGAAATGATGGTAATACCTCAACAGACTGTAATGTATTATTTGACTCTCGGATGATATTCTATAGAAATGTGAATGTAATTCCACTTACTTGAAATGTAGAAATAAAGTAACTGCCAGTCTTGCTGCCATTTTTTTGATAATTTGCACTCAATTGATTCCAGGAAAAACACCTTAAAGTTTATGGATCCTCTCTCAGGATGCAACTCTCTGTGTATGCTTTAGAAGTATTTTTGTACTAGTAACATAACAATGTTACAGCTTTTTCCACCAGCTTAGGTTGCAAATGCTATGTGCCAGCTTGTGAAAAGGTACACTGAAAACAGTTGCAATAGCTGAAGGAAGGTTGCTTATGGAAAACTGTCCTGCTGTTCTCATTATTTTGAGATTTTCATAGGCTATCTATACTCAAGCCTTGTTGAGACTTTTAGGTTATGAATGGAGTTACTAACAGCATTCTCCCTTTCAGATCCATGTTGTTTCTCAATTTAAAATTTTGGTCAGTCTATTAGGTAAGTGAAGAAAAGTGTTACATATTTAATGGATTCTTGTAGATGCAGTTACTTGTCTGAATGTGGCAACCTTTTCCACACCCCAACATAGCAGTCTGGCTGTGAAGAAGTCATTGTGTGGAGCTTACTTTGCATTTTGCAGAGGAAGCATTAAGCAGCATAGATTGAGAAGCAGCTTTGCCAGCTGGGAGAACAAAGCACTAATGCTGATTTTTGATTAGGAATGAAGAAGTACACGCATACTCTAAAGTGTCTGTAAAGTACAGTTTGTGTTGGCCCCTGTATGTACCTGTATATGCATGCACAGTGAATCTGTGTGCACTGTATGAAAAGCACTAAAACTTCTGACTAAATTTGCTGGATGTATCAAACTTATTTATGACGTCTTGAACCAAATTCACTTTATATGCAGATGTGATCTTTTAGTGTCTTGTGGAAGATGTAAGTTTGCTTAGCTCTTGCTTGCTTTAACTTAGGATCTTCTAATGTCTTTTTTTGCTTATATTACTACTCACTTCTTTATGATCTCCAAGTCCCAATTCCTCCAGCTCCAGTATTTGTAGATTTCTGCTGTTTGCATCCTCGTGCATACAAAAACAGTACTCTACATTTTCAACTAATTTCAGGAGTCAGTTCAAAATTATCTTTGTTCATGCAATCTTCCATCTTGAGCTTGCTCTGTTGTGGCCTGCTTGCTGTCCCTTCCAGTCTGCCTTCCCCTGCTTGGTTAGCAGTACCTTTCCTGTAGTTTTACCAGTGCTGGTGTTAGTCTTCTTTTCTGCATTTATTGTATTTGTATTGTATTTGCCTTAGCATTTTTCAGCTTTTGGGAAAACACTTCCTTTCCTTTCTTGCAGCTCTTAGTTTCACAACCTCATTTTTATAAACATAAAATACAGTAATTTGTTTGAATTAGTAATGACTCTACATGTATTAAAGATGAAATAATAATTGGATTTTTGTTTAAAACAGAAAATAACATTTATGTCCATGACCTGTTGACATTTCAACAAATCACCACAATTTCCAAGGCAAAAGGTGCATCTCTCTTCACTTGTGATCTCCAGGTAAGGGGAGGAATACAGCTGTACAGATGTCCTTACTGTTTGTAATAAGGATTCCTTTTTCATGTTGCTGTATAGATTACGTTTGTTATTTTGTTTTAGATGAAAATTTCTTGGGTACCTAGTGCTTTTTAAAGTTAGTACCTACTGCATTTGATTAAGGTAACAGTTGTAAATTATTTTTTCTTACTCTGCTTCAGAAGGTATTTTCCTGTGCCTGTTGTGGTTGTAGTTTTTGATACAGAATTTTTGATACAAGAGTCCAAGGCATTTTTGTCCTATACTAACTTTGACTCTTCTTTTTCAAAAGGTCCCCTTAATATAAAAGCCATTTCCTTTCCTTGCATTTCCTGTGTACTAGGTCATTGAGGCTTCCTTCTGCAAGCAATTCTGTCACTGGGATTTTTTACATTTTTGTTTCTCTTTATTGGCCCAAGGAGTCCTGGAGCAGTTGTGGTAGATTCAAGCCCTAAAATGGTTCTGTGAGGTGTAGCAGTGCTCTGTTCGTATGCTTTAGTTCATTAAGTGAGGAGCAGTTGTGGTAGATTCAAGCCCTAAAATGGTTCTGAGGTGTAGCAGTGCTCTACATGCTTTAGTTCATTAAGTGCGTAATTTCTATTCAAGTGAGTTTCTCTGCCTGCCTGTATCATTCAGACACCTTTTTCGTAATCAGAAGAGATGGTTTAGTGCCCTTTATATTTTTTTTATATTTTTGCCCCATGGGAGCTTAATGTTGAATATTTTCTAGGAAGTACTTGGGGTTTTCTAGACATGAAAACAAATGTCTGTCCAAGCACCTTTACATCGGGTCATTGCAAAGTGACTTGTTTGTTGTGTGTCCAGGCACTTAGCTTTCCTAGTATTTCTTGTCAAGAAAGTTTTCCAACAGGTTAGAATATTAGATTATTAATGGTTTTATCTGTTAGTATAACACATTCTTTGTTTTGTCCCATTTCCTCACCTCTCCTATACTGTATAGAGTTCCAGCTATTTATCCTAGTTTCAGGGTTGGACTTACAGCTCTCTACTTACCTTCTTTTTGTGTATGCATATGCCTTTTGTGCTCTCTTATTTATTTTTAATTTCCTTGATGTCACAATCCCTGTCAAAGTTTGTTTTATAAGTATCCTGCCACCTCCCCTGCCTCCTTCCTCCCCCTCCTATGCTTCCTTTTTTAGAGATGTCCTTCTGGCATGGATGAAGACAGCTTCTCTTCAGTGGGCAGCTTTGCTTCTAGCAGAGGCTTCTTTTGACCTTGTCTTACCTTATTGCCTCTCTAAGTGCCTATGAGCTAGGTCTGTCTGTTTTCACAGCAATCAGATACAGGGGAAGAGGTGCTGAGGATGTGTGTGGCAGTGCGTAAGAAGCTCCAGCTTTATTTCTGGAAGGACAGGGAGTTCCATGAACTCCAGGTGAGTTGTGTTCTTTCTGTAGCCACATGTCTCAGCAGGGAGGGTCATTGCTTCTCACTGCTTGCCATGCAGTCCCTGGTACTCAGAGGCACTGCTGACTTTCAGAACATTTGTGGTTGGTTCTGCAGAGATTTAACGATGGAACAGCAGAGAGAAGTGAAAATACATGTTGAAATCACAGTTAGTGGCATTAATACAGTTTCATAAGTTAAAATTAAAGTAAGGGCTGTGTCCTGTATTTTAATGTTCTGGTTGTAGTACACTTTTATGTACTTGACTTTTAAGTCAGTGAAATGTATAAGCATGCATACCTTGCAAAAACATAGGTGTGGGTGCACTTCTACTCTGAGTATGTCACTTAGTGACTTGCTTTTGCAAGCATGCCACTAAGTCCGAAGATAGTTTCTGACAAGTGTAGAGAGCTGCAGTTGTGAATACTGGAATAAGAAAAAATAACTAATTGAAATGGGTAGAGGCTTTTTCAGCTGTAATGCTCTACTAGAAAATTTTCTACTAAAAATTATCAGTTAACTCAGAGCACACCTCTTTACTGTACGCGAGTCTAGCCTTTTTGCTGAATACTGCCTTTCCTTGAGCAGGGGCACAGGTGGTGGGGAATATGGCGTTGACAAGAGAGCAGCCTGTTACACTCTGTACTGCCAGTTTGGGCTTTTGCTTTTCATTCATAACAACCAATTTAACCTGTTTTCCTCAGGGGGACTTCAGTGTGCCTGATGTACCCAAGTCTATGGCCTGGTGTGAAAACTCCATCTGTGTAGGCTTCAAGAGGGATTATTACCTGATACGGGTAAGATGGGGCTGTGTAATAGTGTTTCAAGAAGATTTGGGTAGCAGCAGACACTATAGAGGCTGCTCCTGTGCTCAGGAATTTAGCTAACAGATTTATGGAAAACAGCATCTGGTACTTCTGCTATTTGTGGCTTTGGAAAGGGCAGTCTAAGCCTGTCCTTTTAAATGGATATTTGTCAGGAAGTGATCTTCTGCCTGTTGGTGTTGAGACCAGTGTTTGCAGCTCTTGCTGAAAAATGGAATTGGAGAAGATACGTTTTGTTTTGGCAACAGTCTGTGTAAGCTCAGTTTGCATTTTATTTAATATATTAAGAAATAAGATGAGCTCTGAAAGGACAAAGAGACCAAGAATAACTCAGCTGGCACACAGTGAAGCTTACTCATTCTTTCATTTTTCATTCTTTAGTTGAACTTCAATTGTTTGAAAGCCTCTGAATTTATTGCTAATTTAATATTACAGTTTCCACTTAGACTTCATTTACAGGTATAGTTTATTCTTTTTTCTGCCTTTACAATAGGTTTCTGCAGATATTATACGAAAATAAGATGAAGATTAGATGCACCACACATGTACATGTATGTACATGTGTGGCAACACTGATCTGTAGTCAAAAGGGAAGGCACACATAATTTTTACAGACACTTGAAAATGATGCTGCTCACAGAAGAAGGGGTGCCTTTCTGCAGTGCTCTCCTAGATGTTTGTTGATTCCTGCCATCCTAGTGATAGGAGTAGCTGTACAGCTGCTCAAGTAACCAGGGTGGAGACTGACTGTCCAAGTGTTTACTGTGGGTTGGCCCTGGTCCTCCACTAACCAGTCCTTGAACAGCTTCATTTCGCTAAATAGGCAGGAAAAGTACACATGTTTTTATGGTGGTGTTTTCTGGTGGCTAGCTGTTGGTTTATCAAGTGCTTGAGCTGTAATGCAAGGGAAGCAGCAGGAATGTGTGCCTGAAGTTGAAGAAGGATTCTCTGTTTTGGTTGTTATATCAGCTCATGAATTTTTTGTGCGAGTTCAGTTCCCACTATAGCTTGTGGCCAAAATAATGAGTGGTTAGGGCAGGGGAAAATGGCTAGGCAGGTTTCTAGGCTTTTAGTTAGTTGTTTTTTTTTAATGTGGCAGTGCTTGCTCATGCCAGAACAAAAGAGTGTGAAATTTTTGGCCTAAATGAAGGGTTTGGACACTTCAGCTGATTTTGCTGCTGTGCTATAATGCATTTGATAAACAGTGTGAATGATATGATCACCTACTATCATCATCTCAGACATAAAAGTAATAATTTTTTATTTCAGAATGATGTATAAGCAGGATGAATTATGATATGCAGAAACTCTTTAAATTTGCACTTATCCTGTTAGTGATTAGCCTGGGCTGCAAAATTCCTCTAGGGGTTTTTGCTTTAGTCTTATGGAGCTTTGAAGAAAAGGTTATTGTGCAAAACACTTTTTTTTAAATGTTCTTTATTATCCTAGGTGGATGGAAAAGGATCCATCAAAGAACTGTTTCCCACAGGGAAGCAGCTGGAACCATTGGTAGCTCCTGTAGCAGATGGAAAAGTTGCAGTTGGCCAAGATGATCTAACAGTTGTGCTTAATGAAGAAGGGGTCTGTACTCAGAAATGTGCCTTGAATTGGACAGATATTCCTATAGCCATGGGTGAGAAGTAGCAGTTTGTTTTTGGTTTTACTCTTGTGTATGTGATAAAATCACTATGTTTGCAGTATTGTGAAACCAGCTGGATTTGGACTGTGACAGTTTCTACAGTATTCTAAGTTGTACTCTGGGGAAGGTTTCATGTGTTTGTTTTTGCTTCTTAACCTTCTTTGCTTGTGGTCTGTGGGCCTCTTGTCTCATAAAATAGGTGTATTCCATATCTTTTATACAGGGACAGGGTCTGAAATGGAAGGTAGTGTGTTAAAGTGCTGTAGATCTGGGTGCCTCAGAATTTCCTTATGGTGAAGGATGAGCCAAAGGCTTGGTAGCAAATTGCTATCAGTGTCAGGCACTGAGTTTTGTTTTCAATATGTAAAAGGGGCACATTTCAAAGGGATAAAAAATCCAAGAGAAGCCTTAAATCACAGCTTGTTTCAAGGAATGCTTGAGAACAGTGAACTGAAATGTTTCACTTGTTTCATGAACAGAGCACCAGCCTCCCTACATCATTGCTGTTCTGCCCAGGTACGTGGAGATCCGCACGTTCGAGCCCCGGCTGCTGGTGCAGAGCATCGAGCTGCAGAGGCCGCGCTTCATCACCTCTGGAGGGTATTGCTAGAGCTCACTGTCGCTGCTCTCAGGCTGCCTGGCTGCATGTAGCACGCTGAAAAACTGGGAGAAGAGTGGCTTTTATGACTCTCACCTTAAGATGTAGCACTGAAGCAATCTGTTGGGTTTTTATGGAGATTGGTGGAGGCCATAGCTTGAGGAGGAAAGGATAGAGTTGAGAGTCTTTAAGAATTTGTGACACTGGAAATACAATCTTTTTTCTGCTTTGTAGTAGTGCTCCAGTTGCTCTTGGATTGATGCATGTTTCTATTATTGGATTGGGATTCTTTTAGGATAGGGTATTTCTTCTTTCTGAGCACTGAAGTTTAATAATTGACTTTTTTTTTGTTTTGTTTACAGCACAAACATTATATATGTGGCAAGTAATCACTTTGTTTGGAGGCTCATTCCGGTGTCCATAGCCACACAGATCCAGCAGCTTCTGCAAGACAAACAGTTTGAATTGGCTTTGCAGTTGGCAGTAAGTACTCAAAAACTTGAGTTAGCAGTGGGTGCAATTGTGCAAAAGTACACAAAGGGATGTTTGCCAGTGACTCCACTAATCAGTCAGTATAACCTCCCAACTGTCCACTTTGCACAAACTGGTAAACTCTAGGCTTTTTTAACTGAAGTTTTAGTTTTGTGCTGCCTTTATTCCATATTGATCTGTTATGGTGTAGATTTTGAGAAATTGTTTTGTATATGAAAGATTATTTCTCTTAGCTGTTTAATTGGCTGCCTTCTTTTAGAATTTGAAATCACTTGGGCTTCAGAGTCTTCAGACAACTTGTAAACAGTGTATTTTGGAGTTGTGAGTTTTGTCACATGACCTTTTTTTGCATAATATTACTCCTGAAACAATAATTTGATAGAGATGTTGATGCAGTATGTTTAATTATACTGCTCTCATTGTGTTCAAGTTGTTTGGTTTCTGGAAACTCCAGTTAATTGCATTTTGAATTGCTGACTTGAAAAAAAAATTTGAAAAGGCAAATGAGTGAAGAGACATTTGCTGTGATGGAGCAGGTATAGAGGTAACCAGAGGTAGCTTCAGACCTTCCAGGTTATCTCAGTGACACAATTAGCATAGACAGGCGCCAGCTGAGAGATTATCTTTTTTTTCCCCTACTTTCTCCACAGGATAATGCTCCTGTTAATTCTCTAGGGCGTTTCCTATACGAGACACGAGAGTTTTTAATGTTTGTTAATTTGTATGCAGGAAATGAAAGATGATTCAGATAGTGAGAAGCGACAACAAATCCACCACATAAAGAACCTTTTTGCCTTCAACCTGTTCTGCCAGAAGCGTTTTGATGAATCCATGCAAGTTTTTGCCAAGCTTGGTACAGGTAAATGCTTGGGTTGGCCTTGAATCACTTCAGTTAGAGGGAATGAAGTCAAGCTCCCTGGCTATTTTATGGGGTTTTTTGTTTTCTTTTTTGTTTTAGTTCACAACAATGCTGTCTTGTGCAGATAGGTCCCCTGTGAGCAGCTAATAACCTGGGCAGCTGTTTAGTTATTTTTTTGGTGGAGCTGGTGATTAATTACTTAATAACGTAATTAACTACACAATTAATTACAACTAAATACTTAATAAACTACACTTAGTAAATTAAGTTCAATCAGGAGTTTGTCCTTTTTACCGAATATCTTTGTATTCTAGGGTATTTAAAGCATGCACAGCATGTGCCCAGACCCTTTCAAGTTGAATGTTTCAGCAGCTGCTAAAAGCCTACTTGTAGCTTGGAATGAAAAATAAGGAACATCTGTAGATTTTCAAAATCATTGGACTCCGATCAGGACCCTTAACCCTTGGTTTAGCCAAGGTGCTGAAACCAGGAAGCTCTCCTGTGCTTTTGGAAGTCACAGTAGTCTCTGATACTAGGTCATACTAGGGCTATTGGAAGAATGCTTGAAGACTGAGCTGTACTGCAGAATGGTGTTTAAGACTGAGATTCTTTTTGCTGGTGACGGAATTCTCATGAGCATTTAAACCTATGGCTTATTTTCTTGGCACATAATTTTTACTTTGGAAAACTGCAGTGAAAGACAAGGGCTGAGAGCTCAAGGTATTTTGAGCTTGAATTGGAGGATAGTAATTTTGAATTTGATTAAACTCTGTGAAAATGGGTGTGTGTTAGTTTCAGATGGTATTATTTAGTTCTTGTTTCACAAGTGCAGTAAACCTATTCTTAAAACATTGTTCCTAGAAATCCTGTTTTACTGTCAGAGAGGCTATTGCTAGGAATCTGCAAGAAGAGCAGTAAGATTGTAATAATGGCTTGTCCTCCAAGTGTGCCAAGTGCACAGGTTGGAAGTTCCTGTGCTTGGACTTTGAAACATATTTTACTCTTGTTTCTTTTGTGTTGTTTTAGCTTCTTTTCTGTAATGAGCAAATTTTATTTAGGCTCAAGAACCTTGTGGATGTACAAGTAGACTACAGACTGCTCTGTTAGAAGGATAAGCTTACTCTAAGTTTGCAAAAATAATATGAATGGTTACTAATACCAGTTATTTTTTGCATAGATCCCACTCATGTGATGGGTCTGTATCCTGACCTCCTGCCCACAGATTACAGGAAACAGCTACAGTATCCCAACCCCCTGCCAGGGCTCTCTGGGGCAGAGCTGGAGAAGGCACATTTAGCTCTGATAGACTACCTAACTCAAGTGAGTGCTCCTCTACCTGGTTTTAGAGCAGGCTTATTCAGTTCTAGCATGCTTTGTTAGCTTTGCTGTGCAGGAAGCAGTACACCTAGTCCAGCTCTGTCATGCTAGCCTTAATGGGCTGTCTTCATGGCTGGAAAATAGGGCAGCAGCTCCTGAGTGAGCAGGGGAA
This sequence comes from Onychostruthus taczanowskii, assembly GCF_017590055.1. Taxonomy (NCBI): domain Eukaryota; kingdom Metazoa; phylum Chordata; class Aves; order Passeriformes; family Passeridae; genus Onychostruthus; species Onychostruthus taczanowskii. The sequence continues at coordinate 4,804,609 of NW_024496525.1, read as the reverse complement.
GTGGAACACATGAGATAGCCCACAGATATGTGGAGAACATCACATGTGTTTGGACAAAATTTTCTTATGCAGTGGATCTGACCAGGAGTCTAGTATTTTATTTCTAGTATCCTTCTGAAGAGGACTTGAGCACTTCTTTTTTTTTTTTGTTCATGATTATTAAGGGCACTCTGTCCAGGAGATAGGTTGAGAGCATGCAGTAAAAGTTGGAATGGGAATTAATGGGCCTTGTAGTTCCTGCCCTCTTTATTTCGTCATAACTGGAACCTGAATTGTTTGGTTGCCATCCTTAGTAGAGTAAAAGGAGGCTTGTGCCTGAAGGAGGATAGGTTTTATGCCTAAGAGTGCAAAATCTAAATTGTTTTCCAAATGTTTCCTGACTTGTCTGAAATGTCTGTTCAGGTTAACAGCATTTCCTTCTGACAATTTTCTCCAGACTCTGGACATTTTGAAAAACTATAAATACACAAATCAAATACATACACCTGAATATGGTTGTAAAGTTTGTGTTGAATAATTTGTAATAATAAATTTTTTTTTGGGAAAGAGTTGATTAAAAGAAGTTATTAAATTGGCTTAATTTAGTCTTTGTAGTTGGTGGGTTATATATGCTGAGGTGAGATGTAGAAATCCGTGGCCTTTTCCTGTTAAAATTTCATTTGATGTCCTGCAGAAAAGGAGTCAGCTAGTGAAGAAGCTGAACGATTCTGATCATCAGTCCAGTACCTCACCCCTCATGGAAGGAACACCCACGATCAAATCCAAAAAGAAGCTGCTACAAATCATTGATACCACCCTGTTAAAGTGTTACCTGCACGTGAGTTTCTGTCTGACCTAGAGGCTTTGCCACAGGAGCTCTGGTGGAATTTCAGAAGGAAACATTTAAGAAGGAGAATAAGGAGCTACTTCAGAAATGCTCACACAACTGTCTGTCTTGGATCTAAAAATAATGTGTAAAATCTGAGCATTAACTAGTTTCCTCACTGTTCAGGAAGCAGTTTCAAGGAATGAGGCAGGTGTGTCTGTTCCTGGTTGCTGCCTCTGTCAAAAGAACGTGGCTGTGTATTTTGAAGGTCTAATGAAGGCTTTTATTGCCTTATACTAGTAAACACAGGAAAGTATGATCTTGGCTGTTCTGCTGTTTTTCAAAGCCTGACCTCTGTTGTTGAAGGGGTGTAGCTTTCATGTGCTGTGTTCTTTCTGTCCTCAAAATTATGGAAATTAACATATCTTCCTGTAAGATATTAAACTGTCATTTCTTATTTTTCTTATGCTGTGAAGCTTCCTTCCTTCTCTGCCCCCACTTCCAGCTTCTGTTTTGTACTGTACACTTAGAAGGTGCACTTCCAATGAAGTTAAAGTGCTCCCTTTTTTGTTGCAGACAAATGTAGCTCTGGTGGCACCACTGCTACGTCTGGAGAACAATCACTGCCACATTGAGGAGAGTGAGCATGTGCTAAAGAAGGCACACAAGTATAGTGAGCTGATAATACTGTATGAGAAAAAAGGTCTGCATGAGAAAGGTAATTATGAAGTTGGGACAGGAGAAGGAGTAGAAGCATGTGTTCTTCGTGCTGTGTTTTGACTTCAGTGAGCAGGCAGTATTCTGAAGAGGCTTTTTTAATTCATTTGATTAAATCTTTTTTCCTGTTACAGTTTGGTCTGTATGTTCAAAACAAAACTTTGTTTTGTCTTCAGTAGCATAACAGGAAAAATGCAATTTTTGTGGTTCATGTTTGAACTAGCATTTACAGAGGAATTCTTTTCTTTTCAAAGCATTACAGGTCCTGGTGGATCAGTCAAAGAAAGCCAACTCACCTTTGAAGGGTCACGAGAGGACAGTGCAATATTTGCAGCATTTGGGTGAGTGTGAAGAAGAGCAGTATTTCTCTGAGGTTTTTATTCTTGTTTGGCTTGGTGGTTATTCTACTGTTTGGCAGCTTTCTGGAGGCTATCAAGCTGCAAGAGTATCCTTGTTATCTTGTTTGGTTTCTTGCATGATGCAACCTTCAAGTATTAGCTCAAGGGATTCAGGTTTCGTCGAAACTTAAATATGTTATTGAAAAGCATTCCTTATTTCTGATTAAAATATCCACTGGGAGAAAATGGCCATAGTAATTAGAATTTTCTTCCAGTGGTGAAGAGTGAAGTAGAAAAGCATTCTGAGTGAAGTAGAAAATCTTCTTTAGTCTATTCTTTTCAATTTCTGGGCATTTAATGCAATATTCTTAGGTAGTTCTCAAGTAATTACAAATTCCTCCAGGCTTGTAGCTATGGTCTTTTAAGCCATCAATTATGTATTACTGATGGTATTTAATACTTGCCTTGTGTCAATAGTGTAACCACTTGTTTATTGCATCCAAGCAAATATTAACAGTGTGATTGGCCATCAACAATATGCTTTATTAGTGCACAGGAGAATTATGTATTTACTGGGGTGGTAGATAATTTCCTCCGTTGCATTATTCTTTTATCTTTTAAAATTGTGTTATACAGAACCTTTTCCTATTATAGCTCATGTTTAAATTAAGGATTTGTTACTGAGGAAGTTCAGAAATTCCCTGCCTGTGGCCTGTGGGAATCCCCATGCAGATGAATGTTATGTGCTGAGGGAGCCAGTTGTTCTGTGGTGCAGAGTGGTGTTTTCCTTTAATATACTGATCAGTAAGCTTTGGTTGTTATTTAATGAGCTACTCCTCTCCTCCTGATATTTTCACTGTTTTGAGCAGGTTTTAACTTCACGTTTGATTTGCTTGGGATTTCAGCAAAGGCAGCTTGATCAGGGTTTTGGCATGGAATTATTCTAATTAATGTCACATTTCTTTATAAGGAGTTAGATTCTGTGTTTTACATGAGAACTTCCATGACTTGTCCTGTATTTTTTTTAAATTCTCTGTGAGGCTACCATGCCCTGTAAATTCAGAAAGTTAAGAGTTCAGCAAAATTCAGATCCACAAGTTTATTGCCATTTGTCAAGTCACACTTTCGTTACTGAAGCTTTGAGATTGGCTCTTCTGGGAACTATTTCAATTGTTTAACTTCACAGTGCACATCATCTGCATTTTTAAATGTATTTCTAAAATTCTGCTAATATGAAGATGCTGCCTGTCTTAAATATTGTGGGATGGAGAAAAGCAAACAATGACTGCCTTTTTATAGGGCTGCTTTAAGTTTGTTTCTTGTATAGTTGTGTTACATTTGGGCAGCGAATGCCTCAATGATTCTGAGCAGGAGGGTGAGGGGAAAGCGATGTTTTCCTAACATGTTTTATTAGTATTGTGAAACAAATTGTCCAAACTATAGTATTCTTTTTAAAGGGGCAAGTCCTACATTTTGCTAAAAGCTGAGAAGCTGTTGCCTGTCATGTAGTTTCTATGCCAGTTGCTTCAGTACTATGATACTTTACTACTTGTTATAAAGTATTTGACCATTTGCTGTGTAAGTCATTAGACTGACAGGCTGGAAATGGACTGAAGGAAGGTACACAAGTGAAAAGATCACTGCCTCTCTACCCTAATTAAAACAGGTTGAAAGGAATTCCTTTTGGAATGTGATTAAGGCAAGCGATCTTGGTTTTGGGCTGAATTCTTTGTTTGGTGACAATTAGTATTTGAGTTAATATTTGTTTCTGTTTGAAATCATGTTTGTGAGGCAGTGAAATTGTAGCTTTGGAATGAGTAATTTGCTTGACTTGAGCAACAACTGAATTCTTCATGTAAATTAAGCTTTGCTGGCTCTGAAAGCATCTGCTTGTGTTGTGAATAGGTAGATATTTATGATTTTAACATTGAGCACTGTTGCTTTTTGTATTCTAGGCACAGAGAACTTGCACTTGGTATTTTCCTACTCTGTCTGGGTGCTAAGAGATTTTCCTGAAGATGGACTGAAGGTTAGTGTGATTGAAAGAGGTACCTTGTTGTGACATTCTTAGTGCAGTATATGGAATTGGGATAACTCATTGTAAGAAGCTCATTAATGCTAAACCAAATTAAATACATAATTTTTATTTTCTGGGTTCAGTACTAATGTTAGCGGTAGTAAAGCAGGTCAGTCTTTCACTTTTTCTTATGCTTTTCCATTCTTGGAAGACCTTATCTTATAATAAATAACAAGGAACCTTTGATAAAACATTTAATTTTTTGATGCCACACTTTTGCACAAGAGCCTAATTGAGTATTTAAATGTCAGGTGTTGATTTGCCTATAAAATTGATTCCCTCCATTTGGGAGGTGTTGTGCTCTGTAAGAGAAGAATGTTCACTAGGGCAGAAGTGGGGATGCTTGTTAGTCTTTTCAGATGTGAAGTAACTTCTCAGTGCCGGAATAAGCTGCTCAGATATTTTTTTATATTTCTTGTTTACTCTTTGGACACATGATGATATGCTGGGCTTCAGTGCCTCAGAGAAAAATATACTGTGGCACTTAAAAAAAGAAAATCACCCATCTGAATAGAATTTTATTTAACAGATATTTACAGAAGACCTCCCTGAAGTGGAAGCTTTGCCACGAGACAAAGTGCTCAGTTTCTTGATAGAAAATTTTAAAAGCTTGACTATTCCTTACCTGGTAAGAACTCAATCTCTACTGGTGCATTTTAACTTCAGTACAAAATATTACCTTTAAGATCTTAGTTCTCCAGGAGCTGGACCCTGCTGGGCAAAGAAAACATAATTAAAATATGTGAAATCCTAAGTCAAGCTTGGTAAAGGCAAGCATGAAAGCTGTCCCTTACTTTCCAGAGGAAGTGTCTACAGCTGAGCCTTAATGTGTATTTACAGGAACACATCATTCATGTCTGGGAAGAAACTGGTGCGGATTTCCACAACTGTCTGATCCAGCTGTACTGTGAGAAAGTGCAGGGCTTAATGAAAGAATATCTCAGTTCTTTCCCTGCAGGTATGTCTGGCCTTTCCTGCTGGGAGGACCAGGAGTATGGGAGAGCACAGGGGAGCCTTTGTATTCCATGCTGTAATCCTTCCCTGTTGAGATCCAGCGTAAGATACCTTAGTGATGGAGGGAACTGGAAAACATGTGGGTTTGTAGGGCAGTCTAGTTTATTGCCTCTCAAGAGATCTTTTGAGGTACCAAGCAACACTTTATTCATAATTCAGTCGAATGGCAGCTACTGCTCCCTGACTTCTGCATGTTAAGGGTAGGGGAGGGTTTTGAATAACTTGAGTGTTGCTTTAACCAGCCACGTGATGTGTTTTTAGGAGCTGAAGTTAATTTGGCAGGTATATGGCAGCCCCAACCCATGTAACAGTTCTATCACCATTTAGTTCCTCTTCATAATGGTTTCTTCTAGTACAGACTAGTGTAGTGAGATAGTTGTAATAATTTAGCTAATGTTGTTTTGTTTCCTATAGATAGAGCTCCAGTGCCTGCTGGGGAGGAAGGAGGAGACTTGGGGGATTACCGGAAAAAGCTGCTGCTTTTTCTGGAGAAGTCTAGCTGGTATGAACCTAGTCGACTTATTAGTGACTTCCCCTTTGATGGTGAGTCCTGTTTCTGTAGGTTAACTAAACCCTAGCTTATTGCATTGTACAGCAAAACTTCCTCACTTATCATAGAGTCGTGGTAACTAGAAATAGAGAAGATGGCTTTTTCTGTAGTTGAAGGCCACTGGTATGAATACTAACTCTGTTTTTGCTGGTACAATTGGGTTTACCAGTTTCTGCAGGATTCCTCTAACTGTTGACCTAAGACCTTGTGGCATCTCCCAGCTATTTAGCCTAACTTTGTGATGACCCTGAATTGCTGAATAGATCTGTAGGCTGTTGTTTCTTAAGGTGACTTAAGAATTCATAAAAGGTTTCTGAGACTAGTGTGAAATGTAGACTTACAGTGTCAGTGTAACTTATACTGTAGCCTGAGCACAGATTAATGCTTCCTTCTGTTAGTCTGGTCACTAATTTTGTCATTTCTCTGTGTAGCTGTTGATTTAATCCTTCATGCTATCACTAGGTCTCCTAGAAGAACGTGCTCTGCTCTTGGGTCGAATGGGGAAGCATGAGCAAGCTCTGTTTATTTATGTTCATATTCTGAAGGACACCAACATGGCTGAAAAGTAAGAATTTCTTTATTTTATATTTTTTGCATTTTTGCAAGGCTTATTTTGCTGACTGCTGTGTGGATAGGATGTGTATTGAAATGTTGCTATATGTGGAGCATGAACATTGTAAGTCTTCAGGATCTTCTGTGTTTTCACATTTTATTGACCTTGAAGCTCTTCTGGGTGTCTGTTTATTACAGATGCTGCTGCTGTCCCTTTGAGGTTTGCCTTTTCATGCTTTTCTGTCCTTGTGCTTTAGAGCAATAAGACCATTGTCAATGAGTTACTGCTTTTCACCTGTCCTTGCTCTGTGATCTTGTGTGTTGTTTTGCTTCCTTTCTGTTTGGAGAGATGTTCACTGGCCCACAGTAAAAGGAATCCTCGTTAGTAAAGATACAGCATTTTTCTATGAGTTTTGTGTCAGGGAACCTCCTGATTGAATCAGAAATACTCAGGTAAAAATAGAATTACCCAGCACTGGCAGGTATATCTGAGCCCTGGGACCTGTTCAACATAGTTGCTTTTAAAGGTATTTTCAGCAAATGCTTGTTAGAGGGCATTCATCCCTGGTATGCAGTGTACTCTAATGAACAGCTTCTTTTTGTGATTCAGATACACTAATTACATATATATACACCTAGGTTTTTATGCTGTGATGTGTTGATTGGGGATATCTTCCCCCCCTCTTTTTTTTTTCTTACACAGCTAAATTCAATTTGGCTTCTGTATTAAGGCTTTTTAAGTTGGTTGGAAGTGGGAGACTTGCACAAAACTTTGCTTCTCTGAGCATTGTGATGCATAGTAAATGGTGTAATCCTGCTGTGCATCCTGGTGAATTGTATCTGAATCAGAATCAGAAGTACAGTCACTTAACTTGGATGACTTCAGTACTAATTAAATGTTAATTTCTGTAAACTGATTCTTTGGGTCCTGTAACTGTTTCTGTATTTGTCTTAATTCTTCTCTGTTGATTCTTCTAGCTACTGCCATAAACATTATGACAGAAACAAAGATGGCAACAAAGATGTAAGTAGCTTCTTGTTCAGTAAGGGAGTAGAAGGCTATTCATACCTTGTTCAAGACTTGAAAGTTCTTATTCTGTATAGACATTTTCAGGGTTTGTGTAGTGTATGGGAACCTATGTATTATCTCTTGGAATTTAGGAATTCCTAGATGATCGTGGGGTGGTTTTTATTGAGAATGTTACTGTATCATTGGATTTGAGCCTACATTAAGAGCTGTTTATGTGAGCAGCGCAGAATTTTGGATGGCATGGGTGTGACTTAGTACCACTGCTGGGTTTTACCAGCACTGTCAGCTGTGGATGTGTGCAGCAGTTTTAGAACTTCCCTTGTGTGTGCTACAGGTGTATCTGTCCCTGCTGCGCATGTATCTCTCCCCACCCAGTGTTCATTGCCTGGGCCCCATCAAGATGGAGGTGCTGGAGCCTCAAGCCAACCTGCAGGCTGCTCTGCAGGTTTTGGAACTGCACCACAGCAAACTGGATACCACTAAGGTAAGTCAGACCTGTAAGTACTCTCTGCTGTTGGCAGGAGACTGCAGAAGGTACTGGAGTAGGCAAGTGACTGGAATGTGTCAATCTAAATGTGTCAGTTTCTATTCTATTTTTATCTCTGTTCCTTTTTAACTTTTTCTAACTTTGTTCCAGGCAATAAACCTGCTCCCAGCAAACACACAGATTAGTGAGATTCGCATCTTCTTAGAGAAAGTACTTGAAGAAAATGCTCAGAAGAAAAGGTTTAATCAAGTGCTCAAGAACCTTCTCCATGCAGAGTTTCTGAGGGTGAGCATCCACCACCTGTTATTTATTGGAATAATGTTTTAAAATATATCCAATATTGAAATTTACTGTTTCTTACTGGGGGTGGGTGTCCTCTAGGTGGTGCTGTAATGCGTCTGAAATTAAATGGGAACCATGTAGCTTGAACATCCTTTTTGCAGGAGATGGTGTGTACATTCATTTTAGTTTGGATGAGGTGTTTGTCTTTGCTCACTGTGCTGTGGTGTGCACTGCAGAATCATCTCAGACAGTTTGGACTGAATTTCTTTCAAACGAAGTGAGCCAGGGGACACAGTTCAATGTTCACCCTAACCCCCTTTAGTGGTTGAATGCCTTAGGCTGTGGACCAAGGTGAAAGTAAAACCCTGTGATTCATACAGTGTGGGGTTTGGGTGTTCAGTACCACCTGCTCTGCTCCACAGAGCAGCTTCTTCTGTGCTACACAACTTGGTGATGTGGGTACAGCCACTGACAGTTAAATGCTGTGATGGTTTGCAGTTTCATCAGACCAAGGCCTGGCATTGCTTTTTGAGCAGCTTGGGCTTTTTATCCTTCTTTAGGTCCAGGAGGAGCGAATCTTGCATCAGCAAGTAAAGTGCATAATTACAGAGGAGAAGGTGTGCACTGTTTGTAAAAAGAAGATAGGTAACAGGTAAGAGAGCTGGGTAAACTGCATCAAATATTAATCTGGTACACTTAAACTAAGAATGTTGGAAAACTGAATGTATGTATAGCCAGAGAGAACAGCAGTATGAGAGAGCCATTTGAAGAGTATTTGAATTACAAATTATATTCATTAGCTGAATGGTTAGGAATACTTTGACCAAAGCTTTGGTCAGTGAATTTGCTGCAGGAGTTTAATCCTCCTTTCAACAAAGGAGTATAAAACCCCTTCAGAAATTCCCAAGAGTTCTTACTTCACAACTCTAGAAGGCATAAAATCGGTCCTCATACTGAATTTTGAAAACTTTGTAAGAACACTGCCTTTCTAAGAACCTGCTTCATAACTAGAATTGAGGAGGATGCTATAAAGAATTTTAAGCTAAGATACATGTGTAGTTTTCTCTATCCAATGCCTTTATGGCTCCCTGACTGATGTATGTTTTGTAGCCAACATGCAATAGGATGTTTAAAAGTAGAACTAATTTGCTTGATGATCTGGATGCCAGTGACCCTGAGATGAGCTCAGCTGGTTAGAGCATGGTGCTGATAACAACCAGGGTTGGGAGTTCAGTCACTGTACTGGCCATTTACTTAAGATTTGGACTCTTATCTTTGTGGGTCCCTTCCAATTCAGAATATTCTGTGAATCTGTGAACTTTACTTCTCCCATTCTTAGTAGCTAATATAGAATGCAAATTTTATTTGCACTTGGTTTTTTTATTTTTTTTCCTTTCAGCTGGAGGGAAATGCTACATTATTCAGTCATTATTTTCTTTTTGATGGAAGCCCTTCTGAGATATGAGTGGCATTAACAATGATAGGGAGAAGTTCTTTTCCCAAAACATTTTAATAAACATCAGTCTAAATATTGCTACACCTATTAAATTTTTGTTCTTAACATGCAGCACGTAGCATCAGAATTGAAATTTGCATATGCCATATTGTTTTGGTTGTCTAGAATTTTTCTGGTGCTATTAAGTTCAGCAAGATTTTGATGGGCAAGCATGTCTCTCAGTCTTTAACTTGTTACCAGTGACTTCCAAGTAAAATGTGCCTGCAGAAATGAAAATAGATTTTAAAAACCTCCAAGCAAACCTCTTAGAATATCCATAGAATACTTTTGTCTGTTTTTTCTTAAATATGTTCAGGCCATAGTTAAAAAAAGTGTCACTGTCATGTGTCTATCTCTGATTCTGCCTAACTTGGATGCTCTTGTTTGAATATGGAAAACAATGTTTGTCTTGACAGCTGATGGTTGTGTTTTTTTCTCTTTGCAGTGCATTTGCTCGATACCCTAATGCAATAGTTGTGCATTATTTCTGCTCCAAAGAAGTCAACACACTGGACACCTGACCTTGCCATGGTCAATAATCCCAACATTCATATGAAATTCAGTACTGATGACTAAAGAAGTTGATGTGTCTGAGATTTTTGAGGCTTGTTGCTAGGTTCTCTTACACTGGGTAGAAATCATTTGTATCTTTGGACTGACTGTACCTATCCAGCAATACTGATTTACTAGAAAATTACTTTAACCATGTTGTTACAGTGCTGGCAACTGCACCGAACCTCTCAGTCCTCAGATGAAGAATAGAAACTGATTTTTGTAGTGAGTTTTATAACACTCCAGCCTTGCAAATGAACCATTAGACAGCTGTTGGACTTTCACCACAAATCAAGTTTTACAATAGAATGTGCTTTCTTAGGGTGGCAATGTTGTGATTTGGCCTTGTATGTAAGTATTTATTCAAAAAAAGAAAATTCCCTGAAAGTCTTTGCAGCCATATCAGCATTGCATGGAGATCACCAGGTGTTTGTATAGAGGAGGCTTCTGTGTCTGTTTCTAGACTTAGGAAGTGTAACTTTATCTCAGCAACAGAAATGGTTTAAATGCTGACCAAAGGACTCTGTTTTGATATTCAGTGGTTTTGCCTGACCTTCTGCTAAGTTGTTTCACAGGAGATAAACAGACAAATGATAGATACCCCTAAGAAGCTTTTTTCCCTTTTTGTTTTAGTTTGAGAGCTATAAATGGAATTAACTTGTGTGTTGTTTGCACTGACTATGTTCACTGTTAGTGTGAGTGGAAGCTCAGAGACTGTTGGAAGAAGTTCACATCTGCACTCAAAGGAAAAAACAAAGAACACCCTGTAAAGCAATTTCTGGAAGGAGTGGACTCTAGTTACTGCTTGATCTTCTGGACTATGCTTGAGACTTTTGTATATAAATTCTTTAGTCTTTGGTTCACTTTCCAACATTGAAGCAAAATCCAGACTGTTTCAACATCTGTGTGTTTGAAATGCTCTAGAACTGCATTCTGTTCAGGCTGGTACTGTTCTGAAATTACTCTCGGGCCAGAAGACTTAACACAAGAATTAAGTTGTCCATAGTCACTCTAGACTGTAATATTTTTGTCTAACTTATTTTTTCAGAAACATTAATCAGTAGCAGATTGGTATGAGGGACAAAATGTTTGTTGCAGAAAGAATCTGTGGAGTGGTAATGAAAAGGCAGCAGCAGCAAATAACCCAGTGGAGGGACTGTTTGACTCCCAGCGTTCTGGTCTAGCAATACTTATAAATAAATCATTATGAAGTGGTATGGAGCATGACATGTAACTACCATGTATGACATCTTAAAGAACAAGCTGATGAATAAATCTGGACTGCCTAAAGTGTAGTGGAACCTCAGTTAACATCATAGGTTTACTTAAATCATGTGAGTTTTTTTTTAGGAACAGATCTGCTATAGGCTGAAAAGGGTCCTAATTCACTTTCATCTGCCAGTGTTAAGAGTTTCCCTTGATAACTGTTTTTTCCTTGTTCATATGTGTTTGTATTTATTGTTCATGCATTCTTCTGGGTTTCTTAGTCCAGTGTTTTGCTTGGATGTCTTGGGCAGTATTGCTATTGAATACTTTCTGCAGAGGCTGGATAGAGGGAATCTGTGGTGTTGATGTTTTTAAACTTGTATTTCTTCTGTTTGAAGAAGAGAGCCTAAAAATACTTACACTAGATTTGCACATGCTGTATAGATCTCTATCTCTAGTTCAGGTACAGAGGGAAGATGGTTTGGGAGAGTTGTGTTTACAGGTCGTAGAGAATGAAGACAGGGTTTTTAAAAAGACCCTGCATTCTTTGTATACAGATATAACAATGCTACTCTGATTTTTACCTTATGTTTAGTACTGGTAGTATGATTTTTATTTGCATTCATTATCTGTTACCAGGATCTTCATTGTGCTCTTACTTACAAGACTAAAGTTGTGCCTCTGTTCGTCTCCACTGCATACCTTTTACAGAGATGTGGCTTGTGCTGTACTTTTTTTTTTTTTTGTTGGTTCATACAATGTGCTTTGGGTTTACCAAACCTACAGCAGGCTTATCTAAAGCAATAGGTTGTAATAAATATCTTGAACCAGTGTGTGTTTCAGTCATTGTGCAGTTAACTTTCTGGGCTGATGTAGATTTTATTTTTATTTGTATATTAGACCTCACTTTCTCCTGGAAGTCAGACCCAATGCAGTATCTCAGTATTCCCCTTGCTTTAGTATGTGTAAATCAAGTGTGTCAATTCTCAATGTAGGTTTTTAAATCTACAAGTTTATACATGCTTGTGAATGTTCTCAAAATTTTACGAAAACCACTTTTGAATTATCTCTTGGAATAATGTTTTTGCAAATCTTACACCATTATACCATCAAATATGTACTTACTAGAGAACACTAAAATTACTGACAAATTTTTTTTTGAGTGGTGATGCATTCAGGGGTGTTGAGCTCTGTGTGACCAAATCAGGAAATATTTAGATTCACAGGTTTGCACTTGTTTGGGCTGTAGGTCATAGAGTAGTCTGGTACTGGAGGTAGAATACAGATCCTCAGTTTTCCCATTCTATAGCCATGGGAAGCACCAGCACAGAGGAAGTCTCCTGTCTCCATGTTCACAGAAAGAATCACAGGATGGGTCAGGTGGGTCATTCAGTGCAAGCTCCCTCTCAAGCAGGGGCATCTCCAGCAGGTTGGCCCCTAGCCTGTGCTGGTGCCTGGGGTTATTCTTCCCAAGTGCAGGACCCTGCATTTGCCTTTGTTGGATTTCAGACAGTTCTTCCCTGCCCATCTCTCCAGGCTGTTGAGGTCCTTCTCAAGAGCTGCACAGCCCTCTGGGGTATCAGCCACTCCTCCCAGCTTTGTGTCATCAGTGAGCTTGCTGAGGAGGCATCTGCTCCTTCATCCAAGTCGCTAGTGAATAAATTGAACAACTAAGTATATTGGTGTTTCTGGAGAAAACTAAAAAAATCCCTAACAAACACAAATCTTGTCCTTGCTTCCTTGATTGCATCCTTTCAGATTTTCACCTCTCTTCTACTTGTATACTGCATCTCAGCTCTCCTCTCAGTGCTGCTAATGCAACCAAAAGGGGCCCTTGTGACATCTACACACATCTTAAATAATATATAATGTAGTTGGTGATGATGTCATTTAATGCTTTCTGATAAAAACCCCCAAAACTGCAATGTACATACACATCTGCCTTTACCCCTGTGGGCATAAAAATCAAAGCAGAAGTAAAATTGCGAGGTGGGAGGCTTTCTTTGCCTCATCTTTTGATGTCTTTGTGCTTGCCTGTTTTCTTAATCTGATGGGAAATAAAACCAAGTAGTTTCTCTGGATATTAAGTTTGCTATTAAGACAACAGTGTCTGTGGATGGTTAAAACTGCACACAGACACTGCAAATGGATGATCTGTTGATTATGGAACAATTCTCAAGCATATGTTCTAAAGAGCTTTCAGTTTTTCTTGAGAGATTTAGGACAAATTCTGTAAAAGTGAGATCTCTGTGATGAGTGAGATTTCACTGGAAGAGGAGAGAGTGTCAGAAGGCAGGTAAGCTGAATTTATGTGCAATTGGGCACTCAGGACAAAGTAGAGGGTTTATGCACTGCCTGTAATAAACTAGAATAAGTGTGATTTCTCCATGCTACTGTACTGTGAGGTCACCTCAATTTTCTTGTAATTTATAGTCAAACTGTTCGATTAAATGTAAAAAAAAAAAAAAGCACACTTATGGTTCTACAATCTATTTGAAGAAAAATAAAACCTAATATGATAGTCATAGAATTATTTGGGTTGAAAGGAACCCTAAAGATATTTTAGATTCAACCCCCCAGGGTCCCAACCTGGCATTGATGAGGCATCCACAACTGCTGTAGGCAACCTGTTCCTCAGAATCTTCTAAGTAAAGAGTTTTTTCTTAATATCTATTCTAAGTTTACCCTCTTTAAAACTGTTCCCCCTTGTCCTGTCACTATCTGGTAGTGTAAAAAGTCACTCTCCCTCTTTAAAAGCCCACTTTAAATACTGGAAGGCTTTTATGAGGTGTCCCTGGAGCCTTTTATTCAGTCTGAACAGCCTCAGCTCTCTCAGCCTTTCATCATAGGAGTGGTGCTTCAGTCCTTCGCTGTCAGTGCAGTGGTGAGTAGAAAAGCAAAGAAATAGCTTTTTCAGCCCATGTCTGCTGTACCATTTAGTAGGACACGAGGGCTTTAGAGCAGCTGCTGGCTGTTTCACAATGGCATTGTTTGCTTTTTACTTCTGTGTTGACTCTTCATTCTGTGAATTCACCACCTAGTGCTGACTTGTTTGTGTTTGAAATGTCAGTTCTTTTATTAATTTTCTTAAATTCTAGCCTAGCGACTGACGCTAATGACAGGAAGTGATTAATGAATGGGACCTTGTTGAGAATGTGTCACATTCTCATGTTTGCATGGAGCTGATGACATGCTGCATTACTGGCTTTCATACATTTTCTGTCACTTGCATTGTTGTAACACTAAAGTTTGGTACTTGGTCTGCAATTCCAGTTTATAAATTTCAGCTCTTTGATAAAATGCTCCAGTGAGGCAACTGTCAGCAGCTGCTAATAAGCTAATCACTTTTAGTAAACTATTTCCTTCACTGCTTCATTATTTTTTAAGGTGTGATAGATTCTTACAAAAATCTGTCCTGTCTCTTGTAAAGTTTTTTGAGAACTTTTGGTGGAAGAATTAAGACTGTGTTACGTGGAAATGAAGAAAAAGGGGAGACTTCTGCAGGCTGCTCAGAGAGGGGAGATGTGGGGAGTTGATATTCCCTGAGGCATCTTATGGCAGACCAAACTGTGGTGTCTCTGCTCTGGCCTCCCTGAAACTGCTCTGAACAGCTACAGGCAGTGACAGACTTCGCTTTACTTCAGGCTTGTAAGATGGGATTTTTTTTCCTATTTAAAAGTACTGGTAGATTGTGCTGAAGCTCTGAAAAGGATATGAAATGGCCATAGTTGTACATCGGGTTGCTGGAACTCTCAAAATCTGGATTGGGGATTTAGGTGTCGCAGCTGGATCACAAAGTGGTGGCTCCTCCTGCCCAGCGCTTCCCTGTTTGGTGCTGCTTCGCTGTCCTTATCTTGCAGCAATATTGGAAAAACCTGCCAGCGAGGTTTTGAGCCGGCTTGTTTGGCAAGTGTGGGCCACACCTCCGCTTGTCCCGGCTGGAGCACAGCCCAGTCCTGCGCAAAACTTCGCACGAGCCCGCGGCAAGCCGCGCTTCGCAGCCGGGCGCCCGAGGACTCGCCTCGCTCTCTGGCTTTCCCTGTCAGATTTTCTGCAGAGACAGCAGGACATTTTCCCCATGTTCCATGAGGTGCTGCGGGGGCCATTTCCACCCAGAGTGCTGCCTTTTCTGGCAGCAGTGCTTTTCCAAAGGAAGGAGAGAAAAGAGACTGGGTTCTGTCACTGGCGGGTAAGAGACATCGTGGTGCTGGCTCGGAGATGGCATTCCTTGGCTGATGTGCTCAGGGGTGACTTCCTGTTGCTGCGAGCATGGAAAACCTGTCCTGCACTTCTGCAGGAAGGAAAAAGTTTATTGTTATCCACACTTTTCTCTTAATGATCATGTAAATGGAGATTTCAGGCTTTTATTGAATTTAGGGTCTGCCTGAGGAAATCCAGAGCGGATCTGTGTTTCCTTAGGTTTTGGGGAGCAGAATTGAGCTGATGTCAAGTACTTTTTTGTGGGGAGAGTCCAGAATACTGTACTTTTCATCAGTGGAGACGAAATCATGCTTATGTATTTTCTTGCCAAATAACCTTGACTACAGTTGCCTTCTGTTCTGCTTTCTATCTTACCTTACAGGGATTAATGGTCTCACTTAGACAAAGACTAATGATGGCTTCAGCTCCTGTTCATAATGCAGTGCAACCACAACAGATAAAATGGTTTTGAGGTGTTTGTCCTTTAAATAGAATGAAATAATTTCATTGTATAAGATGGTTAGGCTAATAACTTCAATTTTGAATTAAGCTAAATGTTTATGAAGGACCTTTTGAGTGGAGAATTTGATCTATAAGCTGATCACACTTGTCCTATCCTATCACACCAACCCCTCAATATACAACTTAAAACTGAGGTGACCATTAATTGTCACAAGACAACTTGCTGCTTGTATCGCTTTCTGCACTTCTGCTTGCTGTGTGATAGAAATAAACTTGTTGACTTTTTAATATTATTGTTTAGTACTTAGGAGATCAGGTTAGAAGAGGCTCATGTTAACCTCCATTAACCTGTAAAACAATACATTTTCCCTCAGATGCTTGCTATTTAAATTTTAGAAAGATTAACATTACTTAAAATTTTGCTGGCTGTAGGAAGAGATTTTAGTATTGACTAATTGGTAGCAATTGAGCAAATGGGTGGGGCAGCAGATCATCCGTTTGGGTTTGTAGGTAAATTTAACACAATCAGACTGCTTTAATTTTCCAGAGTTTAGCATTGGATTCACTTCTAAAGGCAAACAACAATAACCTGACAGTGAACCTGGTGTTTGCCACTGCTGTTGTGTTCCTGAGCTGCTGGCACTGCTCATGTCCTGGCTAACTATAAATCCTGCCTGCCAGAAGACCATGGCTCTTAGGGCTGGGTCTGTGAGTCTCCTGAGGGAGGAGGGACAGTGCAAGGGGTGCCCAGGAAAGGCAGGGATTTGCCTTGGTCTTTAAAAGCAAGCTTGTGACTCTTAGGCCACAAAGAAGGGAATGATGTGCAGCAGTGTTTCTTTGGGAGTAGGAACAAGATGGGGAGAAACTGCTCCTTTGGTAAACTGGACATTTCTTTGAGCCGCCTAATTTTCCCAATAGCTGTGAACACAAAATGTGTCTTAGAAGGTGTCTTTCTATTTGCTATGACAGCATTTTTGTGATCAATCTGGCAGGCTTATGATGAGTCCTCTGCCTGCACTGAGAGCTGTGGGGTGGATCCCAGCACTTACTGCCCACTGTATAAAGGCAGGTGTCCTGGACTATGTGAAAGTAAAGATTACTGGGTCCTACAGCTGGGATGACTTGTTCTGCAGTCACTTCCAGCTGCATCAGCATCTTCAGTTTAGACCAAAGGTACAGACAGTTTGCAAAGTTAAGTTTGTGAAAATTCAGCCTTGTGCCTTCATTTTAGGATTTGAAGGGGGCTTTTGTTTTTTTGCTTCAGATGCACTCCTGACCTCTGGAAAAGCAGTGATTCTGAAAACCACTGAAAAGCAAAGCAGAAGTTAGCTGCTTGCATCAGTCACATACATTGGTAGGCTGCCATGCAGAGTGCTACAGGCAGAGCTGTCATCAGTATTTGTTGCCCATTTCCCATATGGATTTCTTGTCTGCCTTTTCCTTGATCATTCAGATAGGGCATATCTGATACTCCCATGCTTCATTACTCTGCAAGCTCACCTGCAGCATGCTATGACCTTGCTGTGCCTTTGCTAAAAGATAAGTAAAAGAGGCATATGAGGAGGTTCTGGCATAACTGATTGCACAGGCTTGAGAGCACAGTGATATTTCTGTTGAGTTGTACGCCCTTAAATTATGATCTGGATGTGGAAAATATTCCCTCAGCTGTGTAATGATTGGCTGTAATTTGAAGGTGTTAGAGACCTTTGGAAAGGACTTTTGAACATGTAAGTACATTGACAGATGGTGTGCAATAAAAGAAGGATGGGTTATCTTCATGGTGCTCTGTGCTTGCTCTCATAGTGTCTGATTTCCAGGCAACAGCCATGCTATGTGAATAAAGACTGCTTTCACAGCCATGGGGTGTGATTATGTAGCTTCATGTCTCAACAAACAGAGGAGTTGCAGGAACTTTAGGAAGCTGGTGAGAGTAACATATACAATCAGGAATTTCTATCAGTAATCTATGCTCCAAGTTGATGAAGTAGAAAGGTGGTCAGCCTTTGCCTGAGAAACTAGTGTCAGGGACTGAATAAAAGAAAGGTGATTAGGAAAGGTTTAAAGATGGAAGAAACTAGCATCTGAAGGGTGGAAGTCATGGTGAAATTCGCTGTGAAGGCATGTCTTGTTCACAGAAACAAATAAAGGAAAGAATATCTTCAACATGTCATTTCTGCGAATAAGTGTCTTTAAGATTAGTAACAGCATAACTGAAGTTTATTTGCACAAGTTTAATTTAGTACCTGCATGTGAGAAATCTTAGGTGACTCATGTAGTTTTTGCTCTTTGCTTGTTGGTCAGGATGGATGGTGCTTGCTTAATTCAAAAATGTTCAGTATACTGTGTATGCCTTGGTTTTATTGTGTTGTTCAAACCCTGTTTTGCAAAAGCTGGCAGGTATCCCTAAAAGATGAAAAATAAGGAAGACCCACCAAGAATGTGACTGCTTAACAAACAGTATAATTCCATTTATCAGATAAGGAACACTCAAGAAGAGTTTAACAGTTCAGGATTCACTGGTTTCTGTGAGATCCAACTCAGTGATATGTAGGCCCTACATTTTCATGGAATATTTCAAGAATCATAGAATTGAAGACTGGTTTGGATTGGAAGGGACCTTAAAGGTCATCTTGCTCCAACCAGCCTGCCATGGCTAGGGGCACCTTCCACTAGACCAGGTTTCTCAGAGCTCCTGCCTGGCCTTGAACACTTCCAGGACAGGAATGGGCATTCACAGCTTCTCTGGGGAACCTCTTCCAGTGCCTCATTTGTCAATCTGCAGTATTTTTTTGTAAGTAATGATCTTGTTGAATTTAATACTTAGCATATCTAAAATTAAACTCTGGTCTCAAGCAAACCATGTTGAAAATTGTGAATGTGAAGTAATGCCCATTTGTGAAAAGCATTTTGAAAATGTGATTTAAGAATAGGACAAGTTCTTAGCTGGCCAGGATTGTGTCATAACTGATGAAAATGAGGCAATATCTCATTCTGTTCCTGAGGCTTACACAATTACTTCTGTGCAGTCTCTGTACTAAATCACCTCAAGCAGTTCTCTCTTGTTCCCTGCCCTCCCCCACTTCTCCTTCATGATATTCTAGGATCTAGTCAGACTTTTTTTTCCCACTTCACATGCTGGCATTTAGATACTAATATTACTTTCCAAAAATAGTCTCCCAGAAGCTTTCAAGAGTAAGGATTACATTTTTATCTGTGCTGGTGAAGTGACCTGAATGTTTAGAATGCTGACACCAGTTAGCAGTCCACAATGAAAATGAATTTGAGTTTTGTCTTTTCTAACTCAAACTGCCATGAGGTGTTTTGGCAAGCATTTTTTTTTCCTCATTGTAAATACTGTGTGCCTTTTATGACTTTAGACCCTGCTCTTCAGATTCTTGCCACGTCTGCTTTTACTCATGCATTCATTTGCCCTTGGCCAGTGCTCTTGAACTAGCTGTCATGAATGTGTTTGAGCAGCTTTAGCACCTGTTTCTCACTCAGCAAGAATGTACTAACAAAGCAATTAAAAACTGATCTATAATTAGAGGAATCCCTAAATAAGGGGATTTTCTTACTTTCTGAAGTCCATGAGGAGTTACCCTAAGACATTGCTCTTGCATTGCCAAAAGGGAATTGAGTTTCCTTCTAGGCTCCTTTAGTTGTCCTCCAGGGCACTGAAAGTGCTGTGTGTGTTCCCAAACTGATTTGCTAATAGCTCAGTTTGGGCTGGTTGGTTCTGATCCATTTCTCTGGTCTAATACTGGTGTGGTTACAGAGCAGGCATTGCAAGTGAGCTAAATGATGAGCTTGTTTCTCTCTTTTCAGTGGGAAAAGCACCCTTACTACAACCTAACAGTAAAAGTCCTCCGAGCCAGAAACATCAAGGGTACAGATGTGTGTAAGTATTTACTCAAGGCATTATGAAAACATGTTGGTTCCTTGGTGCAGGCCTCCAGCACAGAGAGCATTGTTAAGGCAGCCTCTTATCTACATACGCTTCATTGCCTTTATGTCTCAACAAAAGCTCCTCATGTAAAGCATTATATATATAGTATAATGTATATTTATACTATATTGTATAGTGTATCTATGATATAGTATATCTGTATTTCAAAAGCTTTATGTGAGACCCATCTGCAGATTGAGCAGCTGCAGCTGTTCTTTCTTTGCAGAAACAAGATCAAGTAATCCTGGTACTGTTTTGCTTCCCTGCTCCTTTACCCGCTCTACTGTGGCCAATTCTGTATTCCTTTCTCTGGATTCAGCCTTCTGGGTATGGCAAGTTTCACCCTTGCTCCTGCTGAGTAGTCTTCCTGAAATTGGAAGCAGAAATCTTTAATTCTAGCTTTCAAATGTTTACTTTCTCAGTTGTAGTAGTGCTTTATTTGATGTACCTGCTATTTATTTGTCATTGCAGACTTTAAAGGAAGCAGGTGGTTGACTGCTTCCAAGATAAACTGCTTTTAATCTGTTCCTGGTTTTGATAGCATGGTATATATTCCCTCCCTGTGTAAAGATCTCATGGCTGTTTGGGACATTTGGATCTTTAAAACTCATTTATATTAAATTACTCCAGATTAAATCAAGTAAGATAGTCTGCCTTAAGTTTATATCTGGCATCCAGCATTGAACTACTGGGAGTGCCAAATAGCTGTTCAGGGAACAGAAAAACCTCCTGAGAGGTTGAGGGCTAGAATCGTGTTGTGAAGAGTTCTTTTCTATGGCCTGGAGTGAAGAGTGGTCCCCATACTTGAATTGTTGAAGGGGCCCTAAATGGAAGAAGGAAGGGCTCTGAGACAATAATTTGTTTTCAGGAAATGGAAGCAGCCCAGCTCCTGGCCTGTCTAAACAAGGGTTCAGCAGGAGTGGATGTTGTCTCCTTGGACTTTTATTAGGCTTAGGCTCTTTGATGCCTAGGGATAGGAGAAGAGGCAATAGGCCTAGTATCAGCAGTAATCTTTTTTTTAAAGTTGATTTTCCTAATTTTAAATACTAGCCTTTTTTTAAGGGCTTTATGATTTTGGTGAATCAGAAAAAAGAAATATAGGCACCTAACAATCAATTTGCTTCTGTTTGAAGACATTTACTTCATTAAAGACTTTTGCTTTAGAAGTCCAGCCTTAAATTTACACTTTTCTATGATGCAATGAGAACTAGAAAATGAGGAGCTTATGGGAAAGAGTATGTTTGACTAAAGCTTTTCTGGTGCCTGTCTTGCTCTCTGCTGCAGTGTCCAAGGCAGACTGCTATGTGGAACTAAAGCTGCCCACTGCATCTCCCAGTGTCTCCCGAACTCAGGTTGTTGACAACTCTGAGAACCCAGAATGGAATGAAACTTTCCAGTATCGGATCCATAGCGCTGTCAAGGTAAGGACACACTGTGGAGTGGGTTGGACTACTTGTATTTTTGTACTGGCTTGCTTTTGATACTTCATTCAAAACCAAGGGTTCTTTATTACCCTCAAAATTAGTGCTGCTTGTAAGGTGTCAGTTGTCTTCAGTGGTACAAAAAGCTGTACCAAAACTGCTGTGTTTAATTGCTCTCTCAAGTAAATTGCAGCTAGAACTTTCCATAAGCATCCTTGTGATGCATCTCAGGAAAGGGAAGTTATGGCACTACCTGGTGGAATTAAAGGAAATTCCTTGATCAAGCAGGATTTGATGTTTGCTCCTTCTTTCACAGGAACTAAATTTCTACTCACTGCCACGTAGTTCATTCAGTTATGTTCTGCCATCAGTTCTGATGATTGAGAAAACCAAATTCAAACTCTTGGGTAGAGACTGTGCATCTACTCTCTGTGTAGGTCCTAATACAGTGTTTAACAGTCTTCAGATTGTCAGCATTCATTCTCAAAGCAGACACTGATGGTAGGGGGAAGGAAACTGTACTTTAAAAGATCAGTTTTAGTGGGGCACTATTGCTTTGAATAACATCCCAGGCTTTGGAATAAGGTGTCTATTAACAAGAAATAACCCACCTCACCTTTCCACAGTGGTTGGTGACAAATGTGGAATGGTAATTGACTTGACTGGTAAGAAAATGGAAAGCTAAACTTTAGAGTGTGGGATCTTTTTCTTTCCCTCCGGGCTCATGAGACCTCAGCCTGGTTTCTGCTGGAGACTGCCACCAAAATTCCAAGTTCAGTCTTGTCTCCTTGAGAACTAGTTGCTGCAAGGCTATTATTTGGATGCCATATGTCCTCACTGTATCTGTTTCAGTTTCTCATGAATTTACCATCTCTGAGACAGTGCTGAGCAGGAAGTGATTGGTCCCTATAGCATCCTGGACTAAATCATCATGAAAGAGTGGAAATTGCTGTTGCTTCCTTGGGCAGCAGGAGCTGGTGGAGAGCACTGCCACATGAGTTCAGCTGGGGCCTCCCTCTAAGTGGGAAGCTGAGAAAATACTTTAGCTAAATGGTGTCAACTAGGAGAATCTTTTGCTTAACTATGCTGTAAGCCCTGCTGAAAATACTGAATTTTCCTTAGGACTGGAAAGGGGAAGGGTATTGATTAATGGACCCAAAGCGTCCATTGTATGCAGTTCCCCAGGTTTGTCAGTGTTTCTTCCCCTTCATCTTAGGCTGTTTGTTTCTTTCTGCTTTTAGAATATTCTGGAGCTGACCCTCTATGATAAGGATGTCCTTGTCAGTGATGAGCTCACCTCTGTCATCTTCGACGTGGGGGGCATGAGGCTGGGGGAGCCCCTGCTGCGCACCTTCAGCCTGGACCCCGAGGTGAGCTCCTGCTCAGCTCAGCCCTGCACGGAGCTGCCAGGGCCTGCTGGCTGGCTCACCTGTGTGGAGAGCCAGAAGGGAGAAATCAATCAACTGCTGATGACAGCTCGTGTGGTTTTGCTGTCAACTGAGATGTTTCCAAGTTCTCTAGTAACTTTGTTTGTGTGTTTTCCACAGTCTTTGGGATGCCCCAGGGATTACTGCTGTCTTTCAGGAATGTTAAAGCATCTTTAAACGGAATTAGTTTTTTGTGAGACTTAGAGGAACATAAACTGGTTTTAAAATGAAAGGCATTTGCCTTTAATCATTGTAGGGGCTGTCTTATTTAGTTTGTCATCATCTGCAAAAAACAAGTTTATTTCTGCAAATGTTACCTGTATATCTGATAAGTCAAAAGCCTAAGATAAGTTTTACCTCTCTATATCTGATAAGTCAAAAGCCTAAGAGAAGTTTATTTTCTCTGGATTATGTTCAGTACATTTAACCTCTGCTTCATGTAGATGGTATTGGTGATCAGCTGCTCTCAAAAGCAGCTGTTTACCTGTTTATGGACTTAGAAGACAGCCTGTTTTACGTGTGTGAAAGCCACATCACCAGACTGATCTATTTTGTAATGCCACAAACACATTGCTACAATAGGTCTGGATTAAAGGTGAGCTAATGATGTGTTTTCTTGAGAAATTGGGCTTCAGTGCTGTTGGTGTGGTCAAAAGCTGGCTAACTGGTGTGCAGTTCACAGGGAGGTGTTGGGCAATGCCACAGGCACTCCAAATCATTCATGATCATGGGAAGAGGCTTAGGAATTCCATTGCTCCCAGTAGGTCTATCCATTTGCTGAATGCTTAAGTTATCTTGATCTGTAATTAAGAGACTGGAAATTTCAACTTCAGCCAAGAAAATTACCCAAAACAACTTCTAGTTGTTAGTTTAAAAGCTGTGCTAGGTCTGGTATCAAATATTTGCTGTATGCTATGGGAGGAGAAAAGACTTTGGCTGGAACAAAATCTGTAGAGGACAAAGACAGCAAGGAGCTAAGGGTGCAAGCTGCTGAAATAAGAAATGGGAAGAAGCCCAAAGCCTCATATAGAAGCTGTTTGCAGAGATGATGTTGCAGTGGTTCTTGAGCCAGAGGAGGTTTTTTCGCTAATTAGCAGAGTAATGGATCTGAGAGACAACTCTCACTTCTGTGCACTTGCGCCTTCAAATGTAGATGTGTCTGGTCATACAGGACTTGTCCAGCAGAAGAGGAATATTTAAAGGCTAAAGGCTACATTTAACGATTTCAAAAATTTACTGGAGCTTTTCTAAAAGGAACAAACCCAGTTATTTTAACAGGAAGTTACTGTTACTATGTAACAGGAGAAAAGCTTAATCTCTTGGAAAAAATGTCTTTTAATTATATATTCAGGATTAAGGGTCACCAATATCCAACTTTTATTTTCAAAGGCTAATGAAGAGCTGGATGTAGAGTTTTTCTTGGAGAAATGGTGAGTCTTACCTGAAGAGCTGATTGCACTTGTGCTCTGCAGATCTGTTATCAGTTGTTTTTTCTGTGCAGGGATAGTCTTGCTCATAAAAAGGATAATACTTGATAGTTCTCTGTGGTGATTGAGCTGGCCCACTAATGCCTGGCCAAAATTATCCTTAATACTTCAGTCACCAAAATTTTGGGGGTAAAAAAGAAATAAAATTTTGCTGGACTTCATGGGACATAACTAATCCAGAAAGTGTTCACTTATTTGGGGGTGGAAAGTTTCAGTTAACCTTACAAAATACACAAATGTATGCTTTATTATCTGGTAGTATTATCTAAGTTCAGCTTTTCTCTAGGTTATCAAAATAATTGGGATGGGGAGATCCTATAGCACATGCTTATATTTGCAGACAATTTTTTTTCAATTTGTCCAAGCCTCCATTATTTTGTGAAGGGAAATATACTTGCTGTTTCCCTGGATCTCCCACACTGAGGAACTTTTCATCCCACTGCTTATTCAGCCAACTAGTTTGTAAAGTAGGATGAAGCAAAATTAAAACCAGTTGTCATTTGCAATAAACCTCTTGCTTTCACAGCTCAGATGCCCCTACAGAAGTATTGACCAATGGAGTCCTTGTGGTGAGTACATGGAAACCAGAATCATGTGTGCTGTGATTTACTCCGCAAGATAAGTTCCTTGTAGAAAGAGGAGAAGGATTTTTGAGTATTACAGTCCTACTTCCAAATAGCTCCTATTCTCTCCAAGATCTACCTCTCTCTTTTTGAATTTGTTGATTTAAAAATCTTCCTCAATTTTTGAGCTTGATGCCAACTTACAGAAAGCTGCAGTTTTTTGTTTGGAGGTGTTTGTTTCTTTGCTTTTTCCCTGTAAGGTTGCCATAAAAGTTGTAAAAAATGTCTTTAGCAGGCAAGTGAGTCTTGAAGGTTGTACTGTGTTTTCTAAGTTAGATGCTGTCCAGGAAGAGTCCCTCTTCTTGCTTTGACACGTATTATTTCTAAGCTTTTATCAATGCCGTTATTAAGTAGGGGATCACTCCCTGTGGTTTTGGGTTAATCAGTCTAAGAAAATCAGTGTGCTATACATTAAAAATAAGTGTTACTACCTCTTTGCTCCCTTGAAAGAAGGGACTGGAGTCATGGATTTTTTTATAAGGAGAGAAGGATTATGGTTGAAATTATTGTTGAAATGTAGAGTTTTAACTTCTTTTCCCCCTGAAAAGTTGGTGGCATTTAACAGCACAGTTCTGAAAACTATTTCATAGGAAGGAACCTTTTGTGTTCTAATTTCCCTCAGCAAGTCAGTCTTAATTCAAGCAGTGGACTAGTTTCATATCTTTTAGGGAAATTGTGTCAAAATCAATCTCTCATCTACTGTCCTAGAGGGTAAGCTGATGGCTGAATGGTGTGAGAGACTAAATTTCATGAGGACATAGACAAGCTGGGACAGAAATTTATGAAGTGCTTGCTTGGATCTGAACAGGTTCTGAATTGGTACTTGTACATACCTCTAAAAAAGGTAAAAAAGCCAGAAAAACCCCAGGTGTTCATAACATGTAACTGTGAAGTACTGGTTGTAAAAAAACCCAGTTCTTGGAATAGAAAGGATGGTTTTTATTTTGAAACAACATCTAATAATCCTGTCCTATTGAAACAAAATTTGGTCTTTATTTGAAATAACAAAACAATGCCTTGTGGTTTTTTTTGACAGTTTGCAACTGTAAGCCTACAACTAATATAGTAGGTGAATTAAACTTCAAACAAAGAAGTGAACTAACAATTGTGTGACCAGAGCTGGTTTCTTTTTTTCACAGGCTCATCCTTGCTTGTGTCTGCAAGGCACTGTCAACAAAGAGGAAAACGCAAAGGAGAAACAGCAAGGTAGGGCTGCCGGGAGAGTTTAAGTCAGGACAACTCTTGAACGTGTTTGTTCCTTGAGAGAGAGGAGAGCTTGATTCTCCATCTATACAATGCAGTTTAATTTACTGACTACAAAATTGGCTGTTAAAGTAATTTTTGCTTTTATTTTCAATAATTAATAATATTGGGTATTTTCTACTGGGTACCCCACAATAGAGTTTTCACTTGTGTTTTCATGGTCTCAGCTACTCTTAATACTTAGTACTTGATTTTCAACAAGTGGCCCCTGTGGTCTAAACTTCTTTTTCTAATGCACAGGATGCTGTGAAGTCAAGGTGTCTGTCCCAGGGGCATATCAAAAGCAGTTGTCTATTCCTTGGACACCAGACAATGAGAAGGATTCTGGAACCTCATTTATCTTTCATGTGGATAAAGAAATGTGTCCAGAACTGCAAGTGGAGTTGCAGCAAACCATATCTGTCCTACAGGTAAGCATCCATGATGATTCCATAAAGCTTACAGAGAGATAAGTTTTCCTCTATTGTTGACTTTTTTTTTTTTTTTTTTTTTTTTTTTTTTTTTTTTAATGTCAGATTGTGCATTGGATCTTTGTTGTGTAAGGAGCTGAAATTACCTTAAGAGTCTATGCTCCCCAAAGATTTAACATCTGTTCAAACACAGCGATTAAGAAAATGTTACTCTGTACATGCTTGCTACATGTAGTCATCTTCACTTTCACCTTTTGAGATATTCTGTAGGAACTCTTTTCTATTAGAAACTTGTAGATCAGTTGCAGAGGTTTATTTAGCTTTGTCTTTTACTTTGCAGTTTCTCCAGGTAGTGACTGAATATTCATTCTCCAAAAATGAGAGCAAGGAAACTCTTTATTCTGTGGTGTTTTTTATCCCAGCAAGCAATTGAGTAGCACGATTGCAAATGATGATCTTGGCTACTGTAGAGGCAGCTGTGGAGAAGAGAACACAAAGAAGGATGTGGAAGAACAGCTTTGCCAGGGGGTTTGTTAGGCAGCAAACATGAGCTGAACAGAGAGACCTGGGCTTGAGTGATCAAAAACTCAGAGCCAGGCAAGCAGAAAACACTGTAGAGGTCAACTGTGGAGATTGCCCCAGGTGGGGAACCTCTGCCCACCAGCTCTGGTGGCTAGCAGAACATACTCCTTCATCAAGTGGCACAGACCACAGAAGTCTTCACTCTGACCTTTTCTCTCTTATCAGGTGTGAGAGAGTGCCAGGAACGTTGTAGTGTTGCTTGCCCTATGCCTAAATGCATGTTGTTTGCCCCTGTTAGGAAGAGGACAGTGAGCTTAGGGGGACATAGGCCTCAGGACAGCAGTTGTTGGTCAGAAGACGCCTGTGAAGGCTGTGGGTGGTTCCTGGCCTGACTTCAGCTCTTGGTGTGAGAAGGGTGCCAGCCTGGTTTTTCTCCAAGGTGTGGTCTCCTCCCGAGGGCTGAGCCCTGTGGTTGGTGTGTGGGCTCCAGCCCACCTGGAGGCTTGTGTGACCCTCTGAAGTGAGGGGTTTTTAATATGCCTCTTTACATTTAGGAATCTGCACACAGCTCTGTGTTATGAGATCTTGCCATTTGCTACATGACAGAAAACCCAAATATTTCCTGGCAAGCTTTAGTTCTCTCTGCTTTTAATTTTTTTTTTTTTTTAAATTACATACTGCCTTATTTCTTATTTTGTGGTATTTTTGATGTATGTGTAATGCTGCTGCCTTTTTTTGGTATCTTTTCCAAATCTTGCTTGGAAGATGGAATACAAATTTGTTTGTGTGTTTTCTGACACATGCCAGAATAAAACTATTTTGGCGGAAATTTTGTACTTAAAGATTTTTGAATTATGGCAGACAGGTATATTAAAAAAACCACTAATAACAATAAACAAAACATCCCTAAAACGAAACCAAACAACAACAACAACAAAGAAACTGTTTGAGTGAATGAAATACCCCTGCAAAGACTTGCCAAGTAAAAAGCAGAGTGCCCTCAAAAAGCTTTAGACATTTGGTAATAATATTTGGTAAATATTTAGCTATAGTGATATTAAGAATTGTTTGCTGTTTCAATTTATAAAAGTAATTTTTTAAAACTTTTTTCTGTGACTCTCACATAAGATTTTGTTTTTATTAGGATGGTGTGAACCCTGATATTGAAAAGCACACTACAGTTCTGGGACTGGGGACTGTACCAGTTAATTCCCTTCCTATTGGAGAAAAAGTTGATAGAATAATTTCTTTGGGAGAGGTAATGTCAATATTTTGCTCTTGCTTTAATATGCATGAGATAACCTTTTCCTCCATTGCCTCTAGGTGTTTGGAAAGTTAGGCAACATGTGACTGATTCTCAGGAGTGCTGTTTTCTCGGATGTCTTAGAATGAAGTAATGAGATTACTCAGTGCAGTTCTTCCTAATGTGTTTTCATGGTCGGGTCTTGCAAAATGAAGTATAAAGTTCATCACTTTCTGAAGAAAAAAGTATTTTCAGGCTGTGAAAGAAAAGTATTAGAGGAGGGAAAAAGCAAGACACTTCCAGAGGAAATAATTCGTAACTTCTATTTTGTAGTTCCACCTGTGTAATTGCTGTCAACTTCAATATGTGTTCTCTCTTTTCACAGGGAAAAAGTTTGGATATGAGTTTGAAAACTGAAGAGAGGTGAGTGGGAACCCCACTGGAAAATCAGGAAAGGTCATTATTGTCATATAAAGGAACTGAGTGACTCTCCTTGCTGTTCTGGGGAGGTCTGTTCACTCCATTGATCTCTTGGGATAGATTAAAGAAAAATATATTTGATAGGGTTTTTTTATCATTTTCTGGGGGCTGTGACTCTTTACTTTGCAGATATTATCTATTGGTTGATGTCAATCCTGCTGACACTTGTACAAATTTTGTGTTCCTAACCCTTAAATGTAAAATAGCTATTGATGTACATATTAAGTAGTTTTGTCATGCACAGGTATACCAGAATATATGAAATGATGTAATGAGAGATAGGAAAGCACATATATGTGTGAAGGGTTTGAACTATAAAATGGACGAAGGCTGCAAGAAAGGAGTAAAAAGGGCAAAAAAACCCCAGAAAACCGAGAAGTTGGCTTGTAAGTTGATAGGGTCATTTGGTATCCAGTCATCAGCTGAAGATCTTGCTCCTGTTTTAGAGCTTCATAACAAGTTCATTGGTATTCAGTTGCCTCCTGCCTCTTAAGTTCAGAATCTTCTGTTTTAAAATCCCTCTTCCCCTCATTTCTTGTTCATGTTGATACAGTGATGTCAGTTGCTTCTCTTACAATCTTCTTCACAAAGAAGAATCTTACGAAGAATCTTTTCTTCCTTTGTGAAATCCCTGAAGCTTAATCTCAGTACTGTTTGACAGAAGTTTTGAATTTAAATATTAAAGGAGAATTACAATATGGAGAATTTAATTTTTAATTCCAAAAGCTGTTGTACAAAATAACTGATGTATACACTAAAATTTCACCTGGACCAGTTCAGATCTGCACCTAGGTTGTGTGTTCACAAAAATTGCATTTCCATACTGATTACAAATCCTCCAAAATGTCAATGTTTTTTAACTTAACTTCTATTTCAGCTCTTGGGATCTTGATATACGTCTGGGGTTTGATCTCTGTAAAGAGGAGAGAGAATTTTTGGACAAAAGGAAGAAAGTAGTTTCTGAGGCACTGAAGAAGACTCTTCACTTAAAAGAATCCCCTCCAAAAGATGAGGTATTGAGCACAGTCCTGTAGTGAGACTGTAAAACCCTTTGGGCTTGGTTGATAATTAGGCAATGTAGGAATCCTTGCTTGTAACTAACAAAAAACATGGTTTGCATTCACTATGGTGTGAGACAGATCCCTGGTACATTTCAGTTCTGAAGTCTAAATGTTTTTATATTTCTTAAACTTTGAGGGATGTGTGCATGTTTTGGGACACAAATGTTGGAATTTCAGAATGTATGCACTGTACTGGAATTCTTCGGCTTTGGGCTTGGAATTGTGATGGAAAATTTTGTTTCAGAATGTTTAAAATGAAACTCACATAACAGGAATAGATTCTTAATTGCTTATTTGAGGAAACTTACATTTACATATCCTAATACCTTGCTCAGTGGTATTTGGCTACTGTTACAAGACTAATTGCCTCTTACATGTGTATTGTATGAAGGTAAATGTGTGATAATATACATAGCAATTTCAGTAAGTGACTGTCCCTAAGATGACCGTGCTATGCTTTATAGTAAGCAATATATTTCAATTACAAAATAGAGAAAGAAGTTCAGCTTGGAATCAACCCAAAATTGTAATGTAGATAGAAATAAATGTTTATGTCTCTATTTTATATCTCTATTTTTTATCTTCTATTTGTTGTTCAAATGAGACTGCAGTGGGGTTAGTTCTGTGATTTATTGGCCAAGCCTGTGGTTGTGACTCCTGAGTTTGCTGTCTGCAGGTTCCAGTCGTGGCGGTGCTGGGCTCTGGAGGTGGGATGAGAGCACTGACATCCCTCTATGGCAGCCTTGCTGGGCTGCAGCAGCTGGGCCTTCTGGATGCTGCAACGTACCTCTGTGGCATTTCTGGCTCCACTTGGTAAGCTACATGCAGTTTTGATTCAGAAACATAGAGGTGAAATGGTAGTGTTGATGCAAAATAAGACCAAAATTTCATTTGTGCCATCTGTAGGCAGACAGCAAATCAAGTATTTTACCAGTTTTCATCTGTGAGTTCTTTAGGGGATCCTGAACAGTGTAAGAGATCCAGCATTGTGTCCAACCCATAAGCTACTGGCTAAAACTATGAATCTGCTGCTTGTGCAAGTTTGACAGTTTATGAATTACATGAATAAAACTGCTGTGTAGTACCTCAGAGCACTGACTTAAAAACCTTCCTCATTCCCCTGCTTTGCCAAGAAGATAACTGAGGTGGTGCAAGTCTCTGGAAACATGTTCATGCAGACCACTAGGTCATCACCTTCCAGAATGGCACAGAGGCTGAAGAGAGGCATAGCACTGTCTTGCACTATTTCAGCAATGTGCTGAAATATTAGACGTGGCTAGAATGTTTCAGTCGCTCAGTTCTTCGAGTCTGTGGTGAAGTCTTGCCTTGTTTTTGTGAACTTATTTCACAGAGAAGTTGTGCAACCTGACAGTGTAATTCTTCCTTCCAAGCTTTGTGTGTTAAATTAACTCCTCTGTACCTAGTTCTCCTGCCCCATTTGGTTCAGAGACACTCCCAAACAAATGTGTATAGATAGTGGTCCAAACTAGCTTCTCCTTCAGCCAGACCTGTCTTCTGGTAAAGGCCATGGCACCCTTGCCATCAGCCAGTATATCATGGTTGTTTTTTTCTGGAGTTAACATACGTTTATGGGCTGGTTCATGGGTGCTAGCATAGGATGCTTGGAACATCTCTGGAAGGCAGGTTAACAATCAGAACAAAGATGTCCTATAGGTGTCAGGGTTTTCATCACAATTTAGCATTTAGAGATCTTTTATTTATGGGTTCTTCACTCTTGTAGCTAGACTTCTCAAGTGCTGCAGCACTAATTACAACTAGCTAAAATTTTTGTTTACAGAAAGGCCTTTATTACTGATGACATTAATAAAAGCATTTTCAGGTGTTTATCAACACTGTATCGAGACCCTGACTGGTCACAGAAAGACCTTCAAGATGCAATCAGCAGAGCTCAGGACGCTGTGTCCAGCAGCAAAGCAGGGGCATTTTCCCCAGAACGACTGAAATACTATTTCCAGGAGCTGAATGCAATGGAGATCACTGGACGGAAGGTTTCCTTTACAGATTTGTGGGGCCTCATTGTGGAATATTTCCTACAACAAGAGGTAAAAGTATTAGTGTTCTGCTGTTTGTTTTTAAGTGGGAACTCTAGTGAGCCGTGTATTTAGAGTCGAGAAACTAATTACTCTCCACCTCTGTTTAGGCAGTGCTGTGGAATAAACATAGAATCTTCTGTAGTAAAGAATTTTTGATTCATATGGATCAGTGTTACAGAAAAACGCAGTGTTTATTTGGAATGACTGTTATTAAAATAACAGCTTGTGTACTGAGCAGGTTAAGCCTGGCAGAATGATATTGATTTTGCAGAACAGAGTTATTGTGCGGAGTTATTTTCTATGTAATTGAGATTGAAAATCAGAGGGATAGCTAGTTTATTATTAACATTAAATATTCTAAATACAGAGCTGCAGAAATATTTTGGACAAATCTAACCACATACTTGGACAGTGAAGAGGAAAAGGGACTTTGAATTACTAGTATTGTTGATCAGAAATGCTAAGCAACAGCTACCAATTATCAAACTGTGGGTACAGAATTTACCTGACTTAAGTGGGCTCCTCCTTCCTTGCTTGTGACCAGGAAGATTCATCAAAGCTGTCTGATCAGCAAGCAGCAGTGAAATGGGCCCAGAACCCTTATCCTATCTATGCAGCTGTGAATGTGAGACCTAATATGAGCAGTGGAGACTTTGCAGGTATGAACATATAAATGTATTTTTGTTTGTTGAAATCCACACATTTATTTCATATATCCAGCTGTTTGGGCTGTGAGCAGCTGATAACAGGAAATGCAGCTCAAGCAGCAGTTGGTAGTGCAAGAGGCAATCAGAAACCGATTGACAAGGTATTATCGTCCTGATAGCAAATGTCTTCTTTGTGGCTAAAACAGAGAAATGAGATTCAGAACTGTTGGCCACTCTACATGTTTTGCTAGGAACTGCCTGAAATTTTCAGGAGATGAGAAGGTTCCTGTAATACATGTGTCTCTGTCTGAATCAAAGAATGAGGCCTTGGTGATAAGGAAACCACTTTGTTTTAGTGGTCTGAGTTCTTACAGTAAAAATATGAAGACTAGTCTATGAAGACCAGTACATTACTTCAAATATGATGCAACAAGTGGGGATGGATGAGTGAGACAGGAGCACAAATGCTTGTGTCCATCTGTGCACCACGAGGGGACCTGTCTGTTTTATTCTGAGGAGTGTGTGTGTATGGCAGTGAATTCAATTTGGTCAAACCTGCCAGAGTTCAAGAAGGATTTGGATAATGCTTGCAGATGCATGCTTTGTGTTTTGTCAGGTTGATCTGTGCAGGCCCAGGAGTTGGACTGGATGATCCTTATTTTTCAACTCTTTGTAGAAATCTTTCAAGCATGAGGAGGCACTTTGGAAAGCACACAGTGAAGTCTAATGCAGTGGGTTAACTGAGTTTTCAAGCCATTACTGCAGTAATTCCTGGGAGATAGTTCATAGTGCAAGGAAAAGCTGAGAAAAATAGTGTGGCTTCCATTTTGGATGGAAAAGGGAGCCATCAAAACTTTTTTAAATTAAAAGTAAAATAGGGAGATTATTTCTGTAGCAACAAAGTCAAGATGGAGCAAGATGGAATGAAAGCTTTCACAAGAGTTTTTATTAATTATATGTACATAGAAATTAGAGCAGAGGGGCAGAGAAATCCATAATGATTGTGAAAGGTGGGGGGAGAGTCCCTTCTGTCTGCCCTGTGTGAACAGAGATCAGTATTTTCACTCATGTTTACTCTGAGATGAGTAAATATCCTGTTGGCTTGTTCTTAGAATGGTGTGAGTTCACTCCCTATGAAGTTGGATTTCGCAAATATGGAGCTTTTGTTCGAACGGAGAATTTTGACAGCGAGTTCTTCATGGGACGGCTTGTCCAGAAACATCCAGAGCCCAGGATTTGTTTTCTACAAGGTATGATCTTATGATAATGATTAAATTATCATATAAGGAGATGGAAAGGAACTTTGCTACTCTGGGGACTTAGGAACTCAAGTCCATGCCTTTTTTCCCTTCCAAAGGACTTGAAGAAGTGAAACATGTCGATTTTTCTCCAGAGCTTTAGGTTCATAGCTGGTTCATAGTATTACAGTCTGATGTCCTGAGTCTGCAAGATGACTCTTATAGCTGCCTGTCAAAAATATCTACTGTCAGTCTTCCTGTTCTCTTACTGACTTTTTCGTGCTTTTCTCTTGGAAAATTTTCTGCATTATATTGTAAGATCATAATTTCTCACATGATTAACACCAAGGTTTTCACTCAAACTGTTAGAATAGTAAGGAATCAAGTGACAGCCCTCTCCCATGAAAAATGTCGAGGGAATTATAGGTCTTTTGGTTCCATGAAAAACCTTTTGAGTGTTAAATTCTTCTGCATTTCTCCTGCAGGAATGTGGGGCAGTGCCTTTGCTGCAAGCTTGGATGATATCTGCCTGAAGGTGGTTGGTATAGGACTGAGCTTTCTAGATTCTTTCAAAGATGTTATCAAAGTTGTAGGTAAGAACATACATAAAAATAGTTGGATTTTTCAAAAGATGGATGATTTTGTAGTGATCACAAATAATATCATAGAAAAATGTGCTGTATGTAGTTTTCAAGATTAGCACAAAGGGTGGATTGGAACACATCTCTTATTGTGTGTTATTCCCTTTGATCACTCTTATAGTGAAGAGAAATTGTTTCTTTAGTATACTTCCTCTTCTTTTGAAAAGGATTTTTATCTGACTTCGACTAAAATTTGGGCTAGGTCTGGGAGCTGTCTTAAACACATATTAAAGTGCAGGCATCATAAACCTGAGAAGAGGAAGAATAGAAGCTGGATTGCTAAGCAGGAGATGGAAAAAAGAGGCTTTCACTTTCCCCCATGGTCTGCTTTTTGTAGTATTGGAAAGCTGGTTGTATGCTTATTTATTGACCTCCATTTTTTCATTACAGTAAGAAGTGTTTTAGAGGCTGGGACTTGTTCTTGTGCATAGTTATGGCCTTGTAGTAACTAGTGTATGAAGAGATTTTTTTTTTTCCTCTGCCTTTCCAGCCCTGGTTCCCAGCACACCCCGCCCTTTTTGTTTTGTGTAGTTATAAATGCTACTGTGTGTGGTTGACTGATGTCTTATGTGACAGAAGTGGTTGTCACTTGGTAACAAGGGTTTCTTTGTGTGGGTTTGAAATTAATATGGACAATGCTTTATGAGTAAAACTTTTCCCATTAAACAGGGCTAGTAAATCACCCACCTATGGAATATGCATTGCATTTAAATTTCATTACAATACCCTTATTAGAGGACAAATCCAGCCTTAGGACCACTGGTTAAATATGGTGCAAAAAGGCCTGATTGAAATGTTAGAGCTGGCACTTTGTGCATGCTCTGCATCCTTCTGTGACTTCTGCAGATGACTGCCGAAGATTCCATTTCCGAGACCCAGCACGGCTGAAGACCCGCTTGGTTACACCTGGGGGACCGCTGCTACAAGTTTTTCAGGATTTCTTCAAGTCCCGCGTCACATGTGGAGAAACCTTCAATTTCATGAAGGGATTGTATCTTCACAAAGATTATGTTAACATCAAGAAATTTGTGACTTGGAGAGGTAAAGGAGTTTATGTGTATCTGACTATCACAAAATATTAACACACTATATAATATCCCAATGGAACATAAGTGAGCTTGACTTTGTTCTGCTGAAGCCAGGGAATGTATCCCTTCTTACACCATAGCAAAAATTTTAATCCACTGTATTTGTTCTGTCATATAAGGCAAGCTGATCATCAGACATTATAGGTCTGTCTTAGATGAAAGTGCATGTTGGAATGTCTTTTGTCTTCTTGTAACACTAATATATGAGCTTTGTCTATTTCTTCTGCCAATATGTGTGTAATGAATCAATATAGTTACTTGTGTTGCTTGGAGTGTCTTACAGGTACTCACCTGGATGCATTTCCCAACCAGCTGACTCCCATGGAAGAGAGCTTGTATTTAGTGGATGGTGGCTTTTCCATCAACTCTCCCTTTCCTTTGGTACTTCAGCCAGAGAGGGATGTGGATGTTATCTTGTCATTCAATTTTTCCTGGGAAGCTCCATTTGAGGTAAGTGAGGTAGCTGAGCATTATTACATGAACGTAAAAACACAGAATCATACATAGCAGCAGATTAGTTGAAGCTGAATACAAACACTAATCAACAAATGAAAAGAAATCCTTTGAAGGAATTTCAAAAAGTCTTTCCTGGAATCACAGAATGGTTTGGGTTGGAAGAGACATTAAGGGTCATCTCATTTGAACCCTCCTGCCATGGGCAGGGACGCTTTCCACCAAACTGGTTTGCTTAAAGTCCTGTCCACCCTGGCCTGGAACACTTCCAGGGGTGGGGAGTCCACAGCTTCTCTGGGCAACCTGTGCCAGTGTCTCACCACCTTCACAGTGGATTTCTTCCAGATATCTAATCTCAATCTACCATCCTTCAGATTAGGGCTGTTTCCCCCTTGTCCTGTCACTACATGCCCTTGTGAAAAGTCATTCTCCATCTCCTGTAAACCTCCTTTAGTACTGAAGGGTCACCCTGGTGCCTTCTTTTCTCCAGGATGAACAGCCCCACTCTCTTGGCCTGTCTTCCTGTGAGAAGACATTTCAAACATTATTTTGCTATGCTTTTTCCTGTGAAGGTCATGAGAAAATAGAAAGTTGATGACTGTAAGAAGATTCAAAAATTTTCAGAAGCCTAAACAGATTGTTAAGTAAAATAAGACTATTTGTTTGGCCTGTAAGATGATTGCTACTTAGATATGTGCCTCTAAAGAAAGAGTGACTATTGGTGATTTTCTTCATGGAAGCAAGTTATTTTCTGTACATACAAGTGTTCATTATTAAGTGCAGAAAAGTCAAGGTGAATAGATTTGGAGTAGGAAAGCATAAAAAGTTTCAGCTGCAATCTGTTGTTATTTGTTGCAGTTCTGCTCTTCATTCTTCTATATTACCAGCTAGAGAAATTATTTCTGCTGATTTGAAACCGAGCTTCTGTCACTTCTTTTATTTTTCTTTTTTTAAATGCAAGTCTCTTTCCCTTTGAGGATTGCTATTAGATGATCTTAGAAGTGTTGCTGGTGCTCTATTGCAATTATCTTTTTCCTCTGATAACAGGTTTTAGAGCTGACTCAGAAATACTGTGAGGAGCGGGACATTCCTTTTCCAAAAATCAAATTTAGTGAGGAAGATGAAAGGAAGCCAAAAGAGTGTTACATGTTTGTGGATGACAATAATCCAAAGGCTCCCATTGTACTCCATTTCCCACTGGTGAATGACACCTTCCAGAAATACAAAGCTCCAGGTAAGCAAGCTGCATCTTAAAGCACTCTTCTAACAATTCTTTGGGTGTGCTGATGGGGAAAATTCAGTGAGGTCAATGTTCCTCTTTTGATTCTTCTTAATATTACTCTGTAATTGTTAAATTGTAATTTACTTTTAAGGCAGAATCAGTTTCCACTAGTTTTTTAAGGGCAGAATGAGAGAAGAGGCTCACAACACCCTTTCCCCCACAAAAGTGTTTGCAGTAAACTACTTTGATGTTCATCTTTTAAGGCTGGTATTTAAATTTAAGGGTCAAGGTACTCCTAGGGCCTGTTCAACTTGAGGTTTTTCTTTCATTTTTGTGTAGAGCAGCACTTCCAGGGAGAACTGAGCTTTATATTCCTTATTTTGAGCATAATAATCAAAGATGAACTTAACAATTTATCACAATGGAAATGTATTTTAGTACTGTATTTTGGATCGAAGTGGAAATAGAAAGGAAATACTTTGCCCCTTCAGTTTTCATATATTTTGGAAGGAGCTGATATCTCTGAGGAGGAGCTTTGGGGAAAAAGTTAAGTTTCAACAGAATTATCTCTGATATCCTCCTAGCAGAATTGAACTAAAATGATTCTACCACAGCAGAGGGTTTTTGTGATTTTTTTTCTTCTTTCTTTCTTGCTGCAGGAGTTGAACGTGAGTCAGAGGAAGAGAAATCCTTTGGTGACTTTATCATTGAGTCAAAAGATTCCCCTTACCGTACCCTGAACTTCACCTTTGAGCCATATGATTTCAGCAGGTTAGTGGAAGTGAATCGCTACAATGTTCTGAACAACAAGGACAGTCTCCTCAAAACCCTAAACTTGGCTCTGCAAAGGAGGAAGTTGAAGAAAGTCACCAATAAATCAAATACATGAGTGGTTTCCAAGGCTGAGGATACAGAGAGGCTGCAGTGTACAGAAGCTGTGAGGTTCAAGACAGAACACTGATAGTGAATAGCTGGAAACTCTCTTCCTGGAGAGGAGCAGTACACCTGACACTGAAAACTCATTCCAGGTCACGTCTCTGATGAAAACCCAAGGGATGTACAGTACAACATGGATGTTGCTTCCTCGTGTGGGGAAGAGTGAGGAATTACCCAGCTCGGTATCTCAAATCACAGTGGCTGATTCCAGATTGTTTGAGAGGTCTATACAAACTGTTCAGGCATCTGGAGAATAATCTTCCATACTATACTGAGGGATGCACCTCCTTTTGTCAGAGGTGTGTTGGTGTTTGAGGAAACAGATTCCTTCTGTACTTTTATCTCTTGCTTTAGAACCTCCCTTCAGGAACTTTTACAATTTATATCATCTTAAGAATAACTGTACAGATAAAAATGACACACGAGAGAGGAAATGTCTCCTCTTGCTTTCACCTTGCTACTGGCTGATGCCTATGTGCTTTCAAGACTAAACTGTCATTGCCTGCTTCCCATTTTGCCATTCATGGTTTCAGTTTCCTTCCTACCCTTCTCAAGGATTTTAATGGCTTTTATTCTCCCAGAAATTCTATACAGATTATCTTATTTTGGTAAAAAAATTTGTTTGGTAAACAAGGAAATAAATGTCTTTTATATTTAACAATAAAAACACATTGTGGGATTTTGTTACTACTTCCTATAGTTTGATCATCATGAGATGATGAAACTATGATGAAAATGCCATGTCTCAGCTTTCTCTTTCTGTGTAAGAGGAAGGAAGGCTCCTTTGAAGGGTTTGAATTAGATGTTTTTTCCTTACTCTTCAGCTTATAATTCAACCGGACCTTTGTTGAAGGAATTTTTGTGTCTATGTGTTTTAGAAACATCAATAGTCAAGGTAGGTACACCTTATGAATGTGAATTAATAAAACAATGTAAGATGCTGCTGTGCTGTGGGATGGGATTCACCTCACTTTGCATAAAGCCCAGAGAAAAGTACTGAGTTATGCAGTTGGAAAATATGTCATGCAGAACAGTGGCAAACAAGCACTTTTATGGCTTTTTACACTTTTACACTTTTTAGCCCTTACTTTTATGGCTTTTACACTGAGCTGAATGTACCAATTCTGGATTTAAAACTGAGGACAGGAGGTTTGTCCTATGAAATGATGTAAGGGCTTGTAGATGAGTATGGTTCTTAATACATTTTTTAGGTGTTTCTCTTTTAATAGGTATTAGTTTTGCTGACATATTCTTCACAGTTTTTCTTAAGTTCACTTGTCAGAGACATCTAGGCTGATAGCTTGCAGGTGAAAATCAGGAGCTAAGAAAGAAAACCTTGTATTTATTTTTTACTCCAGACCACCTAATCAAGGGCAGGATGAGAAAGATAATACCAGTTACTTCCTAAAGAATCTTTAAAAAGTGGAAAACCTATTTCAACTGAGAGATTGAAAGTGACCAAATTTCCAAGGTCAAGAACTGTGGTTTTTTGCTATCTTAGTAGGAGCTGGAAGTTGTGCTGGTGAATTCAACTGACTCACACTGAAATCACAATCACCTTGCTTTAATTATCCCTACAACTGAATAATTTTAAAAAGAGTTTCTAAAAACTTGGTTTTAAGTTGGCCTAAGTGAATTAACCAGGTACTTCAGCCTCTGATCTGATGAGCTATGATTACAGTGGAAAAAGAGCACACTGCCTGCATCTGCAAGACCATCTACTCACATCAACAGGTATTGCAGGTAAAATAGTCTTCCTTTTGTGGGGTTTCTAGACTGCCATAGACAAGGATCATTTTGCATTCACAATAATGTGGGTTTATTTTCCTCTGCAGTTGATGACCATGCTCTAAGTAGCTGATCAGGTCTAGCTGAATCTTTTGAGCTAAGTGCTTAGCAACTAAGATTTTGTAAGTTCACTTGATGCTATTGTATAAGGAAACAATTCTTACATTTAAAAAAAAATACTTTGGAACATTTTTATAGTAATTCCTGTTGTGGATTTTTGAATCCTGAAGTAGTGAAGGAACAACATAAAATAACTAATGGGATATCATACTCTAATAAGAAAACAATTACTTCCTATGAAAATACCTGCTTTTTTGAAGGAACAACATAAAATAACTAATGGGATATCATACTCTAATAAGAAAACAACTATGAAAATACCTGCTTTTTTTTCTGTCCTTGCAGTGTCAAAGGCAAACTTTTGTATGGCAGCAGATCTTCCGACAGCATCTCTAGTCACTTCCCTAACAGGTCTTATTGTGTCTGCAGTGATTCTAAGAGGAATTACACGTAAAATGCAAGCACCATAATGCTGTGAAGGTAAAAGGTCTGCTTCTTTGTTAGGTTGCTCAGGGCAGCAGCAGATAAACATTAAATCCAAAGGCAAAGGAGGGAGCAGAATCTTGTGGTGGAGTACCAGAGAGGGCAAACCACTGGTGGCCTGCTGCTGAGAGTGTTTAAGCCAGCTTTGTGGAGTAGGAGTCTTAGTAAAGGTCTCCGTGTCCTAGAAAAAGTGCTGCCTGGGAAAATGCAGGAGCACACAACAAAAGGTGGTGGTGTTTTTTTAAGGGTGCTGTACCTTAGAATAGAATGGTTGAATTAATTTTTCCACTTCTCTAGTATCTCCAAATTTGTTCATAGCCAAGCAATGTTGTTATGTTGAACTTTACTTTTCTGTAGTTCAGTGCAAAATCTTTGGAGTCTATCAACTCCAGTAAGCAAAAAATTTATCTGGAGCCACGCCTAAAAATCTTAATCTGGGACAGAAGTATTGCTAAGTCTGTTGCTTTTGATGTGGGAAATATTATACCAAGCTAGACTTTCAATCACATGTTTGTGATTAGTTCAGTTGCCAGTTGAGGCACTTTAAGCACCTCAAAAGGAAGAAAAACAAATACAGGAAGCAGTGTTTAATCAGAATTTGATATTGATATGACATGGATTTGAAAAAGGTAATGAGATCTAGAGGTGTTAGAGGTTGAAACATTTCCAGTGGAAAAAGGGAAATACTGTTGAACAAAGTTCTGATGAGAATGGACCTGACTGTTCTACATGAAAGCAACTTAGAGAAGGTAGATAAAGCTAGGAGGCCAATGGTGGTGTGAGAACAAATATATGAGGAATAAACTGAGGCTGAACATAAAAAGAATGTTTCAGAGTTTTTGTGAAGTCTATGAAAACATTGAGAATGGTTAGGCTAGCTTATTGGTGGACATGTAAAGCAGAAGCTGATGAATTGATGGAACAAATGATTTATACAGAGGTATGCCAATGTTTTTAAGAAGTGTTCTCTTGTTTCACATCTTGGTGATCAGGCCTCAACAACTGGTAGGAAGGGAAATGCTGATATGTCCCTAAGCTCCATATAAGCAAGGGAGCCTATATTGTTTTCTCCTGAGAATAAATCTTACTGCAGGAGTGGAGTACAGTCTGTGCACTGACACACACACCTGGGTGCTTTTCCGTACCTGTCACATTTTTCAAATCCTTTAAAGGGAGTAGTGCCCTCTTGCATGACACTGCAATGACACTCCTCAACAAGGCATCACTGCTGCATTTATGATCTTAAAATATCATAAGAGTTTGAGCTAGAATAGGCTGCTGCATTTAGCAGTCTTGCTGTAAATGGTATTTGGTATGAGTTTATTTCCTCCAAATGTATTTGACAGAGGGGCTTTTCAATTTCAGGGCAAAATACATCGGTTAGAATTGGGGTTAGTAATAAGGGAGACATATGGGAACACATTCTGTTACAAACTATAAGCTTTGTAAATTATTTTCATTACTATATAAATATATACATTATCTAAATTTTATAGATAAAACATGAACTATTAATTACTTGTCATGTACCTCATCTTTCTTCTTGTAATTTTGTGGGTTTGTAATTATGCCAATGTTTTTGACTACTGCACTCTTTTATCCATGGTTTCAGTGAAGCTCTACAGCACATGCAGGTGATGAATTTTTTTGGTTGTGGTTGTTTTTTGTTTGTTTTCTGAACTAGTTATTGCATTGCTGACCATCACAGGTCAGCTAAGAGTTGTATAATGTCACACAAACCAGAACTTCTGTTGAGGATTCCACAGAGACTGATTCATGCCTTGTGTGCTTTCAGCCCAAGGGTGTTGATGTAAATATCAGGCTGAGTTTACCTTAGGAGTAAACACAAAGGGCTGTAAAGCTTGATTAGCTAGGTGTGGTAAAAAAATGCTGCTCAGAAAATTATAGACAAAAATTGTAATTATTTTCTCTTTAAAAAAAAATCCCACAATATCATAAAGGTAATTAAATTTTACATGAGACCTTCAGTTATAAAACAAACAAATCTTTACATAACCCCAATGGGGGACAAATATCTTTATAAAAGTCTAGTTATGGTTACTGTCCCTGCCCAATTTGACCATCACAAGCATTTCCTTCTGCTTTGTGACAAGTAGAAATTAAAGAAGGTTTTGTGGGACTTCTGCGAAGTTAACCAGGCTCTGTATCTTTGCAATGCATTCTTTTCCATCTCTGTTGCTAAAGGTTCTCGTTGGAAAGCAGCTATGCCCCTCTAGATCCAAAGTGTAGTGTGACCACTGCACAAGCGCAGCAGTGCCGAGCCCTAGTCAGGATTGGAAGACTCATTGCAGGCACATCCATGATTTAAATGTAGGGTGTGGGGATATTTTTCCTTCAACATTCCACCACTGTGCCAGCCACCAATGTGGCAGAGCAATGGAAGTTCCCTGCTGTTAAGATTATTTCCCAACTCACTTTGGTTTCTTTCTTAAGGGTGTGTTTGTGTTCGTTTTGGGGTTTGTTTTTGTTTTTTGCACTTTTGCAGGGTTTTTTGCGTGTGTTTGACTTTTTGCTGTTAGAAAATGGTGGCAGTTGAAAAGCAGAGCTGAAATTGAGAAGCTTGACAGGGATTAGAGTGGATGGACTGTATTTTTCAGGTGCTTTGCGAATGCTTTGCTTGCAGAAGTTAGCCCCTGTTTTGTAATGAGGTGTGCTGGAAATGGCATCTGGACAGCTGCATTCATTAGTCCATTGTGAAACAAGGCAAGTTTAAGCAAGTTTTATCTGCAAATTTCACCTTGGGCTTTACTGTGGAACCATTACTGGAATCTGCATAATGATGCTATGACGTTTTAAGGATAGTATTACACCAGAATCTAATTTATAATGTGTCAACAGTGTTAAAGAAGTATGTCAGAAAGAAATGAGGATGAGAAAAGTCAGAAAAAACATGTGTTCTGGTTGAACCCAAGCCATTCTGTGATTTTATGATACTTGGGGTTACACGTGGAGGTCGTTGTAGAGTTCACAGTATGCATCAGGAAATGGAAGTCAGCTCCATTCAATTTGCAGCTATTTCGAGTTTTCTCTCTTTTTGCTGATTGCTCAGCATGGGGTATTTGTATGGGGTACCTCTCGTGGGGTATTTGTAATTTGGTCAGGCATTGAGGGAAAAATCCCCTACTTCTCTTAACTGTCAGAGAATCAGGTATTGGTAAATAATTGAAATTAACTTCTGTAGAGGTATAATTGTGTCATTATTCCAAGAAGCCTTAATTTGTAAACTCTGTTTTCTTTATGAAAACAGG
Source organism: Onychostruthus taczanowskii (assembly GCF_017590055.1). NCBI lineage: Eukaryota > Metazoa > Chordata > Aves > Passeriformes > Passeridae > Onychostruthus > Onychostruthus taczanowskii. The sequence continues at coordinate 4,761,080 of NW_024496525.1, read as the reverse complement.
ATTATTTTTAAATAATAATAAACATATTTATTAAATATTTTAATAAATATCTTTCCAAGGAACTGGTTTTTTCATGACTTTTTTTTAAGGAATCAAGATTTATGAGACCTTATTCCCTATGCATGTGTATGCTACTCTGATATTTTTTAACCTGTGGCTAATCCCAACAGAATTTGACTTATTTATAGCAGAAATATCCTTAGAAGTCTGTAAAAACAGCTGCATAGAAAATTGAGGTTTTTATTAGTGCTCCTCTCACTGATAGCAACACAGATGTGAGAAGACCACCATGGTCTTTGCACCATTCTGAAATGCAGATCCACTGATCATCGATTTTTTTTCAGCCCAATGAAACTGCTTCATTAATTATTTAGGTAATTCAATAGGATCTCTGAGGCCCAAGGAAATCCTTGTTTCTGTGTGCTCCTTCTCTTCCTGCAGTCAGCCCTCAGGGGGCAGTGGCACTCTGTCCTGGAGAGTTCTGGGTGCCTGCACCTGATCTTCACCTCCACCCCACCCTGGCACTGCTGCTTTCTCTTTGGAGGCCTGACACGCCTGCTTGTCCAGAGCATCTGATCCAGGGGCTCCTCCTCTGACAAGCACAGTCTGTATCTTCCTTCAGTTCTGTAAAGCTGAGGTATTTGGGGATCAAAGACGTAGAGGTTTGTACCTCCCAAGAATTATTTAAGAGAAAAGTAAAATGAATGTTACACTGTGACTTCATTAAGCAAACTCTGGTTGATCTGGGGCTAAAGTGTGGCAACCCTTTAGCAAATAAGGCAAATGCACTTCTGAAATTGGATGAGCTCATTAGTTTAATGAATCACTATAAATTACATCAAAAAGGTAAAATGGCATAATCTGTGATGATCTCATAAGAGCTTATGAATTTTTTAAACACCTATTGTTTAGCAGAGTCATGGGAAAAACTCCGGTATTCTGGAAGTTCTCAGTGGCTTTTGTTTTTGTGTAAGGTGGAATTATAGAACTACTGAAGTTTACCTGAATATCTGATTTTTTTCTTTAAGTCCCACTTTTGTGGCACCTCTTCTGCTGTGGTAGAATTTAAATTGGTCAAAACCTCTGTTTTACTCTAAGGAGTTATTCTAGGGTGGAGTAAAGGGATGGTGATGGAGACAGATGTTCATGGCTCCCTGTATCTGGAGGGCTGAGATCTTGAGAGATCTCAGATTTCCTTACACAAAGAAGATAAGAACAGACCAACCTTCTGAATACTCTGCTAGTGAGTGTCGTTTATCCTGGCTGGCAACTCCCTGACCAAGTGATAACACAAGAAGACAGCTCTGCCTTACTGATGCTATATATTTCATCAACATCACCCACTACTCCTGAAGGAGATAAGCATGATAATCTTCTTGTTCTTTTGATGAGTCTGTGAGCAAAATTTGTGATGTTATTGCTTTTAAAATATCTTTCCACTAAACATTCATTTTATAGAGCACTGCCTGTAACAGTCATAAGCAGAGGTGCTGTCAAGCCTGGCGCCAGTTGTGCAACCACTTTGACATCTGAAAGTTTCCTAACAGGAATGTTTCCTTCTCCCTTTTCTAGGAGCAGAGCACAGTTCTGAAGGTGTGGGCAGGAGGAGTGTTCCTTCTAACTGACAGCTGCTCTTTGTCTAAGGAAATGAATATGATGCACTGTAAGGATTATTTTGACAAGCTACTTCTTATAAGTAAAACACCCAGACTAACAGACCAGGTACTCCAGGTTTTTTGCATGGCTTTTGAAAGGAAGAAATATGCCAATAACTGAAATCAGTACTGTAAAATGAGAGTCTTCCTGAGTGAAAGATTCTGATTTTCTTGATTCTGACCTAAAGCAGAAGGTTGAAATGTTCCAAACCCTAATTCCCTCTGCTTGAGACCATGACCAAATATATTGAAGCTTCAGGCCTACCTGAGTGCTGCTATTAGATTCAGTCTCACTTGCAAGCTGCCTGAAGACCATATAGAATCATAGAATAACTTAGGCTGGAAAAGATGTTTAACATCCTGCAGTCCAACTGTTAGCATAATGTGTCCAAGTCCATGTCTAAACCACATCCTTAAGGGTCGGGTCTACATGTCTTAAATACCTCCAGGGATGGTGACTCAACCACTTCGCTGGCTGTCTGTTCCAGTGCTTGACATCCCTTCCAGTGAAATTTTTTCCTAATATCTAATCTAAACCTGCCCTGGAGCAACCTGAAGCCATTTCCTCTTGTCCTGTTACTTGGGAGAAGAATCCAATGCTCACCTTGCTACAACCTCCTCGTAAGCAGTTGCAGAGAGTGACAAGGTCCTTCCTGAGCCTCCTTTCCTTCAGGCTAAACAACCTCAGCTCCCTCAGCTGCTCCTCATCTGACTTATGCTCCAGACCCCTCACTACCCCTGTTGCCCTTCTCTGGACCTGCTCCAGAAACCTAATGTCCTTTTCGTGGTGAGGGGCCCGAAACTCAAGGTTTGGCCATACCAGAACCCAGTACAAGGAGGCAGTAGCTGCCCTGGTCCTCCTGGCCACTTTGTTTCTGATAAAAGCCAGGAAGCCTTTGGCCTTCTTTGGCCACCAGGGCATGCTGCCAATCATACATATATAAGTGCCCAGATAAAGTGTGTGACTAGTTAGAACATTGCTAATGGACATTTATTACCCACTCCATAGACATGCTGGCTGCTTTTCTTTGCTGCACTGTGTACAAGTGCTTTCAAAAAAAAAAAAAAATGGGTGAAGGAATAACATTTCTAACTTAGGTAAATATCTGAAGTATTTGTCAGAGTGATGTAAGATGGTAGTCACTGGAGAGAGCTGGGCCCTTCCAAAGAGCAGTTCACCCCTTTTAGCCTGTTTCTTTTCATTAACTAGGAATGGTGATTCAGCTGTAATTACAAACTCATACTCAATACTTACCTTTATGTTCCCATATCTTTGTAGGAAAAGCCCACAGCTGTAATTTAAAAAGAGTAGTAACAGTGAGTGTCACTAAAGAAAAAAACACTGGAGATGTCTTGAGGTCTTTTCTTTTGCTTTAGGACCATGATAAATTGCATTGCCTGGAGGCTGTTAACCCATGCACACAATCCCATGCTTGACTGGTGGTGTCAAGCATGTGATTGTGTGTCCAACTTTAGAGCCTCTAATATGGGACCACTCTGCCTCCTATGAGTCAGTGATATCTTCTGGTCTGAGCTGAAGATGAAAGTGTATTCTGGGTGCTGTGACTAGGTATTCCTTTGGTGGTGATTGGGGTCACCCCAGTAGCATCGTTTGAGGAGAAGGTGCCTTTGAGTAATTCAGTGCCTGGGAGTTGTCTTCTGAGCACTAACACAAAGCAGCTTGTTCATTTGCTGTTTTCACTTGTGTCAAATGACCTCAGATTGTGCTGATGTGCTTAAGGAATAACCTGAAAAAATTTATGCAATTGCTTTGTAAATAAGGCCTAAATTTGCAATGTGAATATTTTTTTATAGTCATATTGAATAATGCATTAGAACAAAACTTTAACTGTGCAACTCCTGTGCAGCAGACACTAGAAAGTAATTTTATTTGTTATCGTCTCACAAGAAAGATGTTTCCTGTGGAATTTTCTGTTATCAAAGCAGGAAATGCAGCTTAATGCCCCTGTTCTTCATTTTACCCAAATGCTTTATAATGAAAAGTGCATGAAGATTTAATTTCTTAAGGATACAATTTGCTGTCACTTCTGGTTTTGTCAGAATCTAGGTCAAAAAGGATTATTATTAAGTTTCGGGATGGCTTGTTTGGGTCATGTAAATGAAGTCTGATATCTAGAGATGGTGCCCAACAGCTTTGCTTTAGCAGGTTGTGAAGAACAAAGCACAAGTATTTTTAGAAATGAGGTTGGACCCTGTGACTGCTTTAGTGTATCAGAGCTCAGACCAAGATATCTCTGTCTCTTTACCATGGCAGTTTCCTCTCAGAAGCTACTGGTCTTGGGAGGCTTGTGAGCCAGAATCTGAAGGCTATTTTCCCCTTTGTTTTGTATTAAATATTTGATGTCAGATATTGTGGATGGATGGAATGTAGGAAAACAGAGATAGTGATGAAGGTAATCTCACCCCTAAGGAGTTACAGCTGAATTAAGAACAAGCTTGCCCTTAATAGGCCGCAGCTGGAACCAATTAGGTTGGGTATTGTAAAAGAGTAGGTTGGCTGGTCGAGAAGTTAGATGGAGTTTGTTGGCTGTGCTGTGAAGAAGGAGCCAGTGCAGTGAGGAGCTGCCCATAAGAAATCACTGTGAAGGTATGGAGCTTTTGCAAAAAGATGATGACAAAATATCTGTAGAAGCCCTGTGTGAATTTGGAGAAATGATTATCAGTCTCTGTTTTCTGTGAGAGATAAATGATTCTGAGCTTGTGTCGAAACTGGTCTGGGATCTTGGTGGCGAATGGGCATCTCCAGCTCTTGCAGCTGCCTCTCAAGAGGCTGCAAAGCCTGTGCTGGTTCTGCTGCAAGCTCTCTGCTCCTCTGCACCCTGTTGCAATTTATGTGGCCCAGTCCAAGGTCTGTGTGGCTCCAGACCTCCTATCACCACTGCTGGGCTGCTGTTGTTGTGATGGCATTGGTGCAATACCACCTTGTCTTCTGGCCTGTGGCTTCCTGACTGTGACTCACCTGCACCGTGGTTTGTGATGCACAGTGTCAAGTTATCAAGTAATTTAATGTTATTGCTGGGCTACATCTGCTTTTGGGTGGGGGAGTTGTTTAGTTGGGCTTCTTTCTCTTATTATGTGCAGAGTAAGCAGGGGCAGTGTAATGACATAGCAGCTTCAGCAGTTAATATTGCTAAATTTCATTTATGAAATCCACAAGAGGCCCAAATGTGGACCTTCTGGAAATGGTGGAAGTTAAGTGGGATGGATGTTATCTAAGTGGATGGCTATCTTTTGTCCCTCAAGAGTGAGGAGAATCCACTGTCATCAAAAAACAAAATTACTTCAGAGCTGAAGTTCAGTGATGGAATGGCTGTTGGGTTCATCCTCTTGTAACCTGTGAGCTGAATCTCTTGTTTCAATTTAGAGCATTACTGCAGAAGTGTTATTGTATAAAAAAGTGAAGTAATTCTCTACTGTAATACCTGTTCCACAATAAAACAAAACAACCCAACAAAAAAACTTCAGGTGGGAAGTCATCTGGCTTTTTTTGCGTACAGCTTAAAGCAGAAACATTCATGCATTGAATGCTCGAATCTATTAAAAGGCAAAACGAATTATGATAATAATTTGAAACTTTATCTAAGATAGGTCTCATCTAAGGTAGCTCTTTATAGGACAATTGGAATACTCAAATACTTTCATTAGAAAGGGTTGAAAAATAAGACTTTTATTTTTTCCTAATATGTTCTAGGTTTTCATTCTGACTTAGAATTTTGAAAATTCTAAAAAATGAGTTTTTAAAAAAACTTATTTCATTTGCAATTTATTGAATAACTATTGAATAACACCTATTTTTAGTGATTTTAATAATGTTTAATGCAATAGTTGGCTACTGTGCTATTTTTGTAATAGTACTAGGTCCTTTTGGTTTTATATGTTGCCTGTCCTTACAGAAGAATAATGGTAAATTATTACAAAATTAAAAAGAGAGCAGACTTGACAATTTTAACTGGGATTTTAAAAACTTTTGAGAAAATGGTGTGTAATTATTTTTATTAAAGCTTATGAGAGTCTAACATCATTTAATTGAAAGCAGCACTTTAGCTAAAAAACATTTCCATATCAAAAGCTCCTGCTGGCTCTGCTGACCTCTTAACATCCTCTATGCAATGAAATAAGAGAGAAGAAAAGCTACAAGGTGTTTTCTTTAACTATTTGCCAGTGCCTGTGAGATCCAGCCTCTACTTCATGACTGTAATTTGCAGTGAACTTGGTGAAAATCCCTGCTGTTGTGCATCTGACTGGAGAAGCTGATGGGGGCTGGAACCACCCCAGGAGATTCCTCTGTGTGCAGTTATTCAGACCTTATGGTGGTGGATAATGACTCTGGAATTACCCTGTGATAAAATGGTTGACCCATCTCCTTTTTTCCCCTGCTGTGGTGTTAAAAAAAGAGAAAATGTAAGTCTTCATGTGGCAGAGAACAAGTGCATCATTTGTGCTTTTGAAATCAGTGGGAGGAGGAGCTGTGAGTCAATCTATGCAGCTCTTCTTCTTGGCCACAGCTGTGGTCCAGGAGCACCTACCAGCTGGGAGACACACAGACTGGAGCCTTACAGCAGTGCCTTTTATGAAACAAAAATACTGATGGGATCAGCCTATTCACCTTTGGTAAGAGAAAATTACTGATGGGGCAGAAGAATCTTTTTGGTGGTCTTGGTTGAGATTGATCAAAAGCAAATGCTTGGAGAATTTTGATCCTTAAAGGTTAAATGCGTTTACAGTAGGCAGATAAAAGCAGCAGGTAGATGGTCCTGGTGAGATGGATATATCCCATCATGAAGGGGAGAAATGCAAGGGTCTCTGAGCAGAAACTGAAAATTACTGACTGCTGGGTTTCACTGGCCGTTCTTTTGGCTCTTTGTCTCCAGGATCGGTTCGTCCGCGCAAATCCGCACAGGAAGATTGGAATCAGCAGGAGGAAACATGAAAGGCCATGCAGTGCTGAAAATGAGGTACTGTATGGAAGGAGCTTCTGGGTTGCAAGGAGAGAGCTGCAGGGCATGAAGGATGGCTGTGATACCTGCCAGCCTTTCCAGTCTCTCCCCAAGCTTAACTGTTTTTGTGAGAGGTGACTTTTATTAACAGATAGTTAAGGGAATATTTGCTTCTTTGTGAGTGTGCTGTCTAGAGTGCAAAGCATTCACTGTGACTTAGGGGTTGGAAGATGATGAGGTTGTGGTTTAAATGCTAGGCAAGGAACTGGGAGAGCTGGATTTTAGTCTTGGTTTGCTGTGGTATGATTATATGATGGTAGTCATACCTCATAACACCCAAGGCTTAGTCCTTAAATTGTTCTTCCTTTACTTTATGAGGCAGATGAGCAAATAAAATGGTATACTCCCATGTCTGACACTTTTGTGAATGCTGATTTTTATGAAGATGAATTCATTTTGGAAAGTACTGAATATAGTACATACTGGAGAAGTTACAAATTATTCTGTTTTATGACTAATAGTTAGTTGAAAATATATTTAATAACTTGAAAAATGAAAATAGTATGATATGTTTTTCTGCCCCTGAGTTTTCTCCATCTGTTCCTTAGCTGCATTCAGTACAAAAGAATGAAGATAACTCTTTCTTAGATCTGGGAGAGAGCCAATTCACTAACTGCTAGCACTATGGAATAATAACTAGGTTTGTGTCAGTATAGTTGCTTAGTGTTTAAGCCATCTCATGAATAAGTTTTCTCCAAACTAATGGATATGGATGGTACTAAAGGTGAGGATGAAAAATTAATCCTCTGTATTTGGATGAAATGTTGAGCTTTCAGCAATGTGGATCATGTATTTCTTTCATCCTTCATCCCCAGAAGCACTGCTGCCAAAAATTATGCTGAGGTTGATGGGCTTCTTTCAGATGTTCTGGTTTTGTTCAAATGACACTTTGAGAGACAAGTGTTGAGTTGAGAATTGTTCCAGTAGGCTGTAAATAACAATTGGCTTGGTGGCTTATTGCTATCTAGATCTTTAGTCTGCTTCTGTCAGGGCAGGGTGTATCAAAATAAGAGGTACACAAGGAGGTCCTAAGCAGACAGTTTCTTAGAAATCATGATTCTTTGGAGATTTAAGTGCTGCTTTTAATTTAATTAATGGAGCCATTGCTTCTGCGTGTAGTATTTTACTCTTGACATTCTTCAACACTGTCTTGTTTTCCCAGTAACTGAGTGTAGGGTTGTGTGTAGCTGTGATAGGGAGTGGAGGGAGAACAGGAAAAAATGGAGAGAGTTGTGGATTCTTCAAGAGCCTTCTTCCCTATAGAACCCTACCTACGCTACAGGTTGTCAATATTGTATGCCTCAGGGCTTCTCCTTGGTAGATCGATCAGGTCAGCCTAGGCTTGTCCTGATTAGGCCAAGACATTCTGAATTGTCTGATTGCTCTTCTGTGCCTTTTTTTGGTGTGTATGTGCATTTACTACATACAATTATAGCTTTTTGTTGCTTATTTGTGTTTAATTACATACTCTGATATAATGCCTATTTTACTTTGTGTTCTCAGCTTTCCATTTTCTTACATTGCTTAGAGCTTTGGGGATTCCTGCTTTCTTTAATTTTGGTTCTTTAAAAGCCCCCTGGTTTATATTCATGTATCAATTCTGCTTGTTGTATTAATGAGGTTTCATTTTGATTAATGTAGACCCTGGCTGTGAATGACAGGCTATCTTTACTCAATGTCAAATTGCAAGAAAATATTTCTTCTCAGAAAATGTCTGAAATAGTTAAAATCAAATTCACTGCATTATAATGATATATTGGCCTTTCTGGTGTTAAAGCATAAGTGATGTTATTTATATCTGATTTAATTGCTCATAATTAAGGTATCTTTCTCATTGTTTTGCAGCCAGAAGTGCCTCAGTTGTGCTGGCTTTCTGTAAAAATTATTGGCATGAAAAATCTCCGCAAAGCAGATCTGTGTAAGTATCACTGATGGCACTTGACAACTTAGCAAGAAAACTACTGTCACCTGATTTTAATGCTCTTGCACACCTGTTGCTTGGATTACAGTAATGTTTCAGGGGGGTTTGGGTGAAGAAGTTGTATTTACTTTCATTTTCATTTAAATTCAAAGTAATTTAGAAAACACTTGAAACCAGAAAGGAAATAGACTAGAAATTGTGTTGAAGAAGTTGTTCTTCCCTTTATCAGCTACTCTGTGGTATTTCCCTTTCTTTTAATTCTTCAGTGCCCCTTTTTCCAGGTTGCCCAATTCCCTTTGGGAAAGAACATCTTTGTGAAAGACAGGAAAAATCAAACCAGTTGCTTTGGATGTTGCTGTGTTTGTGGCTTCACTGTGCCATCAGTGTTGGATGACTTTTGCACTACAAATAAATGAAAATCTCCCAAACTAAAATTTCCATTTAATTTTAAAAAATGCCATTTGAAGAAGTGAAGTTGTATATGAGGTTTTTTTGAAAATGGCAAGTATTTGAAAACAGGAGTTAATCACAAGAGCCAGAGTACTTAGTTCAGCACTGTTGAAATAAAATACTTTGGCTCTTGTTATCATATAGAATTAGTGGTTTAAAATGTACTTTTTTGGAACTGATATAAAACAAAATAGAAAAGTTAAATAACTCTAAACCTGGAATATTTTCTTTGGGTCTAATGAAATATCTAGGACTCCTCAGAGGTTAATCTTTTCTTTCCCTGGCTGGGCTAATCAAATAATAACAGAGTACTGCTGTACTAATTGTGCAACTTGTTGTTAACACAGGGAGTCGAACTGATTGCTATGTCAAGTTGTGGCTGCCAACAGCTTCATGTCAGGAAGCCCAGACAAGAACTGTACACAACTGCAGAAATCCTGTCTGGAATGAAACTTTCCACTTTGTGATACAGAGTGAAGTAAAGGTGGGACCTGTGTCTATGAGCGGGTGCTTTCTAAAGGGGGCAACTTCACCTCCTGTGGGCAGACTCTTTTGAAAGGCTTGAGACTCACATGGATCTAGAACTCAGTTAACCTGATTGAAAGAAGTAGTTTAAGCTCAGAAGGTTGTGGAGTATCTGGAATAATGCTGAATGCGTCTTTGTATCCCAGAACAGTTGTAAAAAACTGTTGAAATGTTCATTGAGTTAGCAGAAATAGGTGTGCAGTCAGAAAGTGATACAAAGTCCAAACTGGATCAGTTTCTCATAGTTTACTAGTGCTGCATCTTCTCATGGTAACCTGAGCCCTGAGGAACTGCCAGGGGACCTGTTCAGAGCTTGGTACTGTGCTTTAACTTTAATTTTAAAGGGCTAACAATTTCCCCTTTATTATTGCTTTCTGACAAAATACCAAGATTTCTCAAGGTAGTGATTTTGAATCCACAAATTATTTGAGGAATAGTGTGTGTAACCTCTGCTCTATCTGGTGCATGTTACCATCATTAATATAATTTATGTTTCCTCTTCTTTTGGAGCTCTCTTTGGTTGCCAGATCTGATGGTTTACTTCTTCTAGGGTTGGTCCCTGACTCTGCTGTCTGAGCCTCATGGTCTGTGAGCTGAGCTCTGTGCTGTCCCAGGAGTCTGTCCACATGGACGTGAGGGCTGAATGCTGCCTCTTGCTGGACCTTCCTTTTGGGCTTAGTAGACCCAGAATATGTGATTTACATCCTTCTCTGCCTCTTTCCTCAGAACATCCTGGAGCTGGCAGTCTGTGATGAGGACACTTTTACACCAGATGACCATCTTATGACTGTCCGCTTTGATGTGGCTAAAATCCAGCCTGGAGAAAAAGTTTGCCTGAGTTTTGAGTTGAATCCAGAGGTGAGGGTGAGGGGCTAGAGAAAATAATACTCTTGATTAGAATTTTGTCTCAAGTTGCTACCTCTATTGAATATTAAATTGGTTCTCACACACAAAGACTTTGTTAAAAAGGATGTTACTAAAAAAAGCTGAATGCTTGGGTTTTAGGAGAGGGGTCGTGAACACCCCCTGTTGTGAGTAGAATAAGATGCAAAATACTTTTCTGTATTCCCTTTTTTTTAAATTTCAAAACTATATATTTTAAAATCAGTGAGAAAAAGAATCAAAAATAAAGAAGCTGATGGTTAGGAGGAGGTCTCATTTCTGTTGTAGGAGATTGACAGAGCAGAGTTAGGAACAAACCTGTCCCCGTTTCCAGGCAGTTGCTCTTACCCTTTGGCCAGTAGCTCAATAGGGCTGTCTCCTCTCAGCTTCACTGGGGATTTTGGCCATTTCTTTCAGATAATGTGCTCTCTAAATGAAGCATTTAATTCTTGTGATAATCTCTTTGATTTTTTTTCCTCCTCTACTCAAGAACTTTAAGAAAAAATCTCAGCAAGTCTGCTTATGCTCCTTTGCTACAAATTTATTTTAGAGGGGCTGAGCCAGCACAGAAGAGGCAGGCCTTCATGAATGAGAATATCATCAGTATTTTATTTTTTCTTCTTAGTGAGTGTATGATGTAAGAGTTTTATTTGCTGCATGTGTCTCAAAAATACTGTGTTTAGTTGTATAAACAACAAAAATAAAGATAAAGAGTATCATATGAAACACTGAGTGGATGAAGTTGCAGAGAGGAGGGGTGGAGAAATGACACAACTTCAAAGAGAGCAGAATATATACTCAGAATATAAACACCTTCTGCTCAATGTAACGCCTTCTCTGGAGGGTGTAGTAACAACTTCAGGGCTTTTTCACACTTCACCAAGGGCTTCAGTTTATGGTTCCCAGGAATGGTGTGCTCCGTTTATTTGTAAATCACTGTGTCAGTCAGGTTCTTTGGAAAACACTCTTGCCTGTTTTTTATATTACTATTGCTTTGTAGAGGTTTATTAACTACTCTTTCAGAAGACCAATCCTTACTGAGGAGTGCTTACTAAACCTGTTCCAGCTGGCTACAGCCTTCCTCAGAAAAGCCCTCACGTGACTGCGATAATGCCAGGTGTGATTCAAGCCCTGAATTTGCTCTGGGGCAAAGCTGAGCCAGCCCATTAGCTAACTCATGCCCATGTGCAGAGCTGTCTTAGCCCATGAGCAAGGTGGAAGTGGTGGGGGTCAGACCAGGTGAGCTGTCTCAGGAACATCCTGGTCAAGCTGCCCTTCTTCAGTTTGTGATGAATCAGGCACCCCTGAGGCATCACAGATTATGGTCTGTATATGAATTTTTAGAAGACTTTGGGTTATTTAATTTTTTGATAGTGTCTTAGTAATGCAACAGGCTGGGCAATCTTAATAACAGGCTCTAGTGCCACCTCTGCCCATAACAATTCCTTTAATCTACCAAGGTATCTCAGAAGGAGGGCTGAAGAGGTCAGATGGGTAATGCCAGAGCAGCAGGGTTGCTTTGCTGTGCCTCTTGCTCTCTGTGGCCTAACAAGTATTTCCATTGCTGGATTTTTCACCCACGAATATGTGAGTGGGACTTCATAGAAATATAACTTTTGTGAGTGTAAAACAGCATAGGAAGGATGGGAACATAAGGCAAGCACAATTAGGCAGATGTTATGAGCTGGGTTCTTCTGAACCTTGTTTCTGCTGTTCTTTGACAGCCCATCAGTTAGTTTGGATAGTACAGTCTGGGCACAATTAAATATTTGATACAGTCTGTCTTGCATCTGTGTAAGGTGACTGCTTTCTCAAATCTGTGCCCCAGCCTTCTATTACAACATTGCAAACACTGTAATTCTCACAATATGGACAATCTGGGAGAAATTAGCAAGCACAGCTACCTGCTTCTGCATTACATGCCACAGATGCCGCTATCAGAGAAGCCACCAGAGATGTCTCATTTACATGTGAATTAGTAAATACAAAATGGCTCTGTACTTTTACTGTAAAGATGATTTTCCCATGGCAGCTGCATTGTCAGGATTGGCATGTTTTTCACAGTCAATTCACAGCATGTATATGATGTGCAGCTGGACAGAAGAGATATTTGTCAGTAAATGTTAGCTATTCTGAATATGAATTAAAAAGTGCTACTATCACTTTCCACAAAGAGATTTATATCACTGTTGACTGGTGTTTTCCTCCCTGTGGGTGATTCAGAAGATCTCTGATATACTTTTTTTTTGTCTGGTATTTCCTGAATTGGCTGTATCCCATAGCAAGTGGCTGAAGTAATACAGTTATTCAGTCTCTTTTATACTGTTGGTGTGCTACTCTATTGCTGCTTCATTCTTGTACTTTTCCTGTCTCTTTTCCTATTGATTTATCTCCTCTCAGCTCTTTCTCTGATTCCCCTTCACAGCTTCAGTCTTCTCTCTTCTTCCCTTCCCCCAGGCAGTTTTTATTTTCGTTGGTCCCTTCTCCCAGCCTTTTTAATGTTTAATGACTTTACTCTGCAAATTCATTTGTTTTAACCAAGGCATACTCCCTGTCTATTAATTTCACTAAGTCCATTCATTCTTAATTATGTTTTTCTACATCATTCACCTGCTATTCTTCCTTTCCTTAGCATTGGTTTACCCATGTCTTATCCTACAAATGAATTAATAATAGGACCCTTGCTCCCTATTCTATAGTACTTAATCTTTTGTTTCTCTTGATGGTTTGTAAAGAGTAGAGCAGTGGAGAGGTGAAATCCAAGTGTGGCCACAGAAATCTGTATCCATTCATATTATGAAGTAGAGGGTGTGCGAATAGAGAGAGAGAGTTATAAATAAATTGTCTGAGTTGTATCAGGAAAATATTTCTTCATTCATAAATTTAAAAACAAGTCCTATTTTCAGAATCGGGAAGAACTAGAGGTGGAATTTCTACTGGAGAACATGTAAGTAAATTTCTACTGGAGAACATGTAAGTAAAACCTAAATGTTTTAGAATTTGTCATCATAAAATGCATTTTAGAGAGAGTGGCAATACAGCACTGGGGAAGTGGCTCCATGTACCTGTGTTCAGACACTGATCTCAGCACTGTTGCTCTTCTGTCCTAAATTTGAGTGACAGTCTCACTTGCTATTTATAGCTGAGAATGGATGTTTATTTTGTGATTCAGCCTCATCAGCAGAGATAAGAAGGAAGGAGCATCCTTGGGAAGGTATGGGATGTGATCTGGCAGAGGCTGCAGGATAGAGGGGAAGGATACAACTGCTGATGGTACTTGCCAGCTAGAAAAACTGAGCTCAGAGGACAATGTGCTTTTGAAAGTTTATTGCTTAAATGCACACTTTTAAATAAACATTTTTGGTTTTGCTTTTCAGACCAGGTGTATCTGAGAAGATCATTACTAATGGTGTATTGGTGGTAATTTTTTTTTTTTTTATGCTTATCTTATGGTGGGGCAGAACTGAAGGATGTGATTGGAAGATGGGGAGAAAAATTTCAGGTGTTAGCTGTTGGGGACTGAATGGTATTTAAGTGTAATGACAGATCCTCAGTGTTTTTGGCTTCGTTAACCACAGTACTGCTTGCAAGATTTATACAAGGTACTCAATTTCTATAAATTCTTCACATCCACAGACCATCATGGCCAAGCACTGTGTTTCTACAGGACCCCTAGAACCTCATGAGAATCCTGAACTGTTTCTGTGACCGGTGGTTTTATTGCTTCTCTCTTCCAGTCTCGTGAAGTTTCCTGTTTGGAAGTACATGTGAATGAAACAAAAAGGAAGAGTTCTTACAAAAGTGAGGATTTGTTTGTTGCTGCTTTTTATGCTATGGGAAACACAGCTGAATCTAGATAAATATTTGGTTTGATTTAGTCTCTTTGCATCAGGGCTACTTGGGTATTTCCTGAATGACCTCCTTGCTAATAGTGAGAATCCTCAGAAGACATGACTCTGTGGCTTAAGAGAAACTGTGGAAGTGGCTGGGAGACTTGGAAACAGCATTGCACTGTGATGGAACTGAAATACCTTTACCTCTGTTTTCTGCTGAAAACAGAAAGTTAAAGAAGGGAGACAAAACTCTCAGGAGGAGAAAGACTTCAGTGAAAGCTCAGGGGATGTGAATGCTGCTAGAGGCATCCACAAGTGTAACACACGCTCTCTGTCACTTGGCAGGGTGTCACAAATGGTTTAGGTCACTTAATCACTGGCAAAGGTATCAGCAAGTGTAAGTTTAATATAAATTTGTAAAGTGTGACAAAGTTTGATGGCAAGGTTCACTCTATTACTACATGCATGAAACACGCAAAGAAAAATCAGATTAGAATAAATCTAGAATTACTTATCTAGAGACCAGGGATGCAAAAGGATAAAGAGGGAAAAGGAAAGGGTGCCAGGAGTGAAGAGCCTCACATTGAGCTGTGAGTTTCAGAGTGGGCCCTCTTGCCAAACAGCCTCAGACTTGATTGTTTGTCTAAAGGATTCAGCAGTACTTAATCATCCCGTGATTTAGTATTTACAAAGCAATTTAATGGTATTTACAATAAACAGAACAATAAATAACTTAATTATGAATGTAGGATGGTAGCATTCATACTACACCTGCTATGGGGTATTCAAATCAATTCACACACATTTTTACACAAAGAATTATGTACCAAGTGCCTGCTAAAAATTCCCCTCAAGGTTGGTGAAATACTCAGAACAGATGCCTTTGCATTTCTGAGTGGATGAAAGGTTGGGCCTTGAGGAGTCAGGGATGTCAACCTTGACTCTGTCATCGGCTTTCGGGATCAGTTCTCTGAGTATTGCAAACTTGAGGTCTGGTCAGTTCTGAGCCCCTGCAGTCCAGGGGAGCTCCAAGTGCCAGGTGCTGCACACTGGTCACAGGGGAAGGAAAACACTGTGGTCCAAATTAAGTTTAGTTAAGCCTGCAGCACTAAGGCTGAAATGTCACTTGGGGCACTTTTATTTGCTAATTTTAGGACTAGGCACAGTTAACATCTCCCCGTGGTTTGCTTCTTGTTCTTAGGGAGAGATTTCACCTTCACCATGAAAGGATCCTATGAAGAAAGCCAGGATATTTCCATAGGTCCTGGCTCCAGACTGGGAAGCAGTGAAACCACCAGGTTCCACTACATCAAGCACAGCCAACCCAGACTGCTCATGACTCTGCCAAAGGAGCGTTTTCTCTGCTGGGTATGCTTTGCTTATGGTTGGTGATAACACCTAACCTAAATTTTGGGAGAAGAATCATGAGTTAACCCTTATCTGGTTATTTTTGTGTCTAGGGTCTAGAAATAATATTCTTATGACATTTTTTCCCCTCTTTAAATCAGCCTGGCTCAGGTAGGAGGGAAATGGATCTAAGTAGTCCCCTGGCTGTGGCTCTCCATTCTCTGGACTTGGGAAAGAAAGTGACAGTGATGAGGGTGAGTATCCTTTGACAATATTTGGAAGCTGTAAGGTAAACTGTATATATGTGATATCTGGTAATGTAATAATATTGTTACTGAAAATGCATTAGCAAGTTATTTGTATGCTTAGCTCTGCATACACTTAAAAATATAACTATGATTTGGGGGGGGAAATAGGATATTCAGAATTTCTGGCTGCTTTAAAAGTAGTTTAAAGGATTATGTGCTGAATGCCTGGGAGGAGGCCAAAAATTTATCATTAGGCTATGTATGTGAATAATTGCTAATACTGTAAAACCTACTTCTTCAAAATTTCAATTCTATTTAAAATTTATGGTGCTTTCCTTATTGATTTTCAGGGGGAATCTTATGAGGTGTCTGTGAATGAGGAAAATAGGTAAATCTTTTATTGCTTTGGAATGATTACTTAGGCCATCTCCTCTCCTTTCAGAATATCATTGTTAGATGAAAGGATGCTACATCTTAAAGTAGATGTAATTGTTAGCTAATTTCAAAACAGGAAATAAAGACTGAAATATGGGGAATGGTTAATAAAATGCTTTCAAGTTTTAAAAACTTTTAAATTGGCTGGTAAGAATTTAGGATAGGATAGGTGGTAGCTAGTTATGGGGTATAAACCATCACAATGTTTTTTCCTAATGTTGATGCTTTGTAATTTTGATATCTAAACATCCCTCTGTCTTGCAATGTTTATCCATAATATGTGCATATTTATGTGTACCAGATTTCTGATGTGTCTAACACCTTTATGCATTTACAAGACCTCTACAGGTAATTTTTCAATGAAACACATGGACAGTAATTTATTTATGGACTAGCTTGCTGAGATTTTCTGAAGGGCAACATTACCCCCTGTTGATAAATTAGCTCCATTGCAAGCCATAGTTTCAGGTGAATGATGCATCAGAGGGTTTTATTGAATAATGTTCAGAGAAGAGACAGAGCAGTTTATTTTTTTTTTCTCTGAAAAAAAAATCTGAAACTGGAACCCCATGAAGATACAGGCTATAGAATGAATCATGTACATGATATTTATGATAATGTACAGAAGGGATAAATTTAAGAGGCATCTTCTGACTCAAATAGAGCACAAATTCTTTGTAGAGATAAGCCTAACTTGGTAATAGGGCTCTTTTAACTAAAGTGGGTTAAGTTTAAATAACTACTTAGGCTCCCTTTGTGCTTCAGAAAACACATGCACAGCAGGAGAATGTGAAGAGGTATCCAAATACCAGAGTACAATGAAATAACTTGATTTATTTGACTTCCTTATGATTGTGTGAAATTGTTCAGCGTGTAATTCTGGTCTAAAATCTCCACAGGAAGGCACAAATATAGAACATGGGATATCCATATACCTGCTTTCATTTACATAGGGGGGGCTTTCATGTTTGTGGAAGTATAATTTCTTTTAACTGGTTTATTGTTGTTGGTTTTGCTGGGTGTCTCCTGCTGAAATGGCTGCAGGTGTTCCCTTGTGCTGTTCCTGTGTTCCAGTTGCAAGGATTTAGATTTGCGGCTGGGCTTTGGTCTGTGTGCAGAGGAGCAGGACTTCATCCGTAAAAGGAAGAAGGTGGTTGCTGCTGCTCTGAAAAATGTTCTTCATCTAGATGAAGACCTGCAGGAGGATGAGGTATGTGGGACAGCATCTTGGGAACTTCAAGTAGTAGTGGCCCACTTTGAGAGAAGTGGATGTGACGTGCTTGCAGGACTACCCATACAGTTCTTCCACTATAGAAATAGTATAGGCCAGATTGTCACTTGCACCTAAGCCCCTATCCAAATTTTTGGCACAGAGGATGAAAGAGGAACTGTCAGGAGGCCAGTTATAGCACCTTTATTCTCTGCCAACCTCTGTCCTGCCCTCAGGGGCATCCAAGGGCTGTATTTGCTGACGTGCTGGTGTGTATAACCAAGCCTGGTGAAATTTGATTGCTTAAATGAGACTATTTCTCCTCTCTGCTCTGCCACACAAGGTTCACAGGGAAAGCTGCAACTCTCCCATAGCACACTGGCACTGTAGCATCTCTCTTTGTGTGTTTTTTGCTGTTACCTCTTGCTTGCTTCTCTCCTGGGGATCCCTGAACTCAGAGGTATCTGCTCTGTTACTGGAAGACAATGATCTGTTATGGGGCTGTGGTGCCTGGGGCAAGTCTGGGGCAATGTGCCCGTGGGGTATGTCCTCCACTGCTCTGCTCAGCTCCCAGCACACCCAGCCCTTTATGATGTGTGCAGGACAGCATTTTTCGACCAAGTCAAAGTGCTCATGAACTTAAGTAACAGGTAGAGTAGGACTTGTTATTATTAACTGAGAATAAAAAGGATTTTATAAAAAACCCCAAACCCACAAGTAGATGATAAAATACAGTGAAGACAGGATTAAATGTAATGGCATCACATATTCCTAAAACTGAATGTCTGTTGTATCAGTTTTTACGATACAGAAAAGGGGGAAAGGGTAACAGAATTGATGCATTCCTGAAACAAGTAAAACCAAATTACATATAGCACTGATAGCAGGGAAGGTAGAGGTAATCTGAGTTGGAAAGAGGGTGTTAAAATAAACACCCAGCTATAAAGCTGGGCACTATCTGCCTGGAGAATAGCAAATGTTGTATACACACTTAGAGGAAGAAAAAAATTATGCAGGCAGGTTTTGTTCTGCTCTTCTGACCTTAGCTCAACTCAGAGCTTCAAAAGGTGTTTCGAGGGAAAGAGCTAAGGAAAAATCATATACATTGAGAAAATCTAAAAATATGTTTCCCCACACGAAAACTGTATTTACTTACAGCTCCAAAGCATCACTGATCAGGAAAATGCTTTCAGCATACGCTAAATTCCACCAAAGTCTACACAGCTCAAACACACACTTAGGCACTGCCCTGAAGAGGGTGAATTAATCAAAACCTACCTGAACCAGGTGTTGCTGTTACTTTTTTCTGCATGGCCAGCATTCCTGTATTTCCTTTGGTGATGAGTGACTCCGTGCCTCTCTCTGTGTGTTGAGCAGGTGCCCGTGGTGGCAGTGGTGACTGCCGCAGGGGGAGTGCGCTCCATGACAGCAATGTTTGGCAGCCTGCTGGCTCTGCAGGAGCTGGGTGTTTTGGACTGTGTGTCATACATCAGTGGTTTATCTGCCACAACCTGGTAAGGAGAGCTGGGCTTGTACTTACATTGGTATTAGCGAAGTGATAACCTGGCAAACAATTTTGCCTTACTGGTGAATTTACTCAGCTTGATGTAGGCGCTTGGCTTCCTTTTGGGCTTGTTTCATGGGACCACTCAGTGCTGTCCTCCTACAAGAAACAAATCTAATGAGAATGACAATATTTCTGTAACTGCACTGAAGTGTTTACAGAAACCAAAAGAAAAGCACACAAGCTGGGATGGTTTGCCTGTAACTTGTGATCTTGTTGCATGCAACACTCCAAAAGTCCTTTTGTTGTATTTGTCTGGCTCAACTCTTATATGTTTCCAAAAAGCAGACTTTTAAAGAACACCCCTGAGAAATAGAGTGTCATTCATGCACTCAGTGGTGACTGCCTTGCACAAACTAGGAGGGGTTGAGGGGATTTAAAACATTTTACCTCTGAAGGGCTGCTCTAAAAGTATGTGAGACAGAATTAGAACAAGTGGGGTGGGGAATGAGAGGGGATGACAGGGATTTGCTTGAGCCCTGGGTCCTGGCAGCTGAAGCCTGCCCTTATGTGTGCCAGGAGCCTGAGGTGCCCACCTGCTGCACACCCAAGGAGGGCTCTCGCACTTGCCAGGGCAATAGTTGCTGCTAAACTCCAGCTTAGCATTTCACACAGGGTCTGACCCATCTGAGGGAACTGGCCTCAGACAGAAGAGGTGGCTTGGACAACCAAAGGATAATTCTAGCAAAAGCTTGAGTTAAGTTATCAGTGTTGCTTTGTTACCCTTTTGATTCTGAAATACAAACATGCTAGGATGGTTTTAAATGTATTTGTGCAGGGGGAAAAAAATCATTACACAGTCTAAATTCTGCCTTACTTTGACACGCTCTTCCAAGTAAAAGTTGGAGGGCAAGAATCTCGTGTAGCCTCAAAACACTTGTGTGTTATAGGCTAATGAATTGTCACGTGCCCTGTGATGAACCACAGTACCTTTCTTTTATCCAGGACCATGTCAAAGTTATATGAAGATGCAAATTGGTCACAAAAGGATCTCAGAGGGCCAGTTGGTGATATCAGGGAACATGTGACCAAGAGCAAGCTGCACTGCTTCTCTTTGGATCACATGAAATACTATGAAAATGAGCTTTGTGAGAGAAAGCAAGAGGGGCACAAGGTGTCCTTTACAGATTTATGGGGACTCTTCATTGATTGTATGCTACATCATCAGGTATTTTATATTCTTTCTCTCCCTCTTGTTTCACAGGATTTCTTACTTCCCATGTCGAAGGTTGTGGGTTCAGTTAGAGAAAAGGCTCTGAAAACACCTGAAGGATTTATTTGGCTTTTTAGAATAAAAGTAACAAAGTAACCCTAAAGTGTGAGCATCTAGAAGAGATGTCTGAGCATGAAAAAATGCAAGATGTTTAGGAAACTGATTTTCCATCTTTAAGTTTGGGTTTTGGGTCAGGTGATCATTGTAGTATCACAGAGAGGAGAGAAGCCTCTCACAGAGCCAAGTTCAGACATAGCAATGTGCACCCATAAGCTGTAGTGAATGGTTCCAGGCTGACTAAATATCTTTCTTTCCTTAAAGCAAGTCATATCCCAGTGACTGTACAGACATGTTTCTTGCATTGTTGTCCTGTCCCTCTTGCCAAAACTCCCATAAGCACAATGCCTTGGTGAAAGCTCATGGCAGATAACACATGAACACACTTGTGTGGCCAAACAGCTAAAGTACACAGAGCAAAACCTGCTGAGGTTTAGCAGATATTTCATTGATAGCTCATGCTTAGATACTGTAGTAAGTCTATGCATCATGTTCATCTTTTACAATGAATTTTTCTCTTTGTAAACAGCAAAGCACTCACAAACTCTCGGATCAACAGCTAGCAGTCAATCAGGGGCAGAATCCACTCCCCATATACCTGTCCCTCAATGTCAAGGATGACTTTAGCACTTTGGATTTTAAAGGTATAGATTGTCATGCACCCCCTTATAACTCTGAAGAGTTTCCTTTTAAGGCTGATTGAATAACAAAACTTTTTCCTGTAAGTCCAAGCGAATAAATCTTTCAAATAATTTCTTTTCCCCTGTCTTCATATCTGGTTTCTGATTTGGATGAAAAACATGCATCCTAATACTATGGAAGGGAGATAGCTGTGCTGTAGACACTGCTCAGTGGGGGCATGGAGATGCTTTTTGCTGGCAGCCTTGAGAACCACTCCTGCTGCTCTTTTCTCTCATCCCCACCTACCCCCAGAGCCCCTTTCAGCTGCTGGTCTTTGGCTGAGGCAGCACTAGTCCAAGAGAGCCTTGAAGAGCGGGGAGGAGGGCAAGGCAGGCAGGGAGGAGAATGGAGAAGGTGAGGAGGGGTGAGAGCAGGAGTCAGCTCCCAGCAGCCAGAGAAGGATCTGAGGAGAGGCACTGCTCTGATCAGGGATTCTGATCACTGTTCCCATAGCGTTTCCAGCACAAATGAAGCAGGAGGTTCTGCAACTGAACCTGGTCACCTGCTCCTAGGCACAGCTGCAGTCCCAGTGCACCCAGCCAAGGTTCCCCTGTGGGGAGGGTGTTTGGTCAGAGTTTTTTATTCTCAAGGCAGTGATTTGTCAGAGTCTCTAGAATGCATAGTAGCTGGTGTCATTGCTGACTCAGAGGAGCTCAAAATGCCACACTGTGTGCAGAGCCTTAGCAATTAGTGGACTTTCAGCCCCAGGTCTTGCTTCTTAGTGCAGAAATAGACCTGAATACCAAGCTGAATGGATTTTGGCAGAGGAGATGAACTTAGATTTTGCATTTGTGTATGTTGGAGGGCACTTGTTTGTTTCAGAACATGGTGGCTTGAACTGTCACCACCATCATGAAGCTATAGGCCTTGTTCTTCCAGCTTCTGATTCTCTAAGCTGTTTTTCACATGTGTTCATGCTGCAATAAATCCAGTTTGGTGCCTTATTTGCAGAGTGGGTGGAGTTCACACCTTACGAGGTGGGTCTCCTGAAATATGGGGCCTTTGTTCGTTCTGAGGATTTTGGTAGTGAGTTCTTCATGGGTCGCCGGATGAAGAAGATCCCAGAATCCCACATCTGCTTCTTGGAAGGTAATTTACTGTCTCAAGAAAACATCACCTTAAGAGCTGACTACACAGAGGTGGTCGGCAAGTTGCAGTATTAGTACACCAAAGAATGTATGTCATGCAATTTCAAACTCAAATGAACCAGCCAAAAGTGACAAAAGAGGAAACCAATTTTTGAGACAAATGTGATTAATTTGCTGAATGTATTGCAGAATGACCTAAAAAGAACACATGCATGCACACACACAAACTGATCATCTGAAGTATTTAAACTCACAGCCTGACTTTTATAGACAGCCAAGTTTCGAAAACAGCCTGGTCGTAAGCCAGACATTGTGTGGAATGGCGTGGCATTTGATATTTATAGGAAAATTCACAGTATTTCATAATTAGATTCAGGTGTGTTGCCATAGCTGTGCTCTAAATATTCAAACTAATATTAAGTATGGTGCCTTCTTTTTTTTTTTTTTTTTTTTTTCCCCCCCTCACTTTCAAGGCACATGGAGCAATATATTTTCCCAGAGTTTTATGGATGCTCTCTACCTCTCGGGTCATTCAGAACACTTCTGGCACAGATGGACTCGAGACACTGAGCATGACATTGGTAAGTTCTTCAAATTACTTTTCTCTTACATCTGCATTTTCTTCACACCTCTCTGAAATGTGAAACCTGACATTTGGTAAAGGGTTTGTTTTTGTGTCCTATTTCTGGCTTATGGGACAGCAAGCTCTTGAGAATGAAGGAAAAGCTGGAGACCAACAGTTGTGCTGTAAAACAGGAAAAACCATTGTGGTGCTCACTGTGCAACATCCCTGGGGAGCTTTGTTAGTCACGAGAGGGTTCCCAAAGCCCTTTGGGGAGGGAGAGGCCAGACAGGGACGAACAAGGTGATGGTGTGGCACTGAAACCCACTGCCCAGAACACTGTGCATGTCCACGTGTGCACCCAGTCACAGATGGGGCTGGTGGCTTGGTTGTTATTGTTATCAGAGAAACATCCTGACCAAATGCAGACACACATCCTCTTCTTGTTCTTCCTGCAGAGAACCATCCTGCTCTGCCCAAGAAGCCTCATGAACAGACAACCTCCTTATCCATTCCCAAAGGTTACCTTTCCAAAACTCTTCGGGAAATGATGACTGGGCGGCCAGTGGTTTCAACCTACCACAATTTCCTCAAGGGCTTGCAGCTACATAACAAATATTTGGAGAATGAGAGCTTTTGCAGGTGGAAAGGTAATTGGAAATTGCATTAGTTATATCTTTGAAGGAGATTTGAGGGCTGATACTTGTTGACGACAAATATTTGATAAGTTTTATCATAGAGGTAAATTTTGATTAATATTGTTTGATTAACATTTTTGTGGAATGGGTTTTGCCAAGCCCTAGATGATTTACTCCTCGTCTTGTTCCTGTCTTGGAGGAAGCACAGCAGGTTTGCTTGAATTCGCATCTTCCTAGGAAACGCCATCAAAGAGTGACTTGAAGCTTCAAAGGAGGTTAAATAGCCACAAATTGACACATATTGAGAAAGAAGAGTAATTTATCACTTTGGGAAGCTGAGTCACAGAACTGCTCCATCTTGCTGATCTCAGAGTTGAGCTATTTATTTAGTAAATAAATACTAAAATTGTGTCAAAGACAAATACTTAACTGTGGCCTTTGTGTCAAAGATCAATATACATCAATTGTATTTCCCTTTCCCTCTTTTATGCTAATTTGGAAAAAGAGAGACTTGACCCTGAAGTAAATAATAATAATAATGAAAGTTTTGGCCTTTCAGACACAGTGCTGGATTCTTCTCCCAACCAGCTGAATGAAATGAGTGACTACCTCAAGCTGATAGATACAGCTTTCTTCATCAACACCAGCTGCCCACCCATTCTGAGGCCAGAGAGAAAAGTGGATGTCATTATCCACTTAAATTACAGCGGAGGATCACAGACTCTGGTGATGTTTTGAAGCAGCTGAATTACCACCACAGCTTTCTCTTTCTCTCTTTTTTTTTTCCTTCCAAAAAATGGTCTGGTTTTTATTAAATTAAGTGATCATATCAATGGTACTATTCACAACTGTGACCATAATGTCACTGCCTTTATCAAAGTTGTTTTCAGTGTCTTGCTGGGATAGGCATATGAACAAGTTCCTCATTAGTTAAATAACTTTTA
Organism: Onychostruthus taczanowskii; assembly: GCF_017590055.1. Taxonomy (NCBI): domain Eukaryota; kingdom Metazoa; phylum Chordata; class Aves; order Passeriformes; family Passeridae; genus Onychostruthus; species Onychostruthus taczanowskii. Next base: position 4,736,809 of record NW_024496525.1, on the reverse strand, counting down.
CAATGTAATTAATGCACACTACATAATTTTGATTTTTTTTTTAATGAAAAGTTTTGCTTTTATGTTTGACTCTTGGTGCGTGAGTTTTAGTCAGGATTTTTTTTTTTTTTTTTGCATTTGAAGAAACCTTGAGGGTTTCTTCAAATAATATGATTGAAATTAATGCAATTTATTTGTAAGATGACATGAAGACATAAACAGTTAGATGCATTGAATGCAAATATATAAGAACCTGTGATCTGAGAAGCCACATGTAATCTAAGTTTCCCCTATCCAAATCCTCTACTGTGCTCACTAAATCACAAAAATTGACCTGAAAGTCATATGAATGTCAGTAAATAGTTTTGTTACCTAAGTTAGATTAAAATTAAGATGGTATGTTTGTTCCAGTGCATAGTTAGCATTATTTATAAACGTATGACTCAATCTCAGATTGTCTATTGCACCAAAATATTATGGGGTTTGGTGGTCTTACTTCAAGCTCTCTTTGTGTTCAATCTCTCCTCTCTATTGAGACAGCCACTGGACCTATTCTCAGAGTACTGTTTGGAGCATGGGATCCCATTCCCCAGCACAGAGCTGAGCCAGGAAGACCGGGAGCACCTGAAGGAGTGCTATGTGTTTGAGGACAGCTTAGAGGCACCGGTCTTGGCCTACTTTCCATTGGTGTGTGATACCTTCCGAAAATACAAGGCACCGAGTAAGTTGACAGCAGTAATCATTTTCTGAGATTGTCTCATCCCGTTGATTCATTGAACTTGTTCCTCTTCCAAAACAAGACACTGGCAAGCTTCTGAGTTGGCTGAGTTAGTATAGTCTCAGTCCAGATGTGATGCATAGAGTATTGGCCAGCTAATCAGGCATTGGAATGAAGAGGTTTAAAAATAAGAGCATGAGAAGCTATACCTTGAGGGAAACCCCCTCTGGCACTTGAAACAGGTCATGTAACTTTGATAAGACAGAAGAGGACACAGCTGGTAAGTTATATCCACTGGTAGCTTACGCTGTCACCTAACAGTCTCATGAAGAGATACAATGTTTACTTGGTTAACAAAGCTAGAATTCTCCTATTACTTTTTTTGCATGAAAAAAAAAAAATTGAGAATGGAAAGTGCTGAAAATATGTAATGAAGCAAAGGCTTTGCCCGGGTAACAAGCTGCTTTGATACCTATAATTTTTGAAAAGTTGCCAGATTGTTTCCTTTATTTCAGCAATAGAAGAAATGCTTGTTTCACTAGAAAAAAAACCTACTTGGAAAATTCAGTTTCAGTTTACAAATACTTTTACATGCATCAACTCAAATTTTTTTTTTTATTTCTAATTTTCTATGATCCAGGAAACTTTTCTTAAAAAATGAAGAAGAATCCATGAACCAGCTTATTTGAAAAACACCTTGTGCCATTCATTATCTTACTTGTTCTGCTGCATATGCTTAAAATCTCAGCCACCTGAGAGGGAAGATTCCCAATCCAGGAGCCCTCTGGTGTAATTTTCTACCAGCTGGTAGATAAAGAACTGTCATCTCAGAACTCAGCTGAAAATTAAACATACAAAATTCCATATCTTAAAAAAATTAAATATTCTGATGTAAAACCTTAATTTAGAGAGGGAAACAATTTACATGGAAAAGTTTTTCTGCTGGCCAGGTCAAGCAGTGAGCTAGTGGGTTTTGTTGTCTGTTACTGTGTATTTTGCCCTGCCTGGTAGCAGTTTTCCAGCTCAGTACCTTTGCTGTGCTTGGTTCTGGTTGCAGGTGTGGAGCGCAGTCCCGCAGAGATGGAGCAGGGAAGAGTGGACGTGTCCAACTGTGCTGCTCCCTATGGCACCGGCCTGCTTACGTACACCGAAGAGAATTTCAACAAGCTGCTGAACCTGTGCAGCTACAACATCCTGAATAACAAACACCTAATTCTCCAGGCTCTGCGAACTGCAGTGCAACGAAAGAAGCAACTTAAAAACTATTCATCACCTAATTCAAGTAAACACTCTTGAAGTGTATTTAAAAAAAAAAAAAACAAAACATCCGAAGGAGATACACAAATGCTTGAGTACTGGACTAATAAATATTTACCTGCGGCAAGCTCACAATGTTTGTGATGGCAACAGAATTTGTGGTACAAACTCCTTTGACTTCTGCAACAGTGAGATGGTTGGTGTGTAGCTGCTGCTACAGTTTTATCCCCATCCAAATAACAGACAGGGTAGTGTTCATGAGATTCCTATATTTGTCTTAGAGAAATGGTTTCTTAAGAAATTATATTTAACTGGTCTTAGATCTTATTTTCTGATTGTTGTATGCAAAAATATACATGCAGAGTAATAGCTACTGTTGAAATACTAAGTAGCCATGCATAATCTTATTGAAAATAAGAAGTTTGTAGTTGAAGTAATTGAAGTTTGGGGGTTTTATTAACTTCTATGGACTCAGCTCAGCTAGTGAGATGTTCTGGGAAAAAGTTACTCTTCCTTTTGATACCGAGAAATCAAATATTGAGTGAACAATGAGCATTGTGAATAACCTTTGAGGAAAGATGAAAGAAAAGCTGTGACTTAAACTGTGGAAAATGAAAAATGGAAGGAAACTGCTTTCAAGGGTGCAAGTGATTGGAATCATAACTTAGGAGATAACATTATATGTTGTTACCTCAAAGACAGTCCTTTTCTGTGCATCAGTTCATTTATCAGGAGATAACACCAGCAGTGTCTGTCAAGTTTTGCTGCAATATGAATCAAACCAGTAAGTCTCCCTTCATAAGAGGAAACTGTTGGCAGTAACCTTCGTGTCTCTTTTTCATAGATCTAAAGTAGTCAAGTCCAACAACTTTCCTTTTCCTCAGTTACTGATAGATCTTTCTCTTTCATTAGCTTTCTTATGCAGAAAGCCACTTTTTCACCTTCTTTCCTTGCCCTTGGTTAGAATAATTTGATGTTATGTGTCACTAGTAAGACTGCAATAGTTTTCTGTGAGTAAAGAAGAAATGTCACTCTGACAGCTCAGTTATGCTAATGAATTTATTTTTAAACAATAATGAAATGGAGGTTTAAAAAATGTGATTCTTTTCTTTTGCAAAGTATCTCTTCCGTATTTTTAAGATTTTCAAGTTTCATTACTAGAGCTCCAGGAAGAATGAACAGAAGCAGTTCAGTGTGTGCCTGGTGTAATCCACCCACTGGTTTTGGGTGGTTGCAACACTTGGCGCTGGGCCTTCAGCTTTACTCACCCAAGGAGTGGTGATGATGTGTGCTTTTGGCAGCTGATCTGGAAAATTAGGATGGCTTAGAATGAGATGAGGAAAGGGAGTCTGTTTTCAGAAGTCTGGGCCTATTTAGCAAGCCACTAAAAAATCTTAGGTTGCCTAAATGGTGTAACTTAGCAGCTCAGTATTTTGACTTAAGTCAGACAGATGCTGGTGCCTGTGTTGGGATGTGGTTCCAAGCATCTAACACTGCATGAGACTAATGTTTTAGCTGGGGAAGCCAAGCTTAATGGTCTTGCCGTGATGGCTGGTGAGTTTTCTCCAAAATGGACTGATTTTGTTTCTTGTTTGGGGAAGGAAAGGCTTCTTCTGTTAAAGACCATTGATGATGTTCACATTACAGAGATACTTCAGAATCTTGCCTGTGATGTGACGGTGAAAGGCAGCATGAAAGAACAGGGGAAGAGATATTTGTTTGAGGGGCTTGCCAGCTATTAATAAAAAAATAACAAAGGAGACACATTCATTATTACTGCTGGCATTTTTTAAGGATGGATCTGAGGCTTAGGCTCTGTGACAGATCAGCTGGATTTTTCAAAATGATTCAGCATTGATGCAATTGTTCTTTTTAAAATCCAGGTAGGTCAGCAGCAATTTTTTTTTTTTTTTGGTAAACACCTGTTTGTGACTGGTCACACAAGCTCTGCTGAATGTAATGTCATGATCCTGGAAACAATTAGCTGTGAATCTTTGCAGTCTCTATTAGGGCTCAGACATCTCTTAGGCTGACTGCTGATGAAGTTACCTCCTTAATTAGCTGGTAATATGAGGTGGCTTCTTGATATTCTGAGAATTGGTTCACATTGAAATTGGCTCTAGATTTCCCTGTAAAGGTCCTGGGCTATGTGTCTTGCCTAATTATTGGGTAATTAGCTGATACAGGCTGGTGCTGGTATTCCTCACACCTGTGGTCTGTTGGGGTTAGGGCAGTAAAATAGCTGCTTGAAGAGTGCCTGAAGTGTTGAATGAACCTGGAAAGGTCAGGCAACCTCCGAGTGCTCCTGCAAAGGTAAAGAGAGGTGCTGTTGGGTGCTCAGATCTACAGAGTACAGGGAGAGACAGAGATAAAGGTTTTGAGATGAAGATTGCGTTTGAAATTCTGTTGCAACAAATCTGAAGGCAGGGTTGCATATATTAACAGATGGGCGAACACTTCAGTGATGATTTTTGAATGGGTAAAGCAGCCCAATTACTTCATGTGAGTGAGTAGGAGGAGCGAGATTTTATCTCTCCAAAACATATCAAGGGCATGTGGAATTGTTTTAATGCAGTTTCTCAATAGTCTTTTGAAAGTACTAGCCCTCCTTCATATATGTCATAATCAGAATAGTGTCTCAAGAAAAAAATGTAATCCCCCACCCCTCCACCTATCATGATCTCTCTCTCCAATGACTGACAGAATATTGTAGAGTTTTAAAGAACAGGTGTTTTGAAGGTGTGGTGCATAGAAACATGAAAATAAAATGCCAACATATTAATCATACTAATGTGAGTGTTATGTACATATATATATATGGGGGGGATATTTTGTTTGGTTTTGGGTTTCGGTGTTCCTGTTGGGTTTTTTTATACCAAAGAGCTCCTTAAAATTAGTGTCACGCCAAAAATTACCAAGTCAAAGTTAAGTCTTTCAGAGTCTGAAATCTGACACCTTGGGATAGGAAAGTGGCACTTGTCATCCATGGTACACCTTGTCTGTGGAGATGATTGAGTTCAAGTCCTGTGTGTAACTAGAGTTGGACTTGAGCTGCTTGCTCTTCTTTGACTAATAGGATGAGGTCTTCGTAGATTTTGTAGCTTGTGGAAGCATTATACAAAAAGAAGAAAAACAAAGTGAAAGCCCAGGGAAAATCCCATGTTACAGATCTGACATTACATTTGTTAAATTGCTTAATTTGTTAATACTGAGTAACTATTTTCTCATGTGGCATCTGGCTATCATTTTTTAACACCCCTAGCATATGCTGTGAATATTTACTCTTCTTGTTATGTTCAGGGTGTGTAAATGATGACTGCTCCCCGTGTCATCCCAAGGAGGGTACAAGGATACTCTTCTCTTGCAAGAAGATGAAGTCCCCAATTAGTCATACATTTCTGTAGTCCTGGATTATCAGAAGGTGACAAAGAGGTACATAAGGCAATTGTGGAGGATTGAAAGCAGCTGTTATTCCTCCCTGTCACCTATTGCAGCCAGATATACAATTATCTGAATGTCATGTTGGGGAAACTAGTGTTTGCAGCTGGCCAATTTAGATCAGAATGATGTATTTTCTCCCCCTTGTCTTAATTAATACATAGATGCAAAATCACGTGCATGTGAATGTGCACGTGAAAGTGCATGATAAAAGATGAAAATTACTTCTTCCTTTTTACTCTCCATGTTGCTGTTCAGAGCTTTAAAGAGACTGTTCAGTGTTCTGTCATCAGTTACAGTCTCTCTAATCTTCAAAAATCCAGGTAAGAGTGTAAGTCGACTATATATGATCATCTCTGGCAATTTAAAACCATTAATGTGGAAATGTGATTGCTAAAAGGAGGCAATATATGACTCTTTAGACTTCGGGTAAATTCAGACATGAATTTTCTTAACGCATGCTTTATGGTTGTCTTTGAAATTGTCCTTGAATTGTGGAAGAACTAATGAAAAATGCAAAAACCCCAACATGATACATGACCTTGGGAGTTGTAATATTTTTGAAATTATAATCCTTGGGATACATTTCTACTTCTAAAAGTCCAGCGGGACAAACTACAAATTCATGATTTTTTTATTTTAAGCAGGTGGTGTAGTAGACACCAATGAATATGCCATCAAGTTTTCTCAGTGCTGATAAGGACTTGCTGTCAAAGGTGTTGTGAGCATTCAGTGCTTAGTTCTATCAGGTATTCGCTGCATGAATGAGAAACTGTTGAGGAGGTCATTATTTTTGCCTGCCATAAAGATGCCAGGTCTTTAAAAGATAGTGTATTCCAAAGCCTTCTTGTGAATGTGGACAGGTAATGGTTAAGGGAGAAACTGCCAGCTAAAAATCTGATGGTGGTCATGAGCAGGAGAGGGAGAATTATTTAGGAACATGTTTTGGAAATAGCAATGAAGACATTGTTTTGAGATGAGGAAAACGGTCTGAACATCATGAAACCATTTAATGGGTAAGATGCACTGACGCTAGAATAATTTTATAAATTGTGAAGTGCTGTCTTATGTGTGGATCTTAAAAACAGCGTGGGCAAGAGAATGCAGTGTCAGGGAGTCTTGTACTGGCCGTGAAACAGCTGGGATGTATAAATGTGTATAGGTGCATATGTCTGCTGGGACAGCTTGGGCAAGGTGAGCTGCATATCCTACCCTCTTTCTTTTGATAGAAGAAGTTTTGCAGATATTTTTCATGAAAATGGATTCCTGCTCTAAATTTTAATACTGGGATATTTCCAGGGAACATTCTTTCAGAAGCTGGAAAGAACTAGTTGTGAGAGAGAGGGCAAGTAAGTTATTCTCAGCTGTGACTGCTCCACCTGAATTTGTTCCTAAGGATTTAATGCAGATATAAAGACAGAAGTTAGGGGAGCTATTTTGTCTTTGGGGTAAAGATGCACATGTTCATTGGAAGTGTCTTTTGGTCATTCCTTTAAGGAGCATTTCAGAAGCTGTAGATTCACATTTATGAGCCATTTTCCTTTGATTCTGAGAAGACAGTGTGAAGTGTTCCTATAGAGCAAGCAGCTGGCCATTAATACTTCAGAGAGTACCATTGCATATTTTCAATGAGAACTTCTGAAGAGGCATCACATGTGTTTATCACACAACATAGAAGGAAGCCACTTGTATCTGAAAAGAGGATTTTACTCCAGCAATGTTCCTTGGACAACACCTCCTCTCTACCTCTGTGCAGAATTATTTTGATACCAGCCTCCATGGCACAGGGGGGTGCACTTAGTGGCATCCACTGTTTATAAGGTTGCTTTCTTTGCTTGCATCAAATGAATTAAACACCAATACAGGTAAGATGGATTTAAAATAATCGCTTCAATTTCATGATGCAAGACTGAGTACTTGCTGCCTCCTATCATCAATCAGAGAGGCCAGAAAGAGTCTGGCAGAGCCAGAGTCTGCTCTTGCATGCTCCAAAATCTACCAGCCTGCACATGCATGCTAGTTTGGGGCTTCTCCGATACACTTTACAAGGCAGTGAGTCACAGTACACCGGGCTGTAGAGCAGTCAGGGAGGGTTTTGTGCCCTGCAGTTTCTCAGTGTGTCTGCTGGGCTTGCTGTGAGAGCCAGCACACGCAGATCCCTTTGAAGTCAGCTCTGGGGATGGGTGAACTGCTGTGCTCCCCAGGCCCACGCAGGAGAGCACAACCCTCTCTCCTATCTCACCCTTCCACTCCCAAGTTTCACCTGCTGCTAATAGCTCCTCCCTTCCCCTTGGTTTGATTTAATATCAAAGTGCAAGATTTCTGAACAGATTAACTTTTTTTTTTCTGCGTATACAATCAATATCCAGGCAAAGAATACACAGCATGTGTTGAGGTTTCTAAATGTAGCAGAAATGCTAAAAATAGCTTCGGGGGTGCTGCAGTCATTCAGATGTGTGGCATCACAATTGAGTCACCTTGCTGAACTGCAGGACTTCCCATAGCAGCACAGTTCAGGCAGGGAAGACTGCTACAGGTATTTGAGTTTATGGTTTAGAAAGAAGATGCTGACACCTCTGCTATCCTGCAGCATGATGGTGGCAGTGTAGAGGTGCCCTGAGAGCTGTGATTTAATTAGTCAGAAGCTCTTTGCTTGGGGGTTAGAGCTGTTACATAAATGCAGAACTTCTTTACCAGTAGTATTTCAAGAGAGCAATACCTGGGCAGAAAGGTGCTTCAGCACCCTCCCCAAACATAGCAGTGGGTAGAAAAGGAATTGCTCTTCATTCTGCTGACTCAGTTGAGGCACTCTAATAGGCTGCAGGAAGCAGGGAGGTGACTCCCTAATGACTGGAAATAATCAGGGGGTGGGGCAGGAGAGCCTCGTCATAAAGTCCCTATTCCTCCTCCCCTAACCTGCATGAGGAGTTCCTGCCAGCCGTACGACTCAGTAACCTTTAACATTGGACTTACATGCAACTGGGGCTGCAATGGGATCAAATTTAAGTACAAGTGAGGTAAGCAAAAGAAGGTGATAGCAAGTGTAAAGTGGGTAAAATTGTCTGGTGTTCCAGTGAAGTTGGTCACAGAGGAAAACAAGTGGTTTGTGTTGTAGGGGCAATCAAGGGAAATTGAATTTGCTGTTCCTCAGATCTTGTTGCAAGGATGGCTTTCCTGGTCTAGGCTTTTGCAGAACCTCATGGTACACTTGTGTTTTCAAGCCACATTTTAGGGCTAGAAACATTGCTTACTGTGCTTCTGTTTCCCTGCAAAAAAAGGGAAATAAGCTGAAAGAGAGTTGTGATGGTGGTCAGTAAAGCACCTAATGATGTAGTTAAAAAGCATAGCTCTAAATTTATCCTTGAATGTGTGATGTTTTGACATGTCAGCCTAAAGTAAGCATTTAACATGCAGTTTAGTTTTCTTAACTTTGCCTTGTGTTGTTTTTCCTAGACTTTTACGAGCACCTCAGCACCAGCGGTGAGAACGGTAGGTAGCAATTAGCTGGCCCTTCATTAAATGCTGTCCAGTGCTGAATGTAGATCACCAGAAAATATTTTAGGAATTCAATGGCTCAGGGGAAAACTGTGTTGCAAAGTTTACTGTGTTGAAAAGCTGAGCTGCGACTTCAGCTCTGTAGATGGAGCATTGCCGTGGCTTTCCATAAGCTTTAAATAGTCCGGCTGCGGTTGGTGTCTGATGCTTATGTGTTGCACTTTATCTGGGCTGGTTTGTACTTCAACTATATCAAATTTTTAATTACTCCCTGTTTTTATTTCTTTGGATGAATTATTCCTATTTTCTTATATTTTATTCCATCATAAGAAGAGCTTTTATGTGGGTCTTCCAGTTGTCCCTAGTGCTCTAGTATTCCTTGTAGCCTTTCTTTGCAGTGTAATGGTCTGTCCTAGAGCTTGCAATTCTCTGTGCAGCACAGCATTCACAGGTAAAATGGTGGAATAAATGTGGCGAGTTCAGTCTCCTGACGAGCTTGATCTTATCAGCCTAGTAGGAGTGGGAGTAGTGCCCAAACTTCTCTGAAGGTGAAAAAAAGAGCAATTGGTGCTTTGTAAAGGCTGAATTGAGGATTAATTATTTGCACAGGCCAATTAAAAATGGCTGGACAATTAGCAGACATTTATGTTAAGAGGTGCTAGCATAAAGGAAAATGTATCAGATGAGCTCCTATGAGCCAGTGAATGGGAGCAATGGCATTGGCAGCAGGATGAGGCTGTCCTCTGGCACTTGCAGTGGGTTTGGGACTGCCAGTAGCAGTTGAACCTCCTGGGGGATCTGTCTTCAAGATGAGCTTTTGCCCCTCCTTCTGTGATCTGGGGACTTCCCAGCTTTGCATCCCCATAGGGAAATCAGAGTGATATAGACAATCTTTCAAATGCCTGTAAATTCTGTTTGCCTTGTGGAGGTTTGCTGTTATTGATAGTATCTGATGTCTGTTTGTGCCTGAGAGTCACTTATTTTCTCTGTTCAAAGTGAAATGCTATGGTAAAAGACTTTGTAGAATTTCTTCAAAAACTAGCTTCTAAAATAGTGTTTAGGTCTCTGTATATAGTCTTGCACCCTTAAGAAGTATGCTAGAATCATATAAATTGTTATTTTGAGTTCTAGCCTGTGTTTTGAAGATCAATCTGTTTTTTTTATCCATAGTGCGAGACCTGCACAATTGCATGGCTTTAGATTGTTACTTTTATCTTCAAGGTATTTAGGGTGGCAGAACTGACATGAATACTTACATGAGTACCTACAGTTTAGGACAGGACCCTGAGCCCCTTTTTTCTGCCCTGAATCTCCAAGGTTAACAGAGGTAAATTTCAGGAAGGAATTGAACTTTATTCCTTTTTTTTTTCTCCATGGAAGTTGGTATTCATGATAAATACATAAGCCTAGTATAGTTGAGTTGCTTTTTGTTACTCAGTGTCTCAGTCAAGGAAATGAGTTTTCATTGTCAGAGTGAATTTCAGGGCAACTGATAGGATATGTGGGTTTTCAATTTGAGCAGCTGTATACATTAGAAAGAATATGTCAGCTGGTGAGAAAAATTTGTTAGTGCCCTCATGCTGACAGTCAAAAGCGTAACACTTTTTAGATCACATAAATTACTGATAAAGACTGGTGTGGTCTTGAGGAAACAAAACATGTTGAACTGTGGGAATCCTGGTTTCTCAGATTTGGATCTATTCTAACAAACGTCCAGCTGTGGAGCTTCAAACAGGAAGAGGAAAAAAAACCCCACATGAAAATTGCAGTCTGAAGCCGCAGAAGTTTTGCATAGCTCTTGGAAAGAAGCAGCCATTGACTCATTGCTGCTCCATTTGTTTTTATCCTGAAACAAACTTGGGGACTTCTACTGACTTGATAAGACCCAGCTATAGGGTATTTTAAAATGGGTGAAATACATACAAATTAGCAGTACAAGGAAAAGTGTTTCTTATGCATTTGACTTTGCCTGAGGTGAAATCCTGCCTGCCTTTGAGGCTTCAAAATTCTTTGAAGTTAAAAGATGCCACATACCTGACCCAGGTCAGAAGCAAGGCAGCGATCTGTGTTTTAAGCCCTGCTACTCTTTCTGACAGGGTGAGAGATTTCTCTGTTGCTTTTCACAGTTTTTAAAGTAGTGATCAGATTTATATTCCTGTTTGATGAGAAAGGTAAGGGAAGAGTGCTTTCCCCCGAATACATACGTGCTTTGATAAGTTCTTAACGTGATTTGGGAATATTTTATGAGTTTCACTCTTTTCTCCTTGAGAGAAAAATTCTGTGAAAGACTTTTAGCTTGGAACTTTACTAAAATAGAGCAATTTTAGAGACCAGTTATATAATTCATTCATATGGATGAGCGCTTATGTATGTGAACACTCCTATTGACTTCCCTCGGACTAGATATGTGAGGATTGCACAAGTGTGCCACAGGACTTAATTGAATTTTTATCTGACGTAGGACGGTGTGACCAAGTCTTGCGTTTGCAACCTCATATATTTATGTAATTTCAAAAGTGATCATTAAAATGCCTGGCTTGTGTTTCCGGTTTATGAGGTAAGATTCATGTAGCAGATGAAATAAATATAGAAGCTGAAAGTTGAAGTGTGTGTAATGACTGACTGTAATAACTGGCCTCAGAACTTACCTAGTCTGTGATATGGTCATCATCACATAAAAGGCAAGGATGTGGAAGCCCTTGCCAATTGTTAGGAGATGATCCAGTTTAGGACAAGTCTTTCTGTGTGACTTTGAGTAAGTGGCTGACAGCTAGACTTGGTAATGCATTCAGGCCCCTAAAAGGAGTTGTAAGGTTGGACTTCCAGGACTCTAGTAAGGGAAGGCACTCCACAACCCAAAGTTGAGCACTGAGGATCATTTCATAAGTTTGGAGAGTAAGATACACCAGAATGGAATTGTAAGAGCTGAGCAGAGAAATGTATAAATGGTAAATCCAGGTAACACAGACAGCTGGGAACAACTTTCACACTTCCTGTTTCCAGGTGGCACTTGGCTGCAGGGAGATATCTCTATCCACTTGAGATTCTCAAAGTAAGGGTCTCTGTGCTTGTTTTCCAAGAGCTGAGTCAAGGTTATTCTTTTTAAATGGTGTTAAGCTCAGTAATTAATAGAATTTCCATGGAATGGGGAACTTCTAGTCAAGTCCATTTTTCTGTAATCAAGGAATGCAAGCCTCCTTCTTTCTGGATAAGAGAGATGTTCCACATCTTCTGAAATAACATTTCTGAGGTCAAAAACACTTACAATTTATTGGATGGGGAAAGCAGGGACCAAACATAAATGTAAAAATCATGTCAGTAGATGTCAGGGATAGACAAGCCTTGGCTGCTGGTCCCTGTGTCTAGGAGGGCTTTTCTCTTTTACCCATGAGTGTTTTATTCATATATAAAAGTAGTTGTAGCACTTCAGCTGTATAGTCTGGGCCTGATATCTTTTGGTTGCTTTTGATTGGAGACTGCAATCTTTATTTGTTTTTTCTCCCCAAAGAACTTATTTCCTTTGAGTCTATCCAGTTTATCCTTTGTGGACATGTTTGGAGCAGTGGAGCAGATAGAGGTGTGATACAGTCTTTGTGACAACTGAAATTTCCCACACCTGACAATCCCAGGACTTGCAAACTGTGCTCTGTAAAACTGCCCTGACAGGCCAGATGATGTAGAACAAAAGTGCCCATATCAGTGACTGCTCTGACCCTCCTGCTGCTGTCTCACTGCCTCTCAGCTCTGCATCTTCGGACCCCTTGTCAACTCAAAGGGAAGTGCAAGATGATACTCTGGGGATTACTCAGGTTGTTTCTTGGAGGCAGTTTGTGTTCTCTGCTGACTTTTCAGAGGTGCTGAGGTTTTTGCTGGTGAGGACAAGGACCTCCTTCATTACATTGGCTTACTGTCCAATGTCATGTTATGGTCCCAGTTGCTTGACATTGTGAAGCAAAGCATTGTGAAGCACTTCAGGATAAGTCCTGTGATACTGCTGAAAAGACGTAATTTGGCAAAATTTATAGCCTGTATGAAGGAAATAATAGCAAGGTACATTTTATTAGCTAGCATCAGTGTATAATTTTTTGCTTTTGCTGCTTTATGATAAATACAGGCACTTCTGATGCCTGCATTAAGCAATAGAGACCATGGGTTTGTGTTAGGACACTGTATTAGCTTTGTGAGGTTATACTATATCTACAAAAATAACAGAGAGAGGGTTATGTGTTGTGGTAGAATCACAGAATATTCTGAGTACAAAGGGACCCACAAGGACCATAGAGTCCTGGCCCCGCACAGTGCCATCCCCAAGAATCACACCGTGTACCTGAGAGCATTGTCCAGACTCTTCTTGAACTCAGGTTGGTGCTGTGACCCCTTCCCTTGGGAACCTGTTCCAGTGCCCAACCACCCTCTGGGTGAAGAACCCTTTCCTAATATGCAACCTAAATCTCCCCTGACCCAACTTCATTCCATTCCCATGGGTTCTGTCACTGGAGAGATCAGTGCGTGCCGCTCCTTTTCCCCTCATGAGGACGTTGCAGACTGTGATGAGGTCTCCCCTCGGTCTCCTCCAGGCTGAACAGACCAAATGACCTCAGCCACTCTTCATATGGCTTCTCCTCAAGATCCTTCACCATCTTTGTTGCCCTCATTTGGACACTCTCTGATAGTTTCATGTCTTTCTTGTAAATATGCCACAATATGTGCATAAAACTAAAACTGCCCTCAGCACTCGAGGTGAGGCCACCCCAATGCCAAGCAAAGCAGGACAATCCCCTCCCATGCTCGCTGGCCATGCTGTCCCTGATGCCCCCCAGGACACACTTGGCCTCCCTGGCTGCCAGGGCACTGCTGGCTCACATCCAACTTGCCACAGACAGGATGCCCATGTACCTTTCCTGTGGCACTGCTTTCCAGCATCTTGTTCCCCAGGGTGTATTAGTACCTTGCTCTCACCAGCTGGTACAGATAGAAAGATTAGATAATTTTTTGGGCACATTAAAACCTGTTTCTGTTCAAAAACAGAACCAGTAAGTAGAAAGCTAAATATCAATTTGAGCAAGTATTGAGAGAAATAGTATCTGTACATAAATTGGTTTTAAAATGAAAGATGGTATACATGAAAGAGGAGATAGTATGTGAGAGAGAGTAAGAAGTTAAGCAGGTATCTCAAAGGTGAAATGGAGAAAGGGTTAATTTATAGCCTGATGAATATGAAGATTTATTGGTATGAGCCATGAGGGTTATGAGTTATTATAGACTTAATATCTCTAAGCTCAAGATTTCTGATATCTAGTGGGGTTGTGAGTTAATTCCCAAGATCAACTCTGGGATGATTTTTGTAGCTTTCTACAAAAAAGGGGTCAGAGCTGAAGATGAGAGTTTCACCAGAGTCTTCAAGAGAAGTACCTCATCACTGTCAGCTGCATTTCTATTTTTGGCTATGTGCAGAAGTTTGTGTTGGTTTGGGGGCTTGTGCTGGTGCATGGTAGCCAGTTCTACTTTCACAGCTCGTGTGACAGTATTTGGTGTCCCAGAGACAATCTGTTCCACTGCAGGCAGTGGTGTGTGAGAGGTGAGGACACCCACGAGTGTGCTTTAGGGGTGTTTATTGTGATAATGAGGGAGCAATGATTGGAAGATGTGATCTTTATCAAATCAAACTCTTGGCACCTATCATTAACTTGAGTGATTTTGAAATATATTACTTCTATTTCAGGTCTGAAGAGAGTTCTGTGCCAAAAATCTGTACAGATTTTTGACTGCCCTACTTGGTTTGATGAATTGTATTGTCTCAACCTTGAAAATCTTATTCTATATCCTCAGAACTTCAGGGTTACAGCAGTCTGTGACAACATACTGAAATAATAATGTCATCTTTTTTTTCCTTTTTCCCTTTTCTGAATTTTTGTGCAGGCACCAGTATCTCCTTTCAACTTGCTCACTGTAAAAATACTAAGAGTGAGGAATGCCCGGAAGGCAGACTTGCGTGAGTATTTCTTCTGTTGTTGGATGGTTCTTATAACTTTTTAAAGAAAATATTTGGACAGTGTTGTTCTTCTCAAATTGTGTAGGAACAAAAGCATGTATTGCTGTGAGTTTGAAAGAATTATTTTTGACTTAATACTGAAATGTTGCTTTCTCCTTTTAAATTTAAAGTTGATGCATTTTATGTCTTTTTTTCATACCTTACTGTGTGAGATATATTTCTTACCCTTTTGACATCAGACTTAATTGCTGATCTGAGGTCTGCTCTGGAAACAATGAAAATCCTTGTATTTTTAAGTAAGAAACCTGAGTATTTCCTACAGAATTTCTGGATGGAAGAAAGGAGAGAACTGGCAATGCAGATGTAAAATCAGCAGTAGCAAGAAAGCCTATGAAAAGAAAATATTTACAAGTGAAAACATTCTATTACTTCTGCAGAATTTGTACATAACCAGGAAGTGATGATAACATCCAGTGTGTCTTGGAATTTATCTAACCTACAGAAAGGAGCCATTTAAATTCAGAAAAAAAATTAACAGTGCAATACTCTGAGCACTTGACAGGAGTTTAAGTGAGGGATAGTGATGGGAAGTGAAAAAGGATATCTAGAATTGAGACTTCAAAAGAAAAAGGTGAAATAAAGACAGAGAGAAGTAGAAAATTCAAGTCTAGAGACCACATGAATAAATCTGAAAGATATAAAACAAAAAGTCCACACTACGTTTCCTAAAATCTTGCTGAACATGGCCAAAATCAATTTTCTTTTGGTAAGCTCAGAATTTCATGCAGCACATCATAGTTTGTAAGAAAATTTTAGCTAATGTAATCTATATTTTGATATGGATTTTAACATGTGTGATGGGTCAAGAATAGAGGGAAAACTTACCAGAGGCTGGATTTGGTGGTTTCTGGCAGGAGGGATATGCTTAGGTCTCATGGAAGTTGTGCTTAACAACTGTGTTTTTGAATGACTGATGACTATCAGGGAAGAAATCTCTGATGCTCTTATATGTGGTATTCTGGGTTACTTAAGCATCTTCCACAATGTAATACTACTGTATTACATTACATGTATTGCTGCTTATTTCTCTTTTCCCTTTGGTTCATTAGACAAAGTGAGAATACTTTATAAGGTATAAAATTAGGGGTTTCTTAAAGTTCTATTTTTTATGTAGAAGCGCACATTCCATGAGCTTATAGTTGTATGCACAACTTTTTATTTATCAAAATCCAAATTTTAAAATGCCTAAATGGTGTTTTGCACCAACCAAATTTGTGATCTGACCAGGCCACCACTGCAATTGCATCTACAAACCCACATGGACAACTGAATGTGCATTTCTGTATTCCTGTACGTCTGTACTGCCTGCTTGTGCTTCATTTCCTTGTGGCTGTCCTTCTCAGAGCAACTTGCTCACAGTCACTCCTTATCACTGTGAATCATCAGGTTCTTTTTTGGCTAAACCTGCTGGTATGTCTGCCACACCATATGTCTTTCTTCTTGGTGTTCTGGCCTCAAGAGCAGATGAAAATCATATCTTGATCCCCTTGAGATGCCCCAAATTCAAAATGTGGGCATCCCAAACACTTGTTTAAAGTGTATCTGGCAGAGAGATTTGTAAACTTTTCAGCAAGGGTATTTTCTTAACAGAAAATTTATTCTCTGAAAAAGCTGTATTATTGGGAAAAAAACTTGTCCATTTCTTTGTTTGCAGTGAGAAGGCATTTCAGGCAGTGTTTACTTTTTCTGAGACATCAATAATGCAAACGTTTCAGCTAGTTTTCCTTGAACCCTCAGTATTTTCAACTGTGGGAAAATGCCCCTTTTCTACCTATGTCTAATAGTAAATTTATGAAGCTTGTTACAATTCAGAGTTAGCATTTATTTCCTCCAGTGTAGCTTTCCAATTTTACTGGTTAAATCTGGATGTTCCCTATGACTATTTTTTCTCTTATGTATATTTTCTTATGATTGGAGTGTTTGTGCTTTTTTTATTGAAGTGAGCATTTCTTCTTGGTCATTGACTCTCATATTCCTATTTACTAGTGAAAAATAAAAATACTTTAAAAGTATTCCTCCCTACTGATGTTTCAGGAAAAAAAAAATTTAATTGATTTAAGTAGAGACCTGAGAATCTAAACTATGTTTTGGACCCTGACATTGACTGCATTATGGGATCTTGGGCAAAGCATAGAATCATAGAATGGTTTAGATTGGAAGGGACCTTAAAATGACCCGCCTGTCATGAGCAGGGACACCTTCCACTAGATCAGGTTGATCAAAGCTCTGTCTGGGATGGGCGATGGTCTTGAACAGTCCCAAGAAATTGAAGTTTTCTCAGTGTGCTTATTTGCGTAATCCTTATATTGCTGCTGTGAAGTAATCAGAGTGTCTCATCCTCTTTGAAAATGGAAACTGCAGCATTTAATCATCATTAACCATTTGCATTTTCATTTGCTTATATTTGTGCCTCTGCCGAACGTCTGATCAGTCACAGCCTTCTGCTCAGGTGCCTTTGGCTTAGGTGTCTTTCTGGAAATGCTTTCCTTGCCATAGTCACAATCCAGGTTTTGCTGATTGTGATAGCATGGTTAACAACACAATAAAGGCACGGCTTGGCTCATAGGAAAACCTAAATCTGTGATTGTTATGGAAAGATAAAGAGGAAATACATGAAGTAATTGCTCTTAATGTAATGTAATAACACTGTTACACGTTTTGAGCATGATGCAGGGATTGACTACGAGCTGAATTATTTGGCCTCCTCTGACTCACTAGCCTGCTGTAAGAATCAGGTGACTGGTTGAGCATTGCTGATGTGAAATAGGGAGATGCATTACAGGTGTGAGAGAAAGGCCATGGGCGCCTGTATCATGCTTCTGTTAAGTCTCACTCCCTGGAGTTCTCCCTCCAATTTGAGGACTCAGGAGGAGCTGATGTCTTCATTGGCACTCATGGCTTCCTTCCCCAAACATGGGTGGTGGCAGCATCTTTCCAGTCTGCAGACAGAGTAGTAGGAAGGAATTGAACACTCAGTAATTTAATTATGGTGATGAAATGGATTTTTGTTTTCTGAAAGAACCGCTGGGGAGCACACATCTTCTAAAAATTTGTGCCTATTCCTTATTCATTCATATATTTGACATTCTGATTTGTGATAAATCAAATTTTTTAGCTTTGATGTGAGAACACCTTTCATCAAAAAAATCTGTTCTTCAATTAAGCTAGCATGTTAATAAAGGCTTTCATTAAGATAAGGTACAAAATCTGGGGAAGAAATTATAGAAAACAAGTCTCTCTATAGCCCAGATGGAAGGTTGTGAGGTGTGCTGCCTGTCCCAGCCATTTGGATAATCATGAAGATAAAGCTAAATGCAACATATACTCTCCGTGGAGGATGGTGCAACTTCAAGTATAAAGTAACATTAAAATTAAAAAAAAGTATGTCTAACTAAGAGTGAAAAGGTGGAAATGGGCATTGCAAATGTGAGGATGTCTGTTCTCCTGTTAGTGCTTCATTGTATTATTTACACCTAATCCTGTATATTTTAGGAAGAAAGCCTCAGCTGTGCTATCTTTTTCTTATTAGGGCTAAATGGGCACTGTGCAGTAATTCTTTCTCTGGATACATTTTAACTGTGCTCATCTTCTCCCTGCACAGTCACCCTTTCAGATTGCTATGTGACACTGTGGCTGCCCACTGCCTCAGCGGAGAAGGTTCGGACCAGGACCATCAGGAACAGCAAAAACCCTGTTTGGAACGAAGCTTTCTGCTACAAGATTGACCGACGTGTCAAGGTAACTGGCACCAATTCTTTTCACCATTTGGTGTCTGGTGGTGGTCATTAGGTTACACAGAACTGCAGTAAGCCAATACATATCTAGCTAGTTCCAAACACAGAATGTTAAAGATTTCTCAGGAAAAAAAATCCTGTTGCTTACATCCTCCTTAGTGTTGTTCTATTCCCCTTATTTGTTACTTAAACATGTACTCTACTGCAATAAAAAGGAATTAAGTGCTCTTCAGAACACAGCCTTACTATCCTATCCCCAATCTTGACATAAACAAGCAAAACCCAAGAAAAAGATCACATAAAAATAATAACAAATTCACTCAGTTCTAGATATTGTGAAAATCTTTTAAGCCATCTTTATGTACCTGTGACTGTTTTATACACTTAGAACCAAAGGCCATAAAATAAATGTAGAAACATTTAATGCAGTTATTTATCACAAACTCATGAATGTTCTGCATGACCTGTTTGTCTTGTCTGCCTGGGGAAAGGAAACAAGCTTGCTTCTTTTTTGTATGAAGAGTTGCCAGTAACCTGACATCTAATAAACCCAAGCCTCTCTCCTTTTTCTCTTTCACTTTCTCATTTTTTCTCCTTCCCATAAAACTGGAGGAGCAAGGAAAGAAAACCTAGTCTAGAGATTTTCCTGCCTTAGGGAGCTCTTATATGTAGTAGTAACTCCATTATATTCTTAACCTCTTTGTGCAGAATGTGCTGGAGCTGAAGGTGTGTGATGAAGACACGGTCACCAGGGATGATGAACTCTGCACAGTTCTCTTTGACATAGATAAGCTCACTGTGGGACGTACTGTCCGCGTGAAGTTTCAGCTGAATCCGCAGGTGAGCAATGGAATTGGTGAGAACAAAAGGAAATCCTCTCCTTCCATCCCAATAGATCCTTTTACAGTGTTTTATTTTAATAAACATCTATTTAAACTGTATTTTGTTGCAATTCTAAGAAATTGTGGTTTTTGCTAGCTTTTGTTTAGAACAAATAACCATGCTGAAAATACAGGATGGAACCTCCTACAACTAGTTGTCCAGTCTTCATTCTGAATACTTCTGGGATGTTTGTTGTCTTGTGGTGTAAATTCTGAATTTTCAGCTCCTTTTAACTGTAATGGTATTAAAGAGGTTACTTAGTTTTGTTTTGGGAATTAAAATCTGAATAAATGGCTGCTTCAGCAGAATAGCAGTTCTTAAGCATGCAGATGTGCTTATAAAACATTTAGATTCAAAAAATTCATTTTAGCAAGTGCTTTTTAATATCTAAAAATTCAATATCTTCAGTCAAAACTATGGTTTTCTTACATTCTGGAAATTTTTCTAAATTCTATTTTAAATGCATATTGAAAAAATTATATGTAACTGGTATGATGAAAGCTGTGAAGAAAAATAAGTAATCAGTCTTTCGGTTTTTTTAAATCTTCTATCTTCAGGCACGTGAGGAGCTGGAGGTGGAGTTCACATTGCAGAACACGTGAGTAGAGTCCTAAATTCTTAATAAAGTGTTATATTCAGTATAAAAATAGTTTTAAAATCTGGTTCATATATGATGGTACTTCTTAAACCTGCAGTCTCTAAAAGCAGTAGCTAGATGTTTTCATTCCAGTATAGTAAAATGGAATTTTAGAATACATACTTTTAGATTTCAAATATCTGAAATGTGATTTTTTTTTTCCTTGTTTGAATTCTGCCTCTTAGGCAGCACCTTCTTCCTGCTCTCTTTTTTCTTATTGAGACAATGAGATACACAAGGAAGTATGAAAACAATGAAAATATTCAGGAAGTTTTGACCCTTAGGAGTGCCAAGCCTAAATGCCCTAATTACCTCCTGCTTGGAGAATCTGGTTTTTCAAATCCACAACACTGTAAAATGCACTTCCATAAGCTGATCTGTTCAATTCATCTGGCTACACATGGAGACCTGTGGTAGAGAAAGGAACCAAATATTCTGCATAAAGTAAGGTTCAAAGACCACTGTGGGAGTCTGGGGACTGAGGAACCAGGAAAGCTGGAGGGGCAGCAGTAGCTTCACTTGGTAGGCTTGAAAGATGATGGTGGAGTTTTACTATTTAGAGGATGTATTTAGGGAAGGTACTGCTCTTAGATGGCATGGCTGGAACCTTCTCAAGGCATTTGGGGCACTTCAGGAGGCCTAGCAGGATAATACTTGGGTGGATACTTTGAATTCCTGACAGCAGGGGAAATAAGAACTTGCTAGTGTAAGGACAATGTTGAGAACTGGAGAAGGAAAGATCTCGGTGTTCACACACAAAAAAGTTATCAGATCTGTAGGAGTCTCAAAATCTCTTTTTATAAGTCATGGAGACTCATCAGGGTGGATTGTTTGCTGTTTACTGTGCACCAGAACTGGCAAAAGGCCCAGCAACACCAAGACAAACATTGCCTGTCACATCGCAGGAGTGTCACGACATCAGTAATGGCAGAGGGGAAGCTCCAGTAGGCATCACAGATATCCTGGCCAGGGTCCTCCTTCTTTTGCAAGTTACAGGATGGGTTATGGAGTTGGTACAGGGAATCACGCTCTTGATAACCCTGTCTTTAATGGGGGAGATCCAAGGAGGTTGTCTGGCTTGAATGTTGTGCACAAGTGGATTTGTGGAGGCTGGAACTTGTCTTGGAGCATGTGTGCCATCAGCTCTATGCCAAACTCTTCTGTCTGACCTTGTAGCTGATTGCCTTTTCCTGGAGTTGTATTCAGTAAAGTCAGAAATGGGACAATTTTTACAAGTGATGCCTGAGTAGGAATTCTGCTGGTTGGAAGATAATAGTTGGAACTGTACCATTAAAAATGATTCTCTGCAGTCTCAAGGGAGAGGTTTTAAAAATCATGACAGTCATGGCTCAGCTGCTCCAGCAAGAAGGCATCTGGTCTACTGTTTGTCATTCATAGTGTGGCTCCTGAGTGACCAATGTAACAGCTGTGGCCTGAAGAACTCCACCTGCAAAGGCAAGAACGTGCTGCATTATAAGTTAGGGAATGTCCCTGTGAGCTCACAGTAGGACTGAGAAAATGGGCTTGATGCCAGAAGGCAGATAGACCTCTCCCCTACTATCCCTCATTCACATTTCTTGTGTTTGTGTGGTGGTCAATGCTGTTCTGCCCATTGGCTGAGTCTGGAATAAAGGTCTAAGCACATCTGGATTGATTAAATATGTGGTCTTGGTAGGCTATTGAGAGGGTGGTTTTTCCCTTCACTTCGGAATGTGTGATGTCAGGAGTAATTAATGAAGGGATTTGTCCACTAAAATTGTAGACAATGGATTGCATAGATAAACTAGAGAGCCCTGGAAAGGTCTGAACAACTGAAGTGAAGTAGTTGAGATGGGTCACCAGAAAGCTATGGACTCAAATCAACCTCTTCTTTGTTGAACAAGCTCAGAAGGTTTTGGCAAGATTTTTTGTCAGTGCTGGATGGGAGAAATGTTGACAGAGAGTAGAGATAATTTTCAGTGGGAGAGAGCCCTCTGATAACAAAGAGTACAGCTAAGCGTGTGGGATAATTTCTAGAAATCCTGTATTGTAGTGGGAACAATGAGAACATACTTTTGGAGGGGGGGGGGGGAATATGGCAGTTTATTTCTGAAATTAATAACTATTCCCACTGGCAATTTTTCCTGATCCTCTTTATCCACAGTTTTTAATTTCTTCCCCATCTTCATTCTAGATTTTATTAATTGCAAGATGTATTACATTAGCTTGTTCTTTCTTTCCAGCATTTCAGGTGAATAATACCACACATGAAGTGTAACCTCAGGCCAGAAATGTTTCCTGGGTTGCACCTATGATAGTGGCTGTGCCGCTCCTATTTTTGTTTGCCTATAATCTCACTGCAAAGGTTGTGTTTGGTGTTACCTTTACAAAAAAGAATATTGTAACAATCACCTCATGTTACATTGGAGAGCTGTATGATAACTTGTTCCTGCATCCATTCCTGTTGCATTTTATTTAAAATGGAAGAAAAGCTACAGTTTGTTAGTGGGTTTCCACAACAGCAAGATGAACACCCTCTCTAGTTTTGCCTCACCCTTACGCCACTGCTGCAGCACCAGCAAATGCTCTCCTGTCTGCTGCAGAGTGGCAGGCACTGAGGGCCAGATGTTTGATCCTAAGGACATGGAGAGGAAGGCATGCTCCTTCCTCCAAGTGCCTTTTCACCAGCCACCAAGCCAAGGGATTGCAAATGCCTGCCCAATGTTTCCTGGGCCCACTAGCGGAGCCCAGCTGGCGTGAGTGCCGCCGCGCTTGGGCAGCAGTGACAGAAAAGGTAAGGCCATTGTACAGAGGTTGCTGGTCCGTGTGCTTTAGTGCTTTTTGTGTTTCTCTGGTGATTATCAGCAGTAACCTGGGCTTTCTCCTGTGTCTCCACGGGCAGGGTGCAGCATCAGAACGAGCCCATCCGCGTCGCCACAGGGACGGGGTCCCGCTGGAGCAGGTGGCTGCGCTCGCTCAACATCCCCCTCCCCTCCGACTTCTACTGAAGGCCACGCCTGACACTGAGGGCCACAAAGAGGCTTCTGGTGAACTGCAAGGTGATGTGAGCTCCCAAGGAAAGGTCCAAGAGGCCCAGGGTATCTGCTGTACCTGCTGATCTTCTTTTTGGCCTCTTTTATCTTTCAGATGTCCCAAGCTGAGGAAGTGCATCTCTAACAACTCTTAGAAGAATGAAGGATCACTCCTACACAACCTTTCATCTCCGCTCCCTCTCCCTTTTTTTTCAAATGTGAAAGACTACGTTTAAAACAAAGCCCAATTAACAGAAATAAATGTAAATAGGTGTAAAAAAAGCTGTATAAAAGTTAAATATTAATTATTGAAATATGGCAAAAGCAGGATTTTTAGAAAATAAAAGTCTTTTTTTTTCTTTCTGTAGTTTTGCTGTGTTATTTTGAGAAACCCTCCTCATGTGAAGGGGAGCCAGCAGATCATGCCAGCCATTTGGTTTGGGTACTGCTGAGAAACCATCAGGCTGAGTCTCCATCAGTTGAGGGCCAAATGTACTGTTTGTATTTATGCGTGGAGGAGCACTGAAGGTGAAAGTTTTAAGTCAAGAAAGAACCTTTGAGGTGAATACAGCTTTCTTTTCTGAAACAATACCATCCCCCATACTTCTCTTGGGTTGTCAGAAAGCCCAGAAAAGTAGCCTGCATTATTGTGGAAGGTACTAAAGGAAGGGAAAGCTGGATCTGACATGAAAAAATTCACAGCTTTTACATAGGTATCAAAAAATCCAGAACCTCTGGTGAAATGGAGCATAGTAGCCTTCTCTAAATGAGAACTGCAATATAAGAATCTGTGTGACTGTAAGTTCCTATTCAAAATTACCCATTCCATTATGTAAACATAATCCAAAAAGGAGAAGGCTGATATTTGATGGATACCAGGTGATGGGAAATGATCCCTGGATTCATAGAGTCCACTGCAGCCTTAGGCATTCCTGCAACAGACTTTTAGTGAGGAAGGATGCCCAGAGTCTCTGTTTTTGTCTTTTCTACTACAGGTCATTATACACTCCTAATTCTCCTAGTGAAACTGAGGTCTGCAATAAAAAAAGCCCACAAATCACAAACTGTGATGGAGAAGAGAACAGGAACATAACTCTTTGTGATGAGAGCTGTCTAACAGCAGGCTGGTTGTCAGAGAAATTACCAGCTAATCCCAGCTAGTGGAACTGATTCAGTTCTCCAAAGGTAGGCAAAATATTCAAAGATTCCTGCCAAGCTGAGCTCTTCTGCACTCAGCTCAGCTGTGTCTAGCCACAGCTGATTTCCTAAGATTCAGAGAGAGATGAGTGCCCTTGCTGTTCTTAAAACAAAGGTATGGACCACAAGGTTAAAAAAAAAAAAAAATTAAAGCATCTGTCTTATGCTGTTACTCACAGAAGCCTTGAAATGTGGGATATAAAAGTTAAAAGAGCAGTGTGGGGAGTAACTAACAAGTACCAGCAGCTGGGCTTCCTTACAGTGGTGGCAGCAGAGGTGACAAGCCAACAGAGACATCTCAGCCACTGGTCCTTCGTGACCGAGGTGTCCTGCCTCTTCCCAGGGGCCTTCCAAGCTCTGCTCTGTTCTGTACAACAGTGCAGGGTCTCCCACCCTGTTTGAAGGTCATGCCTTGGACCTCCTAACTTTGAACCTAATTTTACACTTTGCTGATACCAGCAACTCAAATAATACTGCACTTTACTAGATGTTTACCTCCATGAACAGATTTCTTTACCCATCTTTGCACTTTCATTCCACCAGGCTATACAGGCTGAGGTCTTCTAATGTCTATCATGCTGTTTCTTGCTTTACTTGGTTTTTAATGAGCTATTTGAGGATGGTGACACACCATATGTCATGTAAGGTTACAACTATTTGACTACAAAATAGTAATTAAGTACAAAAATTTGTGTCTGAAACAAAACTGATGTTTACATACATTTACCTGTATGCAGATGGAAACATTGAATATGTTTTTACCAATTCCCGACCAATGTTCTTTAAATTCTTTAGAATTACATTTCCAAAAAAAAAAACTTACATAATTTTGAAGTTTGTAACTGGGGGTTTTTGACCAGAGGTGTTTGCTGGAGTTTTTTTGTTGATGTTTTCTTATAATGGAAAGTTCTTCCTGAATATTCTGCAGTGTATTTAGACAGTTCATATTCTTTTCTTAAAGGAAATATTAATATTCTCTTAAAGAAAATATTGACTTGGAAACAAAACTTGAAGCTGTTTATGAGTTTTGCAATTTTGAGTGAATGCTATCATGTGTTTATACTGAAATCTAAATGTTGTGGTAAATTTTCACCTTAAGTGGATAAAAACAATGTCATTCATCTAATTTTGAAGGAATCGTATTGTTTGGTTTCAGCTGAGATAAAATACATACATCAAATACAGAACTGTATGAGACCTCAAAATGTATAATCCATGGCTTACAAAGTCTGAATAAACAGCTCATGCTCTCTGCAGCAGGCTGGGGAGTCAGTGCTCAGTCCTTTACAAGTTACATATGTATGTATTCCCTTTGGTGCAATCTCAGTTCTTGAGAGATTATATGAATTTACGTCTGTAATATAATGAAATTGTAAATTATGAGATAGCATTAATGAGAAACTGCCTGATTTTTCTGATGGAAAAATACTTTAGAATATAGAAATTATTGGCTGCAGTATGTGTATTCACCCCTGCCCCTAGATGGAGAAATACATGTATACATACAGTGATCTATTACAATCCCATATGTGACTTGCAGATCACTTCATAGAGGTAAGTAGAATTTTTCCTGCCATTAGGGAAATTTTTCTATAAATTGTGCAAAGCTAGGCAGTTGTATTAGACAAAAACCTGGGTAAAACTCTGTAATGGTCAAAAGAATCAAGATGGTTTTAACAGCTGCAGCTGTCCTCAAAATCAATGTGTCTCATACCAGTATTTATTGCATGGTTTACTGAAGCAAATGTGTAAGACCTCAGGAGTATAAATCCAGCTTCATATTCAGCTCGTCATCTAATCCTAAGCTTTAAAGTATTTTTAAGTGAGAATGTTAAAGTCAGAAATGTCAAAGGTCATGTAAGAACTAATGTGTTAACCATAGACTTAAATATTTGTCTGAGTTTTCCCACTTGTGACATTATTTTCCTTTTTTTTTTTTTTTTTTTTTTTAGTCTGGACTATCCTGATGGCATTATTACAAATGGAGTACTAGTGGTAAAGTACATATTTATTATCATCTTTCTTGTGTCTGAATAACAAGTGCTTATGCTTCTAACTCTGGAAAATTTGAGCTGTGTCCCAAACCCAGCACTGCCACCTACTTTCTTCTCTAAATAATAGGCTCAGAGTATCAGGAGTTAATGATGAAAGTGTTACAATGCTCATAAAAATGGTCCCATATGTTAATACACTCATTATTTTGAATAGGGCTCATCTTCTTCGCTTAATTGTCTCTCCCAAGTTCAAGCAGCTAATGAGTTGTTCCTCTTTATTTCAGTTTTGGAAAGAAATACCATATCATTATTGTCCTCGTGTTATCTGAAGACATTGTAATAGATAATAATTGTCTTGCTCATTGATCAACCAGAGGGGTTGGCTGGGAACAGTATGAATCACTTGCAATGACATTTACACTTCTCTCAATCATCATTCATCCTCTCTTGCTGCAGGCACGTGAGGTTTCCTGTTTGGAGGTTAGAGTGGATACAGGGAAGCTGAAGCAGCAATCCACAAGTGAGGTTATTGCTTCATTAGCCTATTGTTCTTATGTTGTGATTCAGCCATTATAGCAGATGTTGAAAAAAATTAATAATCTGTTGTGCACATTGCTCTATCTGTGTCATATAATACTTAGTTTTGCCATGCCCCACCTTGCAGAAAGATTGTATCTGTCAAAATTCAAGTTCGTCAAGAGCTTAGTTATGAGGCAAATCTTAAACTGATGTGAAAATAGAGCCACAAACACTAGACTGAGAACCTTGGAAAAATGAGGTCCATTCTCTTTGTTTATTGCTTGTTCAAAACAATTTTTTCTAACTAAATGGGATCTTTAAAAATTATCTTATAACTAATATGTAGAAATCTTATCCCATGTGTTTGATTTGTGTTTGAGTATGTAGAAAGTTTGTGCATATTTAGGGTTTTGAAGGAGGCTTTTTTTGGTTCCTTAATAAATATAATAAACCTAAGTTTAAATGCAAAGTTGTATCAAAGGGATCTTTGCAAATTGCAGGGAAGGCCTTTGCTACCACAGAATCACTAAAACAGTACTTTGTCTGTAAAATATAGCTCTAACAAATACAGCAGGATTCTTCACTAGTTTTTAAGTTGATTTAAATGAGCTTGTGTAATGCTGCTCCTGGGGCAAATCTCAAAAACTCATCAGTGTTCTGAGTTAATTTGTGAATGGAAAATTGACTTCTATGAAGAAAATGGTAGCAATGACTGAGTTGCATTATAGGAAGTTTCAAACTGAGATGTAACATGGGGAGGAAAGGTTAGTGACCTAAAATTATATGTCTCTTGGTCCTGATGTTGCAGAACACCATATGATCTCTCTGTAAACAAAAAGGCTTTTCTGTACAAGAAACGCAGCCTTCAGGTTGTTTCGGTTTTGGTGGCATGGGGGCACATTCCAAGTAGTCTGATTGAGTTTTGGGTTTATAGAATTATTTGTTAGTCTTAATATTATAAAATGTATGCTATGAACCAGAACAGACTGACATAAAATATATTACTGTTATGCAACATGAATAATCCAAAATGCCTCTAAACTGACACTACTCTAAATCCAAATCTTGGTTTAATTTATGGAAAGCAGCTAACAAATAGCAAGCTCTAGTATTTTTTAAATCTGCGAATTCTGTACATTGATTATTTATATAGATTCACCAAGATATTTTAGATCAGTTTTCAGCCTGTGTTTGCTACCCAGAGTCAACTTAGTCAGTGTGGTGTAAGAAAAATTGAACAGTAAGTGAAGGATGTGTTTTTTAATTAGTTATTAGCTATTAGTTATTAGCTTGTAACAGTTAAAGTTCTGCTTGTTCCTTGCCTCTCTGTTTAGACCCAGAGCTTACATTTACAGTGAAAGGATCACATGAAGGAAGCCAGAAGATTTTGCTGCACTCTGGCCCCAGCCTTCATATAATCGTATTTCACTGCATCATAAATGACCAGACAAGACTGGATATCATATTACCAGAAGAGGTAAGTTCTCCTTCTGTCTGTTATTATTACTCAAATGAAATTAGAACAAGAAATTAATAGAACTAGTAAACTGAACTAGTCTTCTGAATGGAGAAGTTCTAGAGATTATAAACGTTATATGTGTTCATACCCAATTGCTTTTTAACATTTTTTTAGCTGGCTGATGGAAATGAAACAGAGAAATCTGGAGTCCTTTCTTTCCCCCTGAATTCACTCCCTTTGCAGAAGGAAATAATACTGGAAGAGGTGAGTGCTGTGAACCTTTTGAAATATGTATTCTAAAATATGCTTACTGTTGTCCTGTTAGAAATAAAGTTACCAAATAAACAAAATCACTGTATGAAATTGTATAGCTATTCATTAGAAATGTTAAAAAATTAAGGCTGCCATATTCAACTTTAAGGAAGAATATGTTAACAGTAATTTTAATAATACAACAATCATTGTGAACTTGCATCCTACAGGGAGAATTAAGTGGTTTCACAGAACAAGAAATTACTGTAAAATGCACATCCATTCAAAACTACATTGTTGGTTTTTTTTTTTTTTTTTTTTTTTTTATATATATTGGGGCGATACTGGCTAAGAACTGAAAAAAGACTCATCCACATTATGAGCTTAATTCAGATTTTGGTTTGTCTAAATATTGATATTGGGGGTGCTTTGGTGGGCATTTTTAAAAAAAGATATTTTGATAAGGTAACTTTTCTCATTCTTGTTGCCCCTTCTAAACGTGCAAACTGGGAAGTGGTGGAAACATGCAAGCTTGTGGCACGCTACTGCCCCAAACACACAGGCTTATTAGAGAAGAGAAACCTGATTCCAGGACAGGGAGTAGTGAGGTTTTGGTTAATTGTATAAAAAAATGTCCTTAGCCATATGATTTATTATTTGAGAGCCACCTCTCTTAGTCCAGGCATTGCCTGAGCTTGAAGGAAAGAAACGTTTTATAGTTTGGTAGTAATCATCTTTACCTTTCTCATTTTCCAGGATAATTCATTTCACTTGTGCTTGACAGCGAGAAAATGGTAAGATAGCCTCTTTTTGTCCTGTCACCCAGGACTGCTGTAAACTAGTTATGTAGGCTTTTTCTGTGATAGGCGCAGAGACGAACACGTACTGCGTGAGTGCTGTGCTGTGCTCACGTGGTGCCTGAGGTAAGTGCAAGGCTGCTGCTCTTACAGCATTTTTGTGCACTTCAGCAGCAGTCTCTGAGCCTGCATTCAGAGTAAATCAGCTGGCTTTATGCCTGTTGTTCTCACACATCAACAAAACTGTACTATTCACATATTATTTTATTCCCCATTTATGCCAGTTATCAGATCTCTAGAAGGACTGAAGTAGCCTCTACCAACTTTGCCAAATCACCAAAACAAACACGGGATAGCCTGGCTTCTGCCCCTTCTGCTTCAATGAGCAGAATGGGAGCTGAGACCTGACCAGCTGCACTTCTGCCAACCCCCTTGCAGGGACAGAATTGCACCAGTGATATGTAAAATTGAAGACAGTGACATTTTATGGTAGAGCTGAAAACTGCCTGTGGTTCACAGCACACCACTACAGGATGAGATACAGAAGGAAAGCGAGGTGGATTTTCACAGCACGAGAAAACTTTGTGTAAATGGAGAGCTACCTGTACAACCTCAGTCCATGGCAAAATATACTGACCTGTACATTTAACAGACACAAATATAGAAAGAAAGTAAGAAAAATGTTAATCTACGGCTAAAAGAGTTGTTTGTTTTTGTAAGGTAAATCATTTGACCTTACTCTGTTTTCAAAATTACACTGTGTGATAAATTTGCTGTAGAAGAGAGGTTAGTAGTATTAATCCTTGAAACATATGTATTTGTGAAATATTGGTGAAAATTATTTTCAGTACCGAGTCTGCAGCCACCAGAGGGTGATGTGACCCAGAAGATTTGGTCAATATTTAGTGTTATTCTCAGTAATAAGTGCATTTATGTTGCTGTAGGCACATAACAATAGCTGTAATTTGATTAGGTTTGCACCTTTTTTTCTGAATCTTTTTTTGCTTCACATTTCTCAAGGGACAAAATTCCATGTGTCTGCACATGGGAAAAAAAAAAAAGTGAAGAATATTCTTGTATATTGCAGGATGAAGCTTGTGAATACTTATCTAGGGTTATGTTCAGGACACAGGTGAAAGGCAGGAATTCCCAAGAGATTGAGCAGGGGGTGATGCTTGCCCTGTAGTTCAAGCTTCATCACATAACTCGTTAGAACACTCACTTTAAATGCTGTTAGTGGATTGTCAAAACCTGAGAACAAGTGATGGTGGCATCACTTGAATTTTCCAAGGTGTCATAGTGATAAATAGGAATGGGTACAGAAAAAAAATACTTTTGAAATTACTCCTTTTGGTGATCTTTACCTGACATGTGTGTCTTGTCTTTTTGTCCATGTTCACAAGAGATCTAAAGTACCTTGGAAACCTCTTCATCCTCATTGCTATTTTTGCTAGCAGTAGAAATGGGTTTTCATGGTTTTTCTTCTTTTTTTTATCAATATGCAGACTTGGAAATAACTTGTTTTACAGATTTTTTTTTATTATTATTGTCTGTGCTACAGACCTTGAAATCAACTATAAAAGATGTGTGCCTTGATTTGCCCCATTGTCTGTTCCAGCTCAGGAGACCTGGATGTGCGCTTGGGGTTTAGCCTGTGCATGGAGGAACAGGACTTCCTGCGGAAAAGGAAGAAATATGTTGCTGCTGCTCTGAAAAAGATTCTTAATTTGGAAGAGGATCTGAAAGAGCATGAGGCAAGCCAATAATCCCTGGTAGCAAATGCTCTCGAGGGATCAGGGCCTGGCTTACAAATTCAAGCAGCAAATA
Organism: Onychostruthus taczanowskii; assembly: GCF_017590055.1. Taxonomy (NCBI): domain Eukaryota; kingdom Metazoa; phylum Chordata; class Aves; order Passeriformes; family Passeridae; genus Onychostruthus; species Onychostruthus taczanowskii. The sequence goes on along the minus strand of NW_024496525.1, from coordinate 4,705,561 downwards.
AAATCCCAGCTTAATTAGTCCTGCTGGTCTGGGCCAGGTGTGGTCACCTAGGGCAAGGCACGAGCAAGAGAAGCAGTGGCCTGTTAATGTAGCAGATTCAGGGAGGAAGGATAATGTCTTTTGGACCCAAAAACTTCTTAACAGCTCCTCAAACAGTCCATTCCTGGGTTTTTTCTGGGTATTGCTCATGGGCCTCAGGAGAAAAATTTATAGTGAGCAGACACGGAACAGCTGGGCAATGCTGCCTGCAAAACAGAGGGCCTTAAAACAGAGACAAGGTGGTGGCCATAGCACATGTGTAAAGGGTGTTGAGGAAGAAACAAAAATTTTCACAGACCTCTGAATAAAAGTTCTTGGACTGGTTTCTGCAGCAAAATAGCTGTATTGTTGGGAAAAATGAGGGATAGAATAAAACCGTCTATCTGGCAAAGAAGAGTGGATCTTACAGCATCACTGAGTTGTAGATGAAATAGCTGTTTGTAAGTTTAGCTGTATCACTCTAGACCCTGTTCCTGCCTCTGTAATTGAGTCATAAGCTTTGCAACTGCTGATGCCTAGCTGGGTTGCTGACAATCAGAAAAGTACAAACATACCAACAGTAAGAACATTCTTTAGCTGACAGTTAAAAAAAAAAAAAAGAGTGCTGTGGAAAATATGATTCAAAAATATTAATTTGGATTTCATACCAGAGAATAATACAGGAAACAAAGTTTTCAGCAAAGCTGAAAAAAACATTTTAAACCATTTTTACAAGCTGTCTGAGAATTTCCTCACACATAGAAAACTGTGTTCTGAAAGGTCAGAACTGTGGTTCTCCTATTCATGTGAACTGGAAAAAAAAATCATTAGAATTTTAACGTATAAAAAAATAGGTTAGAAAATGTAAACCCCAGAATATAATTTTTGGAGTTTATTCTGACTTTAGTTAAGATTGTGAGATTTTTCCTCATTATTATTTTATAAAATTTCCTAGATTTAAGATCTTAAAGAGTTTAGGGTACAAAGAACATATGTTTTCTCATTTTTCTGAGCTTTTGTTTTTTTCATAGAGCAGGAGAATTATTTCCTTCATGCTCTATTCATTGACTTGGGAACACAGATTCCTTTAAGAAATTAGAAGCTAATACTTGAAAGGTATAAATAGACATTTTCCATGGGGCGTGTAAGCATCCACACTCTGGATGCTAACGGAAGCAAAGGGTGTACTAGATCAGGAAAAGATAAGGAGAAGAATAGTCTGTCTCTTCAATTACACTTGGCTCTTGGAGGGGGAAACCCTATCAATGACTGTGCTTCAGGACATAAAGTAATTAATGGCCTGAGGCCAGGAAGGCTTTGGCTATTGTGTGGCCTGGCTGATTACACGGTGCTGTGCATTCCTGTGTGACACTGGTCATTGTTAGAGGCAGAATCATGGATCCCTAACCTGCTCCAGTGTGGTAAATCCTGTATTTTTTTGGTGACAGCTTCTAATAATACACTTTGCGAAAAATTCCAGGGTGATGAGATTGATTTCCAGTTGTATGTTAAGTAAACACCTTCCCACCCCATCTGAGAGGGTAAGACATAAGTCTTCGGTCAGCAGCAGTCAGGTGGCAAACAAGCCTTCTACAACAATCGCATCCTTTCCATCCCAAGTAGCATCCCTGCTTGTATCACTGCCTGCAACCTGTTGTCTGATTTCTGCAGTAAGGGCTGTTTGTGTCTAATTCATGCACAGCTTTTGCTCCTTCTGCCTTGCTGTGTTGACCAGGTGCCAGTGGTGGCCATTACAACAACCGGAGGAGGAACAAGATCACTCACAGCGATGTATGGCAGCCTGCTGGGCCTCCAGAAACTCAACCTCTTAGACTGCATTTCCTACATCGGGGGTTTATCGGGTACCACATGGTGAGAATGACCCAAACAAGCTTTATGTGTTCTCTGCTCAATACTGTTGACTCTGTACAATACTATTAGCTTGTATGGCACTTAGTAAAGCAAAAGCATTTCTATTCTCCCCACAATCTACTCTCTGTCCACCTGGAGCAAAGAAACAAAACATGCGGAGTAAGAGATCAATCACCACACTCATCAACTGCTTTTGTCAGCACACTGACTCAGTCTATGCCTGATATCTTAATCTAAATGCTCTATTCCCTTTTCATATTGTATCAGTTATACCTTGGACTAAATACAATGAATTTGTCTTTAGACTGGAAATTGAAGAAAGATGGGAAGAAGAATTTATGCCTGCCATTTGCTGGTTATTCTCACTTCCATTTTGGATTTACAGTGCATCTCTCTCTGGTAAAAGATGGATTTGGGGCTAGAGAAATTAGTATTGTCAGAAAAGGCCAACAAACAATATCAAGTTACTGACCTTGGAGAGACTGCAGATACGGTGGCTTGTTGTGAAGTGCTCTCTTCTCCCAGTGGGCATAGAGCAGATGATGTCATGCTTAAAATAACTGAAGTATTCAATCAAGTAGACTCTAGGTACCCCCATTCCTCTACACCTGTTTGGAAGTGGAGAATTTTTTTTCACTGAGTTGTGGGTCACTTTATGTAAGTCCAAACTTCAATGGTAGGTTTTTCTTTTAACTTCTCTCTATGTACGTGGAGATCTGAATATACCTGTCTGTGTTTTGATTTCAATGGGACAAGTAAGAATGGTCATACAAGGACATGCTCAAAACTGCCCAGTTTTCTTGCTGGCACAAACCATTAGCAGATATATGGGAGTAAATGCAGGATTAGAGCAGAGTAGTAGTGACTGCTCCTTAGAATACTCCCCACCTTCCAAGGAATAGATTTGATGAATACTTGTGGAACCTTTGAATTTGATAGCCTTGGGTCTTGGTTTCTTTTCTCCCTTGAATTTCAAAGTAACTTTTGAGCCCATTTTATCACATCCAAACCAGGAAAGCTTGGAGGTCTTGTTTGTTCCCAAAATGAGAGTATTTTAAGCATGAACCCCCTAAGAATCAAGAAACAGACCAACAGGTTGCACATCCATTTTCTGAAAGCAAACCACAGCATTATGCCTCTTTCATTATTTTCTACTAACATTTCTTCAGGACCATGGCAAACTTATATGAAGATGCTAATTGGTCACAAAAATATCTGGAGGATGCAATCAAGGAAGCTCGCAAGCAAGTAACCAAATCCAAGATCTGCTGTTTTTCTTTGGATTGTCTGAAGTACTATTACAATGACCTGATGGAGAGGACTAAAGAAGGACATAACACTTCTTTTATAGACCTTTGGGGTCTTGTCATTGAATCCATGCTACATGATAAGGTATTGCTCCTTTCTTCCACATAACTGCTGAGCTTCTATAGCAGTGGAGAAGAAAATAAATCCATACTACTGGTGCAAATAATTAGTTTAGCAGTTGATTAAATATTAAATATTCAGATCCATTATTAGAACATTGCTCTATATTTAAAGAGAGGTTGACCTTGAACTGAAGGAGCCATGTCACACCAGTTAAAAGTGTTCTTTCTCCTTAAAGAAAAGTGACCTGAGAAAACATATTTTGAATTGTAAATAAATCATTTTGGACATAAAATATTCTGACTAGAAGAGGCACTTAAAAATCTGAAATAATTTGCTTCTCTAGCATAAATGAAGATATGTATTTATAAAGTGACGTTCATATGGAGATGGTTCACATCATGAAAAAGACCATTTTCTAAATATGATACCTAGTTTTAAGAAATTTTGTTAATTTAAAAATAATGTATCTTAAACAGTTTCCTTCTGGTTTAAGTTGATACAATGGAGTTTTAAATTGTCATGTGCAATAGAATATATTCTTGAATATGCATATATTGGCAAAATACCTTAAAATACAATGAATTCTTTGCTAAGACCCAGCCAAGGCAAGAACTTTACCTTTCACTTAGCGGCATGATTTTTCCTGGGACTGTTTTCTAGTGTTTGGTTGTTTTTTGTTTTGGTTTGTTTTTTTTCTGGCTGAATCTACAATCAGCTTCTGTGCATATCTCAAAATCTGAGAACCCATATAGGGTGTAGCTGCTTCTTATGGGATACTTGCCAAGTTTGGAATACCCTATGGCAGATATTTCAGAACAATCCAGTTACCTGGGAAAGGAGAACTTGGATAAGGCTAGATAGGGCTGATAATTCACATTATGTTATTTGAAGTGCAAGTTGTTTTTCACCTCATATCACTAACACTTTTTAATCAATACCAGAAAGATGAGCATAGACTCTCGGACCAACGGCAGGCGGTGGATAATGGCCAGAACCCACTACCCATCTATGTGGCCATCAACCTCAAGTCCAACTATAGTGCCCAGGCATTCAGAGGTAATGGTTATGATTTAGATTTCTTAACAAATTTACAGTTTAAATGGTCTAAACTAAGATGATGTGGCTATAAACAGCTTTATTAATGCAATAGTCTTTTCATTCTAATTGCAAATAAAACCCCCAATAAGTCATTAGATTTTCAGATAGTAGTGACCAAAACTAAAAAAAAAAAAAAATTTAATCCAAATGTGTTTCATGTTTAGAATTTGAGTTCTTTATTTTGCTAAAAGTGGAAACATAGTCATACCACAGAAGATGTCAAAGTCACAATTTATCCTGTAACAAAAGCCTTGGAGTGAAACAAATTTTTATATGGTTCCATGTGGCCTTATTTTGAACAATTAAAGAAACAACTTTGAAATTTTTCATCCAGTGTCAGGAAAATCACCATTTCTTCTACTATTAATTTTCTCAGTATCTGTTTAACATGAGCAGCTAAGCACATGACACCTAGTGAATGCTAAGCTCTCTGTCACTAGAGCCCTAAAGGAAACAAGTTATGCATGAGCGACACATACTTTGGGGTAAGATTAAGTCTATTAAGGGAATGCCTGTGATTTCATTCAGACCAGGGCTTTTTTTGCTGGAGGGTGCTGTATCACAGCCTGGAACTGCCCTGCCACAGTGTGGAAGGACCTCATGGCATCAGTACTGCCAGCGACAGAGACACAGCCATGGCTGGTGAATGGCATGCTATGAGCTAGCCAGTGTCTTCCTCATTGGGTTTGCTTCTGGAAACTCTTCTGTTTAGTATCATCTAACATGTTGTCTAACATGTTGCTTTTTCATGGTCTGGCTGCTGTTGCCATAGAATGGCTGGAGTTCACTCCTTATGAAGTTGCTCTGCTGAAATACGGAGCATCTATTCGCGCAGAGCACTTTGGAAGTCAATTCTTTATGGGAAGGATGGTGAAGAAGCTCTCAGAGACTCGGATCTGCTATATGCAAGGTGACTGTTGCCTTGGGGAAAGGTGGTCTACTGGAGAGACAGCTGGTGTGGGCGAGCATGTGGTTTGTGCTGGACACCACTGGGAAGACACTGGCAGACAGGTTGAGCAGGTGTGAGTATACACTAGCAAGGATGTAGTCATGAAATATGCCCACGAAGGTATCCATACAGACAGAAAGGAAGTATCCAATGGGAAGAACTGAAGGTATTAATTAAGATTCTTCTGAGGCCACTCCATCAATCAGCTTCTATTCCTCTTTCATGTTATAGGCATGTGGAGTAGTATATTTTCCATAGATGTGATGTATGTCTGGAATTTGGCTGCTGATTCAGAAGATTTCTGGTGCAGATGGACCAGAGACAGAGTAAAAGATATAGGTGAGATTTTAATTTTTTTTGCACCACTGGTATATATTGTTTATGTTTTGTGAAGATGTCTAATGCATAAAGAAATGCTGTCAAAATCAGAGAGTAAAATATGAGAAAAGAAAAGCAGAGATGCCAACTAAGAATTTTTTTCTGCCTGATTTAAAACTAAACTGCGCTACTTTGGAGAAGCTGTGTAAAAGCTGTACCTTTTCCTGAAGGTCATACAGACACAAAACCAGTCTCTATCAGACATATAAAAATCATGTTGTATGAAAAACACATCTTGAGAGTGTTAAATTAGGATATGGTCCTCCTTGGCCAGTAATAACATGGGTAGAGAAAATGACTCTTGCAGGGGGCTGATTTCTCCACTGAAGCACCCATGGAGAAAGCTTGCTCTTGCTGTTAATTGCACAGAGAACCTGTAGTGACTGGTCTCCTAATTTACTTGATGCTGACTCTTGGTGACACTGACGTGCATTCTGAAGGTGTCCTATTGACAGGTCTCTTGTGTATTTTGGGACTGCTCTCTCCCCTCCACCACATGCTACAGTAGAGGTGGGCATCATTTGAGGAAGCTTAGAGTGGAAGGTGATCCTTACTGCTTGGCAGCCTACTGCCTGCAGGTAGCTGGTCATTTAATTCACTGTCTAATGCTGAATTTTATTTGGTGGCATAGACCTTAAGGGTTTATAACTGTTTGATTAACTTTGGAGTGGGGGATGATGATAGTGTCATTATTAGTCACTCCATGTTTCAAAATACTGGTCATTTCAGAAAACTATCCTAAACTTAAAATTTCTTCTTTCCATCTTGCAGCAGAAGAACCCTTTCTGTCTGTGAATCCCTATGAAGTAGACACGTGTCTATTCACTCCCTCGAGTGTCTTCTCCTCCACTCTGCGAGATGTCTTAACAGGACGTCCAACCATTGCTCAGTATCCCAATTTTATCAGAGGCTTCCAGCTGCATAACAAGTACCTGGAGAGTGAAGGATTTTCTACCTGGAAAGGCACAGTAAACCAGCATATTTTTCAGTAATATTCTAAGGTTTACGGTTTTGGAATTCACTTAGGATTTCCAACAAAGAGGAAGAGTTGAGACTGTCTTCTGAAATGCCACTTCTCCCTTTACAAATGGAAAACATGAAAGCCAGATTTGAACAGCATTTCAATTTTGGGGGCGGGGGGGGAGGGTTGAAGAGTGAAATTGTATCTGGTTGTCTGGGGATTATGTGCCTGTAGATAAAGTGAGCTCAGCCTAAGGCAGCAGGAGAGATCTCCCCACTAGGGCTAAAGCAGCATGAGGTGCTCTGGAAGGGGGAAGGAGAAAGCAGCAGCATGTCACTTACTCCTGTAAATGAGTACAGCTAGAGTGAGGGCAAAATTCTTTATTCTTTACCTTCCTCCAGAGGAGAAATAAATTTTTGTGTTTTAATTATAGTAATAAGAAATAATTATGTTTCAGACACAGTGATAGACTCCTTTCCAAATAAACTGATGGAAACAGCAGACAATGAGCTCTCCCTGGTTGATACTGGCTTTTTCATTAATACCAGCTACCCACCACTTTTGAGATCAAAGAGGGAGGTCGATGTCATCCTCCATTTGAATTACAGCGGAGGGTCCCAAACACTGGTAAGAAAAGCCATGGTATCTGAGATCTTTTTCCTTCATGGTCTTTTGTTCTCTACCGATTGTCAGGTAAAACACCTAATTTTTCAGTACTGGAATGTGAATTAGATTATTATTATTATCTTATTTATTAGTTAGATCATTATGCAGTTGATCTCTCAGTAACTAAGAAGGATATTAGAAGATGATGATGGATATAGACATTTCAAAATCAAGGTCTTCACAGCAGTGGATACAATGGTTTTTAAAAACTGATGGATTATATTCTGGATTATATTATAAACTGATGGAATAGTCTGAAACTCTGCTACTGATTTTGGTTATCCTTGTACTGAACAAATTGCAAAGGCAATGGAAAGTCCTGAAAACACTTTAACAGACTAAATGAGAAAACCTGTCTTGGCCTTTATATCTCATACCACTCCTATGGAAATGTAGGGCTAATGCCAGATTCATTAATAATTTAAAATAATATAATAGTGTTGCATATATAATGATAATAATACAAAAATAAACATAGGTTTATAGTAAATATAGCTGTTAAAGTTTTTTTATGAGGTCACAAGATATGTTGGTAGGTGTATTTATTAATAGGGAGTCATTATCAAGGAACACCAATTATGCAGCAGACAAAGACTGGGAAAGTGGTAAATAATGAAGAAGTCAAGACAACGATACAGAGTAATCTGGACTGATGTGTTTCTTCTTTATTCTTGTAGTTTCTTTGCCTTCCCCTTCTGAACTTCTTTCAATGGAGTCATAAAATCAGACCTGTGGGTTTTGGATTAATTTTCAAGTTCAGAGAAAGGGACTGTTTTCTTGTTTTGCCTAAAGCAAAATGTGGAAAATAAGATAAGCAATCTCTGGTGTGGTTATGATTGTTTCCATCTGAAATTTAATATCTTGCCAGAGGGACATTCAAAAACCTTAGGATATTCCTTTTAGCTGCCGCAGTTTAAAATATCCAGTTTTAAAATATCTATCAGTTTTGATTGTTTGTAATAATTTTATTTATGTATATTTTTATATATTTTTTTTTTTTCATCCAGCCTCTGGATCAGATTGCGAAGTACTTCTCAGAGCAAGAAATTCCATTTCCCAAAATTGAGATAAGTGAGGAAGACAGGGAAAACTTGAAGGAGTGCTATGTGTTTGAAGAGGCTGACAGTCCACAAGCTCCAACAGTGCTTTTCTTTCCTCTAGTAAATGACACCTTCAAGAAATATAAAGCTCCTGGTGAGTCATCTGTGATAGCAATTTTAATAAAAAATTGTTTTCCTAGTGAATTCTTTCCATTTCATATCTAATGTGTCTGTCACTGTCATCTCTGACCTTTCCAATGCCAGCATGGGTCTCATCACTGAAAAAAATAACGGCTCTGTGTCAGTAAATCTGAACTATATGAACTCCAGAATCTTTCTTAAAGCACTTGACATTCTTAAAGCACAGGCACTTATTTCACAAGAACTGTTAGACGTAGTATGAAAGAAAAAAAATTCTGATACTTCTACACCTTGAGGGATAGGTTCTCAACACAACATGTTTTACTCTATAGAAATGCACTGCTGCTTGCCAACAATGACAAGGAAAAAACTTCTGCTAGTTTTGGTGTGAAACCAATTCATTCAAGTTTTTTTTTCACATATTTAAAAGTAATCTACGAGTCTGAGGCTTGTGTGGACAGAGATCTTTGGTTTTAATTGAATTATATCTTCTGAGTGCAATAATTTCTTCTGAACTTTCAGTGAGGTGGCTATTATTTTATCTAGTACAAGAGTATCTGGTTTTCTTTTAGCTTGTTCTTTTCTAGTTAGGTAAAAAAGACTATTATTTTATCTAGTACAAGAGTATCTGGTTTTCTTTTAGCTTGTTCTTTTCTAGTTAGGTAAAAAAGACTATTATTTTATCTAGTACAAGAGTATCTGGTTTTCTTTTAGCTTGTTCTTTTCTAGTTAGGTAAAAAAGACTATGTTGTCCCAGCAATGGTCTAGCATTGCTGCTGCTAATGTTCTTCTAACTTCAAGCTGTTTGAGTGATATAAATATCAAATGTAAAGTCCTATTTGGATAGAGGCTTGATCCAGATGCTGAAGAATACAGTGCTACTAGCACAGTATTTTTACTTGCCTCTGGCAAATTATATCTTTCCTTCCAAGTCTCCCTTTTCTACCTGTAATTATGTAAATACTGATAGTAGCCACATACTGCAATAAAACCTTATTGGTGCATCTCCCTGTGGATTGTCCCCTTAGGTGTGGAAAGGAGTCCTGAAGAGATGGCTGAAGGCAAAGTTGATGTCTCCAGCATCCTCTCCCCATTTACAACAAGAGAGGTGTGTTTCAGTGAAGAGAATTTTGACAAACTGGTGAAACTGACAGATTACAACGTCCTGAACAATGAGAAGTTGATTATTCAGGCCTTGCGCTTGGCAGTGGCACGGAGGAAGCAGAGGAATTATTAGCCACCACACACTATCTTCAGTCTTTCATGTGGTATTTCTATGGTTTGGTGAGGTCAAGATGTTGATTCTTATCAGTGATACTTGCAGTGGAAATCACATCATCCTAAGGACATTCTGGACTCCACCCTACTTACATGGCTCTTCAGACAGATTGCAATTTACCAATGGTTTAATCCAAAACAAACTTCAAAGCAGTAAATTTGTTTTTAGTTTTGTTACCAAGTTACTTTACTAATCGATATAGATATTGAATATAAATTATTGTAGTGTTGTGGAAGATAATAATGAATTATGTGGCACATTAAAATTTGTATAAAAATAGTATTTATATGGTGTGTTTTCTGTGTGGCAGAACAACAATCCTTTGAACTGGAATTTCTTCGGTAAATAACTGATTCATTGTGCTGGTCTTGCTTATTTAATTATTGAAGGTTGTCATCTCTGATTTGATTGTCCACTATGAGATTTTTATTTAACTGTCCTCACAAGTCTTTGAAAATAAGTTTCTGAAGTTAGTATCAGTATTGTTAAAATTTATAGTTTTCACCATCAATAAAAAGTTACCCCGGCATTAGATCATTGTTTCAGGAGATCAAACATGTCCTCTCTGAGCAGCTGTTCCCAGAACCACTTAGATTCAGCCTAAGCAGTAGATGTGTTGCCCAGCTTTCCTTCACTTTTCTCTTGGAGTTTCTGCTGATTGCCCTGTCTCACTCATCTTTACCTGCGTTTACTGTTCCTGAAGGATGACCTTGTGATTTCTCCCAGTGTTTCATAAGATGGGAAGCGGCTGCTAGCTGTTTGTGCAGAATAGGGCAATGCAAGAGACCCTTTTGGGATCCTTTCCAGGCATACCTTTCACACCTGTCCAACACTTACAGGAAAATGGTCTTTGCAGGGATTGTTCTGGGATACTGGTTTCTCATTACCAGAAATCCTAGAGGTCTTCTGGGGGACAAGTAGTTGCCAAGACTCCTCTCACAGCTTTCTAACAGGCAGATCACAAGCTCAGTCTTTCACAACATCAGCCTTGTACTGTGGAGCTGTGATTCATAAAGAGACTGGTCACAGGAGCTCATAAAATGTTTTGGATTATCTTCCTTTTGTTAATAAAAGATTTCCACTGTTGCAAGGAAATTCGGACAGTCAACAGGGCAGAGTTAGTGTTGAGATCTGGATAGTCTTGACTATCATCAGAAACGACAATTTTTTTGTATGGAATAAAGTTATAGGTAATGGTTGGTAGAAAAGGATTATTTGATTTATTCCTAAAAAAAAAAAGAAATCAGCTGATGGGACATCTAAGACCGTTTTGGGTGTGGAGGTGGAGGAGGAGAATGAGAGGGCAATATTTTTCACTTACGAGCATGTTCACTGTGTTCATATACTTGAAACTCTTGGAAGAGCATGGTGTAACCCTGCTTTCAGGTACAACATTGTATGTTTAAATCTAGATTATTGTCCCTCCATGTGTGAGGCAGCTGTAATTGTGGTTCTGCTTCAATACACTAGAATTTCTAGTTCATGGGATGCTTCTGGGTCCTTTCTAGAGACATCTTTGTGTTTACTGTCGTGGTTTCCTATACCTTTTTGCTGGAAATTAAACCAAGTAGGATGGAGGTTTCCCGTGTTTTACAGGGAAAAGTTGCTCAACAATAGGATGGAAAAAAGGTAGGTGCGATATGCAGCCTGAGACTGATTAATGCTGCTTTTCTTTGTGTCCTGCTGGCTGACACAAAACCTGCCTTTCCCTCTCTGACCGTTCCTACTACTCTCAAGCTCTTCAGTTTCCCCAGTGTTTCAATATTGTCTTTTTAAAACATAGTACCAATAGTGATTGTTATATATATATATATATAATTTTTAATTTCAAGTTGTTTAAGATGACTGATAAAAACATGCAGGCTTTTAACTGAGCTTTTGCCATCTCTCTAGGAATATTTTCTGTTTGGGTTATCTTCCTTTTACTGCTGCTTCTTGTGATCTGTTAGTTACTGATCCTTAATGTGTTCAGAATTTGTCTGGTGACATTTGTTGGATCTAGTTCTTAGGTTAGAATGTCTTAAAGTGCCAAATATTTTAGGAAATTAAATTATATCATGTCATTGAAGTTACCTTTATCAATGGATTCTCAATTCATTGCAAAGTGAAATGATATTATTTTGAAATTGATTGATATGTTAATTTTTTAATAGCAAGGGTGATTTTAAAAACAAAACCAAAACCCAAACTCCCATTTTTTTAACTTCTGGTGTGCTAATTTTGTCTACTCCCTCAATGAGGCATGTGGTGTAATGTCCTGTGCAGTGAAGTCTTATAAATGTGAAGACATGTGAGAATGTGAGGAGTAATTAACAGTGATGTCAAAATTTATTTCATCCTCCCAAGTATATCCTCTTAGAGGTTGCTCACTGAAGCATCTTAATTCAGATGCACAAAGTAACAAATTTTCTGAGAAAGTAAGTGAGCTTTTAAAGCTTTTTCTTACAAGGGAAACTCTCTCACAGGTTCCACAGGAGATTTGGGAATTTTTTCATGCGGTATTTGTCACTGCAACGTCTGCTTGGCTGGGCGACAGTTTACTGCCTGAACAGAGCAAAATGGAAGTTAAGATGGAGATGACAAAATTTCTTTCAGGTGTGTCTTTAAGCAAAGAACACAGAGTCCCTAAAAGCAATGAAAGCTTACAAAAAGGCTTTTGTATGCACATTTGGATGGTCTGTTGGGATGCCCTTGGCCAAAGGAGTCCTGGGCAGATGGTCCCTGGCTGCTGCCAATCGTTTCCCCACAAGGGACTGCAGGTTGACAGCTCACCAGTGGGCAAGAGCATTGTGGTGTCCTCAAAAAAATGATGAGGTTGCAAGTGTAAAACATTTGTTCAGTGCCTGTAACCTTGAAGGGAATATCACGTTTCAGTCTTCATTTCCCTCTAACTGCGAGTGCAGAGACCGTCCTTCTGCAGTGCCAGAGGCAGGTGCTTTGGTGCAGGTGCGCAGCCTCAGCTCCCTGGCAGAGAGGAGGAGGAGGAAGAGGAGGAGGAGCTGGGATTGCACAGGTGGGGTGGCGGGTGAGGCTGCTCTGAGTCAGGCGCTCACACACCTGCCTGCCTGCTCCTGGCCGCTTAAAGCACAGCAGCTGCCTGCCAGAGAGCCTTCGAACACATCCACAAGCACCCTGCACGCCTGCCTCACACCGGGAAAGGACCACGATGGGGCTGTTCTACAGCAAGAGCCAGGTAAGGAAAGGCAAGAGGAGGCTCTGCAGTGAGCTGAGCAGGCTGCCCTGGGGGCAGAGGGGACCTGCTCCAGGAGGGGATGTCTCACCTCTTATATCTTCAGCTCTGAGAGTTATCCTGAGCAAAGCAGGGTTTCCTTCTTTCTGGGTTTTGTGACTACTTTGTGTTTTGGCCTTCAGGAATGCAAAAACTTTATTGATGTAGTAATTTACTATTTTGAAGATTCCCAATTAATTAAAAAAAAATACCTTTTTTGCTTCCACCCAAATGGGCTAGGCAAAACAGCACACTGAGGAAAAATAAGGAGTTATCACTAATGTCAATGAATTCATAGGGAAAGTAAGAAAACTAATACTATGTGAGATGTTAAATATAGCTCTCTTAAAAATGTGGCAGTTTTGGGGCATAAGGGAATGAATGGTAATGTATTGTTATGTACTGATCTATGTATTTGTTGCAGTGATGCTCCGTGCTCTGTAGGTATTGTGCTGTTTCCTTGCAGGTTTGTTAAGTGTCTTTTGGTAACCACTTTTAGGTTTAGGTGGTTTCCCAAAATAATAAAAAGGCTTGGGTTGGGAGGAATCTTCAAAATCAGCTAGCTCCATCCCCGCCCCCAGGGGCAGAGATATCACCCACTATCCCAGGTTGCTCAAGGCACCATCCAACCTGGCCTTGAACACTTCCAGGGATGGGGCACCCACAGCTCTTCTGGGCAGCATGTTCCAGTGCCTCACCACCCTCTCAGTTAAAGAATTTCTTTCTAATATTTGATCTAAATCTCTTCTTTTTTAGTTTAAACCCATTCCTTCTCATCCTATAACTAGCTGTGTGAAACTGTGTGAACTCTCCCTCTTGTTCATAAGGCCCGTTCAAGTACTGGAAATCTGCAAATATTTGCTTTGATATATTCCTCAGAGCTTTACTTAAAGGAAGATTGAATGAGCTGAATTATTCACAGAGAAGTAATTAACTACAGAGTTGTGCCTTTCACTCACTCCTCCTGAGGAGTTTGGGATAGGTCTCTGGAGGGCCATTTCCAGGTCCTCATTTTTTAAAAGACAACACCTATGTCTCTATATCAGACATAAGAATGTAATTATGTAGCTATAAATCAACTGATGAGCAGCATCATTACACCATGATATCGTTACTAATTCCTGCCCTGCTAGATTGTTTGATGTTTGTTGTGAAATATAAGGGATATATATGACATCCTGGAGATTTTCTCAGACCAAGATGTGTGTCAGCTGTATTAATAACACAGCGAGGTTCTTTATCACACCTTTCTATGAGATTGGGTTGTAAGAGTCAGATACCTCAAGCTGAAGGTTTACCACAAGTGTCCTCAGAATGGACAATGGAGGACGTCAGAGGTCTGGCCTGTGGTCACACCTGGCTACAAACCTTCTGGGAAGAAGTCAATGGAGAAGGAGGAACTTCAGAAATGTTTTTGTTTTTTGGAACTGAAACACTAATTCAATTTTATCTCTGACTACACTTTTCTTATTCCTTTCTGCATTCTCATCCCATGCATTTTGTGTGCTTTTCGACAGACAGAACCGTCTCCATGCAACTTGCTCACTGTAAAAATCATACAGATGAAAAATGCTAGGAAAGCAGACTTGTGTAAGTATCTTGGCTATACCCCTGGAGCATCCTCATGCTTGTAAAATTACTCTGAATATACTAAGTGTCACAAACACTGCAGACTATATTTAAAAGGAGAGAGATAGAAGATGTGTGGTATGCTGAAGATGAGGCAACACAGTTAGAAGACACTGTATTTTCCATATCTTTGTCCATATAACACTGAAGTCTAGCCACCAGTTGTAATACAGAACATGTTTGCACAGATTGCATAAAATATTTCACATCTGAATCTGCAAATAAATGTTCTTCTATTCACAGGAAAGATTGCAGTAAGAACTTTCTTTCAATGGTTCCTCCTTACAGAAATGCCACCCTGTGTAACACTGGGCCTATCAAAAATATTTGATGTGAGCTCAGAACTGCACACTTGGCACCTCCTATGGATTATCAAGTTAATTCAGCAATAGGTGTGACTCACAGTTAGCTTTTTCTATTCTTAAATACTTTTACAAACTGCCCAGGAATTATAGTTATGCAAATATTTATTATAGTTATGCAAATATTTATTAATGGTCCATAAATATCTGAACTGTGAAACATTAGAAAAAATGGCTTGAATGACAACCACCTCCTCCTATCTGAGAAGAGGGCTGATTGTTTTGCATCTGTTCATTTATACACATAGAAATGTGTGAATGCAGAAAGTTTCTATATGAGCAGGACCAAGCTAAAGTTGTTCACGTAAAAAGATTCAGGACAAGATGCTTTTGTGCCTTTCCAACATTATTTGCTTCAAGTTCCACAACAGTTTGTATAGAGACCAAAGGTATGCGAAGAAGAGTTTTTCACTCTGATTTTTAGTGAAGAGCATTAAGATGCTTTGCTGTTGATGAATGTATGGGGAAGAAGAATTCATATGAACCTTCTCACTAGACTACTTCTACAGCATGGAAAGCATATTTGAAGCTCAGTTATAGTCTGGAGAAAAATCCCTTCCTACAGCTAAAACCTATTTGAATGTACAAACATGCACACTGAGCTGAAAAAAGAGACGTGTAAAAATTGCAACCCTTAGACGTCTCCCTAGATAAGTATGTTCTATTAAAACATCTGTATGACAATGAGCTTACCAAAATTCCTCTTGACCCTTTTCTCATCTAGATCAATGCTTTTCATTTTCATCTTTAGGCTGTTTTTTTTCTGAATGGGGTTTATTTTGTTTTGCTGATGTTCTATGCAATATAAAAAGTTTATAGGGCACGGGACAAGTAGCGAAATGCTCAGGCTTTTCTACTTCCCAGTCCAAGCCATGTCCCACCACCCCATTAGATTTCTAAAGGAGCTGTTTGTGTGTCAGAGGTGATTTTAGAGGGAAAAAATTTTGCACAAAAAATCCAGGACATACACTTGCAAAAGGTGAATGCTTTATTTGTTGTGGATGTTCAGCATATAGGAAAAGAAAATTATACCAGTCAGGGAGCACTGCCTTGCTTATGTTTAAAAGTTGAGTCTGGTTTTGACTGACAGCTGCTTATTCCAGTAGTATTTAATTTTACTGAGTGTGAAAATTTTCAGCTCTATTTATCAGAAAGATTTGCTTTTAAACTGTTTGAGGACATATTTTTCTATGCAGCCAGATTTACAGAAGTCACAGATTTCAATGACAGGCTCTTTATAATTTAAAATAAACATATATTTCAAAATCTTAATGTAATTAATTTAACCTCTGCTTAGCTTTTCTGACAATGTAAAAGCTAGTGCAAATTTAGTGTTCTTAATTTTATAGGACTTCCACTGAGAAACAGTAAAATGGGAGTCTTGAGATAAAAAAAATGCAAACAAAATTTTGCTGGTTTGTGTAAAACCAGGGAAGTATTGTTGATTCAGTCATCTTTACAGCTCTCTAGACATTAGCTTGGCACAGGCTTACAAACTCAGAGGCACAAGTCCTCCATCACCTGCAAAGCAGACTTTTGTATAGGACCATTTTCCTAACACTGATTTTTCTCATTCTTCCTTTTCTCAACCCATTTTTTGTTACTTTCTCTTTCTTGCAAACATCTATACACAGACCAAGATTGCAAGTGTCACCTATTTTTCATTCACTTTACTGATTTTTGACATTTTAAATTGGCTTCTTCTATCTCTTGCCAATTGTGCCTAACCTTGCACTAGGTTTCTGTAGAGTTTTCAGATCACTTTGTTTAATACTCATCTAGTGCTTAAAAGGTCTCCCAGCCTGGTGCTGCAGGTTATAACTTTATTATTGGTCTATCTGCTCTGTTTTTCAGGTAATAGAGATGGGAAAATTAATCCATAACAAGAGAATCTCAAAACCTCACTATCATCTCTTATGGAATAGGTAGTAAAAGACCTTTAATAGGAGTTCAGTGCATAAGAGAGTATTTTTAACTAAGACAATTTAAATGGTTTCCTTCTGCTTTTTAAATCCTGAATTTTTCAGTGCACCCTTCCCACTGATCCCTCAGTGTGTATTTTATAACACAAATTTCCCCTTGTGTATTAATGCATATCTGATATCATTAATAACACGTGAATTTAGTGCCTTGTTTATGTTCTTCACATTCCCCTTTCTCACTGAGCACACCCACAAGCTCATCAGACCCATTGGGCCTCTTGATACTCCTGGACCTGTGATTGCTTGCCAGTTCCCAGATCTGGGTGTGTCCTCCACAAGCATCCTGATTCCCTAATGGGGTAAGGCTTGCATGTGCATCAATCCAACCCACCCTTAAATACACAGCTTTGTCTCCTGAGATTTTGCAAATTTCAAGATCAGCTGCTCACCTTGGGCAACCACCATAGCTCCGGGATAAACAGAAGGACTTGGCTTTTACAGCATGTGGTTCAGCTTGGGAGTTCCCCATGGCAGGAGATCATGAATACCAAAGTTTATGCAGGTTGCAGGCAGAGTCTGGACAAGATCATAGAAGAAAAAAAATCCAGTTAAATAGGCTCAGGAAGTGTCTGTATTGTAAATTGTAAGGACTGATAGGTCAGTAAATGATGTTTTCCCTCTTACACTCTCCTTAGACACCCATTTATAAATGTGAGCCATGATGTCCGTCCCTGATAAGACCAAAGGTCCTTCCCAAAAAAAAGTGGGCAAGGGGACTAAGAACCAAGATGCTCCACTCTTCAAGTGGAGTTAACAAATAGAAAAGCAAGGAAACAAAGTGTTAAGGGTTAAACAATGTGAAAGTAGGCTACTGCATGGGGATACTAAGTTCAGCAATTTTAAGCCATCATTCTCTGCTTCCTGAAAATACCCAAGACCCCTCAGTGGACATTGAATGTGGGCCCTTGGCTAAATGGACCTTGACCAGTATAGAATTAAAAATATCATTCATTATTTTAACTGTTCTTTTTAATTTTGGAAATTAAAGTTTTGGATTTTTTTTATATAAGACAAATTTGGGTACTATATTTTATAAAACAATTAAGTATGTTTTATATTTTCAACAAAACGTTTTTACAGAATTGCAGTAGCAATTCTGCCACATATGAGATCAATTCATGTGAAAGTCCGTTGAGATCCAGGAAAATAATATAGTCAGTGAAATCCATTATTGTTTGAGGAACTGTGTTCTACCATGATATTTATTGCAGGAACACGCAGACTTCCTCTGGCGTTCTGTTCTTGCACTGTTGTTATTGTTTCATTGTTATTTATTACTTACTTCACCATTTAAGCAGTTGCAACTACACAGCAGCAGCCTATTGTTCTGGGTGCTGCATGAAATATGGTTATAAAATCAGAGGATGTGGAGTGATAAAGACAAACAAGAAACGTTGTTTAGCAACATCTCAACAAAGGAGTGTTATAAGGAGGGATGTAAATGAGATTACACAGAGTTTTAGGGGTACTTGTAGGGTGCTTCACTCAGAGTGAAGGGCAGGGTGGGAGAAAGTGTGAAAGCTTTTTCTTGAAGTTTAGCTATCAGAAGATGAATACTGAATGCTCCCTGGGGAGAGGAACTGATCTCCTTGAACAGAATGCATTCTGATAGTCTGCCTGTAAATTGCCTTCTGGAAGGCCACAGAAGTAGCCCATGTTCTTATTTAAAATATAGTATTAAAAGTTTCAATTACATCAATGATCTAGTATTTTGCCTAGAAGGCAGTGATGCTGACTTGTCCCCCTGCCCTCAGCCACATACCTACTCAGCTATGAAGTGGGAGGAAAAAAAAGAAAAAAGCTCCTCTCAATTGGTGCTGATAGCTTGTATTTTGTGACCTGGCTTGATCCAAGTGCAGGGTGACCAGGTCACGGAGATGCTCTGGACAGTGTTTGAGACCACATTCTTGGTTCAGGTCCTTTGAGCACAATCAGAAAAAACTATACCCTAAGTATCATAAAACAATCTACCTCCCAGAAACAGTAAGGAGCTAAAGGCAGTCCATGAAGAGAAAGATGCTTGAGGCTTCTGCCCAGGTTACAGGTGGTCTGAAGCTTGCAGTTGTTAACATCAAAAAATGAAATGGAATTAAAATGAAAATGTTTGGTTGAGCCCTGCTTAAATTTGAGCTCTCTATGAGGCAGGTAAGATTTCAGCTGGAGCCAGATGTGTGGGTGTCCTGCTGTTTGGGATGCAGCATGGGGCTGTGGCTATGGTGTTTTTAGCATGGGTCATGTTGTTGTAATGCTTCCTAATTGTAAAGCACAATTAAGATCCAGTCCTGCCTGCTTTAACCTGGAAGATAATTAGACATTTAGTGTAATAACTGGATGAGGAGACCATGCTTTCATAACTACCTGCTGCCACACCTGCCTTTGGCCGGATATTGCCCCACGGGAATATCGTGGCTGCCATCCCAAGCATGTTTGACAGCTGTTAATGTGTCATGGTGGAGGGGAGGGACCGAAGAGGTCCAGTTGTGATGCTGTGCTGTGTGTATCCTGTGAGAGCCTAGCTGCTGCAGTTAGGTGTTGGTTAGACTGACGTACAGGGTGGTGGGGTTTGCTCGCACGTGGCTGGCAGTGTGAGCCTTGGATGTGTGCATGCAAAGGCAGAGGGATATTGCAGTGAGACACCCCAGGCAGGGCACAGGATAGGCTGTGGAGTGCCATTTCTCACACACCTGCTTATACCTGGAGATGGTCAGGCAGAACACCAGCCTGATGTATAAAGAAGGTTTCTGAGTGTTGTAAATGCCTCCCTCTTAACACCCGGAAAATAATTTACAAACAAGAGGAAATTAGGTTACAGAGGACTCTTTTGAAGTGCAAAAGGCATCACCAAATGCATTTTGTAGATGGGAAGAGGGAAGCACGCTTGCCTAGTGGCTGTCAGAAGTCTCCCAGAGAAAGTCAGAGATTAAATGAGAAGTCAGGGCTCTGCTGTCTGACAGGTAGTTATTTCTCAAAGGTGGATGATACAGTGCAGTAGCAGCAGTGACCCCTTACAGACAAAAATAATTGATGCAGTTTCATAATACTACTGTGTTCTTCGCAACAGATGAAGTCAGAGTGTTACTAATTGGAAAATGTCAATGAAATAAACTTTGTTTCACCAAAAGACTTACTCATTTGGATGTTTCTGATCCTTCTCCTAGTGATGACAAGAGCCAACAGCAATCTGTGCTAATATGGGTCTGGGCTTCCCAAGAGCCAAAAGAGATTTTTGTAGGGACATTTCCTTACACACACAGAATTTTGGGAGTTATTAGAATTGTTAGAAGCTCAGCTGATTGCTATATGCTTTGATGGTTTTTTTAGAAATCATATATCTTAATATATAGGAAAACTATTTTGTCAGTCAAAGTCACTCTTCATTCAGAGTTACTCAGAAAAGATGACTTAAGCCTCAGAGAAATCAGGGGCAAAAAAGGGCTGATTTTGTTAATTCTTGAGTTACACATGGGGAGTCAGTAATGGGTCAAGTCAATTATTTTGCGTTTCCCAAAGTCAAGTCTGCCAGTAAAACTAAGTGTGACAAGACTAGGCCTATTCAGATGCTGTTCAGATGAAGGTGTGTCTGCTATGTGATGGCAGGAATGCTTGAGTACGTGGCATCACAAAAAGAGGAAATATAATTTTACTAATGAGATTGGCATTTATGGCAATGCTCCCCATGCTGTCTTTGGTATTTGTGTAGGTTGTCGTCCTTAACTAAGAGATCATTTTCTGTAGGGTGACCATCCCTGACTTTTGAGTGTGGGTCCACAAGATCATTAATCTAATGATTCATGCTTGCTTTTTTATTTCCTAATAATGATGACAAATCTATTTGCCAGTAGATTATTCTGACCTCAGAATGAAAGTGCTTGTTGATGATGCAAGCCCTGCAGACTGCTGCTAACTGCTCCTTCCTACTAAAAGCTCCTATGTGGAGTTCCAGTGGGAAGCCACACTTTATAACTGGCCACTTCAGCTGAGAAAGGAAAATAAAAACACTAAAGCTGCCCTCCCTATATCTGGAAACATTAAAATTAATAGGTGAACTTTATGACCTGTACACGCCTCGAATGGAAACAGCAGAGCAATACAATTTTGTGCGAAGAAGCAATGTCAGCTTCCTCTGTGCAGGGAACAACAGACAAGCTTCTACCTGTACATGAAGTGTTGCACATACCTTTGCCACTCTGGCTGAGGCACAGAGATGCAGGTGAAAATAGTGACATTAAGCAATACCTTTTTTTATATAGCTTTATTGTTGAAATTTCTGCCCCAATAGAGCTGCTTCTCAAAGCACGTCATCCATCAAACTGTTCAACATTTCAATGCTTTTCTTATAATCTTCACAGAAGATTAAATTCAATAATTTCATCCCCACAGGTAATTAATCTTCTTTTCTTGAAACTTTTTCTTTATATTTTCTTGAAAAACTGTTGCTGAGTGTTTCCTTTTTTAAATTTCATAAGGGAAGAAAGACTGAAATCAGGTGCCTTGGTAGAAGATGTGCCTTCTGTGACAGAGATTTGGCTTCATGGGAACCTTGAATGCAACAAGCTCTTGCCTCCTCTGCACTGGCAGCCAGAGGTGCTAGAAGAAAGAAAGGATGCTCAGAAAGTAGACAAGACAGAACTTATAGCCAGACTACTGTAACACATAAAGGCATGTTCATGCTTACCTGTGGAAGCCCAGTGTGTAGCAGCTGGGCTCTGTCCACGTGCAGCCCCTGTCACAGCTGCTAATGTCCATAGTGGCCAGCCCTGTGAGGCCACTGTGTGTGTGCCCCTGTGTGTATGGATGGCTCTTCAGCAACAAAACTGAGTATTTTGAATGTTTATTTTTTTTCCCCAGGACTTGAAAAAAAGTAGTTCTCAAGAAGAGTACACTGACAGTCTTTCACAATAGTAAAGCAATCTGGTTGTCTAGCAGCAGCTTGATGGTACCTTAGGTAGTGCCAGGCCTGAATTCTGTGTATTGCTTTGGGTACAGGGCTTAAAAATGCCCACTTTACAGGGCACTGGATTGTTGCATTGGTCCATTGCTTTCCTGCTTTCCTTGTCTTTGACAGTAAGTCAGTCTGATTGCTATGTGAGCCTGAGCCTGCCAACAGCTTCAGTGCAGCACTTCCGCACCAAGACTGTCCAGAACAGCAAGAACCCAACATGGAACGAGACCTTCCACTTCACGATTCAGAGCCAGGTTAAGGTAAGCCTGCAGACACCTTCAATGGCTATACTTACCAGATATCAAGCATACCACATAGTCCTTCAACTCTGCAGGGCTTTCTGAGATCTCTTGTGAAGTTTTCACACTCTCTTACTGTACTTATTTAGATTTTGATGGTTTAATAAGACTGTATCTGCCTGCATACTCAAAAGAGTACACAGAGAGCAACTGCAATATCTCTGTTTTTTTCATTCTTTCCCAAAGTTCTTCTGCTAAAATGAAATATCTGTAGCATGTTATATTTGTTAAACATTTCATATTTATTTATTTTTCTCCCCAGAACATTCTGGAGCTTAAAGTTTGTGATGAGGACAAAGTAACTGAAGACGACCATCTTCTCACTGTTTTCTTTGATGTCTCCAAAATCCAGCTTGGAGAAAACATTCAGCTAAGTTTCCAGCTGAATCCAAAGGTATGGATAAAATTCAAGGACAAAGAAAAGAGGGTGTGGTCAGGTGATAATATGCTTGTGTGGAGAACACGCCAAGAGGGAGCAGGGGGAAGCAGTCACAAAGAAGCCCTGCAGTATGGATTCCATTTGTCCTGCAAGGCCTACACTAGGAGTCTGCTAAATTAGTGGATAAGATGCTAGCAATATATGATACTAGAATTACAACAGATACAACATGAAGGAAATTACGTCTGCGGCATGTGAAGCAACAAAAGGTGGACACTGGTTTATAGAGACCCCTGAAGGGCACAGTTTCCTGTAGGGTATCTCTTTCCACAGGAGACCAAGCTGTGGTGACTGCCTTAATTTTCTTTTGCAGGGAAAAGAGGAGCTGGAGGTTGAATTCACAATGGAAAGCAGGTGTGTAAGATGAAATAGCTGGAGGTGTAAGATGGAAACACAAGGGTACTGCTACAAATCAGTTCACATTTGCAGCCCCCTAACACTGCCAACATCTGAAAGAAACAGAAGGTAACTTTGGGTAGAGTGTTTAATGTAGCAGGAGTGCATGATGGTGCATGGTATGCATGCATCTACACTGGGCATCCAGACACACAGAGACGCAAGCACAGGTGCTAGTGGGAGCATAGAGATATCCCTGATGGCAGCTGCTCATCAAGCTGAAAGGCACTTTCTACATAGGAGGAAGTTTTAAGTTTCCCCTCTTGTTCTTTTCTGTGGGATCCCAGATATTTGCTCTATCATAAAAAGGTGGTGGGGTTTTTTTTATGTGTTTCTTTGCTGACTGTACAGTTAATGGAGAGAATAAACATGTAGATCAGTCCTTATGCTGCTGATTTGTAAGGCAAATGGTAGTTTTTTTCCCCTTTTTTTATGGCATGTTGGATGAATTCAGCAGCTTTTTAGCTCTGATTCTTCATGTCTGAACTGAACAATTTTGGACAACAGTGTGATTATGTCATCCCTGTGTAAATTGTCTTCAGTGTGTCAGAAAATAATCCTCTCTAGTACAGTGAGGAACTCCTCTGTTTGATGGATGTCCACAAATGTTGCAAAATTGAGACTAATCTGTGAGAGGCAAACTGGATTGAATATGCATGTGGAATTTCTGATTCTGTTTATCTCTGCTGCCTGTCCAAAGATGGACTTTATCCTTAAAAGATAATGAAATAATGCTTAATGAAGAGTCAGAAAAATAAGAATGTGCTGGTTTTGAATTGATTGTTTTCCATTTTGTCTTTCAGTCCGGATCCTCCTGAAAACATTATTACTAATGGAGTTCTAGTGGTAATTTTTATTTCATAATCCTTTTCCCTTCTGTATAGGAATGCTTGTTGCAAAGCTGGTGTTAAAGGTACCAGGCCATTGTGGTGGTGTGGAGGCATTGACCAAGGCCAACACACAGCCTAAAGCTGGTGTTGGCATTGGCTGTCCCACGTGGTCCCAGCTAGTGACTTGTTCTGGGAGAGGTTAAAATGATGAAGACTCTGAGCTGCTGCCAGTGCTCACCTCTGCCTAAACTGGGCTGGGCTCAGGGGTATGATATCCCTCCCTCTCTCTGCCTGGGGAGAGCTGGGCACCCTGCCTGGGGAGCCTTCTGCTGTGGCTGATCTTTCCCAGGCCCTTTCAGAGCCACTCCTGCAGGCAGAACAAGCAGATCCCTGCTTTTTCCTCATCTCTATGCATTTTCCACGGGGAAGTCCAATCCCATCTCCCTAGAGCTGATAGTGGGCTTACAGGCTGGCACCATCCCTCCCCTGAGGTCTATGCCCCAAGGCCTTGTAAGCATGTGCCCAGTGGACTGGATGAGGTCGAGCTCTGCTGACAGTGAGTGCCCTTGTCTCTTGCCCCGTTGTCTCTTACAGTCCCGTGAGGTTTCCTGTTTGGACGTGCAGGTGAATGATGGGAGGCTGAGGAAGGACACTATGGGTGAGCCTTTCACTGACTTACAGAGCAAATCAGGTTGCCACTCAATGGCAGAAGCACTCCGTGTTTCACACTTGAGCATGCTGGTTTTAAAATTATTTAGGATAAAAGACAAAATCTCACTTCTGCCAGTGGGCTGTGGAGGTGGTTGTAGTTGATCAAAAATACACAGATTATTCCTGAATTTGGTGACATGAGCATGTGGTCTAATTTTCCCACAAAATATTTTCCTCTGCAGCGACATCTTGCCAGATATTTACAATTTTCCAAAGCAGTTGTGCAAGGAATTGAGGTTTTTTGGGTCCTTAACTTGAAGCTAACTCCTGTTGTCTCTGGATTTTGGGACAAAGTAATGGGCAGAATGAGAATTGGGCCTCATTCACCACCTAACTTCATAGAATTTCATTAGGTATAACAATATAAGACATGCCACTGGGTGAAACACAAGACACAGTATACTAACAAAGACATTTGCTGCACACTTAAAGCAGTGCATCACTGCCATGTCAAGCCCATACTTGTGGAACTGTGTGCCTTCTACACAATTTTTAAAGTATCTTCTGATATCTCATGATGACCCAAATCCAGCACACTCTTTAAGCACCTGGATGATCCAGTTGATCTCAGAGAAAAATTTGCTAGATGTGACTGAAAATGTTTGAGTGAGGTAATTCTTTTGAAGGCTGACTATGTACTTTGGAGTGTGTAGGTTTACAGAATATATTTCATCTTGAACCTCATGGGTTGATATCTTTCTACATAAAGGCCATTTTTTATTATTTCAACAGACATATTAAGTGCTTTTTGCATGAAAGGAAAAAACCACCAGACTTTATTTAAGTGCTAGAAATATTTCAAAAGAAATATTACAGGTTGAAGGAAAGAGAAGCATGATAGAGGGACTGAGGTTTAACTGATACCAAAGAGAGCTGTGGTCTGATTTAAAAAAAAAAAAAAGTGTTTCTCCCAAAGGTCCAAAATTTTCAAAGTATCTCAGCAATAAGGCAGTATGTAATATTCAAGCATTATTCTGGTGTAATAATAAGGTATTTTGTGCATTTCAGACTTTCAGAAGAGAGTGTCCCCCCAAACTATTACTGGCTGTGAATCATTACCTAATGAACAGAGCAGTAGTTTCTGCTGTAACATATATATCGAAGTGCAGTGTGGCTATAGCAACAGTCACTATATGGCAAGTTCTGTAGACCATCTCTAAAACTGCAACCCTCAGATAAACCAATCTGTTTGTTTTTCCTATGATTTGGGTATCAGATTGACGTTGTTACTTTAGGAAAACATATATTACATTAATGCGCAAAAAAATTATACACATTTTTTGAAGAGCTTAAATTTGAACACTTTTGCTTCAGAGAGGAAGTTTGCATTAACGGTGGACGGGTCGTATGAAGGAACCCAGACACACACGCTGAGCTCCTGCCTGTGCCCGACGTCCCCAGCCAGGTTCCACTACATCAAGTACAACCAGTCGGCGCTCACTGTGGCTCTGCCGCGGCGCAGACGGCTCAGCAGGGTATGTGAGCACCACTAACGTGCAGCTCTTTCACTGGGGACCTTCAAGACCCGAGTGTGTGTGCTGGGAATTGGTTAGTGCGTGTATGTGAGACAGGGGACACTGCTTTTACCTCTTTTACCTTTTTCCTCTCCTTTTTTTTTTTTTTTTTTTTTTGGTAGAATTGGTAACTTGTTTATTCTTTGTCTTACCCTTTTTTTCAGTCTATTTCAAGCCAAAATGAAAGGGATATGAACGAATCTGTGACTCTACCTCTGAACTCGCTTCCTATACAAGAGCAAATAGCAATAGGAGAGGTGAGAACAAGTCTTTCTTAACAGAAAACAGGCCAACACCGTTCAGTGATTCAGCTCCTGTCAGACGTGGAGCATGCTATGGCGTAAGGTGTGAATGACAGTCGCTCTGCAACTATGCCATAGTTACTTTTTCTTCTGTTTTGCAGTGGATCCAGGCATGCCCTGTGAAACCCTGTTCTGAGTTTAAACTAACTTCCTCAGGACATGTCTAATATGTATGTTCATCAACATAGTATGCACCCTAACAGTAATGGATATAACAGTTAGGACTGATATTTGCAAAGTGAATGCCTTAAGTAGAAGATAAAATAGAGATCATCCATATGCGTATGGTTCAGATGCCCAGCTTTCAACAACCTGCCCAAAAAAATGAATGTTAAACTATGAGAAGCTATGGGGCCCTAAGCCCACCTAGCTTGGGTGAATGGCTTACTTTTATTCAACCCAGACTGTGCTGGAACTTGTGAAGGTCTCTCACAGTCCAGACCATTGCTGGCCAGATTCTCCAGCCATGTTGCTGAATTCAAAGATAGTGAAACTCAGGCCCTAAATGGAGTGGGAGAGGGAGGTGCAGGACTAACAACCTGAGCATGCTTACACTGTTTGTATTGCGATTTTCAGGACAGGACAATTGACTTGTACACAAAGGCAAGTGAATGGTAAGTGTGCCTCCAGCAAGACCTGATTCTGTAACTGGGGGGCATCTATTCCTGCACAAAGCTCATTTGAAGTCAGCAGGGGTCGATGCAAGCTCAGATGGGAGCAGATGTGTGAGTTTATTATGGGTTGTAGGCTTTTATTTATGAGGATCTCCTTTTTAATTGATGGCAAATTAAATCATGGGTCCCCTGTCCTCCAAATTTTCAAGCTTCTAGTGCATCTCGGCAATAGGTCTTGATTTGTGTGCACTATTATGGCCACAGATGGAGAAATCACATTTCTGAATTATTCAAACAAAATAACTTCAAGGCATGGTAGCTGTTTCTCTAATCTCACAGCTGCAGTGCCTGTTAACAGCAGTTATCTAGTTACAGGATGCATGGCAGCACTACTGAAAGTTGAAAAATTAATTATATAAGCAAATAAAAGCAGAAGTCTGTAGTAGATACCATAATGGACAGTGTGTCATGATTTACCCTGCCTTCCTATTTCGCATTCTCATTTTCAGCTACAGCAGTTAGCAAAGGCCTGTCTGTGGTGTTGGTTTTTCCCATTCATTACTTTATAATGTCCACAAACTGGTCTGTAAACACACATAAGCACAGCTGGAGTTGTCCACAGTGACTAATAATACAATACCTGTGCCCTGGTCTCAGGACTCAGGGTCTGTGTTTCAGACCAAGAAACCTTGATGCCCGCCTGGGGTTTGACCTCTGCACAGATGAACAGAATTTCCTGCAAAACCGAAAGAAAGTAGTTGCTGCTGCGCTAAAGGATGTTCTTCATCTGGAGGAAGATCTGCAAGAGCATGAGGTAACCAGTTAAGGGCATTTTGGAGGGATTTTTCTCTCTCCTTTCCCTCAAGCCTGGAGATGAGTGATGATTTTATTACCTCCATCTGGATAAGGAGTGAGGACTGTTAACATCAGCTCATCCTCCAGGGCACTTTGCCACCAGTGTGATCTCAGCTGGAGAGTTCAACTGTCTGTTTAGATGAGCAAAATCTCTGTTTCCACTCAGCTTACAAGTGAATTATTTGAAGGCATTTCAAATCAATTGATTGGTCTGTGTTTCTTAAAAATCCTCTCTGAAGTGCCAAGACCTAGTTTATTCCATGGGGATGTACAGTAAAAAGAAATGTTGCTTTATATCTTAATTTATGTGTTTTATCTTACTAGTGTCTGGATGCTGCTTTTGCATTTCTGTAATCTTTTGACATTATTTGTGCCTTAATGCCACTCTTTTGTCTATGCTTTCTGATCTTTTTTTGTGTCAAACAGGTGCCTATAGTGGCTGTGACCACAGCAGGGTGTGGCATAAGAGCACTCACTGCCATGTATGGCAGCGTTTTGGGTCTCCAAAAGTTGCGTGTTCTGGATTGTGTTTCATACATCAGTGGTTCATCTGGCACAACATGGTGAGGAGTCATTTTGACACTGTTGTTTGGATCTTGCTGTATTTAGAAAAGCCTATGTTTTGTCTCAGTTTCAGAAAGGATAAAAGTGATCAATTGAGTTATTGCTTCCATCTTTGGGCTATGGATCACCTATGAAAGAATTATTGTGCATCGTGACCTATCCCTAACCAAAAGAGGAGACTTTATTAAACATCCTTAATCCTATGGAAAATGATCTTTCGTTGTTATTTACTGTTTGACAGAAACAGTATTAACAGCTGTGTTGTGATGCATCTCAGATTAAGTGATTTTTGACTGGTTCCCTTTAGACTTTCATTTCTGCTCAAAGTAAACTCAAAGAGAAGAGTAACTAAAAGATTAAACTATACTACTCCAAAACTCTACAGGGTTTTCTCTGAGTTTCAAAAGCATCTTGTTAATTTCTCCCTGCATTCCATCATGTTTCCCATCTACAGGACAATGACAAAGCTATATGAAGATGCTGACTGGTCACGTAAGGATCTTGGGGAAGTAATTATTGAAGCACGGAAGCAAGCAGCCAAGTGCAAGATGGGGGCTTTTTGCTTGAAAAGTCTGAGGAATTATTACAGAGAGCTGAGCCAAAGGACCCAAGCAGGACATAAAACGTCTTTTATTGATCTGTGGGGGCTCATGATTGAAGCCATGTTAAATGATGGGGTAATGTCTATACATCTTTCTTCTCATAAAGTTGTTGACTTAGTATTTACAATCATTGCAAGAAACTAGCGTCCTAGGAAGAGACACCTGGTCAGTAACACTGCACTTGGTGTATAGGCAGAACACCACTTATTTACATTAATAACTTGGAGACAGAGTGTATGTCTATACTGGAGCCTGAAGTATGATTGAATGTACCAGAAATACCCAGACTTGCTCCAAAGTAAGCAGAATGCTGATTAACACTACTGCTGTGCAAGACATTTTTAAGGTTCTTAGGTGTTTTTTATGGTCTTATGCTTCTATCTCTCCATTGCTGCAATATTTGTACAAGCTGCACTCTTAATTTGAATGTACTGCAGATGTACCCATTATGTCCAGCAGTTTGTGACTTAGTGATAAGAAAGTATATAGATTCAGAGTTGGTGAGATATATTAGCTACAGTGGGTGCCTTTCAGCTATTTTGAATTTGATCTCCCAGGATCTTAAATTTCTAATTTTATTGTAATGACACAAGCAAAAACTTTCCAAACTTTCTCCAAAGTGATGATAGCTGAAAAAAAACTTCTTTTTATTTAAAAATTCTGTAAACAGTGTTTACTTTTTGTCTAGATGAAACAGATAAAATTAAACACTCTCATATCATATTCCACAAAGTGTTTCCAGCCTCAGTGCTACATAACAAAATTTGGTAGAATTTAATTTGGCTGAAGTATACTCAAAACCTCCATTTCATGTATAAGTTGTTAGTATTGGACAGCTCAAGGACTTTTCCTCTCTGGATTTTAACTTTTGATATAGTATTTTAAAAAAGAAATCTTGATCATCTTAACATGTTAACTTGCTGCCTTGAAGAACTCATCATTAAGAGATGAAATATATCATAACAGCTGAATTACCCGGATATGCTATATATTCTAACTTAAGTTTAACCATGCATAGCTAGAACAGAATGTGAAGTGATTAACTGCTGTCATTGTTTACTGAAAGCTGAACATGGTTGGTTATCTTAACAGAAATTGTTCCTGCTTTCTTGTCCTCTGTTATTCAAGCATATGGAAGTAACTTTAGGAGCAAATTCAGGAAAATGATGTCTTAGTCTTTTTAAGCTGATGTTTTTAAGGAACTGATTATAAGCTAACTCTTTGAGCTTTTTTTCAAATTCAGAAAACCCACCACAGACTTTCTGATCAACGTCAGGCAGTGAACCAAGGTCAGAACCCACTGCCCATCTACCTTGCCCTTAATGTCAAGGACAAAGTTGCCACCAAAGATTTTAGAGGTAATGTTTCAATTGTGAAAAAGAGCTATATTTTCACCCCGGGAGATACACTGTGGGGATACAGTAAATAATGATGAATTGTTTTAAATTCTCACTCCAAGCCCAGAGAAGCAGTGCTCAGAAATGTAAAGAGTAACTGGACAGGCACATGATACATGTCAAGAGTTCAATATTTTGTAAGTTCTCTTGGCATGTGATTGTGTATTTTCAGGTATTAACTTCAGAACATAATTCTGTGACAAAGTTTCAGAAATTATATGAATTCTTCAAGAAAGTGATTCACTAGAGCTTTAAGTTTGCTTAATGTGTGTTCTGGTCCATGATGGTAGTTGGAACTGTATGATCTTTAAATGCCTTCTCATCCAAACCATTCTCATACTTTGTTTTTCATAGCTGGCTAAAGGCAATAGAAGTCATTGTGAGTTCTAGTTCACCTTCCATGAGAAAACTTTGTACTCACTAGATAAAAAGAAGAATAATTTGAATTTTCTCCAGCCCTAACACAGTTATTTCACAAACCTGGGGACAGTGTGATAGCAGGTTCAGCAGTGGCTGTTGGCAGGGTTTGCTCAGGACACATGCTAAGCCAGTTTTCTCATGAGAGCCATTGTCTAAGAGGCTTATTCCAAATGAGGCAACTGGACTATTTACTATAGTGGAGCTAACCTTGGTGCATGTGTTGGCAGAGTGGGTGGAGTTCACGCCGTACGAGGTGGGCTTCCTGAAATATGGTGCCTTCATTCGTGCGGAGGATTTTGGCAGTGAGTTCTTCATGGGTCGCCTGATGAAGAAACTCCCTGAGTCACGAATCTGCTTCATGCAAGGTAACTCACCAACCTGGGGGAGTGACAAGATTTTAATAGAAACATCAGTGATTCAGGAATTCGTCCCCAGAAACTTGTTAGCATGAGGCAGCAGAGGCACTGGGTCAGTCAGCTGACAGGCTCCCCAGGGAAGTGGTCACAGCACCAAGCCTGCCTGAGCTCAAAAAGAGTTTGGACAATGTTCTCAGGCACAGGGTGTGATTCATGGGGTTGTCCTGGGCCAGGAGCTGGGCTTGGCGATCCTTGCAGATCTCTTCCAACTCAGGGTATTATATGATTCTATGTTTCCTGACACTCATTCAACTGCCCTTGCCAGCAAAGGTGGGTTTATCATTTGGTCTAAGATAAAAGTAAACTAAAATGGCAAATAAGTTTGTTATGTAACTTTGTGAGTGTTTTTGAGGCATCATAATTTCCTATAGCTTGCAAAAACTTTTCAAAGTTGGAAATCTATGATACTATGTGGAAGTCAAATAAAATATTGAAAATAAATCAGTGGAGTGAGAAAGAGGAGAACCAGAGAAGGAGCTGGCTGAAAATATTTTTTATCAAAGGAAATGAAAATAGAAACATAAAAACTGACTACAAAATTTAAAAAAAAATAAAAGTTCCAGGTAAAACATGGTGAGAGGAAAAGACTTGGAAATTTTTTCTGAAATAAGTTTGCCTAGATAGGTTTGTCTTTGGAGTCTACTACTGAAACAGATGTCTGAACTTATGCAAAAATTGGATAGAAATTTGAATGAGTTAGAGAAGAACTGGGGAAGGAGCAGAAGGCAGTTTTAAAAGAACTTGTGTTTACGTCTGCATTGCTTATTATAGCTCTCCCATTTTCTAGGAATGTGGAGTAGTATCTTCTCCAAAAATCTCTTGGATGCCTGGCATGCAGCTGACAATTCAGAAGACTTCTGGCACAGGTGGACCCAAGACAAAGTGACTGAAATAGGTAAACCAAAATACCTTCCTCCAGACCCCTCTGATAGGGTAACTGCACTCACATTTCTCATTTTTTGAGCTTTTATGTCATCCTGTTTCTCTCAGTCTCTGGGTATGGGACATACCAGAAAAATCAAGTTATTTGATTTTATTGAATAGTCAGTGCTTTGCTTAAATAATGAGACTGTGACTAGAAGGAAAGGCACCATCAGACAGTCCTTGATATAAAGGAGATAGGGATGGACAGATATGTGTCTAAAGTGTTGTCCTTAAAAGGCTGGGAAAGAAATACTTCTGTCAAAGCCTCACATCATCCATTTGTTAGCAGGAAAGAAGATTGATTGTTTCTGTTTCAATAGCTTCTTGCCCTGCATAGCACAACCCTCCCTCAAAACCTGACTAAAATGAGAGACTTAGTAGACATCAAACAAGGTCAATGTGGTGGAGCTCTTACACCAGGTGAGAGAAGCAGCTCCATACTAAAGACCATTCCTTGGAAATACTCATGAGCATCTTCATGACAAAATTCAAGCAAAACCAGTGAATAGACTTGGGCCACATTTCTGTGGACTATATTTTCATTAAAAAACCCCCAAAGTCTTATGTTTGAGTTTATATAAATAATTTGCAAGTTTTGTTGAATGCAGGTGACCACAACTGAAGCAAATAGAACAATCTAGCTTTTAAAAGTAAAAATATTTAGTTTGAAAGTAAAGGGCTGTAATTTTTCTATTCTTTTCAAAATAAGCTTTAAATGTGATATTTAAACTATATAGAATGTAAAAACAGTAATCCCTTAAAATGCATTAATAAAATTATTTTCCCTGTTTGTTGTTTGCTTGGAAATGTAAATTACTTCAGTGTGTATCAAAATCATACTGTTTTATGAGAAAAATATTCTTTTAGACATGTATATAACTAGCCAGAGTTTAGAAAACACAAGTTTATACTTTCATCATGAAATTACCTGGAACTCACAGCAGATCATAAGGAAAATAATGCAATGCTGAGCTGTGAACACATGATTACAGAAGACCCATTGACCTATTCTTCTCTTTGTGTCTTGCTCTGTATAATTATGGTTATAATTCAGTTTCATGCCATTTTTGCTGTGTATCTCTAGAGGAACAACCAGACCTGCCTGAGAAGCCGTATGAGATGGCTACGTGCGTTTTCACTCCTACCAGCGGCCTCTCCACGACGCTCCGGGACATCCTGACGGATCGCCCCGCTGTCTCCAAGTACCACAACTTCCTAAGGGGCTTCCAGATGCACAACGAGTACATCCAGCATGAACACTTCACAAAATGGAAAGGTGTGAATGGCTCTCCTGACTACATATCTCCTTGGGGCAGGCACAGGGGCTGGGAATTAGCAAGGAATGTTTGCATGTCCTGAAGAGAACGGAGTGGGTTTTGTGGTTACCTGTTAGTGCTCACTGAGAGGAGGGAGAATGAAGGAACTCCTCACAACTTTCACTTTCAGTAACACAAATGTTCAATTATTTAGTCACTGGGTACTTGAAGTCCTCACAGGAATAAAAATTCCTAGGGTGGGGCTCTGCATATAAGCCAACATCTGTGTAGGTTTCAGTGCAGTTTATGGGTTTAGAAACACAACAAAATGTGAGTGGAAAGGCTGAAGGAGCTTTGGGATTAGTGCATGCTACCTACCTTAAAGCAAAGGGAAAATCCTGGATGGGAGAGAAGCTCACCTTCCTTTTGCCTTCTAACTTGATAGATGTCTTTTTGCAGTTTGCTAATAGTTCTGAATCTTCCACTCTTTAGACACCTTGCTCGACAGCTCTCCCAATGACCTGAGAGACAACTCGGAACACCTGGAGCTGGTGGATGCAGCTTTCTTCTTTGAAACCAGTTACCCACCCCTTATGAGACCAGAGCGGAAAGTGGATGTCATCATACACTTAAATTACACAGGCGGATCACAGACATTGGTAAGAAGTCTCACAACTGATTTTCTTTCACAACAGCTTTTGCTTTGCTTTCCACTACTTTCAAACAGGTGTCTGTGAAACATGGAACTTAGTGGAATTTAGTAATATGCTGTTTTCAAACCTTAGAAGAAGAATGGAAATTTCTAGAGAGGAAAATATGTGTATTTTCCTCAAATTACTTTTGAAATATCCCTAAGTTCTTCACCAGTAAAATACAGACAGGCAAAGTGAAGTTAAAAAAGTCTAGCTGTGATGTCTATTGTAGTCTTACATATAATATTTAACAACACAAATATAGTTGGGAAAGTTTTGTGATTCAAGTGCTGAACTTAATCTGCATTTTGCTTATAAATGTATGACTTTTTTTTCTTTTTATTTTAATGTTGATTTTCTAGCAAGAACAGCCTAGTGAGTAATGGGTTCCTTCATCTCTATTTTTATCTCTTTTAATAAATACATTTTTTCTCCCTAAATAGTGGAGTTGAAGTGAGGTATCACTTGCATTTACTGCTCTTGCAGGTATCTAATTTGGTTATATACTCACTCAGTTCTCATTTAATTAATGGTCTATAAAGTGATTTGAATTTATCTGTTCTGTTTCTACATCATATTCTAATTTTAGAGAAGTGCCTTAGTAGAGGTTTAAACTCTCCTTGCCATCTTGATATTAGGTGTTTTCCTGGAAGACTAGTTCCAAATGGTTCCCCAGGCAACTGAAAAGCAGTTCTTGGGGCTGCAGGTGTCCATGTTATTTCTGCTGTCTGACTCTCAGTCTGTTTTATGCAACTTTGCATGAACTGCTGGGCTTTGGCAGCAGTCTGATCTTTGTTATCTTTTCTGCTCCTTGTGCTGCTGCTGCTGCTGACCAGCCCCTGGAGCAGGCTTGCAAATACTTTGCAGAGCAGGAAATTCCATTTCCCTGCATTGGACTGACAGATGATGAGAAGAACCTGAAAGAGTGCTACATGTTTGATGGTGCAGACACCCCAGGAGCTCCTCTGCTGCTTTATTTTCCATTAGTGAATGACACTTTTCAAAGATACGTAGCACCTGGTAAGTTAACAGTACCCAGGGTAACTTTATTGACTCAAGGAACATTCCCACTCCCTGGGTGTTTTTCCCTCAACCCAATAGAGCCTCCCTTTGTTTGCTTGTTCAAACCAGTGATTAGATTGCAAAATGGGATGATTCAAACTGTTGGCCAAATCTGGTGAAGTCTTGTGCATATTTTTGTCTTAGTGCAATTTAAGGAATAGAAGAAATGTGTTCCTCAACTAGAGGAATGGAAACTAATCTCCTCTTGTGATTTCTAAGAGCTTACTTTAGTGAATAGAACAAAGCACATTTTTCAAATTATGTGTGATTTTATGTCACTCGGATCTAGGTGAGAATCACAGTATAGAATGGTTCTGTCAAGGGCCACTGTGCTTTCTATTTAGGCCATTAATATGCTGGTTCAATCTGCTGGAATATCAAAGAAATCGTACATAAAATGTCCTTCTGGATTAGAATTTGAGGTGGAGATTTTGCTTTTAAGATGATTTCCGAGCCAACAGATATTCTCCTTCCTCTTGTCCCATATATCTCTATTCCTTTTAGTTTGTGTTGTACCAAAGAACGTGTCTGGTAAGCTTTGAGCAGTGGTGACCTCACAAAATGATGTGCCACGAGCTGGTCAGTAGATGGTGCTGGTTGCAATGGAAATGACATTTGTTTTATTCCAATAGGCTTTGTTCAGAAACAGATTTCTCAGAAATCATAGCATTGTACTTATCTTCATAGTAATTGCATCTATGATCTCTCCAGGTTATTACTGGCCTATCAAAGTATGGTATTTCTGTGGGACTATACAAATACATTCCTTTTTTTCCCTTGACAGGCATGTTACGTACCGCTGCTGAAATGGAACAGGGCAAGGTTGATATCTCCAGTTTCTCCTCTCCATACTCAACCAGGGAGGTCTCGCTGAAAGCAGAAGATTTCAACAAGCTTCTGAAGCTGGCTAATTACAACATAATGAACAACGAGAACATGATTCTTCAGGCCTTGCGCATGGCTGTGGCAAGGAAGAAACAAGCCCTGAGCCAGCCAGCATCACAGGCACAGCCCTCTGCTTGAACAGCATTTCCCTGTCCCTTACTAAGCATTTGCCAAGACAGCATACATGTGATAAATACTTCACCATTCTTGACAGGGGCCATAGCTTTCTAAGTAACCTTCTCAATCTTATCCAGAATTGTGGTATTAAACTCAGCAATTTCTGTTGTTGATACCATCTCACTCTGACATTCAAAAGATGAAGATTCAGCTGTGTGTGATAGGGAAATAGCATTAGCTCTCCTTGTCTGCAATCTCTTATGGTCTTGGTGGCTAGTTGCTAATATTTTTTCATATGCAAAATATTTTGGCATTTCATTGGGACTATTGGTAGCAAAACCATAAAGCCCTCTTCAAACACAAAAGAAGGTCACCACGCTGTATCAATTTAAAATTTCACTTAGCTTTAATGACCTGGATGAAATGGGCTTCTACAGTTAAAGAGTTTCTTTTCCCAAGTGCTTCTTTTTGGTCATGAATTGTCATGAAATAAATATTTTATGAAGGATGTTTAATTTTTCAAATTTGTGTTGGACAACAGAGATATGGATCAGTGGCCATTTAGGTCTTTGATCATCTATTCTTATCAATTAAATCAAACTTAGAAATTTGATTTGAAGGACTATTGCTATTTCCTCTCACAACCAACTGTGTCAGATCACATATATGTTCTGCAGTTATCTTCCCGAAATGTAACTTTGCTTTAGCATCGTCTGGAACTTGTTCAGTATAGTGTATTGAACTATTATGAAATCAGAGAGCGTGTGAAGAGGATTTCAGGAAGTATGGTAATTGAACACTGGAGACATGCAGTAAGATACCAATTTTCTGTTCACTGCATCACAGTGAATCCCATACTCAAACACACTTAAGGTCAAGAAAAGTCCAGCAGAGACAGATGTGGAACTTCTGTTTCTGGTGAATTCTTCCTTAGAGGTAACTGGAGAGAGAGAGAGGTATTCTTTTCTAGATCTGGAGCTGGTTAAGAAGTTCATTTTTACTGGTTTTACATAAAGAAGCATTGTGAAAGAAAGGAAGATGCTGATGTCTAGGAGTTTCTCAAGGGTCAGCTAAGATGAGCCTTACAGGAGTTCCTCAGAGCCTAAACAAGCAAGCAAGAGCTGTAGAAGAGTATCTGCTTTCCACAAATTTTCCAACAAGGTACATAGAAAATTTCTACCTTATATTCTAAAATCCTGCTTACTGTTTTATTTGAGCACCCACTCATGAGCTCAAACTAAGATACCTGAACTGTCAAAATTGGTATCATGACTGACTCCTTAATGCCTGCCAGGGGGGATATCATTATATTTGTCAAAGTCCTCCCATGACTGCAAAGTTCTGAGTATTTCAGCAGCTTTGTAAATTCTGCAGGCTCTGAGGAACACTGTTGCAGTTTCAATTCTCAATTGTTTTTCCTTGTTGGAAATATTTTTGTCAGGATTAGACACTCTGATTTTGCCAGTGTACATTTTCAGTGATGGTGAGCATGTGCTCCTTCCTGCTTTTACCAGCCTCAGACTGGTTGGAAAAGGCGTATTCCCAAGACGACGGAAACAGCTCTCTGTAGATGTCTCACACAGCCTGCTTTACCTTTTCTACGTCCCATCTCAGAATCTGTGATGCACCCTAAAATCTCAGATGATCTGAAGGAAACCAGAAAAGGTAGCTTCTCAGCCACTGGCATGGTGTCTCATATGTTCACACTAGTTTTGTCTCAAATGCCAGTTCTGGCACTACTACTAGATTTTTTTTAAGCAGAGGAACTTGACAGCAAATGTCTGGGATGGGTTCTCTCCAGCTCCATGCCCTGCAGCACTTCCTGTGGAGGAAATTCCTGCAGAGAGAACCCTTGGGTAGGAGAGGTGACAGAGGCCTAGAGTCTGGCCCACTGTTTCCCTTCCTGGTACTAAGCTGAGCTAGTGAACACATTTTTTGTGGGTAAGACACCCCTTTTTGTATACTTTTGTTATTAATATTTCTGCAGTTACTGTGTGTTTCTTATCCCACTGGTTTTTGCTTTCAGTAAATTGTTATCTCAACCTACAAATCTCGCCTTTTTCCCTCCCTTACCGGATGGGAGAGGGGGAGAGGGGGTGGCTTATTTGGAGTTTAATTTCTGGCTGGTGTTACACCACAGGGGTGGTCCAGTCATTCCCTGCCTCAGCTGAACACTGCTGTGTTAGCTCTGCATGGCCAGGTTCTGGTAGCAGAGGCCCACAAGTGTGGCCAGTGTGAGAAGGTGCCAGAAGCTTCCCCCATCTCCTGCAGAGTCAATGCCAGCTGGCTCCAAGGCTCACCCAACTCCGGCCAGGGCCGAGCTCATCAGCAGCAGTTGTACTGCCTCCGGGATGATGTGTTTAAAAACAGGAAAAAACCCTGTGCAACATTAACTGCAGTGGGAGAGAGGAGTGAGAACACGTGAGAAACAGGCCTGCAGATACGAATGTCATGGAAGGAGGAGGTGCTCTAACTTTGGAGCTGAGATTCCCCCGATCCTATGCTAAACAATTGTTTAATAACTATTTAACTGGCTGTTCAATGACCATGGTGAGGCAGGCTATCCCTCTCAGCCCTTGCTGGCCCATGGTAGAGCAGATATTCACCTGCAACCCCTGGAGAAACCCACATGGAGCAAGTGGATGCCTGAAGGAGGATGTGACACTTTGGGAAGTCTGTGAAGGAGCAGATCCTGTGGCCCATGGAAAAAGGAGACCACACTGGAGGTTTGCTGGCAGGGACCCACGCTGGAGGGGTGTGTTTCTGTGGAACTGCACCCCAATGGAAAGGACCCACACTGGAGCAGTTTGTGATGAACTGCTGCCTCTGGGAAGGACTCAGGTTGGAGAAGTTCCTGGAGGACTGTTTTCTGTGGAAGAGACCCCACAATGGAGAAAGTGAAGCTGCTGGGGTGGAGGAGGTACTGAAAATCAGGAGCAAAGTAAAACCCAAGAAGGGAGGGGTGGGGAAAAAAGTGTCTTACAATTTAAGTTTTATTTCTGATTATCCTATTCTGATTTGATTTGTAATAAATGAGACTGATTTCCTCAAGTTTAGTCTGTTTTGCCTTGATGATAATTGGTGAGTCATCTCTCCCTGCCCTTAACTCAATCCATTTGCCTTTCATTAAGTTTTTCCTCCCCTGTCCAGCTGAAAAGGATGGGGTGCATGATAAAGTGATATTGGTGGGGACCTGCTATCCAGCCAAGATCAAACCACCACAGCTTCTCAGTGTTGCTTGGTTGTGTTTTGTTGAGGGTTTGGAGTTTGTTTTTTTTTTTTGTTGTGGCTTTTTTTTTTTTTTGGTGTGCTTTTTTTTTTGTTTTTGTGTTGTTTTGTGTGTGTGTGTTTTTATGAATTTTTTGGGGGGTGGGGGGGGGTGTTGAGGGGAAGGGTTTACCTGAGGGGAAAACATATTTTTCCATAAACTGGGTATTAACAGGTGCTCCTGCCCTCTCATCATCTTCATGTTCTTCCTCTGGACTTGCTTCAACAGTGCTCCTTTCCAGTGCTGGGGCTCCAGAGCTGGGCACAGCACTGTAGATGAGGTCTCACAAGAGCAGAGCAGAGGGGCAGAATCCCCTCCTTCAACCTGTTGGCCACACTTCTTTTGAATCTTTTGCATCTCTTTAATTGAAAGGTTATTGAGGGTAGATTCCTAATCCTGAAATGGTTGCTTACTTAAGTACTTTTCATTCAGAGAAAAGTTGTAAGGTCAGAAATGACTCTATTGTGAATTTTCCTGGCTTGTGAGAGTGAAAAGGGAAGACAGGTTGTGGCTGCTCTGAGCGTATAGTATAATCTCCTGCAGTTCTGAAGAGGTGATTTCATATAAGATGTTTGGGCATATTAGCAGCTGGACCCATACAATGGCTATTAATCTGCTGCTGCACAATTTTCTGCCAGAAATTTGAAGACTTTGGTGTCATTTTCACATCACAATTGGATGACACTGCATTGTGTTTAAGATATCAAGATGTTAACCTTTAAGATGAGTCAATGTGTGCCTTGAACGTTTGTGGAAGTCTTCTGAAAGCAGGAAAATTTATATCCCACTAACAAATATGCAAATTAAATTGGGGAAACATCTACCAGTAAGCAATTTCAGGCCCTCTATCTCCAAGAAAAGAAAAATAAATATAATTTTGTTGAAGAAAAGGCCTTCTAAAGTCATTTCATTTATGATAATTTTGTTTGCTGATTGGGGCGCTGTGTGCCTACATGTAGCTGCTATTATCTTCTCTGGTTTGTTAATTGCTGAGGCTTCTAGAACATAGATATCCATGCATAAGTGCTGTGTGTTATCACCCCCTTATCTTGAATTGCTGATAACTCTTGGCACCTTGGTGTGTACAACCTTCCCCAAACACACACCCCTGGTATTTAGCTATCAAATAAACCCAGCAAACTCCCTCCCCTTTTCTTCTCATACTTTCCCTTCCATGCAATGAGGAAGGAGGGGCTTGGATATACCACTTGCTCCTCAGCAGGTGCCTCCTTAAATTTTGCAGAGGTAGTTTGTGAATCACAGCTATTGCCTCTGACAGTGAAGTGACAATCCATCTCTGACTTGTATGCAGCTGGGAGCAGGATGGGCTCATACTGGAGTGCTTGTGAGGTAAGGGTGTGAAAGCTGTAGGAACTAAAGATGGCCTGGGGTGTGTTTGTGGCTGGAATTCACAAGAGGACTTGTGAGCTTTTATTTCTAGTTTCATGCACATATTTATGTAAGGATGACTTATTCCTTTGCTGATATTAGTTGCCTTGTGGAAGCAGTCTTGGTAATGAAGTTCAGCCACAGTGGATGATTGACATGGAGGCTGGGAACCTTCTGAAGTGCCTCACAGGAGCGTTCTGTGAATTTGGGATGAATCCATGGTTTGACCCAAGCATTGTGAAAGCTGTGCTCTTTCACAATGCAGCATCTGCCAGCTGTGACTACAAACATATATGGTGTCCAGGTAGCTGTGCTAGCAGCCACCTGGTAGTGATGCACACAGGAAGGTCACTGCCTAAAACAAGTGATTAATAGTGATGGTCTTAGTTTCATATTTGTCCACGACTGATGCACAAAAAAATTCTTGATCTGTCTCAGAAGTTGGGGAGGGGTGTGTCTTTGTTTGTTTATTTGTTTGACAGAAGGTAAGTCATGGAGGGAAAGCCCTAAAACTGACTGTTGAGTTCCACAGAATGAACATACTCTGTCTCCTTTTCAGTTCTGAAATTAACCTTCAGTTTGCTGTGAACAAGTTATTTGATTATTCTGTGCCTTGCTTCCCGGTTGTGTAATGAAGATTATAAAGCTTCTCTCCATATACATGGATATGTGTTGAAATAAATGTGTATTGATGCTTGCCCATCTCAAATGGGGCATCCCCATGGCTTAAGAAATAACACGTGAATATCTAACCAATCAGGTCAAAGAAACACTAAGTATTTACAAATTAATATTTTAAAACAGAACCTGGCAATTGTCTTTGTGTGGAAAATATGAATAGAAAGTGAAGAAAGAGTCTGTCCTCTCTGCTCTTCCCCTTTCCCTTAACCACTGAGACAGCATCAAGAGTAAAAGTAGAGACTTCTTAGAGATAGGGGGGTGAGGGGAGTCTTTTTTCACCCAGAATGTAAACCCAGACAGATTACATTAAAACATGCCCTTCTCTTTTGGAGTCAGACATAAAAACACACCAAGGTCAGCTTATCATAATTTGAGAGTGGTGGGAGAATTTGTAATTTCTCACCTGGATCAAATTCCTATCTGGAAAAAAGGAGAGAAGTGACATAACACCCTTAAGGAATTTGGTGGAGTCATTTTGCTAGCAGAGAATGGGAGAGGAACTAGCTAATGCTTTCAGTGAAGCAATAGCTAAAGTTTCAGATACTAAAATCTGCAAGAATTTATAATTGTTTTGAGTCAGGTCTGTTATTTGCCTTTCCTTCTGCACTTGACATTTCAGCTAATGATCCTTCTGCAAATATCCAGCATCTGGTTTGAGTGAGGAAGTTTTGTTAACATCTCTTCCAAAGCTGTTTTTTTGCATCTACTTTTTTCATGTTGTGCTGCATTCTGCTGACGGTGCCTCACTCACCAAACAGTGCCACAAAAAATTATTTCTTCTGTCAATGATATATATATACACAGTGGAATATTCCCTCAAACTTTTTCCATTTTTTAAACTCTATATAGATGTGATTTTCACTTCCAAAATAGTGCAAGCAGTTCGTCTTCCAATTTTGCTGCATGGCTTTGAAAATTTCTACAGGAATTTGTGGGAGAGTGTGATTTATGAAGCATGAACAATTTAACGTTAATGTAGGTAATAAACTTTTTCATTTTTCTGCAGAGTGATGAATGCCCCTGCTGTTCATTCGTTGTGAAAATCATAAGAATGAAAAATCTGAGAAAGGCAGATCTGTGTGAGTATCGCAGTCTTTCTTTGCATTTTTTAGTAGTCTGTTCTGAAAGCAGAGAACATGTGCTTGCTACTGACATTGTAAGTGGTATCTGGGTATGAAGTGACACCATGCTTTCAAATACTGATGAATATTTGAATTTGCACTGTGCTTTGAATGCATTTTTATATAAACAATACATTTTGGTTTATAGCATGTTGCTATTATTAGTGGAAATAG
Source organism: Onychostruthus taczanowskii (assembly GCF_017590055.1). Lineage (NCBI taxonomy): Eukaryota > Metazoa > Chordata > Aves > Passeriformes > Passeridae > Onychostruthus > Onychostruthus taczanowskii. The sequence continues at coordinate 4,662,716 of NW_024496525.1, read as the reverse complement.
CAAATGTCTATTGTGGTGTACTGTAAAGTACCTTAACTGCTAACAAGGTTCAGAGGCAGATTGATGAACAAATTCAGGTGTTAATTCTCAGTTGCAGTTTTTGAATTTCCTTTTGCTTTAAAGAAAATAAAAGGTAGAAGGAGCATTATATATCTTATTTTTAAACAACTTCTTTTTCTGTCAAAATTTTACTGAAATGTGTTTGAAGTGGACTTTCAGGATAAACAAGTACCTTTGAAATGTTTCTGAGGGCTTGGAATGAGTGAAAATGGAAGTGAAGAGAGAAAAATCTCAGCTGTTAGGTAGGAGAAAGAAAGCTCAATATCTCAAATATCTGACTCAGAAAGAACAAGTCAGGAACAAAATGGAAAGGAAGTGAATATTAACCTTTGTATATCAAATAAGACCAAGTGAACACAGCAAATATATTTGCCTCCAATTGAGATTCCTATTAAATTCTTGGTTTTCTGCCATTGTGTCTAGCACAGGGATATTGCCTTTTCTTGAAAACAGCAAATCTTTAGAAAAAAGTGAAAGGATGTTTCAATTCCTTGTCTGTCATTTTTATCTCAGCTGAACAGTTTTCTGGCATGCTACCACCCTAAGGGAATTTCTAAGCTGCCTTGACAGGCAATAGCATCAAGGCAACCACCTGCAGAGCTGACAACCAAATGTGTGCCTCTTAAAATCAGACATGTTTCTCTCTTTCTCAGCATTTTTTAGTGGCTGGAAATTATGATCTTTACATTTTTATGGACAACAGAACTTCCATAAATCCATAGCTATTTATCTTAGCTGCTTATCTTTTATTAGTCTTTATCCTGTATCTTCATTTTGAGCAGATGATTGATTACCTGACTTTAGGTTTGAAGCTATCACACTGGAGATTTGCTTGCAAAGCCAGATGTGGAAGAACGTGTTTTCTAGAAAGAGGCTGAAGAAGCAGTGCAAGGTGACAGGGTCTTAGAGGAGCTGCTTCATCCACTCCCCATTCCAGTTGCCTTTCTTTATTGTGTGCAAGAGAGCATCACATTTTGTTTACCCTCTGAGAATCAGGACCAAGTTACCAGTGTCACAGCAGAGAGTCAGTGAGTTTTTACCTCCCCTGTGCATGTACGCTCTCTCGGAGCAAATAATTTTGTTAGTAGAGCCATAACACATGGTGTGATACAGCACAAGAAATTAGACTGTTAAAAAGCATTACATTGAATAAGAAAACCAGCACGAGAGTGTAGTGCAATTCTTCATGTGGATCACATTTATTTGTTTAAATTACTATTTCTTTACAACTTAAAGTCGTTAAGAGAGAGAGAGATGAGGACAGAGAGTTGAAAGAAATAATTCCAGCTGCAAAGAGCCATTGGTGTTCTGTTGGACTCAGGATCTGGTTTTGGAAGACTGCCTGTCAAGCATGAGTACACTTTGCTTTCCTTCAGCTGTGGCACTGCACACGCAATGGGCCCTCTTTGTGCAGAGGGACTGCTACCCACAGTGTCCAGGTCTTGCACACGGACATATAACACAGGACTTATTTTTTTATTATGGGTTAGCTGTGGCAAACACCTATAATCGTGCTATTGACCTTTTCCCTGTGTATCAGACAAAAGGTTGTGTTTGTACATGGTGTAAGCATAACAAGAAAGATTAGGCTACTAATATGCGTGAAAGTCTGTTAGGAATAAGGCTTACTTATGAACCAGAAAGAATTGCTTGCCAATTGTGAAGGTTATCAGGTAACTATAATCTAAGTAGTATGTATCATGAAGACATAGCCATTGCAACTTCTAGGCATGTTTGAGTCTGGCTAAATTTTCCTAGTGAAAATTTAAAAGAATAGTGACACCAGACCAGTCCAAAGTCTTATTTGAGTTGAGAACATGTACCCAGAACTGGCTTATAATAAACGCTTTGGGGTAGGACAAACACTGAACCATGCTTTTCCCTGCCCCAGTCTCCCAAGAAGTCTGTGGTTCTTGAGGTCTGTGGCTGAGAGATCTGGTTTCTGAGTCAAGAGTAGGGTTTGCATTCAATTGTCATACCCCAAATTATTCGCTTCTGGAGGCCTTTAAGGGATCTTATTTTGCTGCTTGTCATCTCGCTTTGCTCTGGACAGGAACCCAGATACTAATTTTCAGTTTCACAGGAAAACACCATTCCCAGTTTCAGATGTTATTCTTTGGGGAGGTCTATATGGTTATATTGTTAACTAAATAGTTACAGACATTTCTTTTTTTCTCTTTGCCTTGCATGGGCAGCAGAAACACCTGCATGAGAAAACCTGGTCCTTTCCAGACTGGTGTGAAAAGGTCTTTTTTGCATATTAGATATGTCAGTTCTTACACCAAGACAACTGCCCCCTTGTATTTATCTCCAGAATTCCAGAATGCTAATTATTATATGACTGCCTCTATCTCTGGCTTTAAAACTGAGGCAGCTTTGTGGCTGTCATAAATCTTCACATCTAGTATTTCTGCAAAATCTGCCTGGAGGATGCAATTTCTTTGCAACTGTCCAACAGGGCTTACCTGTGGCACCAGCAAAACGGGGAGTCACTGACAGCATCAGGAGCAAAAGTAACAAGCTGAAGTGCCTGGGCACTCCATGTTCCTGTTTTCCAAAACCTTGTCCTCCAGAGAAGATTACTGGAAGAAAGCACAGTTTTTCTGTTCATGTCCCACAGTTATTTCACAGAAGCCATCTTTATTCCTGGCTCTGCATTTCCACCATTTAACCATGGCACAGTTACTTTCTGGAGAGACTTACCAGCCAAGTACCACTGCATTTCACCCCATCTGCTGCTCATAACAAGAGCTGGATGGGTCTTGTGTAGATTCCCCAGAGCAGGTCTTGTTTTCAGCGTGGCTGCCCAGACCTGCCTTGTTGTGTACAGTCCCACTGGAGCACACCCAGCACTCACTGATCCCAGAGGCTGCCACTGCAGTCACAGCAGGCCAGGGGCTGGCACAGCTGGCAAATCTGGTTTTGCATGGCCCTTCTCTCAGCAGCTGGGTTCACTGATCTTCCAGGAGATAAAATATCTTCTACAGTGCAAATATCTTCTACACTGCAAATTGACATCTATGGAAGAGAAACCTGTTTGCTTCATGGGCTACAAATGAAAGATAAACTTAACATTTTCCACATACATGTGTTTAACAGAATTATTCCATTCAGAAGACAAAAAAAGGCTTTAGAATTGGTGACACATCCTAATTAGTATTTCGAAAAGTCTAAGGCTGCAAAAAGTTTTTCCTGGAATAGTCTACAGCTACTTTTTTTTGTTTGTTTTCTTTAGTATGAAAAGATAATTTAAATCAGCATTCTCAATAGATAAAACTTTGGGCTCCTCTTTAGCTATAGTACTAAATCTGGGCCTTATTAAATCTGAGCCTGTTGCTATGTAATTTCATAGCAAGCTCATAATGCTACACTACCTATTGATTTTAGAAGTTGGAAGGAAGGAAGGAAGTAGTACCAATGTTTTTCCTTATATCACCTAAACCCTGTGTAAGACCATCAAAATAACAAAACCCCTTTCAATGCCATGTTCTCCAGAGGAAACTAGTGTGCATGGAAAAGACTGATTGAAGATGTGCTCACAACGTGCTGTGTATATTTCCTTTTACTTTACCTCTGACTGTAGCACTGGTGTGAGAGGTAGCAGCTGTCTTTGTGCAAAGAGGGCACTCATGCAATGTGGTCAGTGTCAACAGGCAGCTGCCTGGGCTGCCAGTGCTAATGGCACACTCACTTTAGGGTAAAATGATTTCCCATGGTCATTGATGTTTGCAATGATTAAGAGTAACCCTGGAATGTGGTCCTTTTAAAAAGAGTGTTAGTGTCTTTTCAGGGCACCTCATTTAGGTTCCTGACGTCACTGCCTCTTCAGAGAGGCAGCTTTTGCATCAATAGAGAGGAAAGCCTAAAAGAGCCCAAGAAAAATGCTTGGCAAGAAGAATCTGCACGAGGACAGAGAAGTCGTTATGTGGATAACTGCCAGGTTGCAACAAATCCTGTAAACAGGGATTTCCTAACTGGTTAAGAAACTGAAACAGGTATAAAAACAGCCAGTAATCACAAGATGATCCTCCCTGTGATGTCATATCCCAGAGCAGGGCTTTTTTACTGTAATCGTAAGCTGATTAGATCAAGTTCAAGAACTAATTGCATAACTACTGGGGTACCTGTTGAAATGGAGGCCTGATCTGGACTGATGTTTGTAATAAAGTCATAACCACAGTTAATAATAGGAGTAACAACTGAATGGATAATCTCAGTGATTATTACATTAATCAGTTTCATAGCTGCATTTCTTTCTGTTCCTTTCTATTCAGTCTTTTTTGGTTTCATCGACTCATGTGAACTGAGCCTGCTCATGCTCTTCCTCAGTTCATTGTTACCAAACACTTATATAAACCTAGTTTTCCTCAGGTTACCTGTTTTGTATTTTCTAATCTGGAAGGATTAATTCCTTTGTTTTCCTTTTTTTTTAAACTCTTTGATGGCCATGATGGAGTGTAGTGTATATTGTACTATATACAATTTTACTGTATTGTATTAATGGTAAATAGTGTGGAGACAAAAAGCTTTCTCTGTGCCTTGATAGCAGCATAAGCTGCCACTAAAAAGGACAATGCTATTTATAATCAAGGAGATCCTTACTTGCTCTGCACATCTCTTTACAGCTGTGGAAATAATTGCATGTCTTCTGCTAGGTATCAATGGGTTGTACGTAGGTGTACACGCATCTTCTTACAGCCGTGCTGGCTTCTGTGTGTTTCTGTGTGCAAGAACAGAAAGCTGTTCTGGTGGTCAAAGGTACTGTGTGCTTCATGGCTTCCCTTCGATTCTTGGTATTGTCTTAAAGCAGAAGAGCTCTCAAAACCATAGTTCCTCATTTCTAAAGCCAGGGCTTCAGCAAGGACACCAGGAGCCTCATAAAGGCATTAGGAAGTTGAACTGATTTACTGATTGAGAGATTTGTGAAAGTAAAGAACCTTAGGTAAATGGTATGCTCGTCTCTGTCTCAAAAGGAAAGGCGAGATCAGCTACTGTGCTCTAATACCATACCAGTGCAGGTGGCATTGCATCTCCTGTCCTTCCTTGAACTGGTATGAACTGTAAGGACTGTGATGGTACTATGTTGTCCTAGTAGGCTTCATTATCATCTTGTTTACTGGGGGCTTCTAGTTAGCAAGTCTAGAAACAGCTTCTAGAAACAGCTTTCAAAATATTTTAAAATATTTTAAAATATCAAAACCTGCTTTAAAACAGGTTTGAAAAGGGTGGAGGCAATGGAAATGAACAGGGGAGAAGCTTGGGTGGAGACGAGAGGCTGGAATGAGTAGGTGGTGATCGCAGCAATGTAGAACCACACGATGCTTTGAGAGGACATAGGTCCATGTGGTGATTCAAGATCCTTCATTCTTCCTCTGCCATTTGGCTTTCAGAGTTAAAAGGCAGTGGCAGACTCTCCTCAGGAAGTACCTTTCTAGTTTGCACTCAGAAAACAGATAATTATGAAGAAGTGTGTTCTTTGATTTCTGAATAGGATTTCTGTTTACACATTTCCTTGGGCTGAGCTGAGTAACGCCTTCTCACCATTTAAGAAAATGAGCTAAGCATTGCCTTTTCCCATGCTTATAGTCTCCCACACTTTGAAATTATTGTACCTTAGAATTTTTGATCATCCTTGATAAGGACCATATTTTACTCTATATCCTGCTTACTGTTGCACAATTGTGTGTTGTGTTTATGATCAAAGTATACTTAGCTTGACACTAAACATTAACCACAAATTGAATATCAATAAACCTGTGTTGACAGTACTATTATTTGCTATTTGGACATTCAAATAATTCATAAATAACAGATATTGATAATTCAATTATTCAGTTATTATAACTATTGGTAATTAATCAATAGAGAAGATTGATAACAAATGTTTACTCATTATAATAACTGCTTCAGGATTTTTTGAGGTATTTTTTTGATGTGCTGTTGTGGTTTAGAAATGGTACTTCCCAATTTAGTGGTCTCACTAAGACTCTCCCAAGTGCCACTTACTTCTCCTGCTGGGTGGGCTGGAGAGGAGACTTGGAGTTAAAAAATGGTAAAAATTATGGGTTGAGATAAGAACAATTTACTGGAAACAGCAATGAGATAAGAAAGGAAGCAGTAACAGCAACAATATTAATGAAGAGACTCCCTTCATCTCCAGGGACACGGGGCAAAGGTACAGCTTCTCATGTTTGGTATTTTGTTATGAAAAATATATTTAAATACATTTTTGTTCATTGAATCCCAATACATTTTTTCCACCTCAGTACCTGTCTTGGTTGTTCGGGTTTCAACAAAAACAGCAGCATCTGCAGTTCATCCAGTTATGCATTATGCAGTGTGACTGATATCTGTCATTAGGGATTCGTTCTTTCTCTGCCCTTTGAGCAGAGACATGTTTTGTTTTATGCATCTGTCTGTCTTACCAATGGACATAGATGAATGCCACTGGGGTGATTGGTACAATAAAAGCACAATGCAATAAGGCCTATGGTATGTCTTGGTCACTGTGGAGGCTTTGAACACCTGGAGTACTGCCAGGGAAATCCCTGCCCATAGGCAAGATTCTCAGGTTGAGGTCCTTCATCAGTGATGCTCTCTGGAGCTTTGGGCAACATTTTTGCTGAATGGAGGATACTGATTACCTTGTAGATAAGGACCAAGAACCCAGATGTAATTTGCTTATTATGTGGCAGGCCAATGTAAAGTAGAGAGGCTAGATTTGAGTGGCTGTATAGTTTGCACTGCTGAGAAGATACATGAGAATATCGCCCTGGGACAATGGCTCCTCTTTTGGGCACCTCAGCAGGAGACAATAAAGTAGTGCTGCAGTAAGTAGCCAGTGAGGGTTAAAAAAAATATTTACTCCCAAATTTTGGTGCTATTGTTTGCATCGTATTCTGCAGTTAAATCAACAATAGTTCTGAATATTTTCCTGACAAAGGTGCTCATCTTTTCTTACTTGTTTAGGACCAATCTTGACCAAGAATGCCTTGTCAGAGGCATTTCTGAGTCAAAATAATTATGCTTAAGGAAACAACAAGTTTTATCTAAGCTTTTAAAACAATTTTGTTTCTGTTCCCTTATTGGGTGAACAGTTTCTGAAGAAAGAAAATTTGTGAGTGTTGATTTGGTGGTTCAGCTCTTTCTGGTATTGATTTTGTTCCCACTCCTGTTTTCTTTGAATTCCAAAGCATTTGTGTGTACTGCTTGCAGCCTGTTTCCTAATCTGTTTCTATGATGTTTACTTCTGCTAATGGTTTCTTTAGATGCTCTAACTACCCTCTGTATCTGCATCAACAGTATTGATGTCTGACCAAGACTTAGTTTTGGCTGGTTTATTTTTAAAAGGAAATGAAATAACCTTCTTAAAGATCTTAGCTAGCGATAGAGCTGAGATTGCACCACATTATCACCCCAAGATGGTCAAAGAAAATCGGACTGTTTGATAATACCTCTTTTCCAAAAATATACAACATTTTGGGTCTTACTGGCTGATTATGTGAGGGTGGGAACAGTGAAAGAGTGGCAATGCTTTTAAAAAGTCTCAAAAGGGTATGCCTACGGAAATGCATGATTTGTAGTTAAGCTGTGCATAGGCTTCTCTGCATTACATGGTGTTGCTTTTTGTGTTGTTTCATTTTGATGATTGTATTGTGATGGTGCCTGGAGACTTTATGTATGGATTTAGGCCTTGTTCCACAGACACTGTACCTAACTCTTCCAAGGAACTTACAGTCTTATTTCATATGTGTCAAAGAAGGAGATTTGGAGTGGTTTTGGAGACAGCACCCAGCTATCTGGTAATTGATCCCTTGGGCTGGTGTACCATCTAAAGTTGTCCTATCACTTCTTTCCCTGATAGCCAACCCTGGCAGGGAAATGGCTTAGTTGTTTTCCGTGGACTATAATTGGCATGACATGATTATCCTGTTTTCTGCCTTCCAGCATAAACATGGAAATTATATGGCAGCACTTCCATATTACACCTTACAGGTTCACCTCAGCTGGTCCTCATCTCTTGAAGCAGGATGAAATTTAGCTTGTCTGTCACTGTTTCATACATTTCTGAATACTAGAACAGTCTGAAGTGAGTTACCTAAAAAATTTATAAAATCTCTCTTGCTAGAGCTAATCCTCTAAGAGCTGGAGCAGTCTTCTAATTTTTGCCTCCATTCACACAGAGACACAGATCATTATCCTCTTTGTATCAATCATTTGGACATTACAGAACTGATTATTTTTGTTGTTGTTTAATTAGCAAACTCGAATCTTACAGTTCTTTCTCATATGCCAGGCTGCCTAAGTCAATCCTCTTCAATTTGGGTATGTTTCATAGCTGGTAAGAGTTAAAGCATTTTATGGTGGAGGGAGGAAAAGAGTGGAAGAGGATACAACATGGAAGACACTGAGTGAGCATCCACATGTTCCTCTCCAGAGCTAAAAGTGTGTGTAAAAACATCTCAGTGCTAAATCTCATCATCTGCACTGACATTTAACATTGTGTATTTGGGATCTGGTCCAAAATGTAATTAAATTTGTGTTGTTTATGTAAGTTGCCAGATGCATCCTGCAACCTTTTAGTTCTGGGGTATAATTTGTTATTCTTCGTGCAGTGTCCTGCCTTTAATTGCTTGTTTTCAGAGTCAAATATCTTTGTCTCTATCTATATTCTTTTCTTAGGCTGTGTTGAGACTGAGATCTCATTGGTTGCTAACCTAGTTGGTGTTAAATGTGGATCATCAGATTGTGGGACTCTGGTTTTGCTCTTATTAAGGGTGAGCAGCCTTGCTAAAGACTGGGCTAACCTCTCAGGCTGGTATAGGTCTATTGTGTTCAGAGAGGATGAAGAACTGAAGCTACCACAGCTCTATCTAGATAAGAGTGTAAGTCACAAGTTTAGCACTTTGAAAATAATGAATGCCTTTCTTCTAAACCACGAGTCAGAGCTCATGTGTACATCAAAGAGATATCCCAGATCATAAATGAACAAATTCTCTAAAACAAACATACATCATTAGTGCATAACTTGCAGTTGCTGAAGATACAGCCTGCTCCTCTGGTACCACTAACTATGCAAAGTTCTTTTTCAAATGTTAAAAATCAAGGAAAGAGTTTTTGAAAATAGCATGTGGGAGACAGCTAAACAAATAGTTTCATTACCAATTAAATTGTTATCAACAGAGGTATTGCATATGTTCTGCATTTTAAAATTACAAATGCAGATGTCTCTTATTATTGCGTGTAATGTCAGGATATTTTTTAACATTATTGCAAAGTTAAAGTAATTTCTTACCTACTAAGGGCAGTAAGGGTGAAACAATCAAGTGCATGCTGAAAAACTGGAAGATGTTTCATGTTCAGACAGTATCAGAAGACTTGAAAGATAAATCATACATACCCTGATTGCATAAGTTGCTTTAAGCAACACCTAGTCATTGCAGCATGGCTTACCCCACAAGTTTAAAGAAAATGTGGAAGGAGAACCAAGAGACTGGTAGAGAAAGAATAATATAATTATTGATCAGACTCTCTTCCTGGGTCACACCCAAGCAGATTACAAAAGTGGAAAGGATAGTTATCGCTGTGTTATTGGTGGGGAAATGCAGATGGAGAAGCAAGAGATATTTAAATGAAACCAATTGCCCTGAGTGACTTAGCGGTCTGTGACAGAGCTGGGAATAGAACCAACCTGTAATGAGACCTTTTCCACCTGGTTATCCAATTGGTCATGCTGTCTTACAGCATGTATGTATGTATGTATGTATGTACAGTACCAAACTGCTTACTATTATACCCAAATCTGACCTGTACTGTGAACACTCAAGTTTTTAGAGCTGGAGACATTGGAGACAGCTGTAGTCACTCAGCAGACAAAAGAAATATCCATTCCCTAGAAAGGACATCAGATTTGCTCAAAATGGGAGGGCTGGAAAGGGTAGATGACAGTGTAGAGAGACAGAGCCCCAGCATTCTTCACTACATTGTCAGGGTCAGGGTCTCAGCTCATTACCACAGGTTCACGAGGCATTACTCATTTACAGTCTTAGGAGCAAATGCCCTGCATTGCTCCCTGTGAAAAAAATCAATGATCTCCTTATCCTCTTATCTCCAGAGAGATTCCTAACCACCACCAAATTCTCCACATATATCAGACTGACACACAAAGGGAACATTAGTTGCACAGATATCCGAGTACCCAACTTGCCTCTCACCTGGCAACCCACAGGACACAATTCACCCACACCATGTGGCAGAGCCCAGCACACAGAGCAGCCTGGTCTAGCGGGAGGTTCCCCTGCCCACAACAGGGGGTTGGAACTAGGTGGTCTTTAAGATCCCTTCCAACCCAGACCCTTCTACGATTCTGTGATAGCTGTGCCCACCCAGACAGGTCTGGAGACAAAACAAACCCAAAGCAACTGCTGTGTATTAAGATTTAATGCCATACTTGTAGCTCACTGTGCAACCTTCTATGTCATTACCACCTTTCTCAGAAATTAGGATTTTCTTCTCTATCAGGGCTCAGAGTTTAAATCCCAATAAAATAAAAGTGCACTGCTATTTTTGCATATTGTTTTTCATGGTGAAGGTATGTGATCACAAGTTGGGTGAGACAGGCAGCTCATTACATGGACTGGATTACAGATATGTGGGGACCGCACGCCAGATGGGGAAGGTGGTTTAAAAAGTATTTTACTCATGAAAAAGGTTCTCTTAAAATTTTTCTTCTCCATCACAGAAATCTCTTGATTTGCAACCAACAGGGCAGGTACTGATAATGGGTTTGTTAAGTCGAACTAACTCTGTGTACTCTTTTCTTGCCAATTGTCTTTATTGCAGCAGTTTATTTGAATCTCCATTCATGACCTGAGCTCCCACTTGCAGGAGGTAACAAATAGTAGTGAATGGTTTTGAATAAAGACCTGTCAGAATAATTATTGAAACACCTCCTTTTTGCAATTTTCTGTATTCATGCAGTGCTATAAGGCTATGCTTTAAGATATTTGTAGTAATTTGTTAGTTACAACATATCTTTTCAAATCCAGTTAGCCAAACCGATTGCTACATAAGCCTGTCCTTGCCCACTGCTTCCCCGGAGACTGTTCGGACCAAAACCATTAGGAACTGCAAAGATCCAGTGTGGAATGAAACATTTTGCTTCAGGATCCAGAGCCAAGTAAAGGTAATATGCAGAGTGCATTTGTTCTTCTTTGGGGCCAGAGGTATCATGGTGTGATCAATAGGTAGGGCAAAACAAAACTATAAATAAATATGTGTGAAGGACTACAAGGATACTGGTAAGGGGATTTGGAATAAAATGTAGCAGCAAAATTAAATTTAATTTTCTGATATGTAAAAATTGACCAAGATATTTCATAACCATTCCTATAGTGTTCTGTCACTTTTCACTTTTTCCTTTCCTTTTTTGATCATGGCTTTTCAGTAATAAATGTGAAAATTTCAGAGTAAATTCAATAGTGTAAAAGATATGTATGAGCTAGGTAGTGAAGCCATCACAGGGCTGTACTTTTTTATTATTCCTTTGTAATGACCAGAAATAAAAAAAAAGGTCACAAAGCAACAGTTGAAGTTTGCAAAAGAGAACTTGATGAACTTTTATCATGATGATAAATGTTAAAGCTTAAGAAGATTTGCAAGTCCCACTATCCTTTTCCTCCAAAAGACAGCATCAACATCAGGGTCTAGGAGTCCACAAAGATCATTGGTAGGCTAAGTAAACCAAGCTTACTTCACACCAGGGGCAATCAATCTCTGCTTTACAGCTTGCATTGTTCATTTCCTAGTGCTGGTGCCCAATTAGGACTCTCAAAGAGGGAAATCAGCAGGCCAGTCCCCTGGCTCTCTCAAGAATTCCTAAACTCCTCCAAAAGAGCATTTGGAATAGCTCAATGTGTTCCTACACCACAGGGTCTCCAGCGAACAATCCCTCTTGCCTTTGACTGCAGAAGTGGCCCGTGATACATATTCTCAGGCTTTCTTCCACAGTTAGGTGGTACTGGCCCTGTTTGGTAGCTTTCAGCTTTCACATCTGCCCATTTGTGGCCTACAGTGCTTTTCCTACAAACCTAAAAAAAATTCCAACTTCTTTCAAAATGCTAGTGAGGTGCAACTTCATGAAGCCCTGAAGGTTTAACAGAGAGGTGAAAGGCAAAGGACAAACATTGCAGCATGGGAACAGACACCCACTGATCTGCAACTCTTGCACACTAGCACCTGCTCTTCCTGAAAGATTTTTCAAAACTGCAATACCACATAGAAGAGCTAAAAAAAATATCTTGGCCATGGAAGCTGCTTGAACTAGTTCTTCAGGAGTAGTGCTTGGGAAGACCTTATGTTTACTTTCAGTAAAGTTGCAGCAGGAGACAAGACATGTGGCATTAGCTGGAGTAGTTTTCAGCATGTGGCAAGAGCAGCATGGTGGTGGTGGCTGTGGCTTGAGTGTAGGCTGCAAAAACATATCCTAGGGATCTGGGACAACCAAAGCTCAGCAGTTAAGATAAGACTCTTGCAGGTTTCTCTGTACATGCTGTAATTCCTGTGCTCATTACCCTCTGAGCAGAACCAGAGTTTGCTTATCTGGTTATTTTCTTCTTTCCTGTCATGTGTTTTGCTGAGGTATTAATCTTCCCAAATTATGGTAGCCAAGCTCAGGAAAATCATATAATACACTGTCACTGTGGAAGAAAAGTGACAGGGCATGTTTGTGCTTGTTTTTCCCAGGAACAGCAGTGTTTACTGACAGGCATTTGTTTTGATGAGTGTCTGACAAACAGTTGTCTAAAGGGTTTCCCCTGCTTGTGCTGTAAGCACAATTCCCACAGCTCCAGGAGGGTGAGCCTTCCCAGAGCTGGTGGCACACAGCCCTGCCAAAGGCTGTCTCTGCTCGTTACCTGGCTCCTAGTGATGCTGCCCTCATATTCTCTGTCAGGAGTGTTAGAAACAGTGAACTGCCCAGACACCTCTGGCTGCTTCCCATACAGCATGCCAGGGGCACAGCCAGAGATCTCCCTTGACCAGCCAGCACCCTGTGCATGCCTCTCATGGCCAGCTGGGACTGCGAATCAATGGGTCACTCAGAAAACAAGTCAGTCATTTAAGCCAGATAAGGATATCCTATTGCAGTATCACAGCTAGGAAAACTCATCTGCTCTTCAGTTGCAAGCCTGCCTTCTATTAACTGCACACTATTGCTTTTCAGCATATCATCTCCATCACCTTCCATAATCCTTTACAGGCTATTTATGGCTGGCCTACAAACCAAGGTGCTGTGGCTGCTTGTGTCTGCCCCTTGACAGGATGTTTCTATTTGCAAGTGTCATGGACAGGGCTGACCACAATGTAATGCTTTTACATAGGTGGCCTTAAAGGTCAGCAGCATTTCTGTCTTCTGGCAGTAAATTGCAAACTCAAGGTTATTTGCCGTCTCTGCCTTGGTAGTTTCTTGCAGGATGATAGATGTCAAAATTAAATGGTTGGATTCTGGAGTGGCTTCCTTTCAGTGTATTTGTCTAGTCAGTCACTTATCACATTTAGGTATGGGTCTTTCTGAGATACACTATGAACTTCTAAGACAACAATGTTCATGTGCTCACTCTCTTTTATCCATGTGTTTGTGTGTGAGACCATAAGCCTAACTGTGTACTTTTAATAAGCAACAAGCCTCTTAGCAAGTTTCAGTTAAATCTGATGCATAAGTAAGAATGTGAGATAAGCGCTCCCTGTAATTTACATGAAAATGAGCTGCTGAATATATTGAGGGAGGCCTGAATTATTGCCCCACTGAGTTAAGGTTCACTTGCTCAGCACTCTGGGAGGCATCTCTGAGCCAGCACATGTCGAGCTACTAATCAGGCACAGGAGGGGCTGTTACCATCTCCTCTCCATCCAAACAGGATGGTGAGAGAGGAGGGAGAGGAGGAGATTTATACAGTGGTATTTGTGCAATTTAACAGAAGCATATTGCCTTCTGTAGATTCCATGGTCATTATCTGCATGTGATCTGTTTAACAATTTACAGGATAAAATTATGCAACCACGAAGTAATAATATGGTACATCTTTAATATCTTTTAATTGCTGCTTATATCCAAGGATTTTCATTCTACCAATAACAACAAAGTCCTGACAACTAGCTGGTTTCCTACAATTCAGGAAAAAGTGGTGACCTCAAACCAAATTGGAGGCTAAATATGGTTTTCAATATTCAGTGATTCTACTAGCTTTTGTCATTTAAATTACTCTGCAGGAAAACTAAACAACAAACTCAACTCTGTGGTAGGTTCAGAATATCTTTCTTCATCTCTGTGTGGATGCAAAGGTTCTGCATGCTTTCCCACTTCTCCTCATGCTTTCTTTGTTTTCCTTAACATGCTGAGCACATCATTTTATGTGTAAGGTCTCAGCATGGTATCCTAATTACGAACCTCTGTTCACAGAATATTCTTGAGATGAAAGTCTATGATGAAAATACAGTCACTAAAGATGACCTCCTTTTCACTGTTCTCTTTGATGTTGCTAAAATCCAGCTTGGAGAAACAGTTCACTTGACATTTCAACTAAATCCAAAGGTGAGTGATAAAACTGCCCTAGTCACAGGAAGAAAATACATTGTTTTTATATTACCTCATAAATAAGTTCTCGTAAAGCAATTGTAGGTAGGAAAGTTTGTTTCCTCTTGGTATGCTGGTATGTGCTTCATATACCCTGTGAAGAACCTTCCAAACCTCAATCAGCAAAGTGGACAGGGGCATGACCCTGAAGGCTTTTGCTAGCTCATCAAATCACTTAGAAGGTATTTTTTCTGACACCAGAGTTGCCTTTTTTCCTCTTTTTTGACTCTATTGCTCAAATAGGTTTTGTTGGAAATACAAAACTTCATCAGCATTGCACAAAGTTTCTTTGTTAGAATTTCTTTTCCTGGCACAAGCACTTGTGAACTGGCACAAATGTTGCAGTGTCCCTTAAAAACTGATTCCTTGCCCTGTTATTCTTTTGAATACATGTCAAAATAATCCAAAGATCCATACTGAGGTGCTAAAACCAGCTGATGGCCAGTTGCTCAAACTATTTCATTGTTTCAGAGTGCCTGAACACTTACATGATGACTTCAACATGGGATGTGGGTATTCAATTTAGATACTTCTATAGATTTGCCATTTCACTGACTTTTCTTATACAGCACATATGGGTATTCAGCTGCACAGTGATTTTGGCAGGCATTTTGCCTTAACTTCTCTGGGCACTGGTCACTGTGTTGTCCGTGTTATAAGAGTCCTTTTGATCAGAAGAATTGAGAATGCCCTCTTCTATTCAGCAGTATCCCTCTTCAGATAACATTACCCAGTAAAAAGCCAAGGCTTTGGACAGTTTTAAGCCAACACTTACTGCTGCAGGACTGCCTGCCCTTCTACTCTGCCTCACCACCAAACACAACAGGGCAGTTTGGCCTGAGGACTGGTGGTTAACAAAGGAGGGAGAACACTTTCAAAATCACTCTAACTCAAATGTTTTAACTCCTTACACTATACCCTGGAGCAGGAAGGAAATTTGATTTGATTGAAGAACTCTTTCAGGAGCCAGAATAATAATAGACAACTGTAGCTAATGAGAAAGAAAATTAATTCAGATGCTTATAATAAATTAATTTTTTACAGACGCAGGAGATGCTAGAAGTTGAGTTTACATCGGAGAGCATGTAAGTAACACCCACAAGGAAGTGCCCCTTTGCAAGCAGTCAAACATATGCTAGCATTTAGTATAATAAAGTTTAAAATACTCAGCATGGCTGCTGTTGAAGTTAGTTGCATATTGGCTAAAACTCAGTATTCCTTATCTACCAAGAATCATCCTAGTTATTAATTTAACCTATTGTTTGCTGAATGAGGGAGAATAGTAAGAATTGCCGTCATCACACTTATTACAAGTATTCTTTACCATTATGACTTTAAAAAAAGGAAAAACACCTTTCAGATGTGTCCCTAAATTAAAAATCAGTGACATGTTTGAGACCATGCTGGACAAGACAAACTTCAAGGAAGTTATTGATGTTCATATAAGGATGTATTGAGGCGATACTACTTCTGATTACATTTTTTTTCTCTTTCAGTCCAGTCCCTCCTGAAAAGCTTGTGACTAATGGCGTATTAGTGGTAATTTTAAACTATTGCTCTTCTGTCTTTGTTTTCATGATAGTGATAGGCATGGTGAATCTGGCAGGTGTCCCAACACCTCACTGCAGGCAAGGCTGAAAGGGAGGGAGGTGAGGCTCAGGGGTAGACATCCTGCTGCGATGCTCCCTGTGGGAGGATGTGTTAGGAGAGAATGTGCACACTCATTTGGGATACCCAGAGACCTGTTCACCACCACAGGCTGATATCAAACCTAGTGACAAAGCCTGAAGTGGTCTTTCATTGACTCACTGCTGCTCTGTCATTCCTTTGGGGAGCTACTTTTGTGACTCCCTCAGTGCCATCCTGTTCTCCCCACTTCCACAGGATGATATGGAAATTGCTTTCTCTAAGTAATGAGGAGGTAACACTTGACTGTCCAGCTTCACCAAAGCAGGGAAGCAAGGACATCCCTGTGATTTGGCACACCCAACAGTTTACCCTCTGGAGGTCTCAGCACACTCCCATTTGCCCCCCTGTTACTTCCATTCTCTTCCCAGTCCTGTCCAAAACCACCACAACAATTTTTCTTTCAGTTGAAACCTGTCACATTTTCTCCTATCAGCCTAACAAACAGAGGGTGCATTGTTTTCCAGACCCCAGGGATTCAGGTGACCAAAGACAGATAGCAATGAAGGGACTTTGATTTGGCATGTTTTATATATCTTAACCTCTCATTTTTCATCCCTGCTACAGTCTCGTGAAATTTCCTGCTTGGAAGTCCTGGTGGACAACAGATGGACAAAAAAAGAACCTTCAGGTTAGACTTCAAACTAGAAGCAAAACCCCCTTACTTTATGGTTAACTGAGTTTTCTTGGTTGCTTGTTTGCTTTGGGGTTTTGTTGCTTGTTTGCTTTTGGTTTGATGGTTTTTAAGAAATATTTTTGTTTTAGTTTGTTTAGCTTGTTTTGATTTTTTTGTTTGGATTTTTTGTCTGTGTGTTGTTTGTTTTGTTTTGTCATTTTCCTACTTTTTTCTTACAATTAAAGCACAGGAGCTGGATAGTTAGGAGTGTACATGCAGGTTCACAGATCAAACAGTTATAGTCTGTGCTAACTAGCTATAAAAACTGGGCTTTGAATTTAAAGGAATGAATTTTATAAATGCTGTAAAGTAGAAGAAAATACATATTTCTATTTCAACTTAGGTTTTGTCCAATTTGCCTGTATGTCTGAGTTTTTAAAACATCTACTGCAGCTGTATAAGATTTTTAGTGTTTTGTGCTTTGTTTTTGATTTGCTTCTTTACTTTTCTTCTCCTATTTCTTGTACTGTTCCCTTGCTGGATAAGTAGCATTTGGAAGCTTTTAAGCATTGTTAAAGGATTTATATATAAACTTCTGAAAGACCATTTAATGTTCCATCTCTAGGATCATAGTCATTAACTTCTCTGTATATTTTTCATGTTTGGATTTTTTTTTCAGAAAAAGACTTCTTGTTTTCAGTGAAGGGATCATATGAGAAGAGCCAGATCCTGTCGCTGGGCTCTTTCTGGCATCCTCTGAAGCCCCTGAACTTCCATTACACCAAGTACAGATTGTCCGAGCTGTGCATGGCTCTAGCAGAGAAGAAACCTCATTTCTGTTCGGTATGTGATCACTAGCTGGAGTAAGCACAGTAAACTCATGGTTTTCTACACTTGACTGAGGAAAATGACAAGAGTTTGTATTTTCAATAAAGAGCTGTCTTTCATGAACTTCAGCTCTGAAACAGCATTGTAACCCCTAAGCCATACAAATATTAGAGGCCAACTTGATAACTGCTGGACAGGGACCCCATTTGAAAAAAGTACATTGGAGACAGTGTTTTTGTATGGTTTATACATTAAATATTTCTCTACATTATTATTTTTTCAGAGTACTTCAGGTGAAGACAAAAAAGACTGCCATGCATCCCTTGCTATTCCTCTGGATTCACTTCCATTCAGTGAGAAAGTGGCAGTAGCAAAGGTGATTGATACCAACTAAGAATAAATGTCAAGCTATAGACCAAAGATCAATGGGCATGAGTTAATTAGATCAGTGTGAAGTAGGGGTTTAGATATATAACTGTTAGTGCCCTTATCTTCCTAACAATTCCTAACACCATGGACCTGTACATTTTCATATGAACCTAGCAGAACAAAAAAATCACAGCCAAACATATGACAAAGGGATTTCTGTGACCACCTCAGGGACTAAAGCAGATCAGAGCAAATGCATATGATGAGGCAGGATGGAGTACACTGGCAGAGCTGTGTTGGGTTTTACTGTATATTGCTCTCTGTATCTTTAGTATAAAACAAGATAAAGAAAATAAAGTGGACTTGGAGGAGTTTTAAGACTTTGATGGATTTTCTGATGATTATGGCTTTGTGGCTCAATGTGACTTTTAGAAAAAGAGAAGGGCTTCAGAGCTGATAGTAAAGAAAGAATGTAAGATGATCTCCAGTGTTTATATTGTGGGTTTTTTTCCTAGGATGAGACCATCAACTTACATGTGAAGTCAAATGACTGGTAAGAAATTCTGTCCTAGGGTTTTGTGGTCGTGGAAAAAAAAATGCTTTTTTGCCTTCTAGCCTATTTCTGTAACTAAGGGAGAAAGTATTTAGTCAATGATTATATTTACCTCTTCACCTATGTTCATTATCCATGTCCAGAAGGCGGTTAACTGTGCTAGGTGAAATTTCCTGTTATACTGCTAGACAGAAGTTCAGTTTAGATGGGGAGAATAATGTTTTCTGGTTGCAACATATGTAGAGCTATGTATTAAGAAAAAGACATCTTTCCTTACTTGTAAAAAATACAGAGTATTTATATTTATAAAATCTGGCAGTCCTGAGGCACGAAATCCTAAATATTCCACTGTTTATAGTATCCATATATGGATTGCAGTATTTATGTTGGACACTTCCTGAAAAACAGTGTAGTAATAAAGAATATTTCTTTCTGTAAGATTTTGCTACTTTGCTGTTCATCAGCCTTTTCTCTACCTTATCTATACCATCTCTGATGTGCTTTTGTGGGGCCACAGCACCAGCTTTTCTAGGCCTCATAATAATGTAGCAACTTGTAAGCAAGCATCCAGATATTAATTTTAAGTGATTGTGCACACCCTGTTTAACCATGGACTTTGTTTGAGGTCCAGAAACTTAGATGTTCGCTTGGAGTTTGATCTATGTACAGAGGAGAAAAATTTCCTACCGAAAAGGAAGAAGTTTGTGGCTTCTGCTCTGAAAAAAGCACTACATTTAGAGCAAGACCTAGAAGATCACGAGGTATGGGGAGCACTACAGGGCCTGTAACATGCTGTGTAACAGGAATATGTTATTCTCATAGCCTTTTGCATATTGTTCCTAAACTAGCCCTGATACATTCACTACACCATGTAAAGCATTGAGGAATGCTTTTCTACATTTTCTATTTTAGATGAAGAGCCAGTATCAAACCCTCTCAATACACATTTTCCCTGAAAACATAATGCCATAAATCAGAATTTTTTTTCTCTATTTCTTTTTCATCTGTGCATTATGGACCTGAATAGTCTGACTGTTTTAGCTGATCATTTAGTCACCAAGACTAAATACCTCATAAGGTATTTTATCAGATTTTTGGAGGGAGACAATCTAACAGTTAAAGTGATGCATAATACCGGCTGATGGGAAGGCGTCTTATTTTAGACTCTCTCCTCTGGTGCTCATAATTTCAGCTGTAGTTCCTCAAATAGAATAAAGACATTCAGCATTTTTTCTCTAATCTGCTTGTCTGAGCTAGGGTTTCTATTTGTTAATGTCCATGCTAGCATGGGGATGGTTGGTGCTTTAGGGAAGGAGCATGGTCGGTGATCAGGAACTTGAGAAATGAAGAACCAACTTGAGAGCTGGTTAATTTTTTTCACCTGTGTTTTCTCCTTTGTCCAGGACAGGTGGACCAAAGGCATATTAGGTTATATATGACAGCATGGTTATAAATTAAGCCCCTGCTCACAAACTGATCATATTACTACATTGTTTCTCATTGGCTCAATAGTTTCAATCAAAAAACCCCAGAAGTTTCTTAAGTATAAGAATTTTTAGGAGAAGTACTTCCAACTATTATTTTCAGATTTTCCAGCAAGGGAATATTTCCTTATAGTCAGGTAATCCAGATTGGAATACTTTGTTTGGCCTGAAGTGTTTGATTTGAATCAGGAAACTGTTGAGTATTTCTTTGATGCAATTGCTTGGAAATGTGTGCAGAAAATGTCAATGGGCTCCTCTTCTCTCAGTGGGTTTCTTAGAGAAATTTGTCTTCCTGTAACACAATTTAGATTTCCATACAATTAGGCTTCATCACTGCAATTATATATTCTAGGTACTTTGTAGGAAATGTAATCTAGCCAATATGCTTGACTTACAGAGAGGCTGAGCTCTGCTCATTATCAAAATAGACCTCTCAAGAGAAGATGCTTTGCTAAGGAAAATGCAGTCTAATATTGAAATTCCTTGAAATAATAAGTTTTGGTAAGCTAGCATGTAAAAATTTACCATCAAAAATGATTGATTTTGATCAAAATCCTCAAAATACACAGTTTTCATTTTTTTTCATCCCTGCTTGGGGAAATGGTGAAGTGTTGGAATTTTTTCTGGGACTGATATACTACATTTCACTAAGCTCTGATCACTCATGCTGGTAAACAAAGTGCTGCTTACCACTGCTGTGTTGATGATTAAACAGGTACCAGTTGTAGCAGTGATGACAACAGGAGGTGGCACCCGGGCACTGACATCTCTGTTAGGCAACCTGTTGGGTCTTCAAAAGCTGGGTCTCTTGGATGCTATTTCATACATCACCGGGTCATCTGGTTCAACATGGTAAGGAGATCCTGAAAGAAGACATCACTCATCACCTCTCTAGCCTGCTGTGAGATATTTATTCTCTTCATTTTTGTAAAAAAAGGCATCAGCTTCAGTCTTGAGCATTTTTATTGCTGCATTAGGAGCACATTGCCCAGCCAGTGAATGGACTAAGTGCGGATTTGTTTCACCTCTAGGCTCTTTCCTACTGAGTCACTGGGGTGCAAATCACAGCCTTGTGCATAAACCTTCATAGCAAGGAGGGGCTTTCTTCAAGTCCTCAAGTATCACTAGTGATTTGGGAAACTCCTCTAAATCAAAAGGTCTTTTCAATAATATACTAAGCCCAAAAGATGCATTTAAAGAAACTCAGCTAGTTCATTTGATGTGGACCATAAATCTAAGTCTAAAAAGTGAAAGTTTTTCCTGCATATGACAATGCACTTCCTTTCTTTTCCCCAGGACTTTGTCACATTTGTATCAGAGTGCTGACTGGTCACACAAGGATCTATCAAGACCGATTGGTGAAGTCCGCAGACATATGACCAAGTGCAAACTAAGCTGCTTTTCCCTGGACAGCATGAAATACTATGCAAAGGAGCTAAAACTGCGGAAGCAAGAGGGATACCAGATCTCTAGTGTTGATTTTTGGGGGCTTCTGCTGGAAAAAGCGTTAGACGATGGGGTAGTGTTTTCCCCATATTTTCTCTAACAGCTACTGAATACTATTGTATGGAAAATGAAGCTCCAGGGACAGTTGCCTGAGAGCATGCCAGTGTTATCCAGCAGATGATTTCTGCTGATTAACAATGGGGTTTTAGAATTGTTAAGCTTGGAAAGGCCTCTGTGTCCAACCACTAACCTATCATTATCATGTTCACCACTAACCTATGTTAGTGGTGAACTAACCTGAACTAGATGTGCCACATCTACACAAATTTCAAACACTTTCACCTCCTTGGGGAACATTCCTCCTTGGGTGGAATGACCCTCCTTGGGTTATTCCACCACCTCAGCTTGGGGAAAGCTGACTAGCTTTCCAGTGAATAAATTTTTCCTAATATTCAATTTAAACCTCTTTGGGCACTATTCTAGTCCATTTCCTCTTGTCTTATCACTTGTTACTTGGAAGAAGACACCAATCCCCACTTATCTACTACTTCCTTTCAGGAAGTTGTAAAGAGTGACAAGGTTTCCCCTGAGCCTTCTTTTCTCCAGGCTACACAGTGCCAGCTCCTTCAGCTGCTCCTTGTAAGACTTTTTCTCTAGACACTTTCCCAGCTCCATTGTCTTTGCTCCATGTCCTTCTCTGGACATGCTCTAGCACCTCAATGTCTTTCTTATAGTGAGGGGTCCAAAACTGGACAGAACATATGAGGTGTAGCCTCACCAGAGCTGAGTACATGGGGACGATCACTGCCCTGGTCCTACTACTGTTGCTGACATAGGCCAGGATGCCATTGGCCTTCTTGGCCACCTGGACACACACACACACACACACACACTGGATCACGTTCAGCTGCTGTCAGCCAGCACCCCCAGGTCCTTTCCTGCTGGGCAGCTTTCCACACCCCCTTACCCCAGCCTGTAGTGCTGCATGGGGTTGTTGTGATCCAAGTGCAGGACCTGACACTTGGCCTTGTATGAACCTTATATGATTGGCCTTGGCCCATTGATCCAGCCTGTCCAGATCCCCCTGGAGAGCCTTCCTGCTCCCCCGCAGATAGACAACTACCACCAAACTTAGTGTCGTCTGCAAACTTGTTTAAAGCTTTGTCCCCACATATCTCTTAATGCATAATTAGCAGCACTAGGGGCTTCTGTAGAAAACCTATCTCTCCTTCTACAAGTATGAGTATCTGAGTACCTAACTA
This sequence comes from Onychostruthus taczanowskii, assembly GCF_017590055.1. Lineage (NCBI taxonomy): Eukaryota > Metazoa > Chordata > Aves > Passeriformes > Passeridae > Onychostruthus > Onychostruthus taczanowskii. Next base: position 4,639,780 of record NW_024496525.1, on the reverse strand, counting down.
AAGACTCGTCCTCTTGGTTTATTTTCCTCTGTTCATCCCTGTGAGCACAAATTTCCATGTAAAGTGGATGTATTTACTAAAAAGAATAGGAGACCATTTTTTAGAAAAGTGCCCTACAACTCTACCTGTAATTAAGTAAGCCTATGTGGATGTGTAAATGTTTAGATCACTCCTTAGTTAAAAAAATGTTTGGACACAAAATGAGTTGAGAGAATAGCAAAATTAAGAGGGAAACTGCTATGTATTTTGCTGTACTCTTGGAAGCCCATAAACTATGCCAAGAAGGTCCCTTGATTTTGCTCTTTGTCTTTCATTAATTCACAGAAAAATAACCACAAACTCTCAGATGAGCAAGAAGCATTGAGTCAGGGTCAAAATCCCCTACCTATCTACATGATCCTCAACATCAAAGAAGATTACAGCCTTTCAGAGTTCAAAGGTGATGGCAAAAATTGGCTCATTTGGTGTTTGACCTATCAGTATTATCAGTACTTCAACCTCTTCTACAGCTGACCCATTATAAACAGTTTCTTTTCCTCCTTAACTTCCTTTTCCATTTCCAGACTTTATGCCTAGGCTATGGGAGGAACTTATATTCTGAGGAGCAGGAGAAATCTTGGGGAAGTGTTTAAGGACAGCCAAATACTCATACTACTCTTAGCTCCACATGTGGGGTAACTCAGACTGACCCCTCTTGGTATAAACTTCCTTTATGTTCTCTCTGGAGAGGGTCATTGGAAAGTTCTGAGTGAACAACACTGTGAAAGGTCACTGAGTGAGTGGCTGACACCAGCTGAATGATAACTCTTTACCCTGAGGAAAGCCGGTCTGTGGTCACTCCGCAGACAGGGTTTATCCTGCAGCTGCCTTTTTGCCTTCTCACAGCCCTTCCAGCAGGGAGGCAGGGATAAGATTAAGATTTAAATGTTTGTTTTATGTCTCTGCAGAATGGGTGGAATTCACCCCTTATGAGGTTGGGTTCTTAAAATATGGTGCCTTCATTCGTGCGGAGGATTTTGGCAGTGAGTTCTTCATGGGTCGCCTGATGAAGAAACTCCCTGAGTCGCGAATCTGCTTCATGAAAGGTGATGTGGTCTATTGCAAAAATTTGAATTGCATAAATATGTACTTTATTTTTAATATATTGCAAACCCTGCATATTACAACCAGAACCCTGCATCATGCAGGACTGAAACTAATTGAACACTGTGTTATTCTCACCTTTGACTGAATTCCTTAGACAATGGAGATGGGCTAAAAATACTGAGAGGAAATTTCAAACTGCACTATTCACTGTCGCTGTTGTCTTGAATAGTGATGCTCATGCCTGAAGTTTCAGGGCTGCTTGAAGAGGCTAAGTTCATTTTATGTTTATTATAAACATAAAATTTATTATAAAATACAGCAATTTAGAGTAGTTTTGTGAACTGCTACTGATACTTTTGCAAGTGTAATAGTATTCTAAATCCTCTGTAATTTTGCTAGCATGATAAATAATTGAAATCTGTCATTCTTAATTCAGTAAATTGTGTAGCATCCAGTAATGTATGAAAAACAGTTTTGCAGTTTTTATGCAATTCTTGCTTTAATTTTGCCAAATTCTGGAACTTTCTACACACCCCTTTGTACATTGATTCTCTGGGGTAAAGGTGTCTGCAGATAAGTCCGTCTGCTATTAAACAGATATTTTACATGTAAATAACCACAAGACACAGCAGGACAACAAGGGTACACGTAAAAAGTGGTTAACTTATAAAAGAAAAAATCCATACAACAAGCAACACCAAAGGCATTCCTTATTTGGTATTCAGAGAAGCTGTGAATGCCTGTATTGTGCAGGAGGAGTGTAGAATCTTATTATTCTAATATGAAACAATAGTTGGGCATAAGAAAGACAAGATTGTGCTCAGTCACACAAGCACTAAATCTTACAGCTTTATTAGCTCTGTTAAGAGCTTTTGGTGATGTCATGAGTTAAGAGTTGTTTGAGGGAAAAGACTCAAGAAAACACAGGATCCAAGAGCATTAATAGATCTAAAAAGGGCAGGAGAAATTAATGCACAGTAAATCCCACTGGTGGCTCTGAAATCCAGTAATTCAGATGCAGCCACCAGTACTAGAAATCCTAAATCCACGAGCTTGAGATGCTGGAGAATCTGCTGGAGGAATCCCTTCTTTCTTCCCTTTTTCTTTTACTCTTCCATGAAGCAGTCTGTGCTGACTGTTAGAGGTAGGAGGTAGGTCACAGAGCTAGGTGGGACTACCAAGCCTTCTTCTGAGCATGTTGAACCCCCGTTGCAGCTCCTCAACTGCAGTGGGGTAATGTGTTCGTACCCGAAGTGGCCAGGTAGCAAGCACACTCAACACATCCAGCCTGGGCTGAGCTCTGCTCTTGGCCTTAGCATCTGAGCCTGGTGATCCCTCAGCCACCCGTGTATCTTTATAAAGGATAAGGTGGAGAGTTAAAGCAATGTTGCCATCTAGTGATACCACATGCAATGCCCTCTTGGGCTGCTATTAAAATGTGCTCTTAGTTACAGCTTGATAATTTAAATATAAAAGCAAGGTGCCATTTGCAGGGGGAGGAAAGGCCTTTTCTAAGAGCAGTGGCTAGAGCTGGAAAGACTGGATGAGCTTACAGGGATACAAGACCCTCATGTTTCCAGAAGAAAGGCTGGGGTGCATAAGAGCTTTTTCAGTCTCTTCAACTCTGTTGGCCTGGTAAAAGGTACCATCCCTCTTCACAGCTCTTACTTCAGCCAATACAGGTACAAAGAAAATTCAGTGCAAGAGGTTAGGGCAATGTTGCCATGTAATTATAAACAAGTTCTGAGGAGACCACAATATTTGAAAATCATTAAAATGCAGGGACAGTGTGTAACTCCAAGGATAAGGAAACCGGAAGAGTTACAGAGTGAGAAGACACCAAGACAGGAGAAACGAGAGCAGTTGTCTTCTCATAGCAGGGTTGGACAGAAGCTTCTCAAGCTGCTGGGAGATGAGGTTGTCTTGACAGAAACTGGCCAGTAATTATGTGCAAATGAACTCTGCTTGACAGCTAAGTGTAGATCCAGAGAGCCCCACTCTGATCTCTTGATTATGCATTTCTAATATTTCCTAAGTGAGTCTATTCTTACAAGGACTTCCTTTAAAACAGAAGGCTCATGAATTTCTGTCCCACTCTAGAAACAAGCCATGTTTTAAAGGGAAATGTATTTCTGTTAATAATTTATGGGATAAATAATTATTTTATTGTGCAACTCAAGTTATTGCATCCTGTACAATGTATGGCTTTTGCAAGGCTTTCACTGGTAGAGATTTTCAATGCAAAGCACAGCCCTGCCTTCTCTGCTAGAGTTCCTCTTGGGACCTGTGACAGAGCTGTGGAGGAAGAGATACTTTTCAAAATCCAAGAGACTTTTGGAGATTTCTGCACTGTGAAGACACTTTCAGATGTTCTTTTATGTGGGATGGCAAAAGTGGGAGAAGGACTGTGGGAATGAGAATAACAAATAGAAGAAGAAGGGTCTCCTTCAAAAGACTTTGTGCAGAGAGAAATTATAGAGGGACAGCAAAGATGTCTTTTATTTAGAGGAGTTTTCTGCAGGCTATACTCCAACCATTTGATTCTTGACTGTCCAGAAGCAACTTCCAAACCTTTAACTGACTATCCTGACTATACTATGTCTTGTATATGACATATTTTGTAGACCAGACCCTTATTTTATAAGAAAAGGCATGGTTTTGCTCACTTACGACAGTTGGTTATAGGATGGAAAATGTTGATTTGTATGTGGCAAGGGATTACAGTGGCTGAAGGCCTCACACAATGTTTTAAACGATTTAGGCTCCTCCTTGATGACAGAATGCTAATTGCTGAAAAGAACTTCATATAGTTTTGGTGATAATTTGGAAACCTTGAGGCTTTCCAATACCCCTTGCAAAGCTGAGAGATGATTTTTTTTTAAAGGGACATTTTCCATTACAATGTCTCTGAAGAAGCTTCCCCGTTTTCTACCATTGCACAGGCTTATGGAGCAATGTCTTTTCATACAACCTCTTGGATGCCTGGCATTCGTCGAATCCTACACAGAGGCGCTCACTGAGGTGTACCCAACACAGCACTGTTGATACTGGTTAGTTATGTTTCTGTTTCTGCGTTACCTGATGCCTCATAAATCCAGGGCCTTCATGTTGTCAGCTGTATCTAACTAACTAGGTTTCCTCTCTGAATTTATTCATAGCAATATTATTTCCATTAATCTTTCTTATACTGAATTTATGCAAATATAAAACTACTGAAGGTTTTAAACAGATTATCTTTGTCAGGGGCCCGTTGGTGAACCTCCAGATTGTAACAAACACCTCTGTGCTGTGCTCTCTGCCTGCCTCAGCAGCTGGCGCTTTTCATACATTGTTGTTGAAGTCTTCAATTGCATGCAATGGCATTTCAATGTTCTTTGATCTTGATATAAACCTGTGTTTTTCCAAGAGGCCTTGGTTGTCCTTCCTGTGTTTAAAGGCAGTTAGTGAGTTTGGTTTATAGGTTTCCATCACTTTCTCCGTGGAAGTGTTGCAAAGCCCTAAGCTCAATAAATAATAAATGCATGTGATAAAATGTCATTGCCTCTCTTCCCAATCTCATGAGGCACTGTTTAGCACAACCCTATTTCTTTGTTCTTTTGTGGATGTCTCAGTCTCCTAACAGCGTTTTTTTGGTGGTTTTTTTTTTGTTTGGTTTTTTTTTGTTTTTTTTTTTTTGTTTGTTTGTTTTTGTTTTCCTTGCAAAGCTGATTTTTATTAATTTTGAAAGGAACATGTCCACAGGGAATCTATCTGTGAGTTCTATCAAAGAATGGATCCATTTTTCCAGTTTTAGCAAGTTTGTTGCCACTCTGTTTCTCATGGAATAGGCTTTACTGAAGAATTATTTTCTTCTTATTTCTATTTTGACATTGATTGATTTATTTGTATGTTGCAATGTTTTATTAGGATCTTCTTTTCCCTAGCTAATATGAGATGCCTTCTATTATTTTAAGTATTGAAAAGAACTGTATCAAAGCAACAATGTGTTCATCTCCTCTGTCTTTCAGGAGAAGAGCCTTCTCCATCAGACAGGAGACATGAGTTGGAGACTTACTTGGTCACCCCTGAATGTGGCATCATGGGCATCATTCGGCAGATCCTGACAGAGCGGGTGATGGTTTCAAAGTTCTACAACTTCCTGAAGGGATTCCAGCTGCACAATGAATACCTTCAGAACAAAAATTTCTGTATATGGAAAGGTAAACATCCTTGAATATAATTTTTTACCTTCTCAGAGGGTTGGTGTTTTCATCAGTGAAGAGAAGGCAGATGATGAACACTTGGAAATGAATATATCAAGAAAACTATTTAAATTTCATACAGTCAAATCAGCATTAGCAATTTCCTTGACTCCAGGGAAAACAAAAAAATTACTTCTCATCTGGGGTGGAAGAAGAGCAACATGAGAAGTGAAAGAACTCTCTTTTTACCTTGACCAGGTCTTTCTTTCATGTGTGAAGGCTGAACATCTGTAATGTTTAAGGATCTTTTGGAAAAAGTAAATGTAATGGATAGCCAAGAGACATTTTTCCCAATTTTTCCTTATTAGTCAAACAACAGATGTACTGTTTCTTCAGTGAATCACTCATCATAACAAATATTTCCTTCTAGATACTGTACTAGAGCACTTCCCCAACCAGCTGACACAAACAGCAGAGTTCATATGCCTGGCTGACACGGCAGGATACATCGACATCAGCTACCCACCACTCATGAGGCCAGAGAGGAAAGTGGATGTTGTCCTGCACTTAAACTATTCTTCTGGATCACAGACCTTGGTATGAAAAACGCTCTCTTTTCTTTGATAAACAACAGCTGCCTTCTAGCCCTCCTTAAATCCTAAAGATTCAGAATAATTTATATAGAATAAACTGATTCTGGGAGAAAAGGATCCTTGGTCTACAGCTCCCTGTGCAGATGCTTAGGTCTTGCAAGTGATGCTGGTAAATCCCCTGAGAACAAAAGTATTTTCAGGCTTATAAATATTTTATTTGAATTAACCCTCCAATAGCTAAATGCTATCTCCTAGACCTGTGTACTCCTGTGATCTCCATTTTGCTATCTAGATTTCACTCATATGGAGTGTTTATCTGGTTCTAGCTACCACCACTGATGAACTCATTATGGTTGTGTTGTGATGTTCATATAAAGTTACCCACATGCAGTATAATTAGAAATATTTTCTCTAGTTTTTTTTTTTAGAACAGTAACTGGATTTTGTTGTTGTTTGAAATTGTGGAAAAGAATTGTCCTTTGACAACATTTGCTCTTCCAATTACCATCTAATAGCCTGGTCTATAATTTCAGTTACTAGATATGGATAAGACAGACATTCTTGAGGACCAAAATTTTCATACATACCAACCAGACTCAGGAAGCAAAATCCTACTTTCAAAAATTGCTAACACACCTGCAAGATTAACGTTTTAGTTAAGATGTTATTTGCTCCCAGATCACTGTTTGCTTACATCACTTTTCAGAACTATTCTAAGGCATCTAAGACAGAGCATTTTAAATACTTTATGCCAAGTTAAAAAAAAAAATAAAGTGATTTTGCATTTTAAAACGGTACTATTTCAGATTCTTTCCCATTCTACTTGTTTAAGGATCTTCTCCAGAAGAGGCATCTTTCTGTATCCTAAGCTGCTAGGCTACCCTTCCCATAGTCATGGACATTTTACCTCTCCTGTAGAGATGAAGGCTAATGAGGAGAAGGAGAAGGTAGAACACCAATCAGGAGTGCAAGCTGGAGGCTGAGTATTGACTTTTTCTGTTAATAGTACTTGATATCTCATGTAAGAGACAAGGACAGAAGAAGTATTGACAGAAAACCTTGCTCCCAAATCTTTGTGAAGATCATCTTCCAATGGACTCATTAGGAAAAGTGGTAGAATGTGGTAGAACTTCTGACTTTTTCTTCTTTTCTGTCTGAATTCAGCCTTTGGAAGAAGCCTCCAAATACTTTCAAAAGCAGGGAATCCCATTTCCCAAAATCCAAATGAGTGAAGAAGAGAAGAAAAATCTAAAGGAGTGCTACATATTTGAAGATACAGAAACTCCAGAGGCACCGACTGTGGTGTTTTTCCCACTGGTGAATGACTCCTTCAGAAAATACAAAGAGCCTGGTAAGCCATGGGATGGCTCTCCCACCACCTGGCAGCCCTTTGGCTGTGGAATGGGAGACATGGTGTAGCATGGTCTCCTCCCTCCCCTGCTGTGCCTCCCGTGGGAGAGAAATGCAAATTCCAAGGAAGCAAGCAAGAAGTAACATTGTGCCCCACTGGAAAGTGGGAGGTGGAACCATATCTCTACCCCACTGATGATGTTTCTTTATTTGTCAGGTGTGGAGCGCAGCCCTGCTGAGATGGCTCAGGGCAACGTGGATGTTTCTACCATTTTTTCCCCCTACTGCTTAAACAGCTTTACCTACACAGAGGAGGACTTTGACAAGCTGATAGAACTGACCAGCTACAACATTCAGAACAACCAACATCTGATCCTTCAGGCTTTGAATTCAGCCATACAGCAGAAACGACAGCACAAAAAATAAACACTCACCTGAGTTTCAGAAAGATATCTGCATGATTGGTGTTCTTTTCTTCTTCTCTGGAGAAGAATCAAGAGCTGTCTTCAAATGAGCATAGTAGACTTTGGAAAGTAAAGATTTGTCTCAGGCTGTGGTTCCTCTCTACGACATGGTGATCCTAGATCAACCAATCAAACAAAATAATGATTAGATTTGTGCTTTATTTATGTTGGATTTCACTGCTGGTGAACTTTTTTTTCATGCATATAGAGGTGTATATGTGGTAGATTGAAGGTCAGAAAACATTGCTTTTATTGAAAAGTTTTTGAAATGCATGAACCTGGGACAGCAGAACAAATTCTTTCAAAATTTGTTACACTAATGGAAACTGTATGTGAAGTGAAGACAAATGAGCTACGGATATTTAATTTATTCCAAATCTAGTGCAACAGAAAAATACGTGATAAATGTGGACAGTTTCAAAGAACATGAAAACTGTATTTTCCTATAATGTTAGCAAGGAAATTTTGCTAGAAATAACATGTCAAGCTAAACATAATAGATAATCTGGGACTTCACGTGAAAAATACACATTTTCTATACTTTTGAATTTAAAAGTTTTATTACACCAGCAGTACTTAGTTTTTGAAAATCTCTTGGAAACTACTGTTTCAAGCCATAATGTGAGTCAGGATCAGATCTTCCAGTGCAGGTATAACTACTATAATCTAATCCACAGCTCTACTTTCCACTGAACTTTCATGGTATTTAGACGATCCAGCTCAGTATCCACGTCCTGTTAATTTCAGCGTTTTTCACAGTGTTTCTTGTTATAAGATGGGATGCTGTGAGAATTCAAACATCAAAAACTGAGAGATAGGTTTTGTAGTCAGAAGGCAAGCTAAGTGCTTTACATTGATATCCATGGCTAATTCATGAGTAATCACATGACTTTGTCAGTCCCTGCCTGTCTACAAGCAAGTTAGGATATATGTAACTACTATAAATTGCACAAGATAATTTGTTGAAACTGCTTATTTTTCAGATGAAGACCAAAATAATTGCTTTAGGAAGAATTTTAATAAGACAAATACAATGTAAAGCTGTTTCATTACAACAAAGATATTAATCTAAAATAAAAATATATAATGCTTCAGTCAGTATCGGTTGCCCTTAATTGCTTAAAATTTAAATAATGCAGCAGCTTGTCTGTGCTGAAGTAACAGGTATTGGCAAACACAAAGCTATGAATGATGTATCATAGCAAAAATAGAAAATTAATTTTTAGTTCAAAATTAAATATGAACTTATAAAAGGCTGAAAAATTATCTTCCTTCTTGCTATCATGATCTGTTTCTCTTACTTCAGTCATTCCTTTATACCTTGTCTTCCTCTTATCTTTTTCTGTCTTTAGTCTTCCATGCTCACCTCTGATGACCTCAGCCCCCTTAGGGGCGCTGTGTCCTTACCCGGCTGCTATTCCAGGCCCTTACACCTTCATCCAATTTGCAGCCTGGGTTCAAACCTCTGGTGTGCTGAAATGGCTGTTTACTTGTTGGTGCTCATCAAGGGTTCCCCTCTTTGTGATCTCTGTTGCTAAGTCATCTGGTCCCTCTCGGCATTGCCTCTCCTCTGTCCCAGCTCTACTTCCCTCCCAGGCTTCCCTGGTTATCATTATGACAACCCTATTTGGTATGACGCATGTGTTTGCTACTTCTCCCAACTGCCCATCTTACAGCTGAGGTTTCAGGCACCTTCAAGAGCTGCAAATGGAGTTCCTACCCGTGCTGTCCAAGTCTTTGATGACACCAAATTTCAAGAAGCCTGCTTCTCTCTTCCCATTCCTGCCTTTACCCCTTTGCTTCCCTTGATGTTCTCTTTTTTGCTGGTTTAACTGTGGGATGCCCCATTTATTCTCAGTGTGCCACTGAGGTGTTCTCTGCTGCACCTGCCAGGGTGTTTGTTCCACCTCCCAGCAGAACACCTGCACAAGATCCTTGTCATTCATCCTTGCAGGCCAGCAGGGAAGTTTTGTGTGGCTTTGGCTGCTGGCATTGTTTTGTTCTGGTTCAGCATTTAATGGTGTATGTTTCCTATGCTCTGACTCTGGGCTGTACTAAAGCATTACAAGAATGTAGGTAACAGCTGCAGATGTGGGCATTTAAAAGCGCTTTTTGGTTTTGCAGGTTGGGAGTGTCCCTTTTTACAGGAAAGAGGAATGATTTAATGGAATTATCCCTTTGAGGAAGAAAACTAACTAGAGGGGAGAGAAGCACTCTAGGCCCATGCTGTATCATGGTGTTAATACCAGCAGGAGTTAACTTGATTTTTTCTAAATGTTTTAATAGATAGAGCTCTTGGTACATGTGGTAAGATAAAACACTACAAACTAACTACACTACAAACACTAACACCAGGCTGACCTCCTTAGTTGTAATTAATATGTTTTGAATCTTTTCTGTGTCTGTCTTTTCATTCTTACCTATTCATTATCTATAGTAAGTGAAGGGATTAGCATGCAATTGCAGCTGTGCCCCAGCCCTTCTGATTATCACAAAGGTGCATGAAGAACTGGGCAGCTCAGTGAGGTGACTCAGACCACAGGAACCTAAGGAAAGCAGGAGTGGGATTCTTTAACTCCTCACGAGGCATAAGAGAACTTGGGCAGTCCTAGTGGGTGAGTGCCACTGAAGAAATAGGAGCTAATGGGATGGTTGGCAGCAGCATTTTATGATGCTCTGTAGTGCAAGGAGTGATCAAACAAGAGCTTATTGCAAACATTCTGAGTGAAGTGAACTACTCATTCGTGAGACTACAGGTTGCACCACGTGAGTGATGGGAAATGTGTTTGCCACAGCAGGTATGTGGGTGGTAGAGCAGGACTCCTGTCTTAGAAACCCTGTGCTAAAACCTGCTCACACGTAAAGCTCTGCTGTGTATGTGCAATATCCCACTGCCTTACTAGAGTGATAACACTGCAGAGGAGGCCAACAGGGCCTTATTTTCTCATGCCCTGGTCATGGTATGCTGGTCAACAGTTACAAGGGCTGAGAGTTCTGTGTCATTCGTGCCACTGAAGCTTTGTAGCTTTGAATTCCTCCTGAAAATCTCTCCCTTGTAGGGTTCCCGCTGAAGCTCAGCACTCCTGCAGTCTTCAAAAAGTAGTTCTGCAGCATGCCTCCCACACTTCCAGCTCATGACAACAAAACTCTGCAATGTGACATCTTGTCATGTTTTTTCCCCCTTGGGTCTTGAGGTCTCCTTTGCGTTCCCTCCAACCCATTATTGTTTATCTCTTTTCTCCATGCAGTTGGACATCTCATCCAGATGTCACAGCCTGATCTCAGCTGCCCTAATGCTTGTAGTATTCATGCTTGTTCCAAATATGACCAAACCTCCATCATTCAAACCTGAAGCTTCTGGAGAAACAATTACAGTACAGAGGAGACACGAGACAAAGGCGAAAGATTAAGAATGATTAAGTAAGATTAAGATGGTATAAAATGTGAGGAGGGAGAAAGGATAGAAGAAAAAACAAATTGTAATAACTGAGAAAAAGTGAAAAATTACATTTTAGCTATGAGGTGTTGAGGTGGAAAAAGAAAGAAAACACATACTTTGCAATCCAAAAAGTCAATTGTAAAGAAAATATGGCAGGGAATTGAAAGAGGAAAAGAAAGAGGAAATAAGGAACTAGAAGGTGGTAGACAGAAACATTTAAAACAGAGATAAAGGTATATCACTCTTCCATTTTTTTCAAAGCAGTCTTAATAGGCTGGTCCTGTAAAAAAAAAAGTAACTAGAAATTCCTAATCTAGAAAATTTCATGGCACGAAATCTTACTGCTGACGTTCTGACCATCTCGGCTTACCTGATATGCATACTGTGAGTACTGTCTAGCTCCCAGCTCTCTCTTCTTTTTTTTCCTGCCTTTAAACACTGGGAAAAGATGGTTTCTTGGCACCTAGCAGTCTAACTTTTCCTGCCAGCTACTGCTTATTGCACCCTTCTCTCTTCCAGCTAATAATCTGTTTATTAGTTTGCTCCCTTCCTATTTCTTTTTTTCTGCTGAGGAAATGAAGCATCCTTAGAGACTATCAGCTGCAAGTTTCTACATATATTAATATGTACTTTTAAATCTTGAGCAAGTTGTTTCTTCAATTTTGCAATTTCTGCTATTCAGCTGGATGACAGCCAGTCTTAAAAGTAACTCATGCTCCAAATTCCTCCTTGATCTGCATTTCTCTTAATATCTACTTTGTAAATAATAGACTATAACTTGTTTTTGACATTTAACAGATTATATGATAGCCTAGAAATTGTTGAAGATTAAATGTTTTGGTCCCACATACAGAAAATAATTCATAAAATCCTTCACAGATGTTTAATGAACACCTTTGCCAGTCACACAGTCCATGATTGCTGCTGGTGCAGGAGTTGATGGCCTGTAACCCACTGCTGGGTTTGGGCACAGGGAGGAAGGACTGTGCTGGTCGTTTTCAGCTCATGATTATATGATAAACTTGCATGTGGTCTGCAGAGTTGTGGAGAATGAACAGTGATTCAAAACCTCTGGGAACTGCTCTCATGGAACTGAAGTCCTGGGAACCTTTCTTCAAGTACAGAAAAACATCCCAAAGTGAGAGAACTCCAGGCACAGAGGACTTTACAGGTAACCACTGAGGACTGTGCATTTGTAACATGCATAAAATCTCAGAGAGATAAAATAGAGTATAAATTTACACTTCAATTAGGCAGCTGAAAGACTGGTATGGTAAGTTTTGGGCTTTATCCAGTGCATCAGTAACTGTAACATGAATGAAATGTATACAAGTATTTAGCTGTGAGTGCAATGATGTATAAAGTCATTAATGATGGTAGCCTCCCTACTGGGAAAGGAACACCTCTCAGTAAAAGAGGTTTGTTCTAGATATATGCTAGATGCATACAAATGCTGATGCATCTATACAATGGATACAAGGTGCCACACTTCTCTCAGTTATGACTTAACAAGAATACATTCTAGTACTTTTAAACTTTTTAGTTTAAAATTTATTTCCCAGAAGATTCATTTTTACCTGTTGCAGGGGTATGATAACAAACAGCAGTAATGCTCCTGTCTCCTGTCAGTTTTCTCTTCTACTCCAAATCTCCTTCCTTCACCAACTGCACAAGTGATGGCCTAAGACACCACTCCTCTCCTGCAGGAAGAGCATTTAGCTGAGCTAGAACTCCCATCTGACTTTGCTCTCTAGTGCTGGGGGTTTTTTTTGTATAGAAGTATTTTTATGTCTGAGGGTAATGAGGTGGCCACAGCCAGTCCTGGTTGTGCTTCTATCTTGTTAGAATAATCTCAGGCTCATTTTGCCTGGCCTGTTTGAGGCTAGGCAAGCATATATTGTTGCAAGGCATTTAGGAGGACACTGGCTGGCTGTGATTTTGGCCCAGTCTAAGACAGTGATTAAAAGGGGTTGCAAAGCTACATTTGAACTTGTTGAAAATTTTGTCATGTAGATCCATTTCTCCACGCAGCTTGTCACTGCAGTCAGATGTAACACAGTACTTTGCCAAGTGAGTGATGCTTCTGCAAACTGTGTTGCAGGGTGAGTAAGAAACCTAAGCAGCAGAGGAAGTACAAGGTTGTGCTGGTTTTGGCACATTGTGTGATAAACAGATAAGACTGTGATATCACTACGCTAGAGGAGTAGTGTGCAATTTGCTGCCCGGGCAACTACACTTAGATCTTTGAAACAGGTGGGTTATTTTCCTTCATCTGTCCTTAAATTACTGAAATATGCAATGTAAAGACATAAAATATTTCCACTTGAAGGATCTGGTTTTCATTCTCCAAGTTGAAAACCATCCAGCTTTGTACATTCAGATTTTAAATGAGATGGCACTGGTTCAGTTGTTAATGAGAACCTTGCAGTTTTCTTTCTTTATGTTGCTCCCTGTGGAGTGAGTCAGATGGGAGCAGAATATCTTGATTGAGCTGAAGGCTGTACAGATCATTATAGATAGCCAAGTGTGCCTGTAATGGGGAATTCACTCTGCAGACATGGAAGTCTGTACATAGAATCTATCTTTCTTTTCCACAGGCTTCCTTGAGGACAGAGAATCTCAGCTTTCTTAAGGTTCACCAACTTTAGAGGGATTTATATCAATTATCATCAGTTATGCTAATGGTTCTCTGAACTAACCAGCCCTGGCAAAGTTGTTACGCTCTAATGAGAAGTATCCTGGTATTTTTAGTATCCTATAGCAGGTTTTCCAAGGTCAACCAGGTCTTCTTTTCTGACCAGATTTAAAGGAAAAAAAAAAAAAAAAAACAAAAAAAAAAAAAACAAAAAAAAAAAAAACAAAAAAAACCAAAAAAAAAAACCAAAAAAAAAACAAAACAAAAAAAAAACAAAACAAAAACAGTAAAAACCACCAAAACAAACAACAAACCCCCCAAACACCAAAAAGAAACCTCTGAATGACTGTTGTTCTCTAAAAGAACTGCAGAAGGAGTTCTCCAGGATGCAGCTCAGAGTGTCTGTGACCTGAGGCCAAAAGATGCTCTTGTACTTCCAGTGTGGCCAGAGCTACTTTTCATGCTGGGAATGCAGATGCTATGACAAAGCCTACTGTTACTGGAGCTTCTAGTTTGTTATTCATTTGTTTTTCTGTGTTTGAAGATGGTAATTTCCATTGGGTAAGCCTGGAGATGTTCATCTGCTCTTTTGCTCATGTTCTTTGGTTGAACAAATCTCTGTAAAATAAAAGTGATAAAAATTAACCACTTGATCCTGTATTCCATTCATCTTGACATGAGTTTCCCACAGTTGTCTTTTAAAGTTCTACTGCCTTTCTCTGGAAATTGTATAAAAACATAACTCTTACCTGCTTTGCACAGCTATTACATATTTCCTTGTGCCTTTTTTGCTATATTTAAGGTACTGCTGCATGCAGCAGTAGTCCTGGCTCATGCCTGGAGCCATAGGCATTGACTTCAAGACCTCTGCTACTCTCTGGAAGTGTCCTTCTCCCCTTCTGTCCTGTCACACCCTGGTGCTGCTGTTCCCAGCCTGTCATCACCTCTCAAAATGAAGCCCTGTCCCTGCACCCACACTACGGCCTCTCTCCCCTGGGAAGAGGGAACGGGAGCAGCCCAGGAGGAGCTGGGAGCTGCATGCCCATGCAGTGACCTGCCAGGCAGTGGGGATGGCCATCTCCAGGCTTACCCTGCGGCACAGGGCTCTGTCCCTCTGCAGGCACTGAGCTCAGGTGCCCCTGCCTGTGGGGAGACATTGACCGAAGTGCACAGGGCCGTGCCAGCATGCAGAGAAGTCACTGCCAGTTATTTACATGTGCAGACCTCTTTCAGGGTCCAGTTTCCCCCTGCCCTGAGCTCTCCCTGCTCAGGGCAGCGAAGAAGTGGGTTTGAAGGAGCAGGCCTCGGTGGCAGCAGCCTCCACACACAGAAAAGGGTGGCAGCAGTGCAGGACCTGCGGGACAGGCGCTGGCTGGGAGAGGCTCCCCGCCAGAGGAAGGTACCACATTCCTTTTGGCTGTGCTGCTTGTGCTGCAAGGTCCTTCCCTGCAGCAGTCCATCCTCAGCGCTCCACTGCCTTCGCAGTGGGAGGGGAGTCCTTTGCTTAGAGAGATGAGATGGGTGGGGCCTCAGGTAATTTTATAAAATAACAAGTCATTGACTCCCACAGGAGTACATCCTGCAAACATGTCTTGGGAAGTGCTGCCAGTGGAGGTACCAGGAGCAGATACTGAAAACATGTCTCTGGAATCACTACCCACTGAAGTGCCAGGAGTAAATCCTGAAAATATGTCTCTAGAACTGCTGCCCACGGAGGTGCCAGGAGTAGAGCCTGAAAATATATCTCTGGAATTGCTGCCCGTGGAAGTGCCAGGAGTAGAGCCTGAAAACATGTCTAAAGGGCTCCTGCCCATGGAGGAGCCAGGACTATATCCTGAAAACATGTCTAAAGGATTCCTGACCATGGAGGAGCCAGGACTATGTCCTGAAAGCATGTCTAAAGGATTCTTGACCATGGAGGAGCCAGGACTATATCCTGAAAACATGTCTAAAGGATTCCTGACCATGGAGGAGCCAGGACTATGTCCTGAAAGCATGTCTAAAGGATTCTTGACCATGGAGGAGCCAGGACTATATCCTGAAAACATGTCTAAAGGATTCCTGACCATGGAGGAGCCAGGACTATATCCTGAAAACATGTCTAAAGGGTTCCTGCCCATGGAGGAGCCAGGACTATATCCTGAAAACATGTCTAAAGGATTCCTGCCCATGGAGGAGCCAGGACTATATCCTGAAAACATGTCTAAAGGATTCCTGCCCCTGGAGGAGCCAGAAGTATGTGCTGCAAATATGTCTCAAGAACTGCAGCCCATGGAGCTGCCAGAAACACTGTATTACATGAATAAAGGGAAGACCATGATACCATCAAATGCACTAGGGGTAAGAAAACAGCTTTAAAGTCTCACTTAAGGTCCTCTGCATTTGACAGAAAACAAAATCCTGCTTTGTGAGTGTGTTTGTATTCAAGCTAGTGTGCAAATCTGCTGTCTGACGGGACTATACAACAGTTCCTCTGCCTGAAGGAGTTTAGGGTGAAATTTTCTCTTCAAGGCTGTCAGTGGAAAAACTCCTTCTGGATCCACTGGAGGCAAAGATCTCATTTTCATAGACAAAATGAGAGAAGTCAAAGTAGTATAAGGACAGAAAAAGATAAGAAAGAGGAAAAAATGAACAGGGGAGATACTTTCTTCAGGGGACTGAATTGTCAGCTTTTTTTCTTCTGCAATTAAATGCTACTTTTATTAAAAGTTTCTTATTTCTGTATAAATAGCAAGATTTTGACATGTATAATAATGTGTCAAACTCATTTTTTTTTTGTTGTTGATAATGGGATAAGGACAGGATAGCGACCAGGAATAGAGAATTGAATTTCACTTACATATTTCCTTTTTTGTTCTGAAATTTTTCATTTTTCTTTGCATTCTCGACATTATTTCAAGATTTACATTTAGTTTCAAATGTAGTACATTACACATTGTTCTGTGTGCTCCCTGACTGGATGAAGGCACATCACTTCAGGAAGAGCTTTGGACATAGAAGCAGAACATCTTCAACATTTTTTTGTAGAAACTGTCCTTTAATGGTGCTCTATGAAGTGCTTCCAAAGGCAGCACCCTACATTGTAGAAGTAATTTGGAACTTCTCTTTCCTGAAAAAGATTGAAGCATTTGATTTAAAATTTTGCAACTGCAGTGTTTCGCATTCTGTGTTCAAAATCACAGAAGATGTTCTAGGGTATTTTAAATTTTAATATTGGTAAGAGCATATTGCAAAAGATCATACTCAAAACAAAAAGCAAAACCTTTTTTACTGGATAGAGACACCTTCTAGGAACCTTAGAGCTGTGATGGTTTTCCTTCATTTTCTCATTGAAAGGGTACCCCTGACATGGACTTTGTGCCAGTGTGTACCAAAACATGTGGTGGTTTGTTCATTAATCTGAATGCAGTAACACAGCTGGGTGTAACCAGCAGCCCTTCTAATCAAGGTTTCATCATAAATTGTTGCAAGTAGAAAGAAATTATCTATCCTGATAATGCTGCTGCTGTTGTTTTAACATTATCATTTATTGTTTCTTTCTTCATTTCTTCAGGATGGAAGCTCAGGTCTTGGTTCCTTGGGAGATGGTGAATGGCAAAAAAGGAAAGACGATGGTACTGGGCCAGACCAAGGTGATTTCAAGGTATTAACAAGATAATTTAGAGCCAAAGAGAGCTAAGGGTTTTGTTTTTCTCAAAAGGGGAGAAAGCTCAGGTGGATAAAGAATGATGGCAGCAACTTGAGTGTTACCAGGGAAATGCCCCTAAATTTATTGCTTGAATCATTTCATTCCTCTTATGTTTATAATTTTCATAGAACATAGAATGTTTTGGGTTGTTAGGCACCTTTAAAGGTCATCTTATTCCAAATTCCTGCAATGAGCAGAGACACCTTCAAGTAGACCAGGTGGCTCAGTTTCCTTAATTGTTTGTTTTATTCCTCTGTTACATTTTCTTTGGAACAGGCTGAATATTTAGTATTTTAATGTCTCACTTACTTGTAGAAGAAATCCACTGGTAAGCTTTTTGTTCCACAATGCTTTTTGTAGCTGAAAGGGCCAAAAGTAACAGTGAGACATGCTCTGCTGCAATGCTTTGGTACCATGATCTCCATCCTTGCAATTTATAAGGGAGTCCTAGATTATTGAACCCTGATCTTTTATGACTTCTGTGCTCTATCAGGAAAGAAACTGAAGTGGGATTCTGTAAAAGGAGTGATGCTTGAATGTGCTAGGGCTATTTCTGGGACATGAGTTCCAGTCAAAGATTTTTTTTGTTAGAATTTACTGGTTTTGATGGGAGTTTTCATTCTGCTACTGTGTGATGAGTCTGAGCATTATTTCCTGTGTGTCAATGGAGAAGTTTGAGTGATTCATATAACAATTTTGTCCCATGAAGTGCCTGCTTCTGAGGCAGATAATTCTGTGAAAATTTGCACTATAGTCAATGCAGACAAGTTCTACTGAGGCACAATTAAGCTGAAAAGGAGTTTTGTCTGAAAGCTAAAATCACACTGTGAACAGGCAGATAGGTGAGCTTTGTGATAAACTGTGTAGTTCTGCTGCAATTTAGATGCTCACAAATTTAAACAAATTCTTATTCACATTCAGAGTATTTTTTGTTTTTTCACATGCACTCTTCAAAATTTACCTACTGTGTTTTCCCAGTATGAGGATTATTACTATTAAAAAAAAAATAGTAGTGTTAAAAGATTATACTGTATTTTCACAGGATATATTATATAATAAATCTAGGGTCTTTGTGACATTTCATCTTGCAAATATTTCAGTTACAATCTCTGGTATCTCCAGCCTGGGAAGATACTAATATTCTGGACCATATCTAGGCTGAAGAATTCTGTAAATAGTAAAAACAGGCAAAAAAAATTATTGATCAATTTTTGGTATAATATCTCTTCCTTACAAGGGGTCAGGAACTTAAAGCACAATGAGAGAAAGAAAAAAGATACGAGCTCCTGGGTTATAATTACTTAGGATAATTATACATATGACAAGTAACTTCTTGTCTCCATTTCTTAATCCCACATAGTGATGTGTTTGTTTTTCCATTGTGTGCTCAGGATATAGACTTAGATCAAAGACATTTAAGGGTCATGAAATTTCAAGGGGACAGATGTGACAGTAGGAGACCAAAAGAATTATCTGATATATCCATAACCAGGACCACTATATTGGTCCTGTCTCACACTGAAGGATTACTTTTTATATTATAAAATTACAACATTCATGACAATGCATTGGTGATGGACTGAGTT
Source organism: Onychostruthus taczanowskii (assembly GCF_017590055.1). Classification (NCBI taxonomy): domain Eukaryota; kingdom Metazoa; phylum Chordata; class Aves; order Passeriformes; family Passeridae; genus Onychostruthus; species Onychostruthus taczanowskii. The sequence continues at coordinate 4,620,758 of NW_024496525.1, read as the reverse complement.
GTTTTTTTCATGTGGTTACAGAGGCACTGTTTTTGTCTGTGTTCAGAATTTCACACTCCAGTCTATGCACTTGCATGATCATTATTTGGCTACACCAACAATCTTTCATTCATGTAAAGGATGCATACATATATATTTTTCTCTCCTCCTAATTTTTTCTCAAATATTAATTTTTCATCACTGAAGCTACCAGAAGACTTAAATATGAGGGTCTCTGTCTGCTCAGAGGGATTGTCTGTTAGAAACCTTTGACAGCATTTGCCAGGAACTGCATGTGTCTTTACACCAACATGCTGATTTTTATCTGCATTAAGAAATCTGTATTATTTGGGCCTTGGCTGGTACTTAGGCCCATGCTAAGGTAACAGGCAGAGCCAGCTCTGGTATTTTAGACATCAGTGTTTGTACCAAAATATTTGAGGATTGCAGCAGGTCTCATATAATAATGTGTGTGAGGGAAGGGGAGGGGGGCAATTGGATGCATAGTTCTAAATTCACCATGAGCCATCTTTTAATAAGGCTAAGACGCATCATATCTCAGGTCAAGCCATGCCTCATTTCCCTACCAGACATGGGCTCCTTGTTCTTTCAGGGTTGTGCAGCTGGGACAGCTGCAGCCCTTAAACAGAAGAGAGACAAGTTAAGCTCTCACCCTTGTGCAAAACAGGAGCTCTGGTTCCTGTGTGTTTTGGAAACTGGAAGTAGCTCTTGAGATGATGGGAAGGGCGGGGAGCTGCCACACTGCAGAGCAAGATGTGACATCTGCTTCTGGTGCAGGTTGGGCTCGGTAATGGGAGCAGGAGCTGAGGCAGGCAGGAGGGCTGGGACCAGGCTCCTTGGCATGGGCTCCTGGACTCCCACAGGGCCACAGGAGCAGCTCCAGCCCCAGGCTCAGCATCCACTGGAAAGGCAGGAGTCTAGTCCTGAGGCACCCCCAGCCCCACAGTGCTTGCAGCAGCATGGCTCCAGCAGCTCTGCTCAGCTGCAGAAGCTGACTGAGCCCAGGTGCCTTCTCTGCCACCCTAAGTGTTGGTATGGGGTTGCCTAAAATACAGACTGCTGAAATTATATGTTCCAGCACACCTCCCACTTCAAAAATGAACCTCACAGAATCAAGTGGGGCCACTTCCCATCAGCTCAAAAGTTTGAAATATGGTTTGTCTAATCCATATTTGACATCAAAAATGCAAAACATCTGTACCTGAGATAGCCCTACAAATGCCCTTGAGAATCAGTAGTCAGAAAGAGAGATTTTCAGGGTGTGATGTATGTCCTGTGGTAATGTCTACCTTAGGACGAGAATCCAGAAATGTTCAAGAGCTGTTAGACATAAACACTAATTTTACAGCTATCTGGAATTAGGTGTAAAGAGTCTCAACCCTCAGATGGTTCATGCTTAGCCTAGTTTCTTTCTGTCATATTTGTTCTACTTAGGGAGGGCAGAGCACTATAGAAGGGCGCTGGCTTTTTTTTACAGATGGACTATCCTATTGCTCTGGATACAGTCTTACATACAAATAATTTTGAACATGCAGTTGAACAGCTGAAGTTTTCAAATAGACCTATTTTTCAAAATCTGAAGAAGTCTGATTGTTAAACATCTGCAAACACTAAAAGGTGAAGGTAATGTTAACAGTACTGAAAGGACTATGCAACTAGCCTGAGTTATCAATCAAATAAAACAACTCTGCAGATTTATATAATAAGTATTAGAAATAATAAATAATGTTTGTATTTATTAAACATAATTATACATCTCTGCATTTATGGGATCACTGTGCAGTGAGAGTATCCATCTTATGTTGATCAGTATTTGAAGTTTTGGGTTTTTGGGAATGTCTTTCAAGCACAGTATACTGTGCATAGTCTCATTCCTCCAAATTTTTCTGAGTACCATGATGAATATATGTATGAGGAAGCAATCATCTGAAGGATACAATTCTTATGACCTTGCATATACCTGTCATGCTCCTCTGGATGTGGAAAAATTTTCCCTGCTGGAACCAGGGTTACTGTGGCTGTGTGCCTGAAAAAGGCTTTTCCATCTGGGTGTTGGCATTTTAAATTCTTTGGTATCCAACCAAGACTTCTCATGAAAGGGTGGTCTGATCAGAAGAAGAAATGTTACTAATAAAACCCCTGAAGCACACAGCTGGTAGAAAGCACTGCTGTGGCAGCAGTGATCATCAGCATCACCAGCATGCCCACGCACAGCCCCACAGCCCTCAGCTGAGGTGCCCTCCCCAGCCTGGAGGAGGTGAAGGAAGGAAGCAATTAAAGCATCTTTTTCATCCTGGAGCCTGATTTTGTCAAGAATGAGGAAGAACTTCAGAGAGGTGGCCAAGAGCAGCAGGTCTGGGGAGCCTGCCAAAGGGGATCCCAGCACATCCCACAGCATCCCATGGCTGTAGCAAGCTGGGGCAGGGATTGGTGAGTGATGTTCACAGCCTGAAGCATCCTGACTGCAACTGTAAAAAACTCACTCACACTCTTTAGGGAGACCTGACTCTCTGACAGCTGAAGATAGACTTTCACACACCACCAGCTCTAGATGCACCATCAGCAGGGAATGATTTGGTCTCTGGCTACCATCTAGTTAAATTAGCACTTGGAGGTGAAGAAAGGAGTGCCCTGCAACATCCTGGGAGTGATTTCATCTCAGCAGAATGCTTTTCCAGGCCAGGAATGCAGGAATACCTTAGACAAGGCAAGGAATTGATCTTTGCCAGGAAAGGCTGCTGAGCTAGTAGATGACATAGAAACACATAGAGGAATTATTACTGGGTGATTGCAGGAAAAATTTGTGGATAGAGATGAAGTTTTTTTTCATGGGTTCCATAGATGACACATGTTTTTTCAAGTTGGTGTGTAGAAATGGCTTTTCCAGCCATTGTAAAAGTAAACTGATTGTGCTAGAGGTATTTTTAAATCTTGTCTGATCTTTGTAGGATGGTTTGTGGAATATTATGCAGTGCAGTTGCACTGGTATAGGTAATAGTACCAGCACACTGATGCACATAGTTTTCTTTGCTTCCTCATCACAGTTTTGCACCTAGCATGACAAAGACCACCTACTCATGAGACCAGGTGGAACACATTCCACATTTCATGTAGAAAATCAGCAGCTGAATATCTGGTTGGAGGATACCTGCTTATTGGTGATGATACAGTTTTCACACACACAAACTGAATATGAATTTCAGGATCTCTGCATTATTCTTCTGTTAGTTTATAACTGCTTTGGAATAAACACCAATCTAAAAACAGCAACAATCAAGTCTGAGAATGTGTTGACTGCTCCTGAAGGTTCAAAAGTAAGTTCTCTGTGTCTGTGTTGTTGGATGACTGGTCCCTGTTTTGAAGAGGCAGCTACAATATTCTGCTACCTGATAGAACATCTATGCTAAACCAAGCATCCAACACTAAAAAAAAACCTTAAAAGCATTCACTCAGCACACATTTGACTGTACTGTTGTGGAATTGTGTGACTGGAGTAGTCTACAATAAGTGAAGGGCTGAATGTTCATACTTTGGCTATCACAAGCTGGAAAGATGTAGCTAGCAGTTGTCCATGCTGGCAGAGTCTGTTAGATGAAGAAGCCTAAAGGCTGAAGAAAGAAAGCTACTGAGAGGAAAGCAAGTTGAAAAAAAAATAAAAAAAGGTAAAGAAGTAGAGTCACCCTCTGGTCTCATGGACTCTTGCCTCATCATTAAGGAGTCCTGCCATTTTAGAGCTCCACAGCCACTTGTGACAGGATGTATTACACAGCTAAACTAGTGGAGTAATTTACAGCAGTGCTTCTTGAGATGGATGCATGCCACACATACCTTCATCTGAATATAAGCATGACTTTAAAGAGGCTGCAGAGGCACAAATGTTCCAGGAATGCAGACAGCCTGCATCACCAGAGTGCTCATGACAGAGAAATGTCTGTTTTCAAATCCTTATTCCTCATCTGGGAGAAAGTGGGCATCATTCACATGACAAAGGAATTCCTTTCTTATACCAATGTAGTAACTTAGTGCCAAGTGTCATACCATGTTGCTCTTTTTTATGGGAAGAGCAATACCATCGGAAGAAGAGACTATGAGGTCTGTTTTACATTAGATGGAGCTGCTGTTTGGAGAATCCCAGTAAAACTTCATTTCCCTGGGACTTCAGAGAAACTAGCACTGTACAGCCTACTCATGCACTGGCACCTCAGAGCGCTGTGCTGCATGCATACTGCATGTTACACACACATGACCACAAGCTGGGAAACACCAGATTGAAGACAAGCTGACAAGTTGCTGTGGTGGAAACCTCTCCGTATATGGAACCTCATTACCAAACAGCAGGTTCTTTTGGGGGTTTTTTGGTAAGGATATCATAATAGGTGTTAAGCAAACAGAATAACAGAACCCCTGTCTTTTGTTTTATACATGCGTGACTGCTATTTTCTTTGTCTCTATAACTAGACCCTGGTACATCATGCTGTAGTTGTCCCAACTGCTATTTAAATACATTTCTTTTGTTTAAGATGCTACCGGAATTAATTAAAATAGCAAATCCTCCAGGGAGCAGAAGAGCTGGCAAGGCCGGATCACCGGGTGAATTGCACCCTCCCCGTTGTCTTTGCTAGTGCCACAGGCAGGTGCCAGGGCTGTCAGGATGCTTGGCTCCTGCCTTTTCCTGGGGTAACTGCCTGCTGGCATCTGCTTCTCCCCAAGTGCAAGCACAGGTCCTGATTACTGTAGCTTCTGTTAAGCCACTGATTTTTTTTTTTTTTTGAGGTTTTTTTCAGTAAAATTTCAGTAAATCCTTTTATGAATCCTATGTCTCTGAGAATTGATTTCCCCAGGCCAGATAGGGAAAATCTAGCTAACTTGTTAGAAAGTCATTGCATAGGAACCAGGTAGAAGGTGATCAGATGGCAGAAACCATCTAATAGTCCTTTCAAAAAAAACCCTAAAACCCCCAAGTTTTCTCCTATCTAAGAATCACAAATTGCTTTGCAAATAATGAATTCATTGATTCTCACTCAAGCAATGCCACTTGTCAGTGGAAGTGTTGCTAGAGCTGATCCAGGAGCTGGCAGCACCTTACACAATCTTTGGAGATAAATGCCTTTGACAATTTCGACCATGTTTATGCAGAACCTAAGGAACAATGAGTTTCTGCCTTCTAGGGCATATGCTGAGGTGCCTAAGCTAATTCCTAACACGTGAGTGTGGTGATCCACTTTGCTAATTACCCAGCTGAGAATAAGGGTAAATTAACAGAGTGTAGAACTGTATTAACATGGCTATACTGTTTCTAAAATCTGAACCAGTGTCTGCATGGGGTAGCTCTGAGGACATGTCCTTCCACCAGTTGTCTGCCAATTTTGTAGCTTCTGTAAGGATTTTTCTCTTTTGAGAACAATTAAAATAGAAGGTAAATAGATTTTGTTGGTTGAACTTCAAGTAGAAGCACTAAAAAAAGAAAAAAAGCCATCGATTTCTTGAGATACCTATAAGAGGGGTGGAAACAGCAATGGTTTTTAAGAGCTCTGTAAAAAGATTTTAACATAACATGATATGTTAGAGGAGAGAATAGAGGATTCTAGCCGCATATTGGAAAAGTAATTTGTCATGATGAAAGAGGCATAATTATCTGTCCATCTGTAAATAAGACCCTTTTGCTCTGTTCTCTTGAGAAAAAAAAAATGGGTTTAAGTGAGGTTCTTACAGTTTCTGTCTTAACATCTATTTTGTCTGGTTGTTTATAATGGTTATAGGAAGTCTCTGAAGTGCTATAGAAATAGAAGGATGCTTCTAAATGAGAGGAAACCTGTTTATAAAAATAGCAATTGTCAAAAAGAATGATTTGTGGGGCTCTGCTGTAACCACTTATGCAGGTGGAAATGTTTCTAGGAGTGTGAGGAAATAACCATGTGTCACAGACACAGGAAATGCTGATTTATTTATTGGCTTGGTCAAAATAACCTTTTGCAGATAGCTCTGAGCCAGAGACAGGTTTATGGAATGAACCAGCAGGAAATCGTGTTCCTTAGAAGAAGGAACTCACATTTGTCTTCTAATAATAAATAGGAAGAGGTCCCTGCAGTCACAAAACCTGGAGAGACTTGTTTTATAGAAGATTAAGGCCAAGATATTTAAAGGGAACAAAGAAAATTTAGCACTTTCAGTCTTCACGGTTTTTTTAGAGGAAGGTAGTATGTTTTCTTTTTCTCCAAAGGCAATTTAGCTTCATAGCTAAATCTTTGGATCCTAAATCCTCTGGAAACAATTTGCAGCCATTGGCTTATCTCATAGTTGTGATTTACAAAAGTTTACATTACTATTACTCTTTTTCTTGTACAATTGTAAATTGCAGTGAAATGATGTTTCTGAAGCAGAAAAACACTCTTAAAAGTTGGTACTTTGGGTTTATCCCATGGGAGTCCACAACAGATATCCTCCACAGCATTTTTTTTTCAATGCTGTGGGACCATATGGGTGGTTACTAGGGGGGTTGACTGTAACTCTAACTAATACTGATGGCATTTTGACAACTTCATCATGGTGCCCACCAGTACATTTAATCTGTTCAGGAGACTTACTGTAGTTATGTTGTAGCCCAAACTCAGCAATTTCATAGTGAAAGGTTTTGCAAGCATCTCACAGGCTGTGTGAGTTGTCAGGGATTTATTCCTTTTTGGAATTCAGAGTCTTTTCTGCTCTGATGAGCCATCTGGAACCTCAGAGTAACAAAGCAAAAAGACAGTGAAATATATAAAATGTTAAGACATTTTTAACAGCAGAAGCTTCATTCTGCAAAATAGTGAGATAATTGACCCACGTTTTACTAACCGTATTTGTGCTTTGTGGCACCCAATCAGTTTGCACATTTGAAATTTTTTTCCCACCAAAGGCTTATTCAGACCCCCTTTTTACTGTTCCTCTCCAGATAGAATCCTCTCCTTGCTACCTGTTGACTGTAAGGATCATCCGGATGAGAAATCTCCAGCGAGTGGATGCCTGTAAGTGTCTCCATTCTTAGTGGTAACTCAGGAAACAGGCAAATTATATCTTTTTTAATTGTGTAACAACCTTTTCTTAGTGTTTCTGAAATAACCCAGTGTTTATGTAAACTAATTATTATAAACCAGGTCAGTCTTTGCTGCTTGCTGCTGTTCCATTGTCTCCCTGTGCTTTCTGACTGGTTTCAAGACTTGAATGTGTTTTTGGGAATAAGTACTTTCTGCCAAAGAAAGGAGAGTTTCTGACAGAGGTAGATTAAAGACTCCATTCCATGTTTTCAAAAACAAGGGGTAATTCTGCTGATGGGTTGTAGCCCCTTGGGAAATGTGGCTGGGAGGAGCAAACTTTTTCAACATCCTGTCTTGATTCTGACAAAGAGGAATTGAACAGAAAAAAGCTTTTCACAATCATTACGAGCGCAGGCTAATGCCATCATTAATTACCCTGAGAACAGTTAAATAAACATACTAACTGAGGGCTGGATGTTTGGTCCTTTCTAAGGCTTCTGCAGCAGACTTGCAGTTGAGCAAGAGTGTGAGTCACGTGGCAGAAAAGTGGTGGGAAGGGAGTAAGTTGGAAAGGAAAACACCACTGTTTTGTAAAAGAACATGGACTATCCACATGTGTGCTGTGGAGAGGTGTTCCACACAAAATAGACAAGTTAACAGTTTGTTTTGTTTGAGTAAATAGATCTATGTGACTACCCATGAAAGGATGCTGAAATTAGTTTGAGTGAGCTTGGAAGGGAAATGATGTAACCCTCACGATTCTCTTGATTATCCTGTTTCGCTGTGAGCAGCAGTGATTGACTCTATAATGTCCTGCACATGAAGAGTCAGGAAAGATTTTCTGAGAGACAAAGATCTGGATTTACCATGTAGTACCATTCCTGTCTTACCTAGTGCTTGTCCCATTTTTCTGGAAGATGTATCAGAGGACTTCCCTGTGTCACAGCTCTGAGCGAGGCTGAAAACAGCTGTATCCTAAGTCACATCGCTGGGCTGTGTGCTCTGCACCTCCCTCCTGGTCCATGGCTGTGGCACATGTGTGGTGAAGCAAGAACACAAAAAGGTCTCATCAGGGACTCATCTCAGATCTTCTGCATATCAGGCAGCAAGGCAAATAATGAGGTTGTAGAAACAGATTGTGCAAGCAGAACTGAGGCAACATTTTGCATTAAATACACAGCTGACTAGTTTGGCTGCATCTGCTCATACAATTAAGGATTGCTTGATATGCTTTGTATCTCAAAGTACAGTTAAGATATACAGGAATGATGAATCACATCAGCAGAATAAAGTACTTGCCAGCCAAACAGCCATCAGTCATTGGTCTTGAATGATAAAGCCAAAGTCATATAGTAGTTACAAAAAATGACCTTAAATGCATTTTAAAATCAGTAGCATTACTTCTAGATTATCCAGATATATTCAAATACATATTTTTGCAGTTTCAAAATTCCTCAAAGCATTATTGTCTGCATGAAATTTCCCAGATTAAAAAAAAAATAATTAAAAACACTTGAGGAAACAAAATAACTTGAAACAACTTTTACATCTAGAGGGACTGGATAGTCTACAGTCTTTAAGAGTGAAAGTGAAGTTATTGAGGAGGACATGGAAGCTCTCACTACAAAAAGGAAGAGGCAAAGAAGGTGAATAAGGAGTCATTTTCCACAAGGAGGCTAAGAAACGAGAGTGGTGGGAAGGTAGAATTAAAGCAGATGATATGGCTCTAGACAAGTACAGTGAAATTGCTGTCAGAATCTCATTTTTAAAGGCAAACTAAGGTATGAAATGTGAAATAGAGCAAGACGGGCAGAAGGCTAGGGCCTACTCAATATTTTCCAAACAAACTTCTCCAGTGGAGGAATTCTTTTTTTACTCAGTAGGAATATGTTGATTTCTCAACAACTTTTTTTAGAAAAAACAGTTGACAGAATTAAACTTTGTTGTTGTTGTTGTTTCTGCATTGTAATGTTAAAAAGTTGAAAACTAACAATTGTGGTGTCTATTGACCTATCACAATTCATATATAATTTTTCAAGCAATTCCGGATTTTTTTCCCTCTCATTTGGACAGAAAAGCAGCAAGGCTTCTTGAACACTTTCAACAGCACAAAATGCAGCCTCCAACCAGTTTGAGAGAGTCAGTAGCTGTAGGGTGACATGGGGCAAAACCTGGTGGAGAAGGAAAGAAAAGAAGAAGAGAAAAAGGTCCTGTTGCAGACAGGCAAGATTTGGCTTTTCCCCAGAGGTCGATGTACAAGCTCCTGTTCCCTGCTCTGCCTGCAGAGTCCTTACCTGCTGCTGGAGGATCTTCTCCATTTACTGCTGTCATCACTTATCTCTCTCAAAAGTCTCACATCACAGGACATCCATTCTCAAAGCTTTACCTTTTGCATTACATAATAGCTGATCGTTTTATTGCTGACATCTACATTAGAGAGGTTTTCAAGGACCCAAAGTACCTTGCATAACCTCCAAGAAGAAACACAGTAAATGGCAGTTATGTCTGTAGCTGTTTGAGATATACCTTAATTTAGGTGCCTGTGAGAAAGGGGATGTAAAATCCTTAACTAACTTTCTCCTGGTGCCTTTTGGGAGAGAGACTTGGTCCCCCTTCTTCCTGTTAGTTAGTAGCAGTTAGTGGCAGTTAAATTCCAATGTCTAATTCAGTGAGCTCCTTCTGGAGGAAGCTTCTGCCATCTCATACAGCAGGTGTAGTTCTGCAGCTCCTTTCACAAACTCTCACAAAGAACATCACTGAGGGCAAGGCAGAGATGAAGACCTTTTGCAGTTGTTCTCAAAAAGTGGAGTAGGGTCCCAAGCCCTCTTATCAGACAGCAGCTCGGGGTTTGTGTGTGTGTGTGTGTGCATGCACACATGAGCACAGGAAAGCTTGTTGGCTGAGAAAATGAAGTGGCTGACTAGAAGAAAAAATTCTCAGCATTTTTTTTTTAATATCAGTGTTGTCTGTAACCCATGCAAGGAAGAACAGAAGCCACCTCCTCTTCTAGATCATCTTGTGGTCAGTGCTTTTTCCCTCTCAGAAGGGAATCCTGGAAAGTTATATTGCATCAGACTTTTCTATCTTTAAATAACTTATGCTTGTTTTTGGTACCAGTAGCTGCAGTAACCTCTCCGGTATCCGCAGCTCTGCTGCCTTTGCCAATTAGAAATTGTTTTCTCCCCTGCCCAGTAAGCCAGGCTGATTGCTACGTGTCCTTGTGGCTGCCGACTGCGACGTGTGAAAGGTCACGCACTAAAACCGTGAGAAACTCCGACAATCCAGTGTGGAACGAAACCTTCTACTTCAGAATCCAGAGTCAGGTCAAGGTAAGGAGCCAAAGTTGTCTGCTTGAAGCAACCTGAAGATTTCATGTATGTATCTCCTGAACTGTGCCCAAGAAGTGTTTAAAAGATGGCACACGATAAAGGGCTGCTCAAAGCATTTAACAGCAGAGATGACAGAGTTCCTGTGTCTATTCAATGTGCTAGGTAGGAGGGCCAGAAAGTGAGCTCGGTTTTGAAGTTTTAGGAAAACAAGAGACTCTTACAGGTTGATGCCAGATGGATACAGAATCTGGGAGTTACCCAAGCTGTTGTATAGGCATAGCCAATGTATTTCATCACAGCAATTAAAATGAACTAAACAAGAATTAATAATGCAGTTCAAGTATGTTTTTTTTAAGGGGGCTGATGTTTAATTTCTCAACTTTTCTTCTCAAGCTCATCCTCAGCAGTACTTTTTGCCTGGAGCTAATGATGTCCAGCCTGAGAAACTATAACAAATTCTTCTCCCTCTTTTTCCAGAATGTGCTGGAGCTCACAGTGTATGATGAGGATTTTGCTACTCCAGATGACCATCTCCTCTGTGCACTCTTTGATACTGCTAAACTTCCACTTGAAAGAACAGTGATCTTGTACTTCAAGCCTAGCGCAGATGTGAGAGCAACTAAGCATCTAAAGTGACTGAGAAACCAGTGGAGAGTTACAAAACAGTTTCAAAATCTTTCTAAATCTGGCATGGATAACTTATCCCAATAACGAGCATGTTAATTGCCATTCAAATTATAACCACAAAAATTTGGCTAAAAAATCTGAATTTGAGAATCTTCTTTGCAATATTTTATAAATTATTAAAGACCATAGGGCTGAAGCAGTGCAGTAGGTAGGGGAGGGATCTAATTGTGAGCTATCTCTGAGCCAACACCAAGGCCATATAGCTGTTGCAGGGTGAATAATCTGCATATTTTTTACCATGTAATTCATAACCTGAGTAATTCCCATAATTGATAAACCCCTGCCCCTTTTCTTGTGTCTACTTTCACCCCAAAAGGCAAAAATGAATTTGCCCCACACATACATAGTATGTATCCCACTATGAATGGATGACGATTCACTCGTTCTCAGTTTCCCATCTGTAAAATGGGAAAAATAATCTTGATTCCCTTTGAGATCTAAGGATGAGATCAGCAAAATATCTCACATACAACTTCTTGCTACCAGGGACAGGTTCTGGTATCCAAACTAGGTCATTCACAATCAGCTTGTACACATCAACACTGTCTTACTCGGGGTTGCATAACACGAATTCTGAATCACTCACTGTTCTGTGTCTATTATGGTAAAGTAATGAGTGTAATGTTTAATTTCCAAGATAATAGCCAGTACAGTAAGTCATGGCAGGACAGTGACAGGAATAGTTGGAAGAAAAGGGTGGAATTCAGAAAGTATAGGAAGTTGGAAATTGTTTTTTTTGCAGCAGCTTCGCATTAAGAAATATAGGTTGTTTTGGTGATATTGTGAAGTCAGAAGAAGACAAGGAGGGAATAATTTAATCATCTGACTGAATTGTTGATTCAGACCACCCAGTCTGAAGTATTTATCACAGGCTACTCATTGCAGCCAATAACTTCAATATTACCTATCAGGGGCTTGGGTTTAGACTAGGGACAAAGCATTATGTAGCTACTTCATTTAATATCTTCTTCTTGCTTTCAGGCCAAGGAGGAACTAGAGGTTGAATTCAAATTGGAGGTCGCGTAAGTGATACAGAAATTATTTTAAAAATGCAAAAATCATTAGTGATAAAACAAAAAACCAGTATTAGATGTCATGCTTTGAGTATTTCTGTAAAAAGTTCCAGCCTTCTCCTATATTATTGCTGCAGTCCCCAACAGCTGATGGATTAGATTGTTCTGTAGCTTAGCTGCTCTCAGCGATGCACCTGGCAGTTACCCAGAGAACTGTGTGGATGCCCCATCCCTGGAACTGTTCAAGGTCATGCTGGATGGAGCTTTGTGCAACCTGGTCTAGTGGAAGGTGTCCCTGCCCATGGCAGGGGATTAGAGCTAGATGACCTTTAAGATCCCTTCCAATCCAAAGTATTCTACAATTATATGATTTACCTACCTGGGGACATTTCAGAAGGCTTTCTGAGTGTGCGAGCATTCCTGCCTATCTATTTTTCCTTGCTTGTTTCAGGTTATGTATTTGACACAGTTTTAGTGTTGAAACATCCTAGTTAGGTTTCCAATGTATCTCCTATTCCTTCAGTTTTCCCTTGCAGTACTCTTTGAATCCTAGCATTTGTGTTTTCTTTCTGCTTAACACGATCACTATGGGATGGGAACTCTTGTAAGGATGTAAGGCTCCTTCTCCAGCATGGTCAGCCTGCCGCCCATGGATCACCATTTTTGTTTCTGTGTTGCCACAAGGTAACTAAATCACGGCAGAAATAAAGTGACTAGCTAAGGCCAGCTCTTATACTATTGGAGAGCCAAGGCCAGAAGTCAAGTTGCTCCACACCATCTCCTGACTTCACTTGAATGATCTGGAAAGCTTTTTGGGTTTTATCCCATGTAATTGGTACTGGCTGCTCTGTGCCACTTTGAAACAGGCTCCCCAGGAAAGTGGTCACAGCACCAGCCTGCCAGAGTTCAGGAAGAATTTGGACAATGATCTCGGACACGTGGTGTGAATCTTGGAGTTCTCCTGTGCAGGGCCAGGAGTTGGACTTGGTGTGGATCCTCATGGGTCCCCTGCAACTCAGAATATTTGCATGCCAGCAGATATGTATAACTGTCTTCCCAACAAGGACATACTGGTGTATCAGCTGAAATACATTTTTTTCACACATTACAGTGAGAATAATTTGACTGCCTAACAGGAGATTCCATTTTAGATGATCATGAGATTGCACTGTATAAAAATAACCATGTTACACATTGCTCAGCTTTGGTAGAGAGATGAGTCTCTTCAGAGCAGTGCTCAGTCCATGCAAGCAAAGAGAGGAGCTTGTTACACGCTTGCTGGGGTCCCCTCAGACTCTTGGGTTTTTTTAAGTGGGAAGAAAGGGCAACATCCTGGGTAAAGATGAATGGGATTTGCTTAACTTTAAAATATCCATGTTTTTAATTTTCTTTCCCAGACCTGGTCCTCATGAAATGATTGCTAGCAATGGAGTGCTGGTGGTATGTGTCTATCCCAAGATATTTTCTATAAGTGATTACTTAATGTAGAGGGAAATGGAGGGTGCGGGTTAAAGAAGCCAGTCAGCCAGTTCTTTCTCTTGCTTTCCTCTTTCCTATTTAGATACATTCAGAATGGGACATTTTATTTACTTTTCATTGGAGATATCCCATTTGTCCTATACTTCCCTATTTCTGATTTTTCCTATACTTCACCACACCACACACACACACACAGAATTTTTCTCTGGTACTAGTACAAAAACACATTATGTTGAAGAAGAGTGAGCACCATAAAAAAAAAATCAACCCTCAAAATGCTGAAAGAAATGCTTCCTCAGAAAACCCTTCCTACTGCTAACTCTTGATCTGTCAGGACACATCTTTATTTATTTCCTAGTTTAACCCTTTGTATTTATGCTACTATCATGCAAATGGTCCTGTTTTTCTTCCTTTATTTATTCCTCTCACTGTGCTCAATCTTAAGTCATTGTCACACATACAGTTCCTACAACTCCCTCCAAAGCTTTACCTTTTCTTTAGTCAGCAGCTAATGGGAAAAATCCCAGAGACACCAGGGAATTCAGAAATCCAAGTTACTCCAAGCTGAAGGGTCCAGAGCTCACTATAATGCGGATGGGATGTGATGATCTTTCTCACAAAATCCTGCAATCTGTCTTTCCCAGTGTCGTGAACTTTGCTGCTTGGAAGTTGAAGTGGCAGAGAAAACGAAGCAAAAATCAAGTAAGGTTATTGCTTTGTCATCTATTTACCAGTAGTTGCATGCTTACTTATGAGAAGATGCCCCTTCCATATAATGTGTTAGGGAAATACACAGTGCTTACAGTATTCAGTGAAGTTAATGTCAGGTGAACATATTAGGTTGTTATAGACTCCAATGACCTCATCTAGATATATGTTAACAAGGCCTATTACATGCACAATGAAGTTGAAATCCCAGTTCTATATCACAGCAGGAATATTCAGAGTCCCCTTTCTATCAGAAGAGCATCTACTTTGCTCTTTCCCCTGTAGTGCCACCACTTTGCCCTGGGCAAAGCTATGCCACCTGCACCCCACTTTTAATCAAGCTAGCTTATTTTTCTGGTTAATCATATTAATCTTTGTTTTGCTGCTTTAGAGAAAGAGCTTTCCCTGACTGTGAAGGGCTCCTTTGAGGGGACGCAGGATATCGTGCTGGGCCCCAACGGAGTCGTCAGCCCAGCGTGTCCCACCGAGTTCCACTACATCAAGTATGCGGAGCCAACGCTGGATGTCATGCTGCCAAAGAAGAGGCGCTACCACCCTGTATGTTGGAGTGGCCTCAGTGATGGAGGGATTTTCTTGAGTGGCTCTCAAGAAAGGGGCAGGAAGGAGAGAGGGTAAACCTGTTCCTGGTTGTGTCCTAAGGCATGTTGTTTTCCCAGTGGTCCTGTAGGTACAGTACAGAGACGGGCTCACCAGTTGTGATGCTGAACTCACTGCCCATGGGAAGGAAAACAACCATTGCAGAGGTAAGCATCCATTCCAGGTGTTGGTAATAAAGGGTCACTCAAACAGAAACCATTCCTCATAAGGTTGTCCCAGATGGCTACTAAGAGTGTCAGGAATGTTCTGATTTTCTATTAGACTTTCAGAAAACAGGAGCTTTGTTTCTCCAGATGTTTTCTCCACAGAGCCAGGTTGTCCCCCCTGTTTTAATCTCTATTATGTGCCAGTAGTGGAGACAGAGATGTACAAGGATGTAAGAAAATACCATATTTCCTTCAGAACATCCCCCCCTCTTTACCCAAAGACTCATTGACTCCCCTTTTGCTTAGGGTCCAAACTGAAAGTTGCTCCTCGGGCACAAAATAGGAAAACATCAATAAACCTGTCCTTAGTCAACCATATATTTAAGAGGACAATATATTGAAATATGCTGAAAATATTAGTCATAGGGTATGTATTTTAAATAATATAATGAGACTATTGATTTAAAAGAGCCATTAAGATATCCTCTCAGAACAAAGCACATTTTGTAACTTAATATGAAGATTGAAATAATGATTTTTAAGAGAGGATAAAGTGTGGGCAGAAGCAAATGCAGACTTTGCAGTCTCTTCGCTGTGAGACTATGGCCAGGATGTCAAAGATGTGCTGGGTACTAGAGCATGAAGAATGGAAAGCACACAAAAAACGGCAATTCAGGATGCTGCAGAAAGCTTATGAGTCTTACAGGAAATGGGGCTACTGTGTGAGTCTCAGAAACCTCTTATACCAGGATGCTTAATGGTTTCTGCAGCCTGGGAGGATTTAGGATCCGTAGGGAGGGTTGTTCCACTAATGATAAGTGAATGCCTTTGGGAATATATGCCAAGATCTCAGACATTTAAGTTTGTGATTGCCAGACCTTGCTGGGTTATAAATCAAGCTCCGACCCCAAGACAGAAAGGGAAAATAGAAAATTCAAAATTAAAAAATTACACATTCTTGTTTTCCAGGAGAAAAGATTTGACTTGAATGTGACAGCAAAAACTTGGTAAGAGATTTTCTTCTATTCCTTAAGACTTGGATAATTGATTTTGATATTGTTTTAGCCACATGGAAATGATACAAGCAAGCATTCTCAGTCTGAAAACTAGAATGTGCTCATAATAAAACATAAAATACATGCACAATATATAAAACATAATTAACCTTAGGAAGATTTTACTTTAATCAGTTGATAAAACATTAAAATAAACATGTGTTTATTTAAGCGTTATCCCTTTCCTTCTGACCACAGAATATTTTCTTTGGTCAATGTCAGTCTCTGAAATTCACAAAAAGAACAAAGCTAGCTGACAATGACAGAAAAAGAATAGTCAGATGTAAACATTAATTTAATCAGGAATTAAGAATTATTTTTTTGCTTTATTGTCAATATTCAATGGTGATGAACCTTGCTTTCTGTCAAATCTAATTATACTACATATTGAGTAGAAACTAAAGTAAACAAGTTAACTTGTGATTTGATATCTGTAGACATGCTTGCTAATACTCACAGTAAACATGGAGATACTTCAGGTTATCCATGGCTACATGGAACACACAGAACTGGGCAAACTGGCATTTTTTTGTGTGTCTGACTAAGAAATAAAAGGAAAATAATAATTTTTAATTCAAAAAGAGTTTTCTGCCATTCATTTCAAAATGACCAGCAAGTGGTCAGTGATAACAGGAAAATCAGTGTTATACCACAACAGGAAAAACACTTCCTGCTTATTTATTTTACTTTCAGAGAACTTCAGAAACAGTTTGTTTGGATCTTGCTTTACAATAGAAACTGGCTTTTGCAGCTCCACCTAACTCAATTCCTATTGTGTGTCTTCATTTACAAATAAGGTTATAATAATTTGTCTGATTATATCCAAATCTGGTGATGGAGAAAGCTCATAATTAAATTTCTTTACTAGTTTCATAGACATTATGGACTCAGTAGAAGAGAGAGGTTCTGTCACTGGAAGAAAAAGCAAACCTCTGGCATTTGGCAATGTAGCTCTGACCTGACCACGACCATCTCTTGCCTATTGATGTCTTGTAGGAGCAGGGCAGGGAGAGCTAGGAGGGAGATTAGTGAGCAGAAGAGCCAAAATGCCCAGGGAAATAAACTACAATTGTGGGGCCTTAAGCAATGACTTCCTCAAATTTAAAAGACTCCAGTGAAATCTTCCTCTGGGAGAAGACGTGCCTTACGATTTTAGAGTCAAGGCTGACGTGGCATAGAACTTGCAGCAGTGACCCCTGAGTGCCGTACACGTGTGGGCACACAGGGCAGCAGGCTGGTCCTGCCCAGCGACCCTTCCCTGCCCCTCCGGGGCTGCATGGCACCGCGGTCTCCGCCAAGCTCGGCCGCCCTCCCCAGAGGGGCTCACCGCTACAGGGGGGTGCGTTCCCACTCCAGTTGCTCTAAAGGAGAATTTTCACTCGCATTGAATATGCCAGCCTTTGAAACTCGGGTGTTATTTCAGATTTTGAATGAGAAAATAACCTGTGAAGTGGGAATCGATACTTTCACTTCTGACCATTTCCGTGAATTTTCTAAGCTTGTCAATCTTTTACTTGTAGAATATTTATTTAAATATTTTTATTTGTAAATACTGTACATTGTTTCTTCCAATTAGCAATAATTAGGAATAATGACCCTAGTTAGTCTTACTAATTGACATGAGTTTCATGCTTTTAAAAATAGTAAAATTATTCTCTCTTGCTCCTGTCGTGTTGCATCATCCTGTTTGAAGGGAAGGATGCTGTAGATTATCTTTGATCAACGTCCTAAGATTGATATGGGTGTGTTAATATTTAATATATGTGTCTGTTTTTTTCTTAGCAATTGTTCATGCCACCAAGACCTGGACATGCGCTTTGGGTTTAATTTATGTTCTGAAGAGATGGCTTTCCTGGGGAAAAGAAAGAGATATGTAGCAAGTGCTCTCAAAAATGTTTTTCACCTACCACATGATCTGCAGGATCAAGAAGTACGTGTGTGCTGGGGAGACAGAACTTGAATCTCTAGTGCTTTCATGTTCTCCTGTAAATGAGTGGTCAGCAAAACAGGCCACACCTATCTGTTGTGCAGGTACCAGCTGGTCCATGTGTCTTAAGTACATTTGCTTCTGCTGTCAAGGTTTGTTATTGAAAACATTAGTTGCAGTCACCATCCTTCATTACTATCAATTTGGAATTTTTCATGGTTGAGGTGTGTTCATTCCTGCCAGGCTGAGCTGTCACTGCCTTGGTTTAGAAATACTGAATACATTCCACAGCAAAGATTTTTTTTTTCCCTTATTCCAGTTTTTTTTTCCCTTATTCCAGTTTACTTTGTGAGAGTTTAGGACAAACATCTTTGAGTGCTTCTTATATCTTCTGTTTCTTGCGGGTTTGAAATTCCTTAAAATAAATGTAATTTATTTTAAAATAACCTCAAGATACTGAAGAATAGCAGCATTGCTGAGGGTACCTTAACAGTAGCTGTGAACTGAGTGTATTTCTTCATGGGATTGGCATGCAGATTTTCATACAGAAGTCATCAATGTGTGAAATAAGAATGGCACATTGTTGTTTCCACAGAAGGTTTCTTCTTGTTCATCTATGCCTGTATTTGCCTTAGAGATGAGCAAGAATCCAAGTTTGGGTTGATCTCTGAACCAATATTTATCCAAAAGGAAATAATTGGCAGTAGCAGTTGTTGCTGGGTTTTGGAGCCTTTCCTTTTGAAAAGGGACCTGGGCTCTGAGATCAGGACCTGGGCTGGCTGTGGTGACCAGACCCCATTACAGTGTGGGCTGCAGTGTTGAATGCTGTCAGTGTGAATGTCCCATCCTCCCTCTGCCCAACAGGTCCCCGTCGTGGC
Organism: Onychostruthus taczanowskii; assembly: GCF_017590055.1. Classification (NCBI taxonomy): domain Eukaryota; kingdom Metazoa; phylum Chordata; class Aves; order Passeriformes; family Passeridae; genus Onychostruthus; species Onychostruthus taczanowskii. The sequence goes on along the minus strand of NW_024496525.1, from coordinate 4,601,905 downwards.
TATCATCACGACAGGCGGAGGACTGAAGTCAATGACAGGGTTGTATGGCAGCCTCATGGGCCTGAAGAAGTTAAATCTCCTGGACTGTATAACGTACATCAGCGGGCTGTCCGGCACCACGTGGTAAGCCAGCTCGGGCAGGAGGCCTGACCCGGCCTTCTGAGAGTCACACTGCTGCAGAGAGTAGCTTCTAAAAGCAGATAAGATCAGGAGACTTTCTTCAAACGTCATATAAGCAAGTTTCTCAGTAACAGGCCATTAAATACTAGCTTGATTTAGTGCACGCTTTTGCTGTAAGCAGCTCTTTACTGTGCTTATCAACTCCACATGTGCAGCAGTTAAATGTGCACATGACTTACAATTACACTCACCAAGATGCTTTCTAGGTAAGTAGTTACCGTGGATGCCCATAGCATCATGCCTCTTCCTTTCTCCACTGAATCCCAGCTATTGTGGTCCCATTAGCTTCTGATACTGGCTGTGATTTCTAGCTGGAAAAAAGTGCTGGACAGTGCACACTGACCCCTGCAACATGCCAGTTTTGTGTTTCCCTGGGCAGTGTTATTCCCTGCTCACAGGACCTACAGCTGCCTAATGTCTGATTGTCCCATGCAGAGGAGTTTGGTAAAATAGAGGTTGATGCTTAAAAAAAGCATAGTGATATCATAAGATTAACACTAAGTGAATCAAGGCAAGAGACAGCAGCTAATACGAATGAATTTAAAGTTCCAAAAAACAAGCAAAGAAAATTTATTATAATTTTGTGCCTAACTTATGCTTCACAAATATATCTATGTTCACACCTGGCAGTTTTATCCCTTAAGCTTCTGCCTGTTCTGCTTAAGGTTAAGAACATAAAACTCCCACTTTATTCTTCAGGGCTATTTTTAAAAGCAATCATAGAAACTGAAGTGTTCATTCTGCTGGATGGAGCAGCAGAGTATGTGTGAGCAGAAGGGAATCCCTAAATGTAAGCCTTTGTTCTGAAAGCACAACATTTCCAGTCTTTTTTTGCTCCTTTTGACTTTTGCTGTCTGTATTGTCTTTCTCCAGGACCATGGCCAACTTATACAGAGATGCCTACTGGTCGCAGAAGGACCTGGACTCACATATTGGTGAAGCCCAAAAACAAGCAACAAAATGCAAGATGGGCTGTTTCTCTATGGATCGCATGAAGTACTACAACAAACAGCTTTGCCAGCGGAAAGAAGAGGGATATAGGACATCATTTATAGATCTTTGGGGTCTCATGATTGAGTACTTACTAAACGATGGGGTATGATGTCTATTCCATTTCTTAAAGAACCATGTGTTTTTCCCTTGGTGGATGGAGAGGAAACTAGTCCATCATTTCAAAGAAAGTACCTCAAAGCAGAGGGGAAATCTCTGTGTTAACAATATAGCAGATTATAGTGGTTTTGGTTCGCCCAGTCATAGACATGTGCAGAAATAGTTGTCTCCCTCCTTGTCTTTTTGTGAATCCACACACAAAGCCAGGCTGGAGCCCGGGAGCCTGGTCTGTGGTGGTCGGTGGGGGTACCTGCAGTGCTCCTGTGTGCTGGGGGTGGAGCTGCCCGGCTCCTCCCACACCAGGGCCAGTGAATTCACCCTGTGCTCTTTCCATGTCCTGTCACCTAACACTTTTTCTTCAAAACCAGAAAGACCCCCACAAGCTTTCAGATCAGCAAGAAGCACTGTGTGATGGCCAGAACCCACTGCCCATCTATGTGTCAGTCTGCGTCCGGGACAGTTACAGCACCAATGATTTCAAAGGTAAGGATGTTCAAAGGTTTGGATCCTCAGAAGCTAAAATTGGCAGCTGAATCCCTGTCATCACTCTTCTCTTCTTGGTAGCACTTTGAGAAAACAATCCTGATGTGTTAGTTGCTTTTTGGAGAAATAACCATTGCCTCCATACCTTACAATTTTAATACAAGGATTTTGGGGAGCAGCATTTCCCTGTCTCTACATACACAATAGAAATTCTGCTAGAAAGGCCATTTTGGGAAATATTTGAATTATCCAATAATTGCTTTTTCTCAATGGCCAGCTATTTGTTCAGTATGAAGAATGACCACATGGTTATGGTAGAGTTTGGGAAGGCTCCCAGCTGAATGTTTTGCTTTTCTCATTGTTTTGTTTGTTAGCGTTTCTTTCCTACGGAGGGTCAGAGGAGGAGAAGGGGAAGAGAAAAATTCAGATCAAATTTTTTATTGTTGAGGCAAGAAAATGAACCATTTCTGAAATGAAAACGAAATTACAGTTCATGACATTTCTGTCCCAGTTTTCACTCACACTGCAGTTATATCAGACAAATTCACTTCACTTGGAGAGGATATCCAAGAAAGTCAAGAACTAGTTCTGTTTCCATTAGTACCACACAGAGAGAGTATAACTGGTTTCTTACAAAAAAAACCAAAAAACCTTCTGAGGAGCTGAGTACCCATCTTTGTACATAAACAGTTATTTAGGGAAGATAAACTAACTGTATTGGTGAAGTACTACTGGTCACCTGGACATGGCGTACAGCAGGGCAGAGCAAAACTACCTAGGTGCTGGAGAACCCTGGACTGGTGTGTGCACACAGGGTGTGCAAGGCCTGGAGCCTTGCCATGTCCCTAGTGTGCCACTTGTGCCACCAGCAGCGCCACCATGACCAGCACAACTGCTCCTGCCTCATCACCACCAAGCCCAAGCTCAGACCCCTCCCTGGAGATCTGCTTTTAAGAGTGAGGCTTTGCAAAGGCAACATATTAAACATAGCTCAGAGCAATGTATGCCCGAGCTTCCCCTCTCCCCATAGCTGTCTGGGAGCCCTCTGAGTGTCCTGTTGTGGCTGTATTGCAGAGTGGGTGGAGTTCACTCCCTACGAGGTGGGACTGCTGAAGTACGGCGCGTTTGTTCGCACGGAGCATTTCGGAAGCGAGTTCTTCATGGGCCGCATGTTAAAAAAGCTCCCCGAATCCCGCATCTGCTACCTTCAAGGTGATGTTTAGTGTTGTCCTGGCACAGAGGCACTTTGGAGGGGTGCAATGCTGTTAACCAGTGGGCAGATAGCTCTGTCCTTATATACCGAGCACTGCCTGCTGGGAAATGGGAATAATAGTTTATCCAAAAGAATACAGAAAAAAAATACGCATATTTTTTCAGTTTCTTGTCACTGTCTTGGTAGATAAGTTGTCTTTGTCTTAGAGATGGAATAGATGAAGATCCTTAATTCTTTCATTGTAAGTAATAGCTCTCACTTCTTTCTTTATTCTTCTGATTCCTCTTTGAATGCACTCCCACCTGAGTCCAGTTGTGATAGTCAGATTCAAATTTACAATGACTGGTGGTATAGTGACACTGTTTTGTCAACAAGGCCACCAGTGCCCCTGTGGTGAGGCAGAGAGGGGTAATCCTGGATGGACAAAAGAGTGCACAGTGGAGCTGAAGGCCACGGCATGTGTGAGCCTTTACAAGCTGTGATGTGAGATCTTGTCGTACAAACAAACATCTGAAAAGCCAGTTCATCCCCTTGTGAAACAGTCCAGGGTGTTTGAAAGAGTTACTGATCAGAGTAGGTGCAGAAAAAGACAAGCTGGAGAAAGGAAGATGGGGATGGAAATGATGTGTTTGTGGTGTATGTGTTATCTGAATTCTTTATTTTGCCTCTTGAGCAAGTGTGTCTTTTTTCTCCTTTACTTGCCTCACTTTCTTTGCTCTCTTTGCCATGTGGCAGAGCCATGTAATACATCAGGCACAAAGTTGGTGGTAGCATAGACCCTCTTTGCCATGTGGCAGAGCCATGTAATACGTTAGGCACAAAGTTGGTGGTAGCATGACCTGAATCAATGACATAGACTGTTAAGAGGAATTTAACAGCATGGAAGTTTAGAAATATTTTTATTAAGCCCATTTTAAAAAAATAAGCCAGGAGGTCAAAATAGAAGGAAAATGGCTTTTTTCTTGTTAAAATATGTCCTTCTGTTCACTATTTCCTTTTACAGGTATGTGGAGCAGTATATTTTCTGTGAACCTTTTACAAATATGGGGGCTGTCCCACAGTTCAGAGGACTTCTGGAAGAGATGGACGCAAGACAGAATAGATGAAGTTGGTGAGAAATTACTGAGCCTTTCATTTATGGTCGTATATTTTCCTGTGTGGCTTTTGGCATCATCTGTTCAACTTTGCTGAAGCTGGTGTCATAGGATCTTACTCAGAGATAGTGACTTCTCCTCACACTGAATAGAGTAAGAGGAAGAGGGTAATCAGGGAAAAGCTGATGTAATTGCAACAATTACTAAAGCTCTACTGGTTCCTTCAAAGAAAGTTTTAGAGGGGTCAGACGTTTCTCAGGAAGTGTTCTGGCATTACAGCTCTCACTTAGCCATACAGAACCAAGAACCAACAGCAGAGAATTTGGTACTTTTTACTGCCTATGAGGAGAATAAACCTTAATATCAACTGGTTAATCAAGGTTTCCTGGGTTTTTATTTTATTACTCAGTACAATAATTACTGCATTGTATTCATACTGACACAAAGATAAATGAGGCCCAGAGGGAATTTTCTGAAGCAATACAGAAACTGTGATTTTGTTGTTGCTAAATCACTTGAGATGATAGTAACTATGATTACAGATATCCTGAAAAATACAGAAAAACAATGTGCAATCGTGGAAACCACCATGTCTCTCCTGCTCCTCTGTCAGCCTCTCAGGCTGGCAAAGTACATTGTCATTTCTGGAAACCACACCTTGTGCCATATTTCTGCTTTTCATCCATGTGCCATCTACCCACCCCCTAAACTACCCATAGTTTCTGAATATGAATGTATGCCCCAGGTTTTCCTGGGGTGCTCTCACTCTGCTGATTAAGCATATGCTCATGTTGCCATGAGTGATTATTGGGTTGCAGTTGTCACTGTTGCAGTGGACCCCGTGGTTGCTGTTGTTGCTCATCTGACTGAGCAGTAGCCTGTTCATCAGCCCTAATCAGCAGAGTGAGAGCACTAATAGGTGTGCTCTCACTCTGCTGATTAAGCATATACTCATGCAGCCATGAGTGATTTTTGGGTTGCAGTTGCAATGTTGCAATGGACCCCGTGGTTGCTGTTGTAGCCCATCTGACTGAGCAGTAGCCTATTCATCAGCCCCATTTTCTCCATGCTTGTGTTTATGTTATCTTCCTGTGAGGATATTTAAGTTCTGACAGAACATTTTCTGAATTGCTTCATTTCCTTAAGGTGTCCTTTTTCATGACTAAGGATTGCTTCTGACGAACTGTCTTCAGCCCAAAGCTTAAGACCATCAGCAGAGCTTTGTTCAGCATCCATTCCTTTCCCTCAGAAGGGTTAGTGTGTGCTTAGGGAATCATCGCAGAAGAACCCCTGAGAACTCCTTTGCACCAGGGCAGCCAGAAAGGAGCATAAGTTACCAAGCAGTTCACCAGCTTGTTTCCCCTGCTCTAGATGAGGACCCAGTGCTGCCCACGAGACCCCACGAGCTGAGGACTCGCATGTACACCCCCCCTGGCCCCCTGTCCAGCGCCCTTCGGGGGGCACTGACCGACCGCTTCTCCGTGGCCCAGCACCACAATTTCCTGAAGGGCTACCAGCTGCACAACAACTACATGGAGAACCAGCACTTCAGTCGCTGGAAAGGTGATGGTGACTGATGTCTAACTGGCATCCTTTTCAGGGAGTTTTGGGGTGGGGAGTTTAGGAAAGAAGCCTGTCAGACTTGGCAGGGGATAAAAATCCTCCCAAGGCAACATTTATTTTCTGAATAGAGAGAAGACACTAAGAGTTGTCAGGTACTGAAGACTTAATGTTTGTATTCATTTGCTTCAGCTGAGACCTCTGCAGTCCAGACTGAGATGATAGACTTGAAGCTGACAGAACCAAATTTCAAGTGGCAGAGAGCAGAGTGAACATAGGAGAAAGCTTAATTTGGCAAGATTATACTTCTAACTTCAGATGCAGCTGAAATATCCAAGACAATACTGGCTATAAGAGAAAACTGGAAATGAATGGGGCTTTCTAGACCAAAGAAGAGGGGACTGAGTAGGAAGTATAAGTTCAAATGTATAAAGGATCAAAAATACTTTGTTCCCCAAAACAATGACAGATAGAAGATTAAACAATGACTGAAATGAAGCAAGGCAGATTTAGGTTAATTATTAGACATAGCTTATTGGCACTAATAGGTGTGCCATGTTAATGCAGTATATTGCCTGGAAACTCAACACAGATTTTTCAGAACAGGAACTTAGGTGTTTTGCAGTGCTTCTCATGCCTGTTTCTAGTAGTGTGGCAATTAAATTAAACCAGGCCTCTGGAATGGCCAGTTGCACCTTGCAGTTCTTTTTCCAGTCAAAATACCCACAGATCTATTTTTATTCAAAAAATATTTTCCTTTTAGACACTGTGTTAGACTCACGTCCCAACCAGCTGATGCAAAATCCTGCTCAGCTGGGCATGATAGATGCTGGATTTTTCATCAATACCAGCAGTGCACCACTTTTAAGGCCACAGAGGGAAGTGGATGTCATCATCTACCTAAGTTATACTACTGGATCACATACATCGGTGAGGATGTTCTTGTTACCATGTGTTGTGTCTCCTTTTACTTGTAAATGCCCAGCCTGTAGCATCCAGAACTGCTGGTTTGATCAGCTCTTTGGTTTATAACACTTGCATTCCCCTGTATTTTTCACTGTAGTGATTAATACTGTTCCTATTTCTTCCTGCCATTCCTGGCCCCTTTTGGCTGGTTTATGAACGTGCTGAATTATTCAAGGGGGTGTCAGCATGGTCTTTTCTAGAATAATGGGAGGAGCCTCTTCTGCTTTATACTGAATCAAGCAGGTTTCAGGCACAGGAATATTCATAAAGATGAGGAAGTTATTTCTTCTGACTTAAGTTAGAATATAAAAAGGGTTAGTTGAATATTAGCAGCAGATGCTTTCTGGGATGATAAATAAGGCACTACAAGTAAAATTCAGTGATGAACATCTTCCTGCAGAAAACCCATTTTGTGTAGATAAAGCTAATTAACTGTCTATAAAAGCTGGCATAAAAAAAGTTTGGATCTTTTTATGTCAGAAACTGAGGTTAGTTGAAAACTCACTGTTAAGCACTTTGGCCTTCCTAAGCAGGATTACATTTTGAGAATGAGAACAGCTGTGCTACTGCTAACCATCTGTTTGTTGGATGAGACAGATATAATGAAGTTTTATTTCAGTCTCATTCATTGCCTAGATATAACTTACAAAAACAGGCTGCTACAATTTTAAGTATTTTAGTAGAAACCTTTTTCTGCTTCGTAGTGTTTGCTATTAGATGGTGCAGAGTAAATAATACAGTGCATATTAGTACATGATATTTTATTAAACATTTCAGGGAAAAGATATAGCATAGCCTAATAGTTCAGATTTTCTCAATAGCATATTAATCTCAATTAACACTGTGCCATAATGACTGCACAGGCAGAGATAAAATTGGCAATTAAACTTAACTATCTTATCTCCTGGCTTCCAAGCACATAAGATACCTTAAACATTTTCTTGCTTGGATTTCCTTCTCTAGTTAATTCTATACAATGCATTAACACAAGCTCTTTCATTTGCTAAAACTAATGCTTTATCCTAAACTTCTGCAAATTGCTTCCATTTTTTTTTTTTTTTAATCAGTGCCCTGGGTGAATTCTTTAATTCTGAAATTGTGTTTACAGTTTGTGATTAGCAATGTGGTCACTATGTGTGATAATTATATATAGAGTAACCCTTGATAAGACAGAACTCGCCTTTTGGATCTGAGTCACTAAACCTTAATAGTAGATAACAATTTGGGCTCTTTGGACAATGAAATTGATTTCCAGTGCTGACCATTTTTGTGATCCTCCAGTCTCTAGATAAGGCATGTAAATACTACTCAGAGCAGAAAATCCCATTCCCAACAATTTCTTTGACTGATGAAGATAAGAAGAATCTGAAGGAGTGCTACGTCTTCCAAGATTCAGATTTGCCAGGATGTCCGATTGTGATTTTTCTTCCCCTTGTGAATGATACCTTCCAAGAGTACAAAGCACCTGGTAAGTTACAAGTAGTGACAAAGCATTAAACAAAAGATACTACTGCTTCCTTGACTTAGACAGAGACTTCTTCTTTGCTGCTGGCTGTCTTTTCTCGCTGGGTTCATGGGGGAGCACTTTAGCTAATTAAACTTGTTTTCCCCATCCCTGCCAAAGCTATAATGTTCACTCATGTCTTCATTGTGGCCTTAAGAGAACAAACAAAGCCCATGTCTTCTGGATGGTGTCTATCTTCACCTCCCTCCCATTTGTTACTTGAAGTGGTCCTACCCAATTACCTACCCAAAAGTTTATTTCCTGTGAAAGGTACAGCTCTCTCAGATTATTTCCTACTGCATATATTGTGTATTGTTCAGGTTTTGATTCTACACTTAAGGACCTGTAGTGTCACATATGAGAGGTGGGGGAGAAAGAACCTGGCTTTCAGTCTGGACTCCAGTAATGTTAAAATCAGTGTGTCTCATTTTGGTACAGCATCAGCCCAGGGATCATTTTACTGACTGTGCTGTGTTCAGAGCCTGTCACTCCTTTTCTGTCAGGTCATCTGCTTTATACTCCTTTACTGCAGATTACTAGGATGAATTTGCTCTGCTCCTTGGTAGCAGGAGGTTAAGCCCAAAATACTGCTGTTGTGGAATTTTTGTGACACAAAAATCAGAAAGGCAGAGCTGAATCCTGGTGGCAGGTGCCCTGGACATTATTCAGCATTGCAGGAACTCTCAGTTTCCACATGTTTCTATTGCTCCTTTCTCACTTAAATTCTATTCTCTTACTAGCAATTAATCTTCCTTGTCTGAGGTTCATAGAAATCCCAGCTGCAGTGCATGGACAGTGGCTTTTGGAGTGCCCTTTCAGGCTGACATCCTTGCCATGGTTTTAATGAGACAGATGTTTCTGAGTAAGCTGTAGATGAACATGGTGATGCCATCCCTCACTTCTCCCTTGTGCCCTCCTTACTTCAGACTCACAATGCTCTTTCTCTTGACTAGGGTGGTGATATATGACCTGCATTGTTTGCCTATGAATTTTCTTCAGGGGAAAAGTCCTGCTCTTTGACACTTTATGGACAGTTTGACTGGTTAAGATAAACATCATGTCACAGCAGCAACAACTCTTTCTCTCAGGTGTCAAGCGCTGTTGCTCAGAGATGGAGGAAGGCCAGCTGGATTTGACCAGCTCCTGTTCCCCCTACTGCATGTTCTCTGTCAGATACACCGATGAGAACTACCGCAAGCTGCTGAATCTCAGCGAGTACAACATCCTCAACAACTCTCAGATGATTATGCAGGCCTTGCAGACAGCAATGCAAAGGAGAAGGCAGAAGATGTGCTGATTGCCTGTCCAACTGCCCTTATCTTCTCAGAGGAGTTTTTCATGCTCTAGGACCCAGAAGGGACATAGCTTTTTCAAACACTGGCCGTTCTGCACTACAGAAACCACCTCAGCTGGTGCAGTGGTTTGCTGGGGTTTTCCCATTCCCAAGAAGTGGTCTCTATAAGCAAAGAGATTGTGTGGGAAATTTTTACTTACATTTTGTTCCATAAATTAAGGTTGTCTGTAGAACACTCTTTGCCTAAAATACTTGTTAGATTTTTTTAAACAGTGTGATTTTAAGCCTAACTTATTATATTATATGACATAAAGGAAAATAATTTTTTATTGCCACAGTGCTACAGTTATACAACCCAGCCAACACACCTACAGGCCGTTAGAAGGGAGTACAAACTTCTGCTCCCACAATTCTGCTTTCTGGAACACAAGGTGCGACTAGCCCTGGAAAACAAAGAGAACCTGAGACACAGCTGGAAGCTGATACTGGATCCCTGGGTCTACTCTGTTTTGCAAGTGTCCCAAAAAGCAGCCACAGAGGCTGGAAATATAAAGAGGGACAAATGTGTGCACACAACCAGCCCCATGATTCGCTTCCACATCCTGGGCTCTCTTGGGCTGTGAATGAATCATATGTGATGGGAAAGAGCAACTTAGGAGGAAGTGGTGTAGCACTTTTCACATTTTTTTTTTTTTAAAGCAAAGGGTGTAATTTGGGGACATCAAAATTCCCTGTTGATTTATGTCAGTTTTAATTGGTTTGTACTGAGACAAAATATAAAACCTTAACTCTTCAATTTGAAGCTTTCAAAATAAAACACCCTGGATCTGCTTTCCCTGTTGAGTTACTTCTCATAATAAAACACCATTCTTAAATTAAAAAGAGAAAGCACTTGAAAATATTTTACTTCCCATAGACAATGAAAACTTTGCTATGTTACTCAGTGTAACAGTTTAGGTCATATGCCTACAAAAAAACCCCTCTTATTTGTTTTTATTTGTTTAGCTCTGCCTGTACAAACTGTGTAGAAGTGAGTCAGAAGTCTGAAACAAATAAGACCATCTTAAAACAATCTGAAGGCCTTGCATGGGATCTAGCACAAAAACACCAATTACATTTGTTGTGGGCTTGCATTTTTAAACTTCCTTCCTTTTCCCTTCTATTGAAATTGCCTTTTTTAAAACTGTTCTAAACTGTCCTGAGGGTGAGCTGTAAAAATTATAAATGCATAACAACTCTTGCATTCCAGGAGCAAGTCAAATTGAAAACACACTTTATTGATAAGTTTTGTGTCCTAAAGACAATTGGGAAAATTTTGAACAAAGAGTCTATTCAGTCAGAAAAAAAGTCTATCAACTACAGATTATAATGTGGGACTAAAATAAACCAGGGAAAATGCTTGGGTAAGTTGAAACATTTCATGTTAATATTTTACAAAACATCTTTGTTTTGAAACATAACTTCTTTTTAATAGACTGCCTACCTCGTCAGCCCAGGGAACCCAACCTGAAAATAACAGGGTTAATTCACAGCCAAATAACATGTTTGGCTCGTTGCAAAATGACACTCTGAGGATTTTCATTTTAGCAAGGAGTGATGACAAATTATCTTTACAAATTGGTTCACAATGACTTTTCCAACATTTTAGTCATTTATTATGTCAAAACAAAACTTACATTTTTGTGCAACTGTAGCCTAATATTGCCAGCCTAAAGATCATGGCGCAAATGTTAACATTTGAAACTTGTCAGGTTTTGAACTATGCACTTCTCTTTTTTATTTCTTTTTTCTTTCTTTCTTTTTTTTTTTTTTTTTGGATATATGGTAGTTTTATTAGTCATAGTCAGAAATATAATACTATGTGCTCTGCATATAATCCTGGGAATTGCCTCCATTTTTACCATAAAATCCTGTTGTGAAAAAGCAAACACAGGTTTTAGCCATAAACTCTTGCCGCCTCCAGTTCTGAAGAAATGTTATTTTCATGCAAAAATTTTGTGTATACAGTACAAGACAATAAAGGCTTGTTTGCAAAATGAAAATTCTGCCTTGCTCCACATATTCAGGCATTTCAGTAATATACTTCAGGTTCACAGTGTGAACATTCCTTGTTCCTGGAACACAAAACTTTTTATCTCTGCAAAGAGCATACCAAATACTTTCTGCGAGTATCATGGATAAAGGAATGTCTCAGAGACAGATTGCAGGAGTATGGAGTGAACCATGGTCCCTCCCTCATGCAAGGGCTGTCTCTAATGTGGATTGCAAATGCTGTCCAGGAAATGAGAGTTTTTTGGCCACTGACACTGTGGGAGTGAAAGCCTCAGAGGTCCAGTCCTGGTAAACAGTCTGCTTAATAGTTTTGCCCTCCAAGGAGACACTATAGTAAAGCACTGTCTTTAAACATGACTGACATGCCAATGCTGTGAACAACAATTTTCTGTGACCTAATGAAAAATGCATTTCACCAAGCTACAGCATTGAGCTGGCACCCAGAGGAAATATGCCATGTGTGTAGACACAGCCCTTCATGGCGTCACAAAATGCTGTACCCTATGGCAAAAATGTATTCTACCAAGTTGGCTGTGATGACTGTTGGTATTATTTTGCATGGGAATGTGCAAAGGGGACCTGTGCTGGCTGCTGGCAATGTTTGACCAGTAAGCTCAAGAATACTCAGGGAATGAGCATCTTTTTTGCTCAGAGATGGGGAAGCAGGGAAGCCAAAAAAATTCTTTTCCCCAGAAAGTTTGATCTGTTATGATCTCTTGATGATGCATGTAACAATCTTTGCCTTTTCTAATCCTCTTCCAGTGAGCTGTGAGCTGTGCTGGTTTCAATGGCACAGGGGTCAGCCGTGTGTGGACAGGGGCAGGTGTCCTGCCCCTGCAGTGGTGCCACAGTCGTGCCAAGGACTTTGGGGAGGGCAGCATGTGGTCAGGGTGAGTTTTGCATCTGGCTGGCAGGTTTCATTGAGTCAGACACAGGCACCTAAATGCAGTTAGTTTGCAGCCAGAGTCAGTTTGAGCTAGAAAACGGTGCAGAAGTATTCATGGGTGTGGAGCTAAGCTATGGAAAGTCATAGCTTCAGGACTCCACATCTAAACACAAAAATAATAACAAGCCATAGGAAAGGAGAGAGAAGGAATACAATGACTTGAGGAGAGAAGCAGCCCTGCTGGACCTTGGCTGAGTAGATATAAACCACCATATGAGTGTGCTGCTCTGCATGCCTAGACCTGGAATTGTAGGGACATGTGGTTCAGAAAGCCTTAAAATGATTTTTGCAATAACCAGGTTAGTCTGAGAGCAATAGTGTTCTCTTTTGTTTTGTTTTGGTTTGGTTTTTTTTTCATTAGATATCTTATTGTATCTGCTTACTGTCACAGATAACCTAAATTCAATTTATGAACTGTTGCTGTATCTTATTGCAGAGTATATGTTTCTGTGGGCTTTGAGGTCTTGCTAAGTTGAAATTTCAGTGCTCAGGTAAAAGGGCATCCTTCTCTTATGTTTAGTTTTAAACCTACTATTGGCCAGTACAGAGCAAAAGTGACTCAAACACAGTACTTCCACCTGTTATATAGGCAAAGGTATTTTTTCCTACTTGTTTGACCACAGGATTCAGCTTCCTACCATAAGAAAATGGGAGGGGAGTAACTGGTTTTAAGAAACCAGTCAGAGGTGGGGCTCTGAGTCAGTTTATAAAATAGTTGCTCACCTGCACCTGGGACATTTGAACCATTGGTGTCTGTGGAAGTTGGGAGATGTGAGATTGCATTGCCAGAGATAACGCTGGACGTGTGTGTGAACGCAACAATGGACCAAGATGGCATTTTGTCTCAGGTAAGAAGGGTGCAGAGCAAAGCAAGGCATCTGGGATCTCAAGTGGTTGTGCTGTAACTAGTGCAAAGATGATACTACTTTCCTGACCTACCACTGACTGTAATGACTCTATGCAGGATGAAAAAGTCAAGGCTTCAAGACCTCAATATTGAAACTTTTAAAGTTATAGTAAACCACAGAAAGAAAAAGGAAACTGCCTGGGGAGTAAGAGCATGTTTACAGGGGGAGAATTTTGAATATTTAGGGGTTTTATAAATTTGAGAGACACCATATATGCAACTTCAGAAGAAGTATTACATAACACGGAGGTGTACTTCAAGATGAAAGATGAATAACAGGGTGTGTTTATGGGAGGTGGGTTTGCTGTTCCTTTAACAGCCAGGGCCAGGAGCTGCTTCCCCTCCCCGTGTGTCATGAAGGGCGGACCTTACCTGCCTGCTACGCCTCTGCTCAGGCTCAGTGGGGCAAGCACAGCCCAGGCTGTGGCACCGGGCACTGCAGGAAAGCCCGGGTTCTGCCAAGGCTCTACAGCCAGCACTGACCATGGGCTCCCTGTTTCTGTGGCTCTGAAGTTCTCAATTCCCAAAGAGGATTGCCTTTAAGAGAAATGATGGTTTTTTCAGGGATAACGTTGGCCCTTCTTGTTCCAGGAGCTAATCACTCAAACCTCTCAACAAGGAGACGGAGCTATGCAGCTGAATCCTGGTGGGAAACAGTGGACTTCTCTTCCAAAGGTACCACAAAGGAGAATTTCAAAAGGAAGCTGTAAAGGGGACTTTCCTGCTGGGTGGAGGCTGGGCGAAAGCAGATAAGAGTTCAGCATCTGCCAAACAATGTAATTAGCTACTGTAACCCGTTCAGTTCCCTCCATGAGACGCTGTCCCACTTATCACTTTGATCATTCTACTTACATAGTCTTGCTTCACGTTAAATTCCTAGTGTGGCTTCCTGTCCTTGGCACATGGGGAACAATGTCTGTTTAAACAAGACTGATATCTTTAAAAGGATGGGTTTCAATAGGCTTTCTCTGTACATGTCTTGTTAAAGCACAAGGACAAGTTTCCTGCCAGTGTAGATAGCAAGAGCTGGGAAATTATAGCATTTATTCTCATAATAGTATGGCAGAATCTTAAAGTAGATTTTCAACACCTGATTTCCTGAATTAACCCCTCTTCTGGTCTCTAGTGAAAACTAATAGGTTTCCAGGAGCCTTCAGACTCCTGAAGACAGATGAAATCTCTCCTCTAGGAAATGAGAGGACTAGATGTGCTAGATGTGCTAGTAAAGATTTTTACCTTTCCTCTCTCTAGTTTGAGGCCATTTAGTAATAATTAGGAAATCTCCCTTTTTCTGTTTTGTGGTGAGTAAAATTACTGAGCAGCAGGTGTTGTGCTCACAGTTTAAGGAACAGCCAACCTTTTCTTGATTAGCTGAATGTAAACCCAAAGATAAGAAAACACGCCCTGCAATACAACTCTCTACACTTCAGGGGTTGCAGCAGTTTCAGAAGAACACACCAAACACCTCAAATTTTTTAGGTAAAGCTCACAAAGCTGACAGGATTTTGGTCATTTGTTATTTATAGCTCTGTGATGTCTGAGGCTCCTTGGTCATGACAGGGCACATCCACATGCCTGAGTATTTTATTCAGTCTGCACTGCCTTCTTGACACATTGGGATTACCATGAAGGGGGCTACAGGGGATCTGATCCATGAAACTGAGTTGAGCCCTTCCAGGAATTGCCTTCTCCAAAGCTGGTCACTGGCAGCATCAGTTATTGGTTCTGTAATTACTGAGCACTTTCTGTACCTGCCTCA
Source organism: Onychostruthus taczanowskii (assembly GCF_017590055.1). NCBI lineage: Eukaryota > Metazoa > Chordata > Aves > Passeriformes > Passeridae > Onychostruthus > Onychostruthus taczanowskii. The sequence continues at coordinate 4,586,837 of NW_024496525.1, read as the reverse complement.
TTTCTGTGCCTTTAGGAGTTAGGCTGTAGACATGAATTCAAGTGCTCTTGGTAGTCTGATCCACAGCTACTCTTGGGACCCTTAGCAGTGGTTTGACACCCTTGATTTGCACACCCAGTGACCTGGTGTGCAGCTGCACAGCACAAATATTCTTGGTGCCTTTTCCCAGAGAAGGATACTTTGGTTACTTGAAGGCTGATTTTACCTGTTTCTTCATTAGGCCACTTGCTAGCTGTCCCCAGTCTCAATATCATTGTATTCATTAGCCCTGGCTGCCTGCATTGATACACTCAGGTTAAACATTTGGAGAGACTTCACATGGATGTACATTCCATTAAGCCTATGAACATTGATGCGCTTCCCTTTTTGTGAATGGACATTACCAACAGAGCGCATACCAAATTGTTCTGCTTGCTTTCCTTTCCTGCACTGCCTGTGTCACACTTCTTTCTCAGTGGGTCTGATGAGCTCAGTGTCATGCTAATGCTGCTACAGGGCTGGCCGTGGTCTTTTATGGTCTTTTTGCAGTGTAAGTGAAGTCTTTACCTGTCCATGGCCCTGTAGTTGTGCTATGTGTCTTACAGATCTTTTGGAGCAAAATTTTCCTTTTTATTTGGCTTTATATTCCAGTATGTTGTGTCTTTTCCCCCCTCTCCATGATGGTAGAAATAATAAGTTATGTGGAAGATATTTATTTGTTTATTTTATGATAAAGGGAGAGGAGATACGAACTCATATCTCCAATATGAGACCAGAACAGCAATATGAGAGACTAAGAAGTCATGCAGGAGGTCAGAAACATGGCCTAATATGAAAGAGGGAAGCCGAAAGAGAAAACAAGGGTTTCTTATCAGGTGTGAAACACTGTTTACACTTCTTAGGCAAAACAGTGCAAAGAAGCTCGAGATGTGAAGAGTTTACATACTTCAAAACTAGAGAGAAATTTCTCACAAGAAGTCAGAGGGGACCTTAGCTCAAGAGGGCAGCTATACCCCTGTAAATGAAAAACTCATGCATAGTAATTAGCATGGTGGAAGCTCAAAGCAGCAATCTCTCAGATCTTAAAATCAGTGTGGGGATCAGAGGTCAGCATTTAATTCTGCAGAGTACTGTACATTTAAAAGAGCAGGAAAATGAGAAAATCATATCTCATAAACCAGGAGGCCGAATATATGTAATGACTGGATAGAAGGTAATCACCACAATAATAGTTTCATCATCATGAAAAAGGTCTAAAGCATGTCTAAATTTTTTACCTTGGAAATTTAAAAAAAATAAATTGTCTCCCAAGCTGGGACTGAATCTTAGCACTTTGTGCAGACAGATTTTAGATAAGAAACAAATAAATGCTCTAATAAGATAAATCCTCATGTCATGCTACAGAAGAAAAGAAGTATTTCAGTCTAGTAATTGATTTAGATGTTAGCAGGAAAACAAATGTATTGGCTGTTTCATAATCAAATAGAAAATTTAAATTGTTCCTAAGTTGGGAGTTTATCTCTCTTGATCACTTCTGTCTTCTAAATATGCTATCTAACTTTAGCATGCATTCCTGTCTTTTGTGTGTTTGTTTTTTTCCCTGCAGATAGAATCCTCTCTGTGTCACTTACTGACTGTAAGAGTCATAAGAGCAAGAAATATCCACCAGGCAGATGTCTGTAAGTGTCTGTAGTGCTCTGTAGAGGAGCTCGTGGAGGTCCCTCTCACCTCCATGGGCTAATAGCTAGTCCTGCTCCAAAAAAAGGTGCTTTCTGGATTTCTCCATGAATGGTGACAGTTCTTTTGTTGGTGTGCTGGTTCCAGCAGTGAACACAGAGTGTGTTGCTCTTCTTTGCATCAGCCCTTGTTCTGAGCTGAGGTAACTCTGTAAGGTCACAGCTGTGCCTGTCGCACATATTTCTCTGTGTCCCCAAAAAGTGCAGTAAAAGCTCTGCAATCTGTTGGAATGAAAAAAAAAATGTGGAAAGATCTCCCATGTTTTCCTCTGGAGTATAATTATGTGACAAAGAACACGAAATGGTTGCATTAATTGAGTAAATACTGAAATATGAGAAATTTAGCTTGTATTCAAAGTTTTCTCAATGCTAAGTAATCCAAACTACCATACCCTAATTCTCTGTGTGCCAGCATTCCAAGATAAAGCCCATCAGGTGTTGTTACATTTTGTAGCTACTCTGGCCTGGAACCAAAATATAATAGAAGATTGTATCTTTGCTTATGCAGAAATCAGAAAGCTTTTTCTTAATGTTCTGTTTGGCTAAATGAGAGGATATCACTTTGTTTCCTTAATGCTTGCTGCATTTGTCCTGGATTTTTTTTTTATCCTTGGCTAAACTTATTGTTTGATGACATAGAAGGAGGAGAAAACCTTTTGAATATATTTTTTATATTTCTAATAACATTTATTTAGAAAAGAGTCATGCCACCCTTCCTTTTTCTCCATTCCTCCAACCTAAATTGTATTGTTTATGTTGAATAAATATGCTATTTTGTATCATAATGTCTCTCTTTGAAAGCAGAACTTCATATTCTTCAATTAATTCTTTCTTCTAGAGCAAATGCTCATTTTAGATGTGTTTGTGTTTTTAATACAGTGAGCCAAACTGATTGTTACGTGAGCCTGTGGCTGCCAACTGCTTCAAACAAAAAAATTCAGACTAAAGCTGTCAAGAATTGCAAAGATCCAGTCTGGAATGAAACCTTCTACTTCAGGATCCAGAGTCAGGTCAAGGTATTGAACTGGGACTTTTCTGGTAACTGACCAAGGGAGTTACTGAGAGTTTTTATGCTTTTGCAAAGGGACATAAGCAATTTTCCCAAGAGGCAAGGAAAGATGCAGAAAGATGTGAGAATAACTCATACCTCATGATGGTTTTCCATGTCATGAAAGACAATTGTCTCTCTCAGCTTAGATAGAATATGGCATTTGAAATGTCTGTGATTTCCTCTCATTCCACCTCATAGGTGCTGACATGGATTTGACTTCCTCTCCACTTCCTTCCCTTCTTGTTCTTTTTCGTGATGTCCTCCCACTTCTCACAACAGCTGACTAAAACAGTTGTCTCCAGGATCTCTTGTTTCCAATAAAACCTGACACATTCCTAAAGCAGTTTCCTTCCTTTCCCAGAATGTGCTGGAGCTGGCACTCTATGATAAGGACGTGGTTACTCAGGATGACCACCTCTTCACAGTGTACTTTGACATAGCCAAACTTTCCCTGGGAGAGGAAGTCTTCATGCACTTCAAATGTGATTCACAGGTGAGGTCTGAAATAAGAAATTAAATAGCTTGGCAAGAATGTGTTTGTTAGCTTTTCTGCCTAAAATGTTATTTGTAAAATTTTGCCTTTTTTCTTTGTTATGTTCCAGCTGCCTAGCCACATAAAAATAAGTTGGTTTTCACTCTGACATGGGAAAACCTCTTTACTCCTGGATCTGTAGGCACACTGAAGGGTTTGGTGTCGGCCACAGAGGCTCACCAGTTTCAGGTGTATTGGCAGAATTGTCACTTTGCTGAGCCTGTCCCCATCAAGGGTCAAGGAGGGCATCCATGCCAGTAGCTGATGCTTTTGTCATGACCTATCACTTAGCCTCATAATTAGGAAGTAAAAACTCTGTGATCAGAACTAAATGTCAAACCAGACTAGTTGCTAATTATGGAATGTGGCATGGGTGTTTAAATAAAGTCTAAGTCATGCCATCCAGCTTGGCAGCAAGAAATAATCCTTGAAATCTCCCTTGAATGTCCAGGGAGACTCAAAGTTGTACATCCCATCTCCCAGTATGTTCTGTCTATCATTCTCCTTTTCCAGTTCCCTTCCAGTTTCTTGTGCATCTGTCATGTGCCACTTAGTTGAGGAATTACCTTATCTACACACACCCAAGCTCCACTGCACCTCATTGTTTTTACATGTCTTATTTGGCAATTTAGTTCCTTGCAAAATACCAAAGGAGCAGTGTGTGGACTTCACTAAGCTCTGGTGAAATTAAAATCTTGGCTAGTTGTAACCTGGCTGATCACTTTGAATGGTTACAGGTGCTATATCCAACCTTTTCTTTTTGTGTTTGCACAGCCACACCAGTTAGAGCTCATACTCTTCAAGCCTTTGTAAATTTTTTGTCCTATATTACTAACTTCTAGATGTCTTTAATTCAGTGGGTAATTTGAGCAACTAAGTAGTCTACAGCATGATCTCACTTTGCAGTTCATCATCCCTTCTCTCTCCAATTTTGTTTTTCTCTTGCCTGTGCTTTCTTTCCCCTGAGGATTATACTCTTTTTCACCACTTCACAGACCAGGCCTTCATGTGAAATTTACCTCTATCCCAAAGCCCTCAACTTGTTGCCACACAAAGAGATTTTCCTCTTCCACAGCTGCTTTGCATGTCACCATTTCTCTTCCTGACACCAGAAGGCTTTGGCCCTCCCCTTCAGCACATCCCCTTTCCTTTTGCTGGCAGACTCAGAAGGAGACAACTTCTCTTCCTAGGTCTGTCCCATAGGACCCAGCAGAAGCAGGCAAGCCAAGCAATTTCTGTGTTAAAAACTGCTATGACAGCCATCCACAAGCTTCCTATCAGTAGAGAATTTGAGGCTCAGGACACACAGATGTGGGGTGGTGTGTGCCTCTGTTTTAAATGCTCTGCTGGTCACAAACAGAAGATGCATGCCCAGATTGTGAGAATGAGACCTTGCATTATGAGAATTGCCAGTAAACTAGTACCAAAGTAATTTTCCTTCCTTTATTTTCCAGAGACAAGAGGAGTTGGAGGTGGGATTTGCCTTGGATAATATGTGAGTAAACATGAAATGCAACATTACCTGGAACAAAAAGAAACAGCAATTCAGAGACATGAAATAATTTAGTCTGCTTGTTCAGAGTGCATCATTCCCAAGGTATCTGTGCTATGAGCTATGTCGACAAATGGGTGAATGCCAGAATGACCTCCTGTGAACTTCAGGCAAACAGGGAGAACACCCTAAAACCTTTTCTTTGTCTAATGTAGTGAACATTATTTTAGACCAGAATGTTGCTGGTTTGTTATGCACTTGTGTTTGAGATCAGCAAGAGGGTCCACCTCCCTTTGAAACACAGCATGGAATAATGCACTGGATTTCTGATCCAGTGCCTTTATTGTTCCATAGTCCAACAAAGCATGTTTTTGTTTTTTTGTTTTTTGGGGTTTTTTTTGTTTGTTTGTTTTTGGTTTTTGTTTTGGTTTTTTTTTTGTTTGTTTTGTTTTTTGTTTTTGTTTTTTTAAAGTGGGTTCCATGAAATCAAGCCTTAGCTTGGGACTCAGCATAAAATTGCTACATGGTTTGGCCTCAGAGCACCTTTGGCAATTTTTTTTGCTGAGCTCCAGGACTGGATGAGCCAGTAGGGTGACAATTGTGCCTTAACATAGTGGAGTGAGGGAACTTGTACGACAAGTCTCCTGGGACTTTTCTTTCAAATCCAATATGCAGGTAAAATCAGGAGAAGGGTAGGGCTTATGAACTATACTGTAATTTTAATAAGTTATTGTAAATGCATTTGTGTTTCTGTTTCCTAGTTCAGGCCCTCCTGAAACCATCATTACTAATGGAGTGCTAGTGGTAAGTGTTGTATTTCGTCACCTTTCTTGTCCTGTTGCCACACTCGTTTCACTTGACTCACGGTCATCAGGACAACATACCCCTTGACTGAGACAGCCAGCACTGAAACATTGCCATTTCCCACTTCATCATGACACATCCTTGTGGATGGCACCTCTGGAGACACTGTGGCTGCAACAGCATGGAGATCCCCCATCCCAGCATCCCTTTGCTATTGCAAAGGAAACACGTAGTTTAGGTCTGAGACATCAGTGCAGCAGTGAATTCTTCCTTAGGCATCACTCCTCCCAAATTTCCATATTGCCAAAGTGAGAGGGTTTTTCCTGTCCCATGCAGATATAATTTCCCACATTCAAAACAGTGCTTTTTACACAGGGACTTCCCATCCCTGACATTTTCTCATTTATTACCTTTGCTTGCTCATGAATTGTGTTTAAAACCATCCTCACATCCCTGGGATCCTGAAAGTACTGTTTTTCACTTTGTCCTCATCTTCTCCCTTCTGCAAGCCCTGTTCATCCACACTGCACTCCTGCCTTGCCCTGGTTATGTCCCATTTAGACTAGGAAACAGAATGTCATATTTTTGGAAAAATTAAATTTGAAAATTCCCTGCCATGATGTATTTTACTGTTCACATCTTATAGTCTCGCAAAATCTGCTGCTTAGAAGTTCAGGTGGTTGAGAAGAAGAAGAAAAAAAAGGAGAAGAAATCAAGTAAGGTTATTTCTCCATCAGCTATTTTTAACTGATATGCTAATAGTATGAGCACAATTGGCTTAATGTAAGAATTAAAAAGCCCAAACAAATCCAAAACATGAGAACAGCCTTGTGATAGATTCTGTAAGAATTTTTGTTAACAATTTTGATGAGAAAACTAATCTGTGTCTGCTTTTGTGTCATTTCCTTAGAAAAAGAATTCTCCTTTAAAGTGCAAGGCTCTTATGAAGGCACCCAGGACATTGTGCTGGGATCTAATCTGGTCTTCAGCTCCTCCTCTCCTGCCAAATTCCACTATGCCAGATACAAGCAGCCAACGCTGGATGTTACACTACCGGGGAAGAAAGGACCTCCCTCCTCAGTATGTTATAACTGAGCTTTAAAAAACATAATAATGGCATGTAAAATATTAGACACCATAAATAGACATTAATTAATGCATAAATGCATTAATTTGCGTTGTGGGCAGAGAGTAACATTCCTTACAATATAAACTTGGGTTTGTTTGTATTTTTTCAGCACTCGTGTGTGTATGATACAGGCTCTCCAAATGTGGAACTTCATTCCATTCCTAGTGGGAAAAACATGATTTTAGCAGAGGTGAGTGCCTGCTTTTTTAGTGGGAGAGGCTGAGAAACCTGGATGTGGAAGTCTGCATCCCCCTGGTGATTACCATGGTACTTTCTGCCAATGAAAGCCTGCAGACAAAAATATCACAGCCTAACAGTGGTAGGTCTTTCAGTAATTAGGCCAGGTTGTGCCTTGTTTTGTTTGAATAGACGTGGGCATCTTGCTACTCCATCCTGGTATTAGTTCACATGAATGTTGAAGCTCTGCTCTTCCCCTTCTCACACACCAGTGGGGCACCTGAGCTGACTGAGGTAGCGTCAGACTCCTGCTGATGCTGACAATGCTTTACAAAGCACTTTTAGATCCATGGTTTTAAAAAATCCATGTAGAATGAAAGGATCATGACTGTTTTGGGGTATAAGCCACAGAAAGAGGGGAACAAATACTGCTATGTAGAATCATAGTCCCAGTGGCTGCCTAAGAGGTATTGTTAGTAGAGATGGGTAAGGTGTACATTATCATGACTCTGTAAACAGCAGTTATCCTCATGTTACATTTACTAGACAACATTAAAAATTATTGAATAGCTTCCCTTTCAGTAAAACACTACAATCAATTTGCATAGGATTATTTGAGTTCCTGATTATTCAGAGCTCCTGATTTGTACCCACATTGCTAGGATGGCACAAGATAAAATTCCTCCTCAGGCTGCAGGGAAGAAGCATATTGTCAGCACTCACATTGTTCACATTCTTGCTTTCCAGGATAAAAGATTTGATTTATATGCGAAGGCAGAAGACTGGTAAGTGACTTGCCACTTTTGGAGGTTAACTTTTACTAAGCTGAACTCATCTCACCCTAGGCTCTTTACTGGGGAGGAGGCACAGCAGGACTGTAGGTGGTGTGTGGCATTCACATGAGCTGGAAGCAACTGCATGTAGTGTAGTGTAATACATGTAGATAATTCATACTGACACATGAATAATGAAAAAAAATGCATAAAATAGAAAAAATAATATTACAAGGCAATTATGCTACCTAGTGTTATGCTCAGCACACTTTTACCTTTTCTTTAACACTGGACTAGAGCGCAGCTGATCATGTGGCATTGTTGATTATGAAGTAGGAAAAATTTCTCCCCAATTCAAGAAAGTATGAGAAGTTTTTCCTATAGGTCTCAGTTCACTAAGATGAATCCAGACAGCAGGTATCTCAGAAATTAGCTGCAGGAATGTCTTTCCTTAGGTTTTATTTTGATAACTGCTTAGAAATTTGTCAGTCTTTTTTTCTATCCTTCTTTCGTGCAGCATTGTGTACTTGCTTGGGAGTGTAGGAAAGGGACCTCCTGTAAAGGCAGTATTTTGTGGATCAGGTTCATTTTTTTACTTTGGAAACTCTGAGTTGAACAATATGAACAATAAAATGGAATATTCTTTTTTCCTGATCTCTGCTTCAGCCCAGACCACCTTGATGTGCGTTTAGGATTTGACCTCTGCATACAAGAACAAGACTTTCTCTGCAAAAGGAAGAATTATGTTATTCCTGCTCTGAAGAAGGTTCTGCAGCTGGAACAGGATCTGCTGGAACATGAGGTCTGTAGGGAAAACATTTAAAACATCTCACCAGTGCTTAGCAGTGAAAGCTTAATGGTGCAATACAACCTCTTTTTCTTCACAGTTAAAAGTTTTTCTGATATTTCCTCATCTTAAAAGTTAGGTATACCTCCAATACTGCCCCTAAATACCTCTAAATTCACCCTGCTGTTTGTGTCCTTTGCAGTTGCTATCCTGAGTTTAGCCTTTTTCCTGCTACACTTCCTTGGAAGCCAGACCAAATATTCCTAATACAGGAATGGCTTCTTCCACACTCCTTACACTACTATTGTGGTCCTTGTGGATAGTCCCTCCTCTCTTCAGCCTGTGAGCTTTCTTTCTGATTCCTGTTTTTCCAACTGATTTTTTTTCACTTTTACTGTCTCTTTTGGTTTGAATTAATGCATTTTTATTTGTTTCATATCAAATATCTCTGTTGAACACATTGGAGACAAGTGTCAGATATCTAATGGTCATTGCTTCTATTCCTGTTCTCCTTTATAAAATAAATGGTAGGTTATATTTCAGTATAAATCGTTTAGAAAGGAGTCTATGGCTGGGCACACGTGGCGGTGCCAGGCTTTATGTATCACTCTGCAGTCAGGTGCAGCCGCCGTGTGACACTGGCCCTTTCTGTCCCTGTGTTGCACAGAGCCCGGTGGTGGCCATCATGACCACGGGAGGAGGGATGAGGTCCTTGACTGCACTCTATGGCAGCCTGAGGGGGCTCAAGAAGCTCAATGTCTTGGACTGTGCCACCTACCTGACTGGCTTGTCTGGCACTACATGGTGAGTGGCCCTTGGCTGGAGGCTCCCTCATGGCACCAAAGTGCTGAAGGAGGCTGGGCCTGATGTACTGTGGTTTACCTGTAATAACTTCTCAGCAGTCCTACTTCTTGATCTTCTTCCAAAATTCTTCTTCCAGAATGAAGTCCTTTCATGGGGGAAAGTCACATAATTTGCAACTACATGAAAACAAGTGTTTTTCTAAGAATGGTTTATGGGAAATTGTTCATGCTGGTTTGACAGGGGTAATGACTGTGACTTCAAAGGGAGCATGACAGTTTCATAGGGAATTGAAGAAAAGAAACATTAATCAAGAACTTAAACCAGAAACATTGAATGTAGCTATTGCCTGCCTCAAGCTTTGGCGTGCTTTTTATCCCTCTTCAATTTGTTTCCTCTTCCTAGGACCATGTCAAACTTGTACAGAGATGCTGACTGGTCACGAAAGGATCTCGACAAGCAAATCAGTGAGGCTCGAAAACATATGACAAAATGCAAAATAAATTCCTTTTCCTTGGAATATTTGAAGTATTACAAAAAGCAGCTGTGCCAGCGGAAAAGAGAGGGCTACAAAACGTCTTTTATAGATCTCTGGGGGCTTGTCCTGGAATCTTTTTTGCATGATGGGGTACAGTATATCATAAAGAGCATTTACTGTGGCTTAGCATTTTCTGAAAATTTATTTCTGGAGAAGATATTTTTCTGTTGGCTCTGAGAAAAGCAGTTTGTTACGAGACTGTGCAAGCAAATGCACGGCCATTTCCAAAACATTTGGTGCCAGCCTTGTAGATACTCATCCATGGTGGAAATCAGCATCCTTGCTTGTGAAATTTTGAATACGTTTGTCTGAGAAAATTCCAAGACTAACATTTTGAAACAGTATTACAGTTTAAGAATTTTTTTTCCTATTCTGCAAGTTACTTGTTTAGAAATAACAAAATTGCAGACATTAGGCATACCCATGAGAGTTGTTAACAAAAGGATCTGCAGCGTTTTGAAAGGTGTGAGGTCTTCCATAAAGGTGCAGCACAATGCAATAATGTGTTTTATATCAAAAGTATTGCTTTCTGCTCTTTGTGATTTCTTTCCATTTTCATCTTAATTCATTGTCAAATAATCTGGCATCAGCTTGGAAGGCTGCAGGTATTTCAGTAGCAGAATGTCTATGGAAATTTTGAAAAATATGGAACATTTCAGAATATAACTGACCACACATTAGAGGCAGGAGTTTTTCTGCCCTGCAGGCTTAGATGCAGAGAATATTGCCGTGCTAATTTTTGTCTCAGTGTAACCGTATTTCTGGAATCACAGAAAGACAACCACAGACTCTCTGACCAGCAACGAGCCATTGACCGTGGTCAGAACCCACTTCCTATCTACACTGCAATCAATGTCAAAAACAACTACAGCACTCTGGATTTCAAAGGTAATTATGAGACTTCTGGGAGTCATTTGTCTTTATATTTAAGGTGATAAGTTGTGGAACAGTCTTTTTAGACAGCCTAAAAACCCCCTCTTATTTGAAGACCAGATTCTCAGCTGATGTGTATTCATATAATATCCTCGTGGTCAGGTAAAAGTTTGGCTGTCTATGCAACAGACTCAAAAACATTCCAAAGCCTTTCCATGTTCATGAGTTTTTGGTTGTAGCATGCTTATAACTCATTGCTATTGGTCCAAAATATTAGACTCAAAAATTATTTTGAGGGCTGTAATAAAACATTGTTCTTTTCTTTGGGTTCTTTTTTACAGAATGGGTGGAGTTCACCCCATATGAGGTGGGATTGCAAAAATATGGAGTTTTTGTTCGCACTGAGGATTTTGGCAGTGAATTCTTCATGGGACGATTGATGAAAAAGGTCCCTGAATCCAGGATCTGCTTCTTGGAAGGTAAGCTATTAAAAAACAACAAATTATTTTATTGCTTGTTTTGTTTTGGGGGTTTAGGTTTGGGGTTTTTTTATGGTTTTGGTTGTTTGGTTTTTTTTTAATGTGAGCTAGATAAACTACACTCTAATAAGGTATTGGTGCAGGACAAACATGGCAGTTTCACCAGAGAGGATACATGTCTCTGCTGAATTAATACTTATTATAATGGATTCAGTTTACAGTAAAGAAGAAAATTCAAAGGGATTGTCAAATAGTTATTTACACTATTAAACCTAGTTTTGAATTAAAATATAGTATGGCTTCTGGTACAACAATTAAATTGAGGTCCTTGGGAATCCATCGTTCAACCCATGCTTCCCCATAAAGGTGAACTTCTGAGCCTATTTCCTGTCTCATGGGTAGTCAGTATTTTGTATGCTCCCTATAAACATTTCACAAGAGCCTTCAGGCTGATTCTCCACTGCATCAGGGTGTGTTTGATCATGCCCGGCTCTCCTGCTCCAGAGAAGCAGGCCACATGTCCCTGGCTCCAGTTTCCACACTGCCTGGGCAAGGCTGGGGCGAAAACAACACAGCCATCCTTGAAACATTTTTGCTGTTGACTGCGGCGGAGCATGGCTGTGTGTTCTCCTGACAAATAGACAAGCTTGTCTGTGACTGACTTCACAAGCAAACTTCTCTCTGGCTGGCCACTTCACTGAGCAGGAAGGAGACACTATAAAATTTTAGCCTCAGTCTGTGCTGGAGTGTCACGCATTGTCACACTCCCCGAATGAAAAAACAGTAAGACCTTGTGCCCTAATGGATAACCAAAGAAATTGCTTTTCAATCTCAAAAATTCCTGGTCAAAACTGATCGCTTGGTGTGTTAACAGGCTTATTCTCAGAAAGGGAATCCTACAAAAGCAGAGGCTGTAAGATTATGTTGTAGTTATGCCCTTATCAATGTAATTCCACATCAAATCTCTTGGATTACAAACTTTCATCCTTTCTTTCTATATAAGCTTCATGACACTTGGGGTTTTTTTCCTGAAAATACAAATTCCTTTTTAATTCACAAAGATCTCCATCCCTAAGTAACATAAGACAAAAACTGGATACCAAAAATAAGGTCTAAAAACCAGCAGCCAAATAAAAATGACACATTATGCTTTTAAAACAAAATGACAAAAAACAAACTGCACAAGTTTCATCATAACAGTTTGAGATTCATGATATGTGAATGTTTGAGTTAGAAAGCTCTTTTCTTTTACAGGCATATGGAGTAGTTTATTTTCATTCAATGTGTTATATATCTGGAATTTGTCCCATTCATCAGAAGATTTCTGGCACAGGTGGACCCGGGATCATATTGACAATATAGGTAAATGGCCATACTTCTTTTTCACTGTGTATTTGTTGTGAAATGGAGATATATGTCTCATACTGCCAAGTACAAATAAATAATTTAAAATTTCTGGTCCTGTCATCTATCAGGGGTCAACATGATGCTGGTAAATGATTAAAATGTTCAGAAATAATAAGATTGATCTGTAAATTATTAATAAAGCAAAATTATTTTGGCTGCTTCAAGTGGGAACTACAGTCATACAAATAAGTTAGTACCTGTCCTTTTCCAAAGCCTGCATTCAGTCTGTTCCACAAATGTGTGTATGTCTGGAGCAGGCTTTTATTGCTGCTTGACACTGTATCTTGGGGGTTTTTATCCAAGCCCAGACTGTGTAAGGAAATAGTATTTATCTAGTTAGAGTAGCTTGTCATTTTCTGTTTTGTCTGGACACCTCTGCTTGGTGGTCCTTTAAAAAAGAGAAAGCATCAGGGTTTATTACTTACCTTGACTTGTTGAGGGCTGGCCCTGCTCTGGGCAGGTGGAATTTAACATATTTTAAATTAAATCCGGGCAGAGGAGGAGCCCGCGCTGCCCATGAAGCCGCAGGAGCTGCGGACGCGGCTGTTGACGCCGCCCGGGCCCCTGGGCAGCGCCCTGCGCGCCGCGCTCGCCGACCGCGTCTGCATCGCCCAGGAGCACAGCTTCCTCAAGGGCCTCCAGATGCACAGCCGCTACCTGGAGAACACGCACTTCTGCAGGTGGAAAGGTAACGGGAGACCCGTGGGCCTGGGGACACAATAAACCAGCTGAACGAAACAACCCCCCAAATTTGATACTACTGGGGTTGGAGGCCAGGTTTGGGCAGAATCTCTGTTAGATCAGTCTATGATCATGCTGCATCACAGGATGTAGCAGGCCGTGGTGTTGAGTTACCTGTCAGTGGTTTGCTGGTGGCACTCAGCTCCAGAGGCTGGGCCACCAGGTCCTTTCTCTTTTCCAAGACACACTCGGTGGGGAGGCACGGTAAACCCCCTTCATGAATGTTGTTACTGCAGGTCCAAAGCTGAGAGGGCAGAAGAGAAGGGATATGGCAAACCTCCCTTCCCCAAGGACTGTAACCAGTTAAGGCTCTGTGGACATGGTGTAACAGTGGAAAAACAGGCCAGCAAGTTTTGTGGTATTGCACTTACAGCAAGAATTATTTTTTTAATTGCAGATACTGTGTTAGACACATTTCCCAACCAGCTGACGCAGTCAGATGAATTCCTGTCTCTGGTAGATACTGGATTTTTCATCAATACAAGCATCATGCCACTTCTAAAACCAGAGAGAAAGGTGGATGTCATCCTGCATTTAAATTACAGTGCAGGATCCCAGATACAGGTGAGAGTATTAGAAACAGTCTTTGTGTCTTCTTCTATATGTGTATATATATTATATGTATGCTTATAATTTTTTAACACTTAGGTGCTTTTTGTATTGGTCCTACTAAAAGTCTTAACCTTTAGCGTTTTTAGCTTAATGATGAAGTGCAATACATCTCTTATAGGCTGCACGTAGTCTCATTTGTTTTTCTTGTACAATAAACTGTCTTGTGCGAAGACTCAGGAAAACAAAAAAAAACAAAACCACAAAAAAACTGTCTAGTGTCACAGTGCTTTTGATTAGGGGTTAAGAGCTTTTGCACAAGCAGCTTAGAAAATGCCTATTACTGGACTCCAAGAAATTCTGAGCCTTAAAATGCTCTTTTAAGTCTTAGTACTGCTCTGTTCCTTGATCCAGGCTTTGGACCAGACCTGCAAGTACTGCTCTGAGCAGGGAATAGTTTTTCCCAAGGTGGACTTGAGTGAAGAAGACAGAAAAAAGCTGAAGGAGTGTTACCTCTTTGATGGTGCTGAGACTCCAGGAGCACCAGTACTGCTATTTTTCCCACTAGTTAATGATACCTTCCAAAAATACAAAGCACCAGGCAAGTACTCAGGCATGTTAAAAAGAAGTTTTACATCATGGACAGCTTATTAAAAGGAATGTGTTTAATACTCCAACTCCTGAACTTCACTGTTGACTCTTTTCAGTACATCAAACGTTTCTGTTTCTTAATTTTTTTAGCCATGTGAGATTTGATGCCAGGGCTGTGATGTTTCAATCCCTAAGCTAGTTATCTTCCAGGTAATTAGCTTTCAGGTAACTTTGATGTATCTACTAATGTGTACATCCATAGGTACATGCTGTAGGTACTTTCAGGTACAGCTAAGAGCAAGGCTGCAGACCCATGTAAAAATAATCACCCCTTTTTGTCCCCTCATCCTGTGAAGCCACTGGTATGCACTTGAGCCAGGGATTGAGCTGCCAATTTGAATAAGAATTATTTGGGTTTTTTTTTTTAATTAAAGCCAAAGGAGTAATTTACGCTGTGAACTCTCTCTGTGGAGAAACACCTCCTTTCCTTCCTCTGTTAAGAGTTTGCTTGTTTATGACCAGGGTAATTTCTCTCAGCAGTGATTTCTCACCCCTTCCTCGTAGGTCAGAAGCGCTCGGAGTCAGAGATGGAAGATGGCAAAGTTGATCTCTACGGCTGCTGTTCCCCATATTCAACATATTCCCTTCAGTACACTGAGAAAGAGTATGACTGCCTGGTTCAGCTGGGTGAATACAACATCCTCAACAATGAAGACCTCATTATACAGGCCTTGCGCACAGCAGTGGCACGGAAAAGGCAGATGAAGAAATAATGCCAGACGAGACAGGGTGCTTTTAAGTCTCTTAACCTGCTGAGAGACTGAAGGTCTCTTACTATTAGCTAGCAGGCTTCAAAGCATTCCTGCTCAATCCCACTAAATGGTAATCTCAGGTGAACAAAACAGACTGAAGAAAAACTTTTTCTCCAAAGAATTTCACTGCAGAAATCATTGCAATTCAGTTAAACAATGGAGTATGAATCATTGTATGATACCGAGGATGGGCAGCCACAAAGAAGAAGGTGCTAAAATATAATAAACATGGTGCTTGTTGCCCTGGGAAAGAGCTTTAAGTGTTTAAGCCTGACATCTTCAGTGCAGACCACATTAAAAGCATATTTTATTAACTTGGCTTGTGTTTTGTATTTGCAAGCTGGTGCTGAGACAAGCAGCAATGATTGGGACAGGTTTGTGACTGGTATCATGGCATGCTGCATGCTTAGAGAAAAGCACATGCAGCATGGAGAATAGCACTGTGGAAAGGGACAAAGGGACCTGGGGGTCTGTGGCAAGCTGGGTACGAGCCAGCAGTGCCCTGGCAGCCACAAGGGCCAAGCTTGTCCTGAGGGGCATCAGGCACAGCATCACCAGCCAGGCAAGGGAGGGGATTGTCCCGCTCTGCTCTGCACTGGGGTGGCCTCACCTCTAGTCCTTGGTGTGGTTTTGGTTGCTCCAATGTGACAAGACAGATATTAAGCTGTGAGAGAGTGTCCAAACAAGGGCATTGAAACCATGAAGGGCCTTGCGGGGAAGCTGTATGAGGGGTGACTGAGGTCACTTGGTCTGTCAAGCCCGGAGAGGAGGCTGAGGGGAGACTTCATTGCAGTCTGCAATGTAAATGTCTTGTTGGTTTGTCAGGTTTTGGGTTGTTTTTTTGGTTGGTTGGATGTTTTTCTGTGGGTTGTGGATTTTTTGGGATTTAGGGTTTTTTTGCTGTAGTGCTTTTAGAAGGTGACTTTGAAAGGTTAAATTTAGGCTGAGTTTCTCAGAGGACCTAACAGTAGACTATCTACAATTTATTGCCTGCTGAAACGACCTGTGGTGACATTTAAAATTCTTTGGAATGCAGAAGATACAGACTAGAATGTGAAATGCTGTGCTTGATGCACCCCAGGATGCCAGTGTGCACTGCTAGCCTATACTGAGCCTGCTGCTGACCAGCACCACCAGGTCCCTGTTCTGCAGGGCTGCTCTCCAGCCACTCCTCAGCCACTCCTCTCCCATTTTATACTTGTCTCTGGAGTATTTTGTGTCTTCCTGTACTGGGTTTACATGGCAAAGTGTTGGTAGCAGTGTGGGCTGCTGCTGGGGTGGCCCCTGTGGCTGCCAGCTGCATTTCAAGGCTAATATGGAGGATTTTATCTCTGCTTTCCAAATAAGTACATAAAGATATTCACAGTGTGCTTGGCTGAGTCGTGTTATTCTGGAGCTTTAAACAGCATCATCAGTCTGGCAGAGGGAGCAGCACGCAGTGTTTCGGCAATGACAGGTCAGCCAAGGACAACGGTGCTGTGTGCAGCTCCCAGTTCTAGAATACAGAGCAGAAGAAGTGTCAGTGACAGGGAGGGGTGCCTGTGAAATGCCTGCCTTGTTCCTACAAAGGACCTCTCTGACTATACTCATGCTTTTATTTCTGTACTGCTGAAAAGTTGTAGCTTTAATAGTACGGTTTGTCCAGGATAAATTCTTGGAAGATACATTTCTATAGATTATAAACAGGTTCTGTCCCTCAGCAATTCTTCACTTTGCATCTATCCTTCCAGAATTAGTCTGAGAATTGGTGTTGTTGTAGTGGCTGGACTGATTTTCTCATGACGAGTTCACTTTCTTTGCACAGTAAGTGTTCACATCTCACGCCATGGTTCTTACAGCTACAAGCAGGGCAGATGCAATTTCTTTACAGAGTATCACTAATGCTTCCAGCTCCAGCCAGTCCCAAGCTAGTGGCGAGCTGGATATACCATACGTGGGTCTGTACTTGCCTTTTCTTCTAGGATGCCCTTCAAATGGATAGGCTTTTTGAATCCACTATGGTCATTTAAAAAAATGTCTCATTTTAGACATTTTCTGATAGGTGTTGCTCAAGATGCATCAGATTTGAGGGAGGCTTTTTACACCTTTTGCATGTGAAAACTCTATACAAAGTTCAGCAGGGAGTGCAATAAATAAGTCTGGAAGGTCCTAGGAGAGGTGAAGAGCGCTTGCAAAATTGTTGGATGTTAAATCGAAACCTGGAGGGATACCTAGCTTGACTGCATCCTTTGCCTTTGCAATCCTTGTTTGCAAGAGCATAATAAGCCTTCAGCAGAATGTTGGGGGATAGTTTTCTGGGCTTTCCCACTTTTGCCTGCTAAATGGTCCTACCAGCTTGCACTTGTTTGGTAAGTCCATTTTATAAAACTACAGAGTTATTCAATTGTGTAACTCTGATGAATTGCTATGAGGATGTGGAAGAACAAGTAAAATAGAAAATGAGCTTTATATTGTACTAGATTATTGATCCGATTTCTTTCCATGGCTTACAAAAGCCAGAACATCAGATCATCTTGTTAGACTTGACTGATGTCAGACTGTTACCTGCCATGCAGTTACTGAAATGTCAGTTTTGATGATCTGTGGCTGACCAAAGTCTATCTTGAAGAAAAATGATCCCTCTCCTATTGTAGATATCAGCAATGGTGAAGTCACCATATTGTGTGGAGCTATGTTGTGGTCAGTGATCATCTTCCAGCAATGGGTATGCACCTTGTTTCCAGCCTCATTTATTTTGGCCAGAGCCCAGATATTAGCACATTACATCTTTTCCTAGTACCCTAAAAGCCATTGCATAAGCACTGTTTCTTTATTAGGATCAATTTTATAAAATAGTCTACATCACAACCTTCTTTTTGTCAAACCAATATATGCAAGCCTTCAAATTCTGATTATAAACCCCTCCCTTTATTTGATGTATCCAGCTGTATCTCTGCTCTGGCACTCCCTCCAGTTCTTCATTGTCCCTTTATCAAATGCGGACTCCAGTACCCTTCCCACTACTGCTACACACTGAGACATTAACATTGTTTTGTTATGCTTATATTCTTACATATAAATGAGTTCCCAGTTTCTATATATAGAATCCAGTTGTCTTCATTTGCCTTTAAAGTATTCTCACTGTTTGTTTGTCTTCAATAAGCTGGTCAGTTAGTTTTTTCCACACTCCAGTCTTCCCTTTTGTATGGGGGAGTAAATTGAAACATACATTTGGCAGTTCTTTAATCATAACTCACACTCCAGTGCATTAGATTTTACTGTGGTTAATCAGGTCAGTCTATCAAGCAGGTCAGATCATTCTTTATGATTGCCCTGTCCTAAGTATTATTCCATCAGTGTCTGTTCTTCTGCAAATCTGGCCAGTCAGGGTGCCTTGTTTACTTCCAAAGCACTCATGAAAATGTTCAATAGACTTTGAGACTGGTAAACTCTTAAAAATTCCTCAAAAGAAAATTTTCAGTGATGTTTATCACTGAGGACTACTTCTGAAATCAATTGGAAAAAATATTATTTACCTTCCTAATATATACACTTTCTTTTCAGCCTTTGCATTAAAAGATCTTGTTATCTTTGCACAATAAACTTTTAAAAAAGTGATATTTCAGGATAGAGCAAAATCTGTTTCTTCATGTTGAAAAACACTATTTCCTCCTGACTGGCTACCAGAGACAGCTCGAGGCTTACCAAAATTTCTCATCACCTTACAGGGAAATTCAAGCTATTGGTAACCCCAGAAAGATCTCTTTTCCATGCAGTTACCTTTCATTGCCATTTTGATATGCCATGCACATTTCTGGGAGGACATCCTGTAATTACTTTGACATCCTTTGCAGCCTTGGTGCACTCTGGTCACTTAAAGACAGCTTCAGTAACCTGCCTTGCAAGATCAATGCATCCGTAGGACAGCATGTTTTGGGCTCACAGGGGCACCACCTCTATAACATACCTAAAATAAAGAAATTAAAGAAGAAATTCTGTGCATAGTCCAAATACAAGTAAGACTTTTGCAAAGTTTAAAAAAAGAAAAAAAATAAAAATAAAGGCACAGTTATATCCCTTTGTTAATATCAACTTCTACCCCCTTTCCTATCCTTTTTCCCTGTTCTTTTATTTCACAGCTACGTCATTCTTAAGCTCTTTACTGAGCCATGTGGCTAGGCATGCTGTTCACATGCATGGGAGGTAGATCTCTTTACTTCTGCCTTCATGCAAAGTGTTTCAGATGTAATTTTTTGCTCCAAATCTCCTCCAGTGTTTTTATACACACACACACACACAGGCACACACGCATATATATGGAATTTGATTGGGTGGAACCATCTGCTGTGCAGACAGTAAATTGTACTAGTTAATGACTGTCCTAAGGCCAACTAATTACACATCAACAATCTTTTTTTGGCAAAACACTCCCTTGTGTGGTGGAGCGCAGTTTTCAGTGTATAATTGCTTTGTATGCTAAAAGTTATGTATAATATAAACATGCATACATTAACAAATGCTGTACAAACTTTATAAAGTATAAATGTAAGGAATGTATGCAACTTGAAACCAACTCTCCATTTAACACAGGTATTTCTATCAACTGCTTCAGGGATGAAGGAGCATTTGGCATGCATGAGTACCAGCCCACATTTTGAGGAATAGCAAGAGAACCCAGAGTGGTAATATATGATAATTGATTTTTATTTAGTCAGATACTGTGTTCATTATGGCAATGGCAGCCAGCGTAAACAAACTACTGGCACATTATTACATCCCCCTTGCTACTTTTTAGAATTGGCACAATATTCACATTCTTTTGGTAGTTCTGCAGTATACCAAGAATTAAAATAGCTGAAGCATAGATAGTCAAGAATCCTAGACAACATTTTAGAAACTAATTGGTAACAATGATCTCTGTTCTGTCTTATTAGGTGTTGTATGACTATGTGATTATTTTCATTATTCATTGATGAAACATGTAAGGTGTCTTCTTTTTGGACATAGAATACAAGTGTTTTATTATTATTCCTGATTTAGCTGCATAATTATTTTTCTTTTTATATGAAGTAATAAGTCCAAACCTTTAATAGCATTTTGCTTTCTCTTCATAAACATTTCCTTTTGCACCTATGAGCTTATTATTTTCTTGGACTTGTAGAAATGCAGCAAATAATTAATTTTCCTTTCATGTTGTATCTGTGCAATGTGATCTAACTGAGTAGGTTTTAATTGCTACATCACATAGGGTCAAAATATCAAACACATGTGAGAGTTAATGCAAGAGCTGCTTAGACAGGTTTCCACATGCTTTAGTAACGTGTGGCTCCCCTACATTTATTATAATGGCTATTCACCAATGTGTTGCCACTAAGAATTTGTTCTTCTTTAATCTGTTTTCTTGACTTGACCTAGGAGTCATGCTTGACTTTGATGTCTGTGAGTTTTAGCACAATATAATGTTGCAATGGTGATCTAATTTCACATGTAATAGGATGTACTTAAAAAGTTGCCTATCTCGATCTCCTGGAGAATGTTTCTTTCCCTACGCATTTCTGAAACACTTCCTTAAGATGTTTTGCAATGGTTTCTTTAAAGTCATTCCATACAGAGCTGTCGACATAGTATAATCTTTGTGATCAGCCCTTTTGTGAGTAAGTGGCCACACTAGATTCCTGCACAGGTTTGTATTTTATTCAGCTGGAGCATGTGGAATGATGGTGAGACTCTTTTGCTTACCAGTCCCAAATTCTCCCATACTTGGCTCCACAGACAACTGTGAAGCCATGTGGAGTCCCCTAGAAACAGCACTGTTTGGTTAATACCCATGTGAAGTCATGTACTGTAGCACCACCCCATCCCATCCCATCCCATGGGCAGCTGGCACGAGGCACGGTGATAGCTCAGGTGGAATGAAGGGCAGCTTTGACTCCCAACAGAACCTGGGTTTGTTAAGCACTGCTTACATGACCTACCAGGAGCCCTGGAAGGGCTATCATTCCATCTTCCCAGTGACAACATACAGTATATGGGGCGAGATTGGCTGCCATGCGCACCAGTTCAGATTGCTCAATGAATGAACAGCACACAAGGGAGATACTGGATGTGAGAGCTTCTGCAACAGCCAGGCCTTTCTCATACAAGGAAGGGGCACAAGGAATTTCAGCACTGCAAGATGAGCTGGAGTGAGTACATAACCTAACCCTGTGCTTCCTTTTCCTCTTCTGGCAAATGGGGTGGGAAATGCCTACAGTGGCTGGCAGCCTTTTCTCATCTAGGTATGCCTTCCCTGAGGATGTCCTCTTCCCATAGCTTGTGTTTTCTCACCAGGGCTCTCACACTGGAGACATCTGCATCAGATGTGAGCTGTGGTCTCATAATGCACCATTCTATTATCTTTTGTAATATGGAAAATGACAGAAAGATTAGGAATTTCATTATACCAAATCCTGAGGCATTGCCATGTTGAGAAAAGCAGTCTCTTGATGTGAGCTGAAACACGCTGACCATACCACTCTTGGCTGGAAAGGCAATGCTCTCAGGAAGGTGCTGTGGCCACTTTTACACTGAGGAGGTAAAAGAGACCCTGCTTAACAATGTGGAAGGATTGGAGGAAAAGCCAGAATCAGGGCTGACCCTGTCACCTGCATTGGGGTCCCCTTGATCTTGCCTGGGACTCTCAAACAGTTCTCATGGGAAATGGCATTTTTCTCTCAAGAGTAAGGAAATGCACTCTGTAACCATAAATCTGTAACCAACAGATTTATGCATCAACTAGTTTTTTGTAATGTAC
Source organism: Onychostruthus taczanowskii (assembly GCF_017590055.1). NCBI lineage: Eukaryota > Metazoa > Chordata > Aves > Passeriformes > Passeridae > Onychostruthus > Onychostruthus taczanowskii. Next base: position 4,564,814 of record NW_024496525.1, on the reverse strand, counting down.
TTTATCCCTTAGAGCTAACTGCAGTGAACACTGGAAATTTAAAGCTGATGTTAGCCTATGATGTCACATATGTTAGGCAAGGATAGTAAATTCAGAGTCGTACCTCTCCAGCACCTGCTGATTTTATTAAGATAGCAAGATACCATTAACCTACTACAGATGGAAAGGTTTAGAGGCCAGTTATTTCTGGATAAGTTGCTTTAGCAGTCCCAACATCTTTTAGTGTTTGATGGGATACTGCAGTGATCCTGGCAAGAACTAAAATACTTGAGGCAGGTTGTGCCTTACAAAGAAAGACTAATTTAAGAAATTTATGTATAAGCTCCATAATAAAGTGGTATTGCATTTTTGCATATGCATAGGTCTTCTATGAGTCAAATCAGAAGACAGATTATGTTCTGTGAAAGAGTAAACAGATGAAATAACTCTGCAAATATGACGTGCTATCAGCATTTGTCCAGGACATTAAGTACTTCTTGGAGAGTTTCTGAAATATTTTCTGAATACACGTTTTTTCTGGGTCTGAGTAAAGTTAGCATATATATAACAACAAATATCTAAACTCCCTATTTGTCTTGGGGAGGAGCATACAGAGACCTTTTAAAATCAAGTTAATATTTCTAGTGAATAGAAGCACTCCTTTTTCTGCTGATTTTACCTTATGGTCCAAATTTTCCCAAGCCATTTTACTTTTTCTTCCCCCAATGCCTTCATGGTTTAGTGGTAGACTAGGCAGTGTTAGATTAACAGTTGGTCTCAATGGCCTTAGAGGTCTTTTCCAACCTGAAAGGTTCTATTAATCTATACTTGAATTACATATAAATATGTTTATGTATACCTTTCTCATTATGACATGTATATTTATCTTGTTCAAATAAAGACCATATGACTCACCAGAAGTAGCCATGTGGATCAGGCACAGATTCACACTCATTGCCACATTAAAGCCTGATTCTTGTGAGCTATATTCAGCATTGCTCTTGTGGGGATGGATATGATATCTTGATTTCTGACTTGGACTTGAACATTTTTGCTTTTATTCAGATGGGCCACAGTGTGAAAATACTTTCAACGCCTGAAGCATCACACTAATGCACATTAGCTCCATTTACCTGTATCCCTGAATAGAACATGGCTGTTTCTAGTAAAGATAGTAATCAGGAGTAAACCAGAAGGGATTTCAGTGAAGCTCCCTTTCTCCTATATTCAGAAAGGTGGTCTGAAAAATCTGAGAGGAATATGTGCTGAAGCAGCTGATATCAAAAGCCCATGGTATAGGTATGAGACATAATGAAGAGGCTGTAGGCTTCAGAGAAGGTGTAAAGGATGGGAAAGAGTCTGAAGAGAGCAATCATGAAGAATGATTGACAAAAGTGAAAAGAAAACACAAAATCTATCTGATAATTTATTTGTCGTTAGCAGTCACTTTAATAAATCTTTCAATAATTAAATCTGATCCAACCCATGTCTTTGAGCATTAATATTATATTCCAAACTCAGTTGTAGTTGTAGTTTTAATATGTGTTTATTGTGCTCTTAGACACCATCAGACTAGTGAGGGGAAAAAATCATTGCAGAAAAAAACCTTAAATAAAATCATTTCAAGGAAGAACAACTTTGAATGAATTGCATCTCACCACATCAGCTGGCAGACAGACCCCAAAATTGCCATAAGTGTAGTATGTTGGGATGGCCCAGCAAAGCTCTGTTCCTTGAGCTGCACTAAATGTATCGTTTGACCACAGGGGCTCTGCCCCACAAGTAAGGAATGCATTTCCTCAGAGAGTTGTTGCAGCCCTCTCCTGTCAGTCGTTCCCTCTGACATTTCCCTTTTATCCCAAACTTGTCTCGGATGCTTATAAAGCTGCTTCTGAACTTCTGCAGATTGCAGCCTGGGGTTTCACTGAAATCCCAGCTTCCCAGCTTTATATTACTCCCTTAAAGCACCTGGACATGAGCTACCACTGCAGAGCCTGTTCTTTATGGACAGCAGTCCCAAGTCAGGCTGTCTGCTTCATCACCACGGGGTGGTGAATCCTTTGGTTATCGTTAACCTGAGTATGGCTGGAAGTTTGTACTGGTACTAGCCTCATTGAATTTTGCATTCTCTACCACCTTGGTAATCACAAAACTTCTTCTTTGTTATTTGAATGGATACCGGAGAGGATTTTTCATTTATATGCTAATAGAGCTTCTGCCCAAGGGTGTTTTGCAGCTTCACATTGCAACAGGGTGAATCACGTGCTAACAACAAAACCAGGCTCCTCAAAGCCAGGTTCCTTCAGCATCAGTGACTTTGGAAACCAGTGACTAAAGAGGACATGCTGATTACCCAGGGTGAGATTCATCTCAGCTACTTACAGACATTCAGAAGTTAGGTGCTGAGTGTGGTCTGGACATTAAGACTTCTCCAGAACAATCCACTCTGGAGGTGTTTATTCACTGCTTGCAGTTGCCATGCCTTTTTTTCATCCACTCAATACAGAGAAAACACAACCAGCTTCTACTATGAGTTTAACTTTCAGATGATTTAGTCAAGTCAAGCCATAGTCAAGTGCACACCTTATGAAAAGGATGTGTTTGCCTCAAAAGGAATAGTGCTTAATAGTAAAAAGCAATTTTGAACTTTTAACTAATTTAGGAAATTTAATACCAGTGCCAGCTTTGTGTCGAAGGTACCTTTGGCCACCTCTGACTTGAGCTTAAAGAAGAGGTATTTCATGTAGGGAAGGCTTGAGTTGGAAAAGGTAGTTGTCAGGCAACAAGCAACTCTTAGCTTCCTAAGAGATGCCAAAGGCTTCTTCCCCCTCCTCATTTCCTTTTGTCTTAAAAGCAAAAGTGCAATATGACAAGGTAAATGAAAACAGGATCTCGTGCAAAAACCTCACACCCATTAGCTTCCATACATTTCAGAAACATGACCTCGGTCTGACAGCCTTTGCATGGCACAATTACACAGAAGTCATAACAAATGTTCTCATTCCTCGGTTGAGGTACTGAAACTCTTCTAGGCACTTCAACCAGGGACACAGGTAGGTTGTAGCAGAAGAAATAGAAAATATGTGTGCTTTTGTGTATACAGTTGCTTTTGTTTAAATGTTTTTTTGTCACCATTCTAACAGAAAAAAAAAAGGTTCTAATACTTTTTTTACAGAAATGCAGGTGCTCACATTAGGTAAAGCATCAGCCAAGGAATGGGAGAGACTTGTGAGTCTCCTTAACCTGTTTCTGTGGATTATCTAATTCTGGCTTCAGTTGAGCAGTTCCAGAAAGTTTCAATACAATGAAGGTGAGAAAGGAAGTTAAAAGCAAACTTAGCACTTCTGTTTCATAATAAAATTAATGTGTTTATTTCAAAAAGCAAAAAACAAAAAAAGATAATGCAGATAGAAAATTAAAACTAAGAAATCAAACTTTTGGAAGGATGGAATACTCCATGTGAGATGATCAGATTGTCTTAACTTGTTCTTCTTGTAAGAACAACTTTTCATGTTGTTTCCTCTGTTCACATAAGAAAAGTATGCAATGAGACTTATAGAAGTCATTGGGTTTGTCTCTAGTTTCTGTTAGTCAAGGTCCTAGTACAAAGCTCATGCCCACAGAGTGGCAGTGATTTCACGTCTATGCCCATCTCTAAGAGGAAGCAGGATGCTTTGTCATCCTATTAATCTCAAGTTCTTTCATAAGCACTAATTTTAATCATTCAGAGGACTTTCAATGCAAATGTATGTGTGCCTAGTAATGCTTGCATAATGTCTTAGAAAATTTAATCACTGAGCTTCCCAGAGGTACGCTGAACACATGCAGATGCTCATTAGATTAAAAAAATTCCAACAAAAAATGTTGGATGAGTCTGTTAAATTCCAATAATCTGCTAACAGCTTCCAGCCAGATGACAATTCAATTCAGCTGGTAAGCAATCTGGAGCTGTTCTGCATCAGAAATTGGTATTGTAGTTCATGGAAATATTTAATGATTTTTCAAGGTGAAATGTTTGAATCTCATTTAAATTTGTTAAACTGTATGCTGTATTAAATGTGAAGCCCAGAAATAAGAAAGACATTTCAAATGGAAAAATGATACAATATGGTTTAGGGAGCAGAGAAATGTTGGTTATCATACCTTCTTTTATTTGTTTTGAGCTGGAACACTACAAGAAAATCAAGTCTGTACACAGAAATCATGATGCAATAGCACTTTTTAGGGAAAAATCTTCCTTCAAAAGAATTCTTATCATCTTCCCGTGTAAATGTCTTCATTTTAATGATCATCTCCATAGCTGTTTTTAAAATTATTTTTTATTATGGATGTAATCATGTATTGAATTCAGGTGTTTGCATGGAGAAAATATGTTGATGTGTTAATTGGGCTGTTGCTATCCTTACTTTTAGAATATTACTGTAAGTTACTGTAAGGCTATCTCACACAGATGATCTCTATCATGTCATCAGTCAGGTTACAGCTGCTGCTGCATTTCCGTGAGCCCCAGGTGGGAACGACTGGTCCCTCATCATGCTCTGCTCAGCCACAAGACCTGCAGATATGAAGGCTCACACCTTACAGCAGCTGCTCTTTGGACAAATAATGTGGGTGGGAAATTTCCCTGTTTCAGAAATCGTGGAGGGGTGGAGCTCTGACTCAGTGCAATAAAACACCTGTTCAGCAACTTCTGAGACTTCGTCAAGATTGTAAATTTGTTTCAGGAGGCACTGGCGCCTGTGGAGCCCAGTACTAAGGTGCCATCCACAGCGGCTGCTTTTAATGTAGCAGCAAGCTCGATGGCATCAACCTCTGCCTTATCTCAGGTAAGTGGAAAATAGAACAACCCTGGCAGGAGTCTTGGAGTTTTGATTCAGATTTGCCCCTGAACTATAACAGGTCAAGTCCCCTGTTATCTATAGGACATAAATTTCTAAGAAAACAAGATGATCCTTTCTTGGATATTTGCAGTTACCAGGACCTGGAGTCAGAATCTTTCCATATAGCATAGAACTGGTACATTCATTTTATTAGCCACAATGAGGAGGTGCAAATTGCCTGATCCATATTGGAATGCTACAGTGGGGAATTGAAATAAGTAAAAAAAATTTATCTTTACTCTCTTTTTCATCCCCTGTTCTTCTTCCCTCAGCAGCATTCGAGCAGAAAATCAAGCCCCTTGGAAAATGAAGAAGGAAAATGGATGATGCCCTATGTAGCCCCAAGTGATGATGCTAAGGTACCGTATTTCTACAAACTAAAAATATGGGGGACTAAACCAACACTTTTTTGAGATGCAACATCTGCATAGTATTAATAACATAGAATGTGTTACTTCCATGGTTGTATTCCTTAGGGATATCTCTTAGTGAAAATGTTCTTGATTTACTGTTAAAATGAGACTGACTTTGACTTTCTTCTCATGCTACCTATTGACCTCATGGAGCTTTAACCCAGAACAAATGGAGAATGTTGGCAGAGTTGGAAAGTCAGAGCATGGTTGTTGTTCAACCTTTGGGGTTTGGTCATTATTGCCAGTTTTCAGAACAAATGCCCACTTTGATCCCTGTGCACTTCCTCACAATGAAAGAACAACTCTGGATGTGTTTGCTGAGCCTCTGGCAGAGATAGAGTGGCATCAAACACGTAGCAGCTCTATCAGTGATGATTTTTGCTGCTGGCATTGTGCCAAGCTGCCTCAAAGCAAAACATGGGGGCTCCAAACAAAAAGAAAACTTACTTTTGATGATATTTTAAATGATGTGTGATTCAAGCATCTGTAGCTCATATATGTTTGGTTGGGGTTTTTTTTGGTGTAACCAGACTACCAAATGAACAGAAAACTACAAACATTGTTTTGCCTGTGTATGTCACAACCTTATCAAACTGATTGATCAAACTGATCTCTTGTTAACAGCATGCTGGCAGCTCCTACAGATGGATATTAGTGTACAAAAGGTACAAACTACCAGTGGGGAGTGAAACTTGCTGTAAAGGGCAAAGTAGCACAACCAAAACTCACATGGCCTTCAGGTGTTCCTAATTTGCTCTGTGTGTGTGTGTATGCTAAAGCTCAGCAACAGAATGTACTAAAGCAGGAAAAGCAGCTGTTGGGGGAAAATGACGACCCAATCTCCATAGCAGTTTTGTAATGATTTAATGTACTCATACTAAAGTTCTGTTTTGATTTAGAATATCCATGGCTAAAAGCAACCAACCCCTCTTTACCACTAACAAAGTCACATTTACATAAAGATTGTTAGAATCCAGCATATGTTTTAAAATATACATGAAATAGTAATAATAATAAAAAAAAATTATCTGGTGGCCATAATCTCCAGTGTGCTGTGGGGCCCTTTCCACAGTTTCAATTCATTATTCATGCCATAATTTCTTCCTGCCAAATGAACTTCTGAAAGTTCTGTTTGCTGTGCACAGGCATTTAACAACAAAGACATTCTCAGACACTCTTTATTTACCTCCTGGTTTTGAATGTCTTCTCTCCTCTGTAATAAATCTTGGTAGAAAACTGGCACTAAAGGCACAGACTTGTCTAAACTGGCCAATTTCTGCCTCTTACAGGTATTGACTTTCCTGGGTAGCTTTTGGTAATTGCCTCAACTTTTGTAAGCCATAGCTTACACAGATAATCATTAGTAGAGAGCTATTAGAAAGGATAACATGCTTGTAGCAGACCTTGACTTCCAGGAGAAGTAAACAGGTATAAACTTTCCTTAATACAAATGCTCAGACATTTGCCTAAATACTTGTTTCAGTTTGAGAGGGCTGCGCATAGCTGTGTGATAAAATGAATAATTACTGGATTTGGTTTAGTAAAACATGCCTGGGGCTGTGCATGGAATTTAGCTGTTCCCTACCTATAGTGCAAAGTGAAATATGTTCCACTGCTAAATTTTCAGGAAACTGTAACAGCAATTCACAATTGTGTGGAGCTGGCTCAGCCTGTATTCTGATAATGCTGAGATCATACCTCCCCTGTTTAGAACACAGCCATATAAAATATCCTGTGCCTTATATATTACTTTCAGCAACAATGATTAATTTATTTTTCAGTTTTGGAATACACCCACCCAGAAGCCAAGATATTCTGTTCTTGTTGGCCTGATGAAGATAATGCATTTTTTTGCCACTTAGCCCACTTGTTTTGATGTGCTGCTTCTGTACCTCACAGCAAAAAGTATTAGCATTTTAACCAGTCAGCTCACTGGAGACATTCTGATACGATTCCTGGTCATAACCTTGAGCTTATGGGCAAGCTGATGGGTCTATTAGGCACTGGCTTCTATTGAACATGCCTTTCAATTATCCAGTTTTATAAAAACATCAATCTTGCCAATTTTTTTTGACAACTTCAAAGCCTGGAAATTTACTGCATTTTTTGTGCAATTTCCTTTGATGACCTTCATGTCTTTCATTCTTATAGAGATGGAAATTATTTGAGAGGTTGAGCTAAATTTTATCATGATGGATTCCCTGTGGTCCAATGCTCTGCACACTTCAGCTGATGTACTCTTGTCTCACTGATTTCTTATACTTTGACCTTTATATCGGTCCTTGACTTTTGTCACAGTAGCAGCACATTTGTATGTGCTTTCTCTTTTTTCACTCAAGAGTAACTCCCTGTAATTTTAATAGAGGTCTCTCAGAAAATAGGTAACATCTCCTAATAATTTCATCATCTTCAACCAGCTGTATTTCACTTCAGATTGTCTTTTCCAAATTTTGGTTATTAGCTTTCATAACAGCTTCTTTCTTTGCCCCTTCTTGTTGATGATGTTTCATGTTGTGACTTTGCTAGTAATTACTGATCTATTTGTCTTCTGCCATTATCTGAACTTCTCCTTGAGCTCTTTCTGAATATCAGTGACCACCTACCTACTGGCCACTGAAGTGGCCACCTATTTCTTGACCCACTGTATGCTGTGCCTTCACTATTATTTGTCTGAATATCTTTTTGCAAATACACAAGTGGCATCATAATAAGTATGGCCATTTTATAACTTAGACAGATCTTTGCTACTAGAACTACTAGTAGCCAGATCCTTGCTAGTGCAAACTAACACATCCCTGTTCCTAAATCTGGCTCATTTTAATGCTATAATATTTTTTTCATTAATGCTTTGCTCAGAAGTCCTTAAAAATTCCTTATTATTTCATAGCCTAACTCAAGGTGACTTTTTAAAACACATATTATTTATAGATACACTATTTATACCTTCCCCTTTTGTTGGAGATACCCAATTCAGGATCTGCTGATAACATATTTGTATGCAGATTAAAGCTCTTTAGGTAGCAGCAGCAGTCAGACCTCAGGGTTGTTTGCATTTTCTTTCCCCTGCAAAGCCTCATCCTCAGACATTCACTGCCATCATTTTATGTTACTCCTACCAAAGACTTCTTAGTACTATAATCATACATCAACTGCAGATCTTAATACAATCTGAAATTCCTTCTTTTCTTCTGCTTCTGTTCCCAAACAGTGAGAGAGGGAGCCATCCCCAGTGCTGATTTACCCTTCGCATTCAGTATGTTTTGTACAATCATGATTCAATTCTCTTTCCTTTCTATAAACTTGTTTTGATGAATATTCCCCAACTGTTCCCACAGTTAGAGAATCAACCATATAACCACCTGTGCTGCAGCCATAGTAAGCATTGTCTGTTTTCTCCTTCTTTTTGCTGATATCCTGCTTGCTCTAGCTTCTGCTAGGGGACATGATGAGTGTGTTCTCTGAAGATGTAAAATCCATCAAGCGTATGTGATTGCTACAACTTTTACAGACCCAGATGGTCAGGCCTGGCACCTTCAACAAGGAATTGGAGATAGCCTTCTTTGAAATTATGGATTGTAGTCAAAACTATTCCATGTCCATCAATCAGATAACCATCCTTGGTAAGGAAAACCTCTGTTCCCACAAAGCAAACTAGGAGTGTTTGTCCAAAGTTGTGTGTTGTGGAGTCCTGAGACATTCCCTAAGGTCCTAACATTCATCCTTAGTCATCTCTCTCTCATGAAAATGAGTGTTTTAAAAACAAGCAAGAAAACATAGAAATACCTATCTTTCCCCCCATCTCACCAATTATCCAAGCACTGCACTAAAAGAAGAATTTTTTGTATAGGCCTTGATTCTACCTACAGCACAACACAGGCTGTTGGTCAATAGCAAACCAAATCTGAAGCATCTCTGATTTCTGGATTCACTGAATTTTGTCTTCATATTGGCTGCTGACCATGTGTACAATTTAATGTTACTGGCTAAATGAACTTTTTCAGCTTATTTACACTGTCTTAATTTTCCTATTCATCCTCTCTTTCCACATCTCTTTGTGCTTAGATAGCTACAGGCTTTAGGGGTCAATGAAGTTTGTGAAGAAAGGCAGCAAAATGCACTATTATATTTTTGCTGTGATGCCAGCTGGAAGAGACAACTTTAGCAGAACCTTGGTTCTTTTCAGTGTTTGTTTGTATTACAGTCAATGCATACATTCAAAACTTAAGATACATCTCCTTTGGTTTTTGTTTTTTTGTTTTTTTTTCAGGAAGAAATTACACCTTACTCCTTGCTTACTGTGAGAATCATAAAGTTGAAAAATGCTCATCAGGCGGATTTTTGTAAGTACCAGATTTATTTATTGATGTCACACCATTCTCAAATTACTGTATCAGCCCCTCTTTCTGCTAGACATTGCACAAATGCAAAGCACTAAAGTCAAATTAGCTAAGAAAACAGAGTTGAAGGCAATTTATGCCACATAATATCTATTTGCAATTTCAGAGGTTTATTTGTTTATTGGGGTTTTTTTTCCTGTTATTTATCTGACAAGCTGGCTTGGATATTTTCAGGGGCTTGAAAATATTGTAACACCAGTTTAAACATACAGATGTTTATAGAACATATCCATGATAAATGCATAGAATATACAGCTGACATACTTACACACTCTTTTAATTCTTTGGTTGTCCTGAGCATCATGACATCAGCTGACTCTTTCCCCCCAGTGGAAGATGTCTAACAGAAATCTTTTGGGGACTGTGGTACATGGTACATTACAGCTGACCTGCCAAGTGTTCTGAAAATGTGTGATGCTTGGACAGCCCTCGCCTGGTGGTTCACATTCCCAGAGATTTTTCTCTGCGAATTTTTTCCTGCCATTCCTACATGTGTCTCATGAACTTGGCACATCAGGATGATAACACGGTTTTGCATACTCCTTTACCATACTGTTCTTCCACCTCTTGTTTTGCATTTTCTTTCCTTTTTGGGACATCATAATGGAGTTTGCTGAAGCCACAAAATCCTACAGATAAAATTTTTCACTATCTCTTCATATTTCACTCACTTTGGTGTTTCAAGACCACAGATGTCACCCTTGTCAATTTTCCAGTCAAGTGGAGAGAAGTGTTCTGTTCACATTGCTTGTAATATTGGGCCGCAAAAATTAGAAAAAATATTATAGTATAGCAGAAAAGTTCAAATGAATTTCTATTCCTTTTGAGAGCTATGGAACACTGCATGTATGTGCAAGACCTCACCTTCATTCCTTTGAACTGTTGGTTTAATTTCTCTTAGTATCACCTTTAATCTAGAATGAAAATTGAACCAGATAAGAACCATGATTCAACCACTTGTGTAAAGGGATTGCACAAAATAAAATGATGCGGCATTCTCAGAAAACAGTGTTAGAGTTGTGACCTTGTCCTCCATCCTGAGGACAGGGAGATTTCTGAGAAGTCTCACTTAGTGAGTTATAGACATTTTGAAAATTCCTATTACCACCAAAATGTACACCCCTGGAGTAGAGCTCAAGACATGTGGGCTCAGTTTTTAGTTCTGTTCATGGACTTGTTGCATAAGAAGTTTAGGTAAATTTATACATCAAAACATTCAGTGCCTCTGTTACCTTGTCTACAGAACAGAGTATCTTCTACAACATCTTTTGTTTCTCTCTTATCTATTTAGGTGATGTGCTCATTTTGAATTTCCTACTATTGTAGAGAGATTATAATTTAAGATGTTAGGTAAGGCCTAGAAACAGTGAGAAGTATTTTCAGATTCTTTTGTTAATTACCAGTAAATAAGGCTTGGGGACCAGTTGGTGAGGAACACTGTCTTTTTTTTTTTTTTCTGTCAGTAATTCCCCAGCTACTCCGTGAGCCTGTTTGGGCCTGTTTCCTAATGATGTCATAGAATGAAGCACTCTAGACCAGGATGCTGTTGAACAAGGAAAATAGACAAACATCAGATAGATCTTTGTTGACTAAGTAACAACCTATCTCTGCTTTCAAAGAAGTTGAAGTCTCACAGAAAAAAGAGTGTGATATTCTAGAATTTTAAAACTTAAGTACAATTAAAAAAATATATATTGTAGCTTTCAAGTGCTTGATTTTGCACTGCTATTGATGTTCTTTTAGCTTAGCGTTTTTATTTTAACATTTGAATGCATTTGAAGTATCAGAAAACTAAAATAACTAGACATGCTACTGTGTGCTAATGAGAATAATAAAATTATATTTACCTAGCCTTTTCTCAGCAATATGATCTTTGCCCTGGAAAACTGATCAGAATCATCTGATACTATCTGACTGTGAGATATCTGTAGAAGACTGACAATTTTTGTAACAATATATTTCAGAGTTCCCTAGATTTTCAGTTTCCCTGTATCAAATCCAGGTGCAAGCCACCTTTTCAATCCAGTGCAGCCACTTCTTAATTGCTTTTTCTACCTGCATGCTGGCTTCCCATCTTTTTCAGCATGTGCAGTGCTCCATTCCAAGATTTTCTCTCTGTTTATTGCAAATGCCATCGTATCAGGTTGCTTGGTCATAGAGATTCTACATTTTTCTTTGATTTACTTGCCAAATCCTGGCTTCAGGGAACACCACTTCTGCATATTTCCACTGATATTCCTCACTGTCACATGCACCAACTTAATCTTGGCTGGTTTTTTTTTAAATGTGCACCTCAAGATCCATGGGATGTGTGTTTCACAAGCCTGGGATGAAATCCAAGCTTATCCTGAAATCTGATGTTACACCTTTGCCTGTAGACAGCACATGTTGATAGAGTTTGGCACACAAATAAAAAAATTGAACCGAATGGGAAACAGTTCACTCCTCCTGAATGGGTCAATTGGCCCCTTTCACATCCCTGCTGTCACCCCACCCTTTTTGCTCTCTCCTCTATAGAGTGATATTCCTCTCCAGCATCTGCTTCATGCTACATATAATTGGTTTCTGTCTTGTCTTACCACGCAAATACTCTTGACAGACCTGGGCTAATTATTTTGCACTGTACTCCTAACTAACCTTTATGCCGATTAGTAATCATGGGTCAGACTCAAGCATTTCTGGCACTCCCTGATCTCACTGTGGGCACTGGAGAGAAAGGCACCCAGATAAGATCACTTACACTCATCGTGCTGCCCTGCAGGCACTGTGTCATCACCAGGCTCCAGTGCTCTATGCAGCTTGGCTGTGAAGGTGGTACGGGGACTAGAAAGGAATAAATTCCATTACCGTTTGAGTCTCTTGCAGTCTGGTGCCTATTTTGCAGTGGTATTCCCCTCCTCAGTCCAAGACGGACATCCATGCACTGGATGTCCATTTTGCCAAAGGCTGCATGCACATCCAGTGCATGCAGCCTTTGGCAAAATAGTGTCTTTTTAGGTCACTGGTGTGTCCATTTGCTCCTTCTCAGCTGGAAGTCACTGCTAGTGCTTTTACAAAAGCTCATGTTTCCTAACTGTATTCATGGTGTCACTTCTGCAGAACTCCCCATATGTGGGAGGAATATCTGGTCAGGATGAGACGGCAGGGAAAATTGTCTATTAGCTTCTTTTCTTGCTGATGATACCCCTTCCAGTGCTTCCCAAAAGAAAGGAAAAGGAGCTGAGTGACAGAAGTGGAGGGCCATGGTGGCACAGACTCTCCAACAGCTTCCAGCTGCTCTCCTTAAACACGTGAGTTATTGGGTGGCCACACAGAGCTGCACCAAGCTCCCTGCCTGGCCCATTTTCACCATCACTATTGATTGTTTGTTTTATGGCAGCCTCTAAACCCCGTGGCTGAAGCTGACACCTGCTCCACAGACTAACAGGATCAGTGAGGGGATCTGGGAGGGCATTTGCCCTGAGGCCACAGAAGTGGAAGCAATCCTCTTCCAGATCCTTAGCACAGGTGAACAGACCTGTGGTCATCTCTCCACCACTACTGAGTGCCATGTGAAAGAGCAAAACTGCTGGACTCCACTGGATCTCACCTAATCTTGAAGATCTGAGTAAAGAGGTCTCTGTGACAATACTCCTCTCTGAAGGTGTGGCAGCCTACATGGCTACCAGCTGATTCCACATTCCAAGAGATGACCTTTGCTGTTGGAGGCATGTTCAGGCTCATTAACACAGATTAAGTGAAGAGTGGTGGTGTCAGGTCTGGCTTGACACATTTAGCCTCAGTGATGCTGAGTGTTTGCAATGCTCTTCCTGGGCTGCAGAGGTGAATTTGAGCTCTGTGTCCCAGTAAGAAATTACCTGGAGTGAGCTTCAGGTTGACAGATGCTGTTTTTGTGGAACATAGTAGATTCTCTGAGAGAAGTCTTGTCAGATGAAGAGGCTGTCAGAGCTAAGGTAGGAAAGTTAGTGTTAGCTGGAATGTGACTGCACTCCAGCATATTTTCTACTGTAGGAAAACAGGCACATGTGGAAACCTTCTCAGCCGTGGAAACAAACCTGTTAGTCTTAGCTGGGATGTCAGAAGAACCACTCCTCTCCCTCAACTGTTCCTTCTCTTTTCAGATCTTCCTTTGGTTTTTCTTCTTTGAATGAATGGAGATCTCACATATTTATAAAAGAGGTGCTCCTAGACTTTGTCCTCTAAGATCTTATGAAATTATTTGGTGGAAGCTTTTATATTATCCCTTCAGAAGAAATGAGTCAGTTCTGCAACAGTACACTTGGAACCTTTGCAAATCAGAGTCATTCTCCAGAGACATAAAGGATTATTTTTGCTTCAGAAAATAAGTGCAAAAAAAAAAAAAATTAGAGAGATTACAGCTAGTGCAAGTGGTACTTATGGCCCTGCCCCAGGAAAGCAAGTGGTGCCAGTGGGAGTACAGTGGTGCAGGAGGGAGAGGTGACCCAGGGCATGAAACTTTCAGCTGGGACTGCAGCAGGTACTGCACCCACTGGAGAAAATCCTACTTTGCCACTTTACTTAAATGGCTGGACTGAGTAAAGGGCTCATTCACAAGGGGACTCTGTTCATCCCTGGTCAAAGACTTCACTGATTAAGCACTTTAGTTCACCTGTGAGCTTTGGTTATTTTCACAAGTAAGCCACAGAGAGCAATATTGTGCTTACAAGTGAGTATTGCACCAGGATACTGGTAGAGCTCTTAGCTGAGTCCAAATCCCCTCTCAGATAGCAGTAGGAGGTAAATCCTCAATACTGTTTGTATTGTACAATACTGTTTATATTGTACTAAGCTGGTGAGGGAAAATGTTCCCAATACTGTTTGTATTGTACTAAGCTGGTGAGGGAAAATGTTCCCAAATATGTCCAGCAATTGAGAAATGGGAGCAGTTCTCCTCCTCCTCTTAGGTGAACTGTAGTAAACTAGGATTCAAGGAGAACCTGTCTGTGCAGGTGAAGAATATTTCACTAGGAGAAAATTATTTCTTCGTTTTGGTGTTACGAAATGCAGTAACAGGACAGATGGGATTTTGTAGTTTACATTCATTGCACCTATGAGGCTAGTTTTTCTTATCTGCTTTGCTTTTCAGTGCTGTAATTTTCTCCTTACCTGTGATGGAGATAAGTGATTTAGCACGTGGTGGTTCATCTCAGGTACACCTCACAGGACTGTACTCTCACAGAGTAGCACACATAGCTGCAGTTCTGCACTACTTCTTTTGGTCTTGTATTTTTAACTGATCTTTAGCTCTAAGACAGAGTTGAGAAGCCGTCTCACCATCATAAAAATTAAATCAGAAGCTACAAATTGGAAAAGGACACCAGGGTCACTTAGTGCTGACCTTCAGAGAGACTGTGAGTTCAAATGTCTCAGCATTCACATGAGGTGACATTATGTCATCAGGGAAGTTGCAACATATGCACTGAAGTAAGGGGCTGGCGTGGCATGAAACTGCTAACAAAGACCAGCAACTGCATTACAACTGCAGCATGAAGAAAATGTAAATAGAATTTTTTTGTATTAGCTCTCAGGTAGCAATGAATAAACTGGAACATTCTCAGTAGCTCTCCTGTATGCTTTTTTCAGGGATAAGAAAGAGTAATGTAAGGTGATTAGTAATTTCAAGGGCTGTCATATAATAATAGTATCATAACCATCATAGTATTCAGCAGACAGTGAACTATCCTGTTATTTTTTATTTATCTCACTGATTGTCTCACAGTTTAGTCTCAACAGTTCAAGTGAACTGCCACTTCTACAGAAATACATAAGCTCATGTATTACATAAGAACCACAGCATGGGAATACTGTCTGTAAAATTAAAGGAAAGCATAGAAAATCACAGGAATCCTGTGGAAAACAAGAACATCTCCACATTGGTAGGGACTGTAGATGAATTGTCGCAAAAGCAGATGTGGCATAGACCCCTTTCTTCACAGGAAGAGAATGTACTTTGTCCTAGTGATATCACCTCACCCCATCTTCAAGGTCAAATTTGCATACGGGAGTTACTAACACTGTTACGTAATTTATTTGTCTGTGACCAACTAGCTTTGTTACAGCAGAATCACACAAAGTGGCTGAGGTGTGAAGGCACTTCTGGAGATGGTGTAGTCCAGACCCCTGCTGTAAACAGGATTGGCTTCAGTAGGTTGTTCAGAGCCGTATCATTTCTGGGCAATCTGTGACAGTGTGTGGTGGTGTTTACAGTGTCATGGTAAAAATTAAATTTTTACTTATGTTTTAGTGGGATTCCCTGCATATTGGTTTGTGTCCTTTTACCTTTCACTGGGCACCAGGGAGGAGGGTCTGACTCAGACTTATTAATTTTCCTCTCCCCTGATCAGGTATTTACTTAAACTGATAAGACCCCATAAGCCTTCTCTGCTTCAGGCTGAAGAGTCTCAGCTTCTCCCCATAGGGAAGATGATCCATTCCTACATTCTCTTTCTGGACTTTTTTGTTCAGCTCAGTTCAGCACATCCTTGCCTCTCTTGTACTGGGGAACCCAGAGGTGTGGCCTTGTCAGTGCTGAGCAGCGAGGAAGGAGCCAATTTCCAGCTGCTGGCAACGCTCCTGATGCAGCTCAGGAGGCTGCTGGCCTCGCTTGCCACAAGGACAGCTCATGGCTTGCGTTCAGCCTAGCATGGACAAATGCCTCTCTGCAGAGCTGCTGTCCAGCTGGTCAGCCCTCAGCCCATCCTGCTGCTGGGGTTTTGTCTCCTCCTGTGAAGGACTTTGCCTTTTCCCCAGTGAACTTCATGAGGCTCATGCTGGCCCAGTCCTCCCACCCGCCCAGGTCCTTCTGAAGGGCAGCACAGCCTTCTGCTGTGTCAACCAGGCCCCGAGGTTTTGCTCCACCTGCAAACGTGCTGAAGCTGACCTCTGTCGCATCACTCACATGGTTATTACAGATGTTAAACAGCACTGGCTCCACTGTCAGCCTCTGGGGTACACCAGTAGGCACTGGTCTCCAAATGTGCTTTGTGCTGCCAACTACAATCACTTGATCCTGCTAGTTAAATCAGTTTTTAATCCACCTCACTTTCCATGTATCTATGCTGTACTTCATCAGTTTGACAAAGAATTTTCAATAGCTTATTTTACATAAATATTTATGAAATCAACACACATACTGAACAGTAATTTTAGAAAGCAGCCTCATGAAGATATTTTGCCAAAGAAAGCACTCCAGAAAATCAGTAAATTCCAGATAAAACAGTAATAAAAGACATAAGTGCTGCAGCTATCCATTCATGGTTGTCTCAGAGATTTCACACTGCCAGCTTTCTCAGTTCTGTCATAAGTCTTATTTTATACAGCATGTGATGAAAAAATTAAATTTAAAATAAGGGCAAAGCAGTTTGGTTTTCAAGACCATTTTGGTTTTCTTTAGGAAAAAGAAAGGAAAAGAAAAGAATGTGCCTTTGCAAGTACAGCAAAAATATCAAAATGCGTCCTTCCTGCACCCTATGACAGCTAGACATTAAAAGGGAGAGAAATTATGTCTTAAATCAGTTCAGAAATGTTAATTTATGAATTACATCCCCCCTTCATCCACTTTGGCAGTTTTGGAGATGTTTTTGAAACACTTGAGATTGGCAGTTGTGTGTGCATTAATGAGAGGAGGGATGGTCCAGATGCCCTGAAGCCACATTTAGTTCTTGTCTATTGAACAGGCTCTGTAGATCCGAGGCAGTGATACCATTTATCAGGATGAGTACATCACAGCTCAGCAGGCTGTCAGGCAGCAGTGAGGGAAGGGCTTTCAGCTATCAGACAGATCAACAAGCACTGCCCTCCCACTCCTAGTAAATTAAGTATTGTACTGGTAATTGCCAAAGTCAACATATTATTCTGTCACCTCCATTATGTTAAAATCTGAGACTCTGAAACTTTGTCAGTGGAAATAATTTCAAAGACAGGCGATCTACTACCTTCTAGAGAGAAAACTGACAGTGTCAAGAAATTCCTTCAAGATACAGCATGAAGTTACATGGGAATCTCCCTAATGGACAGGCATCTTTCCCTGAGGATGTCACAGGGTCTCTGGATTTCAGGCAACGCCTTATTTTTAGGCAAAATACCCCAAAGCAATGTGTTCTGAACAAAGACATAAGGATGAACTCACTTCTAACCTTGAGGAGATGCCTCAAGACCTGCACCATGCTTACAGAGAGGAGGTGCTCTTCTCCCTGCTGGCGAGGTGCTTCTCTCTGTTGACTGCCAGGGCACCAGACTCCTCCTCTTTTCTTGGCAAAGCCTTTGTTTACAGAACAGGATGGATCAACCCTTCTAGCTGCCACTGGAAAAGTTCCTGTCCAAGGTCTGAGAATCTTTTTGGTGTTCACTTGGTTCAGGATCTATGGGAGATGGTAATTTAGAGCAAGCGAACTCACTCCGCTCCCTCCATCCACAAGATGCAAATCCACTTCACTATTCCTGGGAAGAGATGTGAAGTAGGAATTAGATTCCTTCAAGCATCAGCAAACACCAGGAAAAGGCTCCAGTTCCTGCTGAGCTCCTGAAGCAGCAATTGTGCTGCTGGTAGGCCGCTCCCTTCCTACCCCACCTAGGGAGACGAGGATCAAGGTCACTGGGGTAATTAATTTTCTGTCATAAGGAGTTAATAACCAGGTATGTCAGACATCTGCTATCTGAATCAGACTTAAACCCAATTCTTTTGATATTTCTCACCAAGTTCAATTACTACAGAGACAATTTATGTGCAGTCCCTCTCAGGGTCTGAAGTTAATGTTGTGTTGCCTCTGTCATGGTTTCACCTGCCAAATTTTGTTGATATGGAGCAATACAAGACTCCTGAATATACACACTACTCTATTTGCTAGCTAAGATTGGGGTTTTTTTCTCTTTGAATGTGTAAGATTATGCATAATTGTTTGAAAACACTGCTTATTAAAAATAGTGTTGAGATGAACAAATTAATTTTACCCAGCTGTGTGATTTCTATGTTCCTATCGGTTTGGCCGATGTTTATCAGAAAAAAAACCCTGGCCATCTCTCTCCCATGTTAAAGCTATAGAACATTTCAATGTCTCCACTGCTTATATCGTGCCTCCTCTGCTAGATACTTTGTGCCTATGTTTCTACAGTAAGCCAATCTGACTGCTATGTGAGGCTCTGGTTGCCAACAGCTTCAGATGAAATATTCCACACCAAAACCATCAAAAACTGCGGAAATCCTGTGTGGAATGAAACTTTCTACTTCCGGATACAGAGAAAAGTCAAGGTAAACAACCCAAAACCTCTCTTTTTCATCTAATCTCTATGCAGTGTCTTTCAGATTAGCCCCAAACCCCTAAACTAGAAATATCTTCTAGTGCATTTCTGAGTTTACTTAAAATTCCCGTACAAGCTGAAGCAGAGCAATTCTGGCTTTGCTGGAATCCAATTTACTCCTAACAGATAGTTGTTGTTATTTACGTATGGGTAATGACCAATTCTGACCTCCTTGGGGAAAGCTGATGGGACCCATGACAATGACAACACAGAGAAACGGAAATGAAAATATAAAATTACACTGTAACAGAAAACCACATATTTTTATGAAAGGACATGAAGTAATGGCAGGAGATGATGCCAAATTCTTGTATGATTAAGATCTTTAGTCAGTTTGCTGCTGATAATTGAGCTACGCTCAAATACCTGTGAACAGGAGGCTGAAAGCAGAATGTCCAACGATCTAGAAGGGTGGTTATTGATCTGAAGTAATCTCTATTGCCCCTGCTGATATGAAGCAATATAGAACTTTTGGTAATCCATATTCCTCCCTAGAAATTGCATTTTTTATAGATCTACTTAAAAGCACAACAGCTGGCCCAAAAGAGATGTCAGTTCATCTTTAATTGATAAGACCTGGCTCTTTATACTCACTTTCTTACTCTTCCTTCTCATACTTTTTCATCAATTCTTTCCTGTTTCCTCTCTGTAAAGCAGACACTAAGCCTGGAAGAGCTGCAGAATGCCATAATTCTTGTATGTCATGCACACTAGTGAATTGGATATTTTTCATTTCTTTTCCTAGAATGTTCTGGAAATTACTGTTTCTGATGATGACATCATTCACGATGATGACCATGCAATTGTGCTTTTTGATGTAGCTAAAATCCCCCTTGGGGAAAGAGTTTTTACAGCATTCCCACTAACCCCAGAGGTAAGAGCTCGGTCAGACATTTAATACAGCTTGATGTCCATTCTCTCCTCTCTGTTAAAGAGGTGTACTGTCTCTTCTGGTTTTACCACCAGGACCAGCTTGCTGGTAAACATGTAGCAAAATTTATTAACATCCTGGACACTTCACATCAGTGACAAAATAGATGGCCTTCTCAGATTCCTGTTGGTTTCCTTTGGCACAGGTCATGGCCAAATTCACAAGCCCCAGAGCAGATGCAATTTTAGGGAAGCTTTGTGCTTTCAATAATCTGATAGAAAATAACAGTTTATCTAATCCTCACAAAGACTGTAAAAACCAAAACAATGCAAGCATGGGGAAATGGCCTGTTTCCACAATATTTTCCTAAACACTAAGCCTTAGCATATCATGTTCAGCACATGGAAGCTGGCAGACAAGAAAGTGTGAAATAGGTTTGTTAGGGGGATTTACAAGCACCAAACACCCTTCGTTCTTCAAGTACAATTGAGTTCCTTGGGGAAGAAAAAGCTGCCTCTGTCATTTAATGCTGATAATAGCGAATACAAAACAGAATATTTTTACTTATTAAATATAAAGGAAACAGTGCTTGCAAAAATTAAGGTCACTTTGAAAACCTCTACACATGCTACTTGAGGCAGCTTCTTTTTTTATTTTCAGGGGAAGGAGGAGCTGGAAGTTGAATTTGTATTGGAGACCATGTGAGTATAACATGTACCCCATTACTGTTGGCAGCTTGGAGTTATGCATTAGTGCAGGGAAACCTTTTGTACATGCAGTACCACCTTAATAGCCAGAGACAAGTTTTTCCAGACTTAATATGTGCATTAAAAAACATTATATGAAAGGGAAAATGCTATGATGTGGAGAAGAGTTAAGAATTTTTAATTCTGTGACTTTCTCTTATGATTTTTTACTTAAATAATTCAAAGTAGGCTGGCAAACCCCACTGCAGTAAGTCTGCAGATTTACTGGACAGTGTTCTCTGGGAAAGTCATGGCTGAGGATAATGTTGCCACCCAGCTTGTGTCATGCCTGTGTTACTAAGACTGTTGCAAGGACTTTCCAGGTGCCTTAGACAATTTAATAATTTCTGCTGGGTCATTATGTGGCATCTACTGTCAAGGGAGTATACTTACAGAAATCACAAGAAGGAGTAACTAAAAAAATAGTAATAAAAAATTTAGAGAGAATAATGTGTCCTGCTCAGGACAGTTTCCAGAATGTATTGTTTATAAAATATATATTATTTGTTCTTGTTTTCCAGCCAGGGTCCTCCTGAAACCATCATCACAAATGGGGCAATAGTGGTAAAATAACATTTTGTTCTTTTGTATTCTTTCCCACATCATTCCTTACCACAGCTAACTACAATGTCAGTGAGGGAAACATTGCAAGTCTTCATTCTTTAGTGATTCTTTCTCTTGGGAGCTTTATCTTTAAGGAGAACAGCATGATCTTAGAGGAGCCTTCTGACTATTATAATTCTCCCTTGTTTTGTCTGCATCCATTGAAAATGACAATGTGTTTAGCATAGCACCATCTTCCCATGTGACAATACATTAATTCTCACATTCACTGTGTCTGGCAAAAGTGTCCAACACAGCTGCGCCCCCCCCATTCAAACAATGACCTTTCCTACAATGATCCTTTCTACATCTGCCAGCACTGGTGGCGGATGGCTGGATGAGCTATCTAATTAGATAACTCATTAGAAAATAATTATCTAGTGAGTTATCTAATCTGTCCTCATCACACCTACTGTAGTGTCGTGAAGAAGCCTGTTTGGAAGTTCACTTGGACAGCAGGAGGCAAAAGAAGCGTTTTTCAGGTAAGATTATTATTTCTTAAAATAAATATTGGTGATTTTACTGTCTCTAACAAGGCCTGGACATTGCATCAGCAAAATACTAAGGCTTTAATTGATCACATTTAAGGTGATTTGTACAAAATCTGTAGTAGGGAATGCCACCAGTCCTGCAGCAGTTCAGGGTTCTGACTTCAAGAGGAGTCTTGTGCCAGACTAGAAACAACTAGAATCAGATGATTATACAGAAGGTATCTAAAACCCAAGTTGAGATTCTGCAAACTGCTGCTGCAGTACTGCTAAACTCTGAAGAAGCTTAATTCCTCAGGTATTAATTCCTCAGGTATTATAGTGTTAACTTTGCTCAGGATCTCTGTCACTTCAACTTACGCATGTGCACAGAAACACCTCATTTTTTGCAGGGGTTAGCCACTCAGCAGCTGGCTCCTGCCTGACCCTGGTCAAGATTCAGAATCTAGAAGCTCCTCTGCCCACATCCCCTGAGGGGCTGGATCTGGTAGGCAATCTCAGAGCATGCATAATGCACACTGGCAGGATTAGCTGAACTATTCATATAAATAGGGTCATCTGCTGCTCATAAGAGTCAGATCTTATTTTAGGGGACTGAGAACTTCTTCAGCTCATTATTTGGTCTGGGATGAAGATGATTTACCATGCAATGTACCTGGTTGTATTCACTGCGTCATGATGAAACTGCAACAGGGAAGCAGCAATCTAAAATTCAGTGCCATCCATGTCACATTCCCATCTGACTCCTTGCTCAGCACATTATGATGTCACCTGAAATGTTTGGGGTTTCGATCACTTTTAGAAGATAGTTTTCCAAATACAAATTAAGAGGAGAAAGAATTTGTTCAAAGCTACCTTTTGCTTCTTTTTTTCCCCTGTTTTTTTTACAATTATAAGTAACTTTGTGTATGCGTTTTATCTCATTGTTTTAGAGAATGAGCTAACATTTACAGTGAGAGGATCCTTTGAAGAAACTCAGACAGTTTCAGTGGGCTGTGACTCCCGCTCCCCTCTCCCAGATCCCACTTTCTTCCACTATGCCAGATACAAACAACCCTCCCTGGATGTTGCACTCAGAAAGAAGAGGAAGCTTCCCACCTTTGTACGTTACCCCAGAACATGGTAGACAACACAGACAGTTCTATGACCTGACATTTATGTGTGAGTAGGGAGCAAGAGGAGAACATTTCTGTTTTAACCAAAAAGCACTCCATGTCCCTTTTCAGTGTGCTTGCATGTCATGTGGACCAAGGAGGAGAAGTGTCCCCTTGACAATCCCTCTGAAGTCACTCCCCTCCGAGCAGGAAGTAGTTGGCGAGGTGAGTGTCTGCTGGCCATGGGGAATCCTTTGCAAGCTTTAAAAAATGCTTTCTAATTTGCATGAAGCAGAAACCAAGGGCTTCTTGGCTTCTGGTTCTCTTTTTACAACAGAGACAGTTGTTTTCTAACCTCCTCCAACCTAGGGCAATGCATAGTGAAGTAAATTATTTGGAGCAAAATAAAATGGGAAATCCATGGGAAAAGGGGGAAGAAGAAAAATATCCAAGCTGTTGCTCATGCTCCTTGTACTGTCCATGTACTTAACCACGCTGGAGGTGACTGGGTGCCACTGGGACAGTGTGGTGTGGCTGCAGCCTGGCACACTGCCCTGGGAAACAAAGCCAAGCCACACGTGTGGAGTGCTCAGCCTCTCGGGCTTCCCCTTGTACCTGACATTGTGAGAGGCTCTGGTTTCAACACCCATCTTCAGTGGTGGATCCTTCCAGAGAGGTGAGCTGTAGCACTGCAGCTCTTCTCGTATTTATTTGTGTAGCTTACTAGTACCAGGCAAGCTACACTGAGTTTTATGAGAGAGATAACATGTGGACTACAGACGATAGTGTGCTAAAGTCTTAATCCATTAAATCAGTGCACATCTCTGGTTACTATTGAAATACTGAGAAGAGATCTCAGTTTTTTGAGACTCAGAGTTTTGAAGGTGTAATGATTACCCAAAAGGTCTGTCTCAGTCTGAGTGGGGGAAAGGGACTGTTGTAAACAAAATATCAATATTCATAATTTTATCTTTTCAATTTTCAGCACAGAAAATTTGATTTTCTCCTTAAGGTGAAAAAATGGTAAGACACCTGTGGTTTTTCCCTTGGTTCTTTGTATTTAGATGGTTGTAAATGAAGTTCCAATCCCTTTGTTACTGCCTTTGTCCTGAACGCTGGTCCATCCTTATTTCAGACTATAAAGTGAAACACACTCAGTACATAATGCAAAGATTTTCAGCAATAGAGTTTTTGTAATGGGACAGGATGTTAAGAAAAGGTTTTATAAAGAACACACTAATTTTCTATTTATACTGTGTATGGTATACATATAGGTATATGGTATACATACAGGTACTCTAAGATGTGGAAAAAAATTGAAATAATAAATTTATTGTTTTAATATCTACTCAAAGAGAGAAACACACATAAACTCAGTGAAGTGATTGCTTATTTATAAACCAAGGAAACACACTGTGTATTTTGGAATATTGTTCAGGCCTTAGTAA
The DNA here is from genome assembly GCF_017590055.1 of Onychostruthus taczanowskii. Classification (NCBI taxonomy): domain Eukaryota; kingdom Metazoa; phylum Chordata; class Aves; order Passeriformes; family Passeridae; genus Onychostruthus; species Onychostruthus taczanowskii. The sequence continues at coordinate 4,540,577 of NW_024496525.1, read as the reverse complement.
AATTTATAAGATGGATATGTTACATTATGTTCCATATTGTAACAGAAGGGAACTTCCAGAAAAGCAGGTTCTTTTTCCATCATGCTGTTTTTTTCAGTAAATATGCTATGAAATATACATACAGATGTCATTTAAAAACTCCTTCCTTAGAATGCCTATGCAAGATTTTCACAGCAGTTTTTAAACCACAAATGTAGTGCTTATAAGCACCAAAAGAACATCTGATCATGTAAATCTACAACTTCAGTAGAACGTTTCACAGGTATCAGTGGAAGTTTGCACAACTTTTAAAAGCCACCTTTGAAACACTGCCCTCTGCAGGCTTCTGGATTTATGTCTGAAAAGGAACGGCTGTTTTTTGTAGCTGTATTTATTTCCAGACATCTTTGGCAGAGAGAAAAAAAAATTCCTTTCAGTTCTAAGGCAGATGGACTGCTTTTCTCCAAGAAAAAAACAGAAAATTTAATATCTTCCTCCTTTGCTTTATGTGGACTTGGTAGTGAATGCCTGTCTATTTATGAGGAAAAGCAATTGAAATGCTGGCTTAGACTACAAATGTGATGTATGAGATCTGATCCCTGTTGCAGCCAGGAAGACCTCGACGTACGCCTGGGGTTTGGTCTGTGTGCCCAGGAACACGATTTCATTCGCAAGAGGAAGAAGGTGGTTGCAGCTGCTTTGAAGGACATTCTGCATCTGGAAGAGGACTTGCAGGATGATGAGGTATCTGAGACATAATTATTCTCTGCTTTCTGCACAGATAAGTGTCAAAACATAGCATTTTTGGTCACTTTTTTGGAAACCCTGTAGTTTCATGTACCAGCTACAGCTGAGCTATTTTCTCAGTGGCTGACTTCTCTGTTCTAGGGAAGAAATGAGTACTCATCATAAACATGAATAAAAAGGCTGTAGCCCTGAAGCTAGAGAATCTAGCCTTGTGTTCAGTAGCAGTCTGCCCTATAACACAGAGAAGGGCTTGGTGCTCTCAGAGCCGCGGCCAAAGTTTCTTTTTTGCCATATTTGAACAGTGGATTCAGCACTTCATTCCCTCACGGTTAAAACTGGGCTTTATTTTGTGTATCATTTAGTGTCCTGTTGTGTGAGCACAGCACGCTGCCAGTCTGACTTCATCTTGCTCAGCAAATAGGATTGATAACATAAATTTTAAGGCAGGTGTCTCTTCTTTTTAATTATGAACCTATGACTGGAGTGTAAGCCTAAACTCAAATGCAGACATGAAAAATTTTTCTTGTTTTGACCTAAAGTGAGTTCAGGTTTTCTTGCACAGCTGGACCTTTCAGACACTAGACTCTGCCTTTCAATGCCAGCACTAAGGCATGGATCATTCCTTTCCCCTCAGATACTTCTCTGCAGAGCATACAATCTCTCTATATTCTTCTGATTTGTACATGACATTCATTCATTCCAACACACAGTAGCTGCCTTTACGGTTAAAGAAGCCAATTCATGTTTATGAATTAATTCTGTTTCTAAGACTGCCAGTTCCTGGATTTCTCTATGATCACAGAAGCAAATAATTGCAGCTCACTTGCATGTCCAGTACTGTATATATGTGTATATACTGTATATGTGGTAGGTGGTGTGAGCATGGTTCCTCTTTCCCTCCAGAAACTTTAAAAGGGAATGGTATCACCAGCCTCTGGTTTCAGGGGGTCTGAACTGGCCTGTGCTCTTAAATCCTTCAGTCATGACATTTCTAGTATGGCCTGTGGAATAACTGTACAATAGTTTCAGCAGACTTCAGGAAAAGAGAAGTTAGTTATTACTGCTCATACGGAAACTCACTGATATATTCTGGTCTGATAATAATCTGATTCAGATGAAAGAAGGTACCACTTCCTCTAATTTTTTGCTAATTTTTTTGCTGCTCTGTGTTAATGGTTTTCAAACAGAGCACTGAAAATGTGATAATGGATTTCATGTTCTATTGCAGAGCTGCTTGACAGAGGAAAATATGAAGTATTTCTTACTCCTTACATGCCCCATTATTAATTCAGGTTTTTCTTCATGTTGGACTGGTGGCATGTTTTCACTACTTCATCAGTGCTGCAAATTTCTCCTTCTAATCAGAGATGTCTCTGTCCCTTCTCAGACCATGTCACTAAATGCATGTATTTTGGGATTGAACAGGTACCTGTGGTGGCAATCATGACAACGGGAGGTGGAACCAGAGCTCTGACAGCCATGTATGCTCACCTCCTCAGTGTGCAGGAAATGAATGTCTTGGACTGTGTCTCATATATCACTGGTTTATCTGGAACAACATGGTAAGACCAAGATAAGAACACAGGAATTTTCCATAATTGACATCATGGAGTGATCTTGAGTTATATGACCTTAACTATCAAGAAAAGGCTTTATTTTCCTGTTTGTTTTTTTTTTTTCCTGTTGTTTCTTTCAGTGGGTATTTCCCCACATTTGCAATTAATTAAATATGTGGATAGTACCAAACACATGGTTTTTTTTTCATATAAATGAAGACGTAATACACAAACCTCCATAACTTCCCAAAGCTCTGCTTCAGAACTCACACTTTTCCTGTTTTTTTTTTTTTTCTAGGACCATGTCAAACTTGTATGAAGATCCTGACTGGTCCCAAAAGGATCTCAAGGAAACCCTCAATGATGCCCGAAAGCATGTACTAAAAAATAAGTTTGTTGCTTGTTTTGCCCCTGATCGTCTGAAATACTATTTGGAAGAGTTGTGCCAGAGAAAACAGGAAGGACATCAGCTGTGTTTCACAGATCTGTGGGGACTCATCATTGAAACCATGTTACATGATAAGGTACAATAACAGCACCTTTCTCCTCAGATTTTAATAGCAAGTGAATACAGCAGTGAGGAAATAAAAAACTACTTGAGATTGGAAGGGAACTCTGAAATTCATCTTGTCCCAGCAGCATTAGGAAGGGCCAGCTACCCTGAACTACCCTGGCTTTGAATATCTCCACAGTTGAAGACTCCACAAATTCTCTGGGCAGCGCATGCCAATGTTTGACCACCCTTATGCAAAACAGGTTTTTTCATGTTTGTTTTTCATATAGATGCCTAAAGCATGTGCCTTGGCAGTAGCATTCATAGTGCTTGTTGGCTGTATTGTACAGATCTTAACATCACACCTGCTACAGAAAGGATGGGAATGAAAAGAAATAACAGGAAACTTACAGTATGAACATCTTTTAATTTATTCCTCACAGAATGTAGAAGGGGCTTACGAGAAGGTTGGAGAGGGACTATTCACAAGGGTATGTAGTGGTAGGACAAGGAGGAAATGGCCTTAAGATGAAGGAGGGTAGGTTTTAATTAGGTATTAGGAAGAATTCTTGACTATGAGGGTAGTGAGGCACTGGAAGAGGTTCCCAGAGAGGTTGTGGACCCTCCCATCCCTGAAGGTGTTTAAGACCAGGTTGGATGGGGAGCAACCTGGTCTTGTGGAAGGTGTCCCTGCCTATGACAATGGGATTGGAGCTAAGTGACTTTTAAGGGCCCTTCTAACCCCAACCATTCTGTGATCCTGTGAATTCACATGTAAATATTTGAATGGAAATCCTGCTGTTCTTTTAAAAGAGCTGCACAACGAGGCAAGACAAAAGAAAATCACAAGCCCAAAGACAGTATTTCTGAGCTGTTCATAAGACATCACCCTGCAAACATTTCCATCAAGAGCTGTGTTCTGGCTCTATTTTAATCTTCATCAATATTTCTTTCCCACTAGGCCATTTATACTTTAGAATGAGAAAACACCTCCCCTGTAATATGATTAACCCCACACACAGTATTTCTACTGCCTGGTCATAGCACAGTGGTAGAGACTCCCAGGGATTGTGTTCAGCAGGGAGCTGTGAGTGTCCCCACAGCCCTGTCCCCTGGCCAACAATGGCCCAAGGGAAGCCTGGTGGCGCTGGTGGCACAGCCATCCTTCCACGGGCTGCTCTGCTTGTAGGAGCACACTCACAAACCTTGGTTCTGCTCCCAAACTACCCCTCCCTTTCCACCCTGCCTGAGCTCTGCAACAGGAGGGCCAAGGTTTGCTGAACACTAACTCTGCAGGAGCCTTGTCTCTGTCACAGGTCTGAGGAAAAGGTGTTTTTCTGGACAGTCAGAGGGGTTTACTCTTTCATAATGAAACATTTCCTGTCAAGAGTGCTTTTCAAACATTCCCAGACATTTTTTCTGAAATAAAAAATGTGGGTAACAGCATTTTCTCCTTACCGTATTCTTTCAACGTATGACTTTAGGATTATTTGTGTGCTGAAGCACTGGGACAGGGATAGGGATGGCAGCACCTTTCTGAACTAAGCAACTGGGGAGCGCTGGAGTCATGTATGCACTGCATTGTTAGAACCCAGGTTTAGATGAAGTGGGAGGCTCTTTGTGTCATCCAGCTGTCCTCAGCTACTGTCATTTTTCAAACAGGAGGACTGCCATAAGCTCACAGATCAGCAGCAGGCACTAAGTCAGGGTCAAAACCCCCTGCCCATCTACCTCTCTCTCAATGTGAAGGATAAAATCAGCGACCAGGATTTTAGAGGTAACAATACTGCAGAATTGCATTTAATATTAATCCCAGTTGGGGTCAATTTAAGATTAGATAAGGATATCAATTCAATGCACAAATACTCTGAAAGGCTAATCCACCTAAATTTCATAGTTACAATTTGAAGACCTTAGTATAATACAGGATCAAAAGCAGGACAATAGAAGACATTATGCACTTCTGTAGAAACTGTCAAAAATATAGTTGTAAGAGGACAATTTGTTCTGCATGTTCACTACTGTGAAATGTACAGTGAATAAATGCCTGCTGCAAAGGGTGTTAATTAGAAACCAGTCCGCCTTAACCTGGCCAATATCATGTTTTATTCAAATAATTATGCTTCTGCTGCTGTAATCAATCTGTCTTATGCCTTTTCTTTTTAGAATGGGTGGAATTCACCCCTTATGAGGTAGGATTCCCAAAATATGGTGCCTTCATCCCTGCAGAAGATTTTGGCAGTGAATTCTTCATGGGTCGCCTGATGAAGAAAGTCCCAGAATCCAGAATCTGCTTTTTGGAAGGTGATTTGTTGTTCTGGGGAAAAGTAGTATAATATAATCTGCTCCTGCACAAACCCCTCTTATGAAATTAAACATTTAGTGTGTTTTTATCTACCAGGAGCAATATATGGTGAAATACCAGAACTGATAACAGGTCACAATCTGCAGGATTTTTCATGTTCTCTGTGATCTTATTCATCTTAACAGACTTATTGATTTCATCTGTAGATATGCTTACTAACATGAGACCTTTGCAATACATATATGTATTTGTCAGCAACAAAAGTTGTGTATCATTGCTGCTAAGTCAAACCATCTGCTTCTTCTGCAGCCTGAGTCTCTAAAATGCACCTTTTTATCTACAAAGTTCCTGCCACATCTAGCCCTGACTAATTCTTAAGATAAAATTTCCATTTCAGAGTGCAAATATGTTGTAATATTTATATTTTTTTCCCTCTTTCATAAAAAAGTGAAAGCAGTAAGGAAACCTTTCTTCCCATTGCAAAAGCAATCTCTTGCCTCATTGTTCCTTCTACTTCCACCAACTGCATAAAGGAAAAAAGGAAGTTTCAGGGGTTTTTTTGAGAAGTTGAAACTTTTTGCTTGTATGGAGATTTCACTATAGTTAATGGTGAGGCATAAGGAAGCAACTTAGAATCTCTCTGTCCCTGGTTACAGTTTCCAGTAAGGACCCAGGTCTTCCCCTCTGTGATCAGAAATGCTCTCAGGTCATCATCCCCTTTCTACACCTTAGCACTTTCTCCCTACCTTCTCTGGAATGATGCAGGGACATTTCTGCCCCCATTCCCTGAAGTGTTCAGTGAGTTATTTGAAAAGTTTACATCAAATTCCTTTGCACCCCATTTATTTTCTGTGAAATACATCCTATGCCACAGGGATCTGGAGCAGTGTATTTTCCTTGAATCTCATGGACGCTTGGTATATATCTGTTAATTCAGAAGACTTCTGGCACAAATGGACACGAGACAAAATTACTGACATAGGTGGGTTATTCTTATGTGATTATTTTGTTTTATCTTTTTTTCCCCTCTGTGCTGCTACTCTCTTACTGAATTTTTCAAAGTCCTTTTAGAACATTCTCTTCAGGCATTTCCATTACCCACATGTAAACCAGAAGGAAATTCATGCCATGTATTACATACAGCAATTATTCCAGTTGTATGTGAAAAGAAACCACAGGATCCATCACAGAAAAATAAGAGACAATGACCCTTTATGTTTTCTGAGCAGGAGGGTAAAACTAGAGAAAAATATCCCTGTAGATGGAAGATGCTCACACAGCATTCCACAATCTTCCAGCTCCTCTCTCAGAAGTTGAAGCATCAGAGAAATGAGAGCAAACAACATCCTTACATCTCTGAAGTCTACAAAACATTGACAGAAACTTCAGTACTATTGGAAGTCATTCCAAACTACTCATAAGGATGACATTTGCAAAACATGATACAAAATTAAGAAAGTTCCACATGGTCAGATTTCAAGGACAAATACACAAGACAAACACATTACCAAGAAAAGATTACAAGGAAGAGAAGTAGTTCAAAAAGGCTTACTTATTTTATCTTCTAGCACTTGTAAGGGAGTAATTTCTGGTTGTTAAATCAAGCATTCTGTATTTGCTAGTGAGGAATATTAATTATGTTTGTGTGGCTGAGAGATTGTTATTGTGTGGCTTTTTATGTGTCTGAGAGAGAAAATGTGGCATGGAGTAGCAAAGAAAGACACAGTTAAGTGCAAGGTATTTAATGGATAAAACTATAGCAAAGCAAAGAAATTTCTAGTAGGTGAGGTGGAGTCTTTTGCAGTACAAACAAAGCTTTTGCCACTGTGAAGTGAGAAGAAGAAATGAATTTTTCAAAGCCTAGCTAAAAAAAAAAAAAAGAGATTTGTGAAAATCCTGGAAGTAGAAAGAGAAAGAAGTCCAAATTTTCAAACATAATTACCTAAAAGATGACTGCACAGATTGATTTCAACAGTGAAAGCACATATATAAGCTGTTATTCTTTCTTCTGCAGATGATGAAGCCCTATTCCCTACAAGACCAAATGAGCTGGATACTCGAGTGGTTTGTCCTCCTGACAGCTTTTCAGAAATATTCCGAGATGTTGCAATGTTACGTCCAGCAGCCTCAGAAATCCATAACTTCCTGAAAGGCCTCCAGATAAACAACAACTACCTAGAGAGCGAGTTTTCCAAGTGGAAAGGTATGGTAACACCCTGCTTTGAGTTATAGTTTAAACCATCCTTGTGAAAAAGAAACAATCCTTTAAAAGTTATCAAGCTAACTGCTTTTTTGTTTCATTCTGATAGTATTTGATGCTGTTTGTCACTGAAAGCTAAATTTAGGTAGCACGAGAGGCTTCAAACTAAGTTCTTTTAATAAATTCTTAAAGTCTCATGACTGATAGGTGAGAAGAGTCCCAATTAGTTACCCATGCTCAAGGGATGTGGCAGAGAGCTTTGTTTCCTGTTACATTTTTACTTCTAAGTAGGATATAACCTTTGTAAGAGTATTCCCTGTCATCCAGGTAGGGAATTTTTTTGTTCAGTCTGGTACCAGGTATTCCATGTAAAATTGTAGCTCTGTGCCGGTTCTCATAGTGAGCAAGGCACCCAACATATTTAGTCTTTTTACTGTGTTGAGAGAGCAAGGTGCCATTTTAATTTGTTTCATATTAACAGAAAAGAAAAAAAAAAAGAAAATGAAAAGCCACCAACCTGATCAGAGTCATACACAAGATGAATTAAGTCTATTCTTCTGAGCCCCAAGTTAATCCCTTTTAGTCACAGGAAAGCCAAAGAAATTGCATAGTAAAGAGTGAAAAGAGGAAGCCAGATGAGGAACTGAGAAATGACTGAACTGCAGCCATCAGCTATATAGGTAGGTCTAGGACCCAAGAAAAGTTGAAGTCCCTTTTTGTTAACAATAGACTTTCCTCAGCACTTCCCTTGCATTGGGCACTTTCTCTGAAAAAAAATGTGCTTCTTTCCTAGACTGCGAGCTGGACTCCCAGCCCAACCACCTGACAACAGCAACAGACTACCTCATCCTGATTGATACTGCATTTGCCTTTGCTACCAGTTACCCACCCCTTATGAGGCCAGAAAGGAAAGTGGATGTCATTTTGCATTTCAACTACAGCTCAGGCTCACAGACAGGGGTGAGTCTTGCACATTCTTCTTCACTGACTTCTCTGTTTCATCACTGAATTCACAGAATGGCTGATCCTCTACTCATAGAAACTTTTGTTTTCCCCCAATATCTGGGAAGTGTTGGCAAGTTAACAGTTTGCTGTTAACTGGGGGTCACATATCTTTATGGAACAGTACCAATGTTATCAGGAAGTAATAATTTAGTAAACTACACCTGCCCCTTTTTACATGTAAGTGGTTTTAGCTGATTTGAAGGCAGACAGAAGTAGAATGAATGAAGCTAATTGCCTTCAAACATTGTCTAATATTTCTCATCATACATATTCCTGTGCAAGGGAAAATGTACCTTCAGGACAATATAACTGCAACAATAGAAGGGTTTGATGCAGAAGACCAGATATGCAAATAAATGCAACACCAGATTGCATCTAGGAACGCTAAATTCCTTAGGAATAAAAAGTTGTCTTAAGGCAACTTTTTCATGCCAAATGTGAAACATAGCCAGTGTAGATTTTCAGAGACAGGCAGGTGGACTCAGATGCATTTCACTTAACTCTGGCCTTCCAAGGCTTGACTCCATAAACAACCTACACCTTAATTAGATGTGTACCATAATCTGTCAGAACCCATCCCTTGCCCCACAAATATTCCCCATATCTGAAATCTGATTTTGGTCAAAGTTCTTCCCATATGTTCTGATGTTTTCTTTTGTTTTGTTTTCCTAATGTGGCAACAAGCCCCTGAAAGATGCCTCCAAATACTTCAAGAAACAGGGAATTCCTTTCCCTACAAAGGTGCCAGATGATCAGGAAACTCCACATCTAAAGGAATGCTACATTGTTGGTGATAAAGAGAGCCCAGAAACACCTATTGTGGTATTTTTCCCTCTAGTAAATGACACTTTCAGGGAATACAAAGCACCCGGTAAGTTAACAGTTGCCCATCACATTAACAGCCAGTGGCCACTTTCTTCCCCTTTTGTACTGGATAACACCTGGTTTTCAGATCACACTGTAATAACAGACTTTAATTCTCTTTGCTTAGATATGAACCATATAAAAAACCTTAAAATATGTGATTTTTCCTGGACAGTAGCAGAGCATGTGGGATCGCCTTTGGTACATATTTTCCAATTCAGATTTTTTTTTGGCTTTTCATAAGCAGACTGTAGTTAATTGAGGAAAACAATATTTGTTTATCTGCAGTAGCAGAAATTAGCAGGGGTAATTTCCTCTCATACTTGTCATCCTCTCCTGTTAGAGAATGCTCCAAGGAATCTAAGGATTTCATTGTTTCAAATAATTTCCAGGCTTACAGTTAGGCAGATAACCTTGAAAACAAAAGGATGAACCATCAAAGTGGTGAAAATGTAACAGTGAAGCACAGTGAAGTGATGAAAGTACAACACTAAGCCATTCCAACAGTGTCTGTTTCCCTTTGAAATTTAAAGAGTTTCAAGAGTTGTAATTGCCAGTCACTTCTAAACAGATGAATTCTAGGTCCTGGTACCATATCCCACATGCCATAATATGCTCTTGCCACCAAAGCCTCAGTTACTCCTTCTCCAGATGCTAAAATTCCTAACTCAGATTGTGAGTTCACTTCAAAGCCCTACTTGAAAGCCAGAAGGTCTAGGTTTGTACATGGTACATTAAATTAAAAACCAAAACAAATGCAGAAGATATTGTCCCAGTTGTATCAATCCTTAATCTTTTATATTAAGTAAGAAGTAAAAAATAATATGGTACTTTTGTTTTGTCTATTGAGTTCATTGCACATTTGAGATGTACAACTGGGGTTCTGAACAGGATTCAGATAGACTGAGGATATTTATGCATGTACATACGATTCTACTCCAGCTCTCACCACTGATGAGATAACCCAAAGGTGGCTTTCTGCAGTTGCCTTTTGTAGAGAGAATTAAGAAAGGAAAAAATAAGAGAGAAGTAGAAGGAGAGCTGAGATTTAGCTTCTGTACTGTTCTTCTATACTGAACTGCTCTTTTGTATTGCTCTGTGAGGGAGTTTGCTGGCCTTCTTCCCCTCACTAATTTCCAGAAATGAGGGATGCCTAGCCTAAGTCAGTTATCTACCATCAGGTATACATCTGATAATGTGCAGATGTTAAACGTCAACATAAATTATCAGCCAGTCAAAAAAGGGGTGTTGCTAGGTATGAAGAAAATTCATTTGAAGACCTGCACAATATCTGCCTATTGCATACACTTGAGGCAAGCTTGTGTTGCCCAACCGGTTCAGCCGGCAGCTGCAAGATGAGACTAAGCAGGAAGAGAAGGAAGGGGTCCTCGTCATGCCCCCTTGAGCAAAGAGTCAGCTGAGGTGGCATGAAAGGGCTCTGTGCAGGTAGATTTTTTGGGAGGACTGACACCTTGCAGCTGAGACCTGACCTCCACAGCAGCAGGATGGATGCTGCAGAAGGTCCTGTGAGGCTGGAAACGGATGTCTGCCTTTTGTTAGTGACAGGCAGAGATCAGCTTAATTTATAGGGCTTCAGTACCATGCCCTAGCCCAGATCTAAATTGTACAGCACGGGAAGTTTTAGTACAATCACATGAACAGGCAGTTTTTACATAGGAAGCTCATCCATCAGCTTGTTTAGAAGGGGAATTTAGAGTCTGGGCAGTAAACAAGTAAAACTGACATATTCAAACTGCTTAACTTCTGCACTGTAAGGCTATTCCACAATCAAGTAGAAAGGGAATTCTCTGTGGGACACTTAGACTGCTTCAGTTGAGTGGCAACAGTTCACTGTAAATCTGTCTGCAAAGCTGAGAGGAGTACATTTATTGGACACTGAGAGACCCTTCAAGGAAAACCAGAACCCTTTGATTGATGATGTTAGATCCATGTTGATAGAGAAGATTCCCCAAATGCACGAGGTCATGTCAGGGAGATGCTGACTTCTCCCAGTGCCTACTCCCCTGCCCTGGCTCGGGTGGTGCAGGTATCTGTGCCTGTGGAGGGTGCTTGTTTGCTGCAGTAGCACCCTCTTGGCAGTGTGATGGTCTCACTGGAGGCTGATAGAAAAATTCTCATGTTTCTGATACTCTGTCTGACAGTATTACCTACCATTTCTGGGTTGCTAATGCTCTCTTTGCCTCATGCTAGCTGTCAGAAAACCAAAGGGTCTGTGCAATAATGAGGAAGCATGAAAACCTATGTGAACCTGGTTTGCTCTGGGAAATAGTTAATTTTCTTCCTAGCAGCTGGTATAGTGCTTGTTTAGGATCTGGAATGAGAATTATGTTGCTCTTCCTTTTCTGTCCCACTAAACCATCTTGATCTCCACCCACATTTTCTCCCTTTGCTCTTCTGCTTCTCTCCCCACCCATGGTCAGGGTGTACTGAGCAAGCAGCTGTGTTTAGCTTCTGCTGGCTGGGGTGAAACCGTGACGTGGGATTACAGCATAGCACACAGCAGTGGATCTCCACTTCCTCAGGTCCCTGCCCCACAGGTGGGACCTTCAGCCGTCCTTTAGCAGTCAAAGGTACATACTGGAATCCAGTAATCTTCAGAATCCAACAAAATTAATTGACCCCTTCCAAGAACCTATTTGTTCTGTGTATTAGCAGATAGATAGAAGCTCAGCCTGCTCATATGCTGTGTCCCTTTGGTGCACAGTGGAGCAAAAAACTGATTTAGTTTAGGTTTGTGATCCACTATTTGTGCATGCCTGAGAAACACCCAGACCCTAATTATTTTTTGCAAATTAACCAAGCCATTGCTTGTCTGTTAGGTGTGAAGCGCAGTCCCTCAGAGATGGCAGAGGGCGAGGTTGATGTTGCCAATGCCTGTGGCCCATATTACATAAACAATCTGAGCTATTCAGAAGAAAATTTTGACAAACTGGTGAATCTAAGTTACTACAACGTCCAGAACAACAAAGATCTGATTCTTCAGGCCTTGCGTACAGCTGTGGAGCGGAAAAAGCAGCGTAAGAAAGAGCAAACGCTGCAAAAACCACCCAACGGCCATGGCATGCGTGTGACTGCCAGAGAGGGAACCCAGCACTTGGCTGGCTGCCCAGCACCGGGAATATGAAATAAAGGATCGTCCTGTTGATGAAGAAGAAAAGGAATTTTATTAGGAAGTGAAGAAAAGCCAAAGAATGCTAAGAATAGCACTTCATTTGTCATCAAAAATGTTAAGCCTGTCTGTCAGTGGAGGGAATAAACTCAAAAAAGCAGCTCTTCCTTAATGAACTCATGTGCTTCCCTCGTTGACAAGCTCAGGAGCGTGGCTAGGTGAGGCTCTGCTCCACTGCACTTGCCAAAGTGACCTCCCAGACCAGGGCCAAACTGCGTGGACAAGGAAATGTGAGGAAGTTTACACTGACTGTTTGTGTTCTACCTGTGCTATAGAAACAGAGGATTGCCGGTCCAGACATGCAGCAGAGAACAAAATCCATTGTCTCTAAAAAAACCAAGGAAATCATTTGTGAACTAAGAAATCTTTATGTGAATGTAAATAAATATTAAATTTCTATAATAAACCACTACTTCTGAGTAGGAGTTACAGCAAATAAATAGTTTTCCTATCAAATACATGTTTCAGCCACTTATTTTAGGTGCTTTTTCCTCTAATAGCAAGACAAAGAAAACATGCAGACATTTCATAGCTGCTGAAGAATTATTGAAGAAGAAGGTGTACCTGCTCCAGACCTAGATGGAAGCTAGTGCAAGATCTGGGACCCATCTATACAAGAACCAACTCATGTTAATTTGTTTTAGCAAGCTGGATTTAAATGCTATTGATAATACCAAACATTCTTTAATATTGATAATATTAAAATGTTAGAGAAGCATTGAAAACACAAGAAACACAGACAAAGCAAAACTGAAATTGTGTACCTAATATCATGCATGCAAATGAGATTTTTTGAACTTGCTGTAGAGTATAGCAAATGAAGTTAACAGAGCATCAACTTTCAGCTTTCTGATGCTTTGGTTGTGACAGTAACGCCTCCTTTCCAGTAAGCAGTCTGGGTTTTTGACAGATGGAATTTGTAAAAATCCACACTTATTCTTCTTCTAATTTTTTAAATTCAATGCTATCATTTTATTTATTAGATCTTATATCCATAAGTCCATGTTTCCTACAGGCTTCTCCACTCCTGAATTCTGCTGTAGTATTCTTTGTCAAGAAATCCTGTTACTGTGGGCCAGAAGTGGAAGTCTGACAAATTCCTTTCCTCTCAAGGTCAAGGGTCTTCTCTTAGGTGGTGCACAAGAGATGTAACCCCTCTGTTTGCCATTCAGGTCAGTGAACACTTACCCACATGCTACAGGAGATCAGAGAGCTCCTGCACTGTATGCCCAGAGTTTATCTCCCATGGAAACAAGAGAGAGCAAACAAGACTGCATCAGCAGTCATGCTGAGGAATGCTGGATCTCATCATCGTATGGGACGGGATGTAGTCAGAGGGCACAGCCAGACCTGGGAATTTGGAAGCACTCCCAGGTTCCCATTTACAGTTAGAGCTTTATTGTCTGAAGGGCAAAAATTATTTCACCGACAGCAGGAAGCATCTAGGCAGGAAGTCTGAGGACAAGCAGAACGAGGTGTGTGAGTGCAAACACTTCCCTGCCCTTCCTGCTGCCTTCCAGCAGACACGAAAGGGTCATGGAGAACAATGAGCACTTTACCCCATTTCAAAAATCTTGCATGGAATAATTACTCAGTATCTCAGTTTTCTATGTTCAACAACAATACAGAGGAAAATGTCAGACCTGATCAAGGAGGTGGAACTGCTTCCACACAAGGTACGAATAGCTGAGGAATCTGCAACCTAGAAAAAGAACAGGAGGAGTGAAAGGCAGAGAAGAGAGAGGTGCATGAAGTCTGTGCACATCTCTTCTATCACAAGACCTAGAGAGGATCAGACGAAACTAGCAAACAGCATGTTTAAACAAAGTGAGGTAGTTCTTCACACATGTAGTTAAGTTTTCTTGTTGATAAAATTTTATTAATTCAAAAAACTGGTTACGGCATTCACTGGAAAATTTTTAGGGACTGAAAAAATACAATGTCTCTGCATCTACCTCAGTCCTGCACTGAATCATGAATTCTCAGAGACTTGGAGGAGAGTCTGAGGCAGTATCCTACCTGCCCTGGGAGGTATGTGAGCTATGTGAACTTCTCCAGTCACTAAATACTGGATTTAGCACCACAGACAAGGGGGAAAGGAACCTCACTCCACACTGCAGTACTTAGCTTTTCCACAGCTCAGGGACTTTTGCAGATAATTAATAATTAGGAGCAGTCAGACCTCTAAAGATGTGGTGATACAAGGCTAATTTAAATAAATTACTGAAGTAAAATAGAGAAGGTGTAAGGATAACTTAATTACATATGAATTGAGCCATAGAGAAAATGAATGACAATTAAAGGAATGCAAAACCAAACTACGAAAAGGAGATTTTAAAAACTGAGGAAACCAGTCAGCAAGACCCTGTGTGAAATGGTATAAAATCTTTGGACTCAGCATGGAAATTGCAACAAGAGAGTTGCAAAATGCACAGCCCTAAATAAAATGCAAAGCAAGGAACCAAGAAAAGGCAAAGTGGTTAAATGCCCAGAACTGAGCATTGCTAAAGTCTAACATCTGTTCTTTGAGGAACAGCATAGAGAGGAAGGAGATGAAAAGAGCAAAGCTAAACCTGCTGATGTATTTAGAAAAGACCCGGAGCATATCGAGAAAATGCAGCATTCAGTATGGAAATGAGAAAGAAGAAAGGTACATAGATAAAAATGTGAAACAGTAGATGTGCTGGACCAGCAAAAGGGGATTTAAATGATATGGATGCTCCGAAGGAGCCATAGTGTGTCACACAAAAGGCACATTTGTAATATAGTGTTTAAACAAAATCTCAGCAAAAAATTCCACTCCTTTTCTTTTAACTGAGTTCCCAAGGTTTTTTTTAGTTAGTGAGCAGAAACTTTAATGTCAGAGAACAAAAAATACTTTTTTATTGATTTAAGGTTGTAGTGAATTTGGTGTTACACTCCAGTAAAATCTCCTGTACAATCAATGGGCAAGGTGGCTTAACACAGTGCAGGACTTAAGGTTAGATTTAATGGCCGTATCTTCCACACACGTCTCACAGAAAGATTTCCATGTTATGCTAAGATTTTTCACTGTGTTTAAAACAGTTGCCTGATGTCGTAGCTAAACACCACGGCGCTTAGTCACACACATTTCTTTTGCATCCAAAGACAGCAACCATCATCAGAAAAACACGAAAAGCATTTGGGCGATTCTACGTTCAGATCCGAGCTGTCAAAGTGTTTCCGGATTTCATCGCAAGGGGCTGAGATTTTAGCGCAGAAGAGCAGCAGGCACAACTAAACCTCCACAGGCGGACTTGTGGCCAAAAAGAAAGGAAAAAAAAAATAAAATAAAATCGTCGGATTCGAAGAAAACACCAGACGAACTTTCCCGTCAGAAAGGCCCAAACCCACCCGGCTCCGAGGGTGTGTACTGCAGGGAGACGGGCCCCGCCGAGCGGAGCGCGGCGCTGCGGGCACCGCCCCCGGCCGGGCCGGGCGGGGCTGCGTGCGCGGGAGGCGCGGCACGGCGGTGGCGTGGCGGTGGCAGTGGCAGTGCGGCGGCACGGTCAGCTGGCTGGGGGAGCAGTTTCATCGCAAGGGGCTGAGATTTTAGCGCAGAAGAGCAGCAGGCACAACTAAACCTCCAGAGGCGGACTTGTGGCCAAAAAGAAAGGAAAAAAAAAAAAAATAAAATCGTCGGATTCGAAGAAAACACCAGACGAACTTTCCCGTCAGAAAGGCCCAAACCCACCCGGCTCCGAGGGTGTGTACTGCAGGGAGACGGGCCCCGCCGAGCGGAGCGCGGCGCTGCGGGCACCGCCCCCGGCCGGGCCGGGCGGGGCTGCGTGCGCGGGAGGCGCGGCACGGCGGTGGCGTGGCGGTGGCAGTGGCAGTGCGGCGGCACGGTCAGCTGGCTGGGGAAGCAGTGCGGCGGGACGGCAGCGGCGGGATGTTCAGCTGGCTGGGGAAGCAGGGCGGCGGGCGGGAGCGCGGCGGCGGCGCCGACGTGGTGCAGACGGTGACCGGCGGGCTGCGGGACCTCTACCTCCGCAAGCTGCTGCCGCTGGAGGAGCACTACCGCTTCCATGAGTTCCACTCGCCCGCCCTGGAGGAGGCCGACTTCGAGAACAAGCCCATGGTGCTGCTGGTGGGGCAGTACAGCACCGGCAAGACCACCTTCATCCGGTAGGTGACCCCCGGCGTGCGCGGCCCCTCTCCCGCGGGCCCGGCCGGCGCTCGGTCCTCCTGGCTCGCCTCTGCCCGGGGTGGTGCCGCCCGCGGTAAATCCCTCCCACGCCCCGGCGGAGCGGCCCGCGGGTGCGGGCCGAGGCCGGGCAGCGCCGTGCCCGGGACAGGCGGCGGGGCTGGCGCCTCCTCCCTGCCAGCGAGCGGGGCTTGCCCGGAGCCTCCGAGCCGAGCCCAGGGTGGTGCCGCTCCCCGCCCTGGTACACGCTCTGTAGCTCGCCGCTTGCTTCCTGCTCAAGAATGTGATGTCTGTTTCATGTTCTGCTGAGAAAGTGTGACCCCTTTGTCTGCTTCCTCTTAGTTCTTTTATTCCCTACGTTATTCCAAAGGGAAAGCAGGGGCTTCGTGTTAACACGGTACGGCTGCACCGGCCGCCGGGGATCCCTTCACCTTATCTCCTCCCCTTTCTTTCCCAAAAGTAGCTTAACGCACAGATCGGATGTGATCATAGAGGAATAAGGTGGCAAGAGTTTTGGGCAAAAAACACGTGGTGTCTGGAAAGTCTTCCCTTCCATGTGCCTTTATTTTGATCAATTACATTGAGGAAGCAGTGTCACTACTACGGCAGCTGAACAGTGTTGTTCCTGTTGTAGTATTTTCTGTCTTTCCCGTATTCCTTATTTCTAAGTTTCTTAGTAACTCATTTTTAGGAAGCTGAAGCATATCTCAGGTAAGCACAGTGCTGTGAATCTGTAGGTATTTTGCATAGGTTTGTCCTTCTCACATGCCCCTTACAAATCAGTCTAATGTTTTGCCCAACTCTGCAGGAGACACCTGAGGGGTCACTTGGTTCACATTTTGGTCTTCTTGTATCTGAAGTTTATTACAGTCCATCTGTAAAATTTGCAAATATTTATCTTTCAGTTCCAAAGATTACAGGCAGCCTTTCCATAACACTGTTTTCTTTTTGCAGGGCAAAATACCTACCTCTCCTCTCCCCTCAAGATCGATGTTTACCTTTAATCACCTGAGAGCTTTTCAGATGTTTACAGAACTAATCATGTGTCTTTTCAGGTTTTACAACTAGCTAATTGAAAGCTTGAAGTCAAACATGGTTTCTTTACTGATTATTACTGAACTTCCACAAACACATAATTTCTCTGTTGCTCAGAGGAATATTTTAAAAATAGAAATAGGGCTGAAATTAAAAGAAAAGAAATTTAGTTTCAGGATCTCTACAGACAGTAACAAGGTGGTGAGTGGAGGGAGGCGTTGTTCATCTGGGTTTTCCCAACGTTTCTCTAGGCATATTCATTCATTTTCTTCTTTAAAATTAGAGTTGCCCTGTTAGTCTGTATATATTTCCAGATAAGTGTTGTTACTCGGCTTATGGGCCAGGTTGTCTGGGGAGAGCACAGGTAATACAGAGGGAGGCAGAATGGTCAGAAATAATGTGAATAGCAGAACTTGTACTGCCTGTCAGCAGCATTGTTCTGTTATTTGCAATTCATAGGAAACTCTGGGTCTCCCCTCGTGTAAGAGTTTGCCTTGGTTGACAACACAGGTTCTTGATTTATGAACATTCAGCTTTTCTGTCCTTTATAGCTGCCCATTTTTGACTGAAGTAGAAGTCAGTATTGTGCTTAGAAACTTTGGTATTCCTTGCAGTACCTTAGGTGTATTTTTGTTACTGTTGCTTTGTGAGTAACTTTTCACTTTAACAATAAAATGCTGAGCAAAGGTTTGATTGATACTAATGTACAGTCTGAATGAGAAAGGACCTATACTTCGTTGCAGCTCTTGCCAGCTTTTTTTAGCATTTGTCAGTGCCAGATGAAGATGCCTAGACAATTTTGACAGAGATGAAGTTTTCAAAGACGGTTTCTCATGTGTTTTGTTAAAATACCTGGCTTGATGCAAGAGGTGGCTTCTACTGTGATATGCCCTTCTTTTTATCCTCTTACCCCTTTCTGCTGTGCCCATTTTAGGGCGCTTGTAGAGCAGTTTAATCTTGTACAAAGTATTGGAGAAGACAGGCATTGACTGCAGAGCCCAAATCTGTAGCAGAATTATCTTTTATTGCTTCTAAAGGCTCTCACTAGGATCAACATTCATTACCTCAGTGTTTTCTATAGCATAGATAATAGTTGGCTGAATCAGCATGAAAAAATGCTCCACTGAATGTGGACAGCAACTTAGACAATAGTGTCACAGTGAGTATTACTCAAAATCCAATTTAGAGGAGAAAAAGAAGGGCAAGAAAAGAGAAGTTCTTGTATGCTGTGTGCAAGACTTAGAAGAAGACATGGGAAAATATTATAGTGTCCAGGTCAGCCAGAAGTAAATTCAGCCTCTGGTAGGCAGAATCTCCCATGGAAAAATGTCATACCCTCTCAAGGCTGTTATAATCCTGTATTTGTTCTAGATGATTTTTCTTAGGATGAAGTAACACTATAGGGGATTTATTCCTCCAAACCTTTTAGTAAGCAATCATTATTTTAAATTTTAAATAAATAACTAAAAACTGCTTTTTGTTCACATTTCTTGACTTCACAGTCAGGAGGGCATATTAGCTCTACTTAAGTGTTTACTCTTGGCTTTATGTGTGAACATAACAATTCTGTTTAGCTGTCAGATATTAATTTGGCATTTACTTTGATTGAGACGTTATCATGAGAACTTCACATTTTCATACCTCTGACACATCCATATCCACCCAGTTCCTTCCACTAAGTATGGAAAACACTGATGTACCAGTGACTGAATGTCCCTGGGGATTAAGATATGGAAACAAACACTTCCAGGTTTCTAACAGCTCTTGTGTTTTTTTACTCAGTGCTGTTTATCCGCTTTGGCACTTGGAACAATGCAGTGACACCAGTCAGTTTTACTGTCTAAGGTGTAGTGTGGTGATAGTTTTATTTGACTTATTTGACAATGCTGACAATTCAAACAAATACATCCAAATGTTAATGCTTGTCCACTTGTGTTTAATGCAGTGGGAGTGTGGTGAGAGCCAATTGTTGTTATCTTACATGTGAGCTTCTTGGCCTTGCCGTTTCTGTAATTGTCTCAATTTCTTGTGCCTGTTTTAGGAAAAAAAAGTGGGGAAGTGAGGACAGGAGAGGAGAATTGTACTGTTTGAAAAAGAGATAGAAGGTAGTCAGTGCCAATAGGTAGTTTCTTTCCTTCTGTTTTAGAAGTGTAGGAGACTGATTTTTTTTTGATGAATTTATCAGCATGAGACAAACCAGATGTAAATTCTTCAGATTGGCAGACTGTGCTTTTACTTTGCTCACAGGTATTACTCAGAGGTTAAAAATTGTAAACTTCCTGCTGTTTAACTCAGCCAGAGCTGACTTTTGTGAAAGCACCCTTTTGTATGCATAATGTCTGGACTCTGCAAGTAGTGTGCAATCACTTGTGCAGCTGCATCTATTTCTTTGGGAGTGAAGTGGGAGGAAGGTCCCTCTTAATTTCTTTGGGTGAAGGCTGTAACTTCTTCACTAGCTCTACATGAAATCTTTGGATTATTTAGAGCAGAATTCTTACACTAAAGCAAACATCTGCTAGTTTTGCTGTGTTAAAAAAAACCCTGAATACTTGATGCAGTATGTAGTGTAGAGGTGAGCAACCCTGTAAAGGTGCCATGAGTTCATCTCCCAGTGCATCACAGGGTATCCCTGTTCAGTGCTGCTCTGTCCAGCTCACTCACTTTTGTGCATTAGTGTGGCCTAGCTGATGCATTTATACTTCAGATGATAATGGGTATCTGCAACTGTGAGTAATCTTTTCTGTCTCTGGGAACTTTGTAAACTAGTTCCCTGTAGTCTGGCTATACATCTTGCAGAGGAACCTAGATGAATGTTTATTGGCAAAGCTGAAAGGTTATAGTCCAGGTAAAAACAAAGAGAGAAGAATCAACAGGATGTCTGTTGTTTGATCTAGACTGTCTTTGGGGCATTGGCTATTTTTAAGCATTCTTCCTGTGAACCTTTTTGAACTTCTCTGCTGAAAATTCCTGAGAAGAGCATGTAGTTCCAGAAGCTGAAAATCCAGGTATTTTCCTGTGCTAATGAAGCATTTGGTACAGAAACATTGGTAGCTTTTCAATTTACAGGAGTCCGCTCTTACCTTTTGTGTGGGTGAGTAAAACTGCTCTTTCACGCTGAGAAGTGTGATGCAGTGTGTTGGGGCTTAGCCCACCCCACAGCTCCAGCCTGCAACCAAGCAGCACACAGCACTCACACCCTGCACAGTGCACGGGGGGAAAATCAGAATGGTCAGACTGATAAAACTCATAGCTTCAGATAAAGACAGTTTAGTAGGTACAACTGGTAAAAGCATCACAGGCAAGGTAAAGCAATGAATTCATTTACTGTTTTCCATGAACAGGCAGATGTTCAGGTATTCCCAGGAAAGCAGGGCTCTATCATACATAACAGTGACTTGGGAAGAGAAAATGCTGTCATTCCAAGTGTCTCCTCCTTCCTTCTTCCCCTAGCTTTATATGCTAAGCATGATGCCATATGGTACAGGACATCCCTTGGGTCAGTTGGGATCAGCTGTCCCAGCTGTGTCCCCTCTTAACTCTTTGTTCATGGGTGGGGTGAGAAGCAGAAAAGGCCATGATTCTTAAGGCCTTGAGTGTGAGTGCTGCTCAGCAGTAATGAAGACATCCCTGTATTTCAACACTTTTCAGCACATATCCAAAACACAGCCACATAGTAGTTATTGTCCCAGCCAAACCTATCACACTTGAGCACAGCCAGTGCTCAAGAAGAGGTTTATTTTAGTCTGTACTAATTCTTGATGTGCAGTTGTGAGCCAATCTTAATGGAAAATACCTGTGCTGCAAAGTGATTTCTGTGTCTGTTAATAGTTGTACCAGGCAGAGCATTGTGACTGTTGGGTGGGGCTTGGTATTTGGAAGGAGGTCTTGCCTTCCTGGATTGTTATCGCTATAAAAGCCTGGTTTTTAAAGCTGCCTTTATGACATTAACTTGGGAGTATCATTGCAGTTCAGTAGCATGTTATTCTGGTTTAGTAATTTCAATAAGCTGCTAAGCGGAATTTGCACTATCAAGTTCAGAGCAGCTGAAGGAGATGTTTGAAATCATGAAGGGTACTCCCTACTTGTAACTCTTTAGACGTGCTACAAATTCATGATCGGGCCATGAAATTACTTTTTTAGGCATCTAAAAGACTGTCACCACTGAATTTCCATAATCATGCCATAATTTTTGAGCTTATTATAGATGGCAATTATCCTGTTACCCTGAGGTGTCTTCTGCTGCACTTAGATTCCACCATGTAGTTTTCCTTGACCTGAGATGTGGGACTTCATTCCTGTGCATGTGATTCATTATATTTAATTTACTGCTGCTCTTGGAGCCTCTTCTTGTATATGTTGTCTGTCACCTTATGAGTTGGTACCTGTGTCAGCAGAAGCCTGGGAATGACAATTTGTATCTATAGAAGAGCTTATTTACAAGTCTCTTAGAGACCCTTTGTGTTTTAAAGAAGGACAATGAGGAAAAGCAGTGTTTGAACTAGAACATTTTATCGTGGCAAGTTAAAAACTTTATTTTAGAAGGCAAAAGTATAATTGATATTTCAAATCAAAGCCATGGATAAGTCCAAGTTGGAAATTTTTAGTGGCTCTTGTGAGTTAGTCTTGGCATTCTGTTTTAGAGAACTCTGGTGTGCAGTGATGTTTTGTGAAGAGCTGGGAACACGCTTTTCGTGTTTCAGGTGTTTAGCTGTTTGCCACAACATTTGAAAATCCTGGATTTCCATGAGGGCTTCAACTGGTGAGCAGTTAAAGGAGTTTTGTCTTCACTTCATTTAGGTCATTTCATGATTTAATTCGTACAGTGAGGGATCTGCTGCATTTTACAAACCTGTGTGGGCCGTGAGGTTTGAGTGTTGTTTTATTTGCTTTTGGAGATGGGTCAGTTTTATTTCCCTGTTACTGTGCATTAGGTACAGCTTATTCTAGAGATAAAACAGATTGACTTTGGTGTGTTCTGGCATGGTTGTTCTTACGTTCCTCCTTCCTTAAAAGTTTTAGTATTGGTGTTTTTTTAATTTCTTTTTTTGGAAGCAGAAAGTTACAGAAAATCTAATGTAAATAACTGTTCCATGCTCTCTGATCATAGGTTGAGCTAATTGGAGCCAATTTGCTAAGACTAGTGGAAAACAGTCTTTGAAATATGTAACATATATTTAGTTCCTTAAATTCAGCTTCTGTGCACTGATCTATAAAGTTTGTTAATACTTGGGTACTTTATTTGAAAACAAGATTGTTCAGCAAGTATAGATACTACATAAAATGTTTTTTGCAGCAAAAGCAGACAGCAAGTTCTCTCAAATCAGTATTGATTTAGGAAGCCATGGCAGAATAGGCACAGTACTGTTGGATTAAGTCCTTATTAAAAGAGCAGTATTAATATAGATGCACTAAAATGTAACTAGTGCTGTCACTGCATGTAGGACCACCACCTGTGCCTGCAGAAAAATTCTCATGTAAATCCAATTTTGATTATGTAAATAGTTAAAATAGACTTGATTAAAATTGTGGTGTTTAGGGGTTTTTTTTATAAGAACTGCAGGGTGACATTGAAAACATTTTGTTTTAGTCTTGGGCGCCAAGATGGTGCTGTTGTGACTGAGGACAATAACACTCTTGCTTTAAAGCTAAGCAGTGTTGTCTGTGTCTCTGTGAAGGATGGCATTGTCACAGAATGTGTGCTGGAGGGAGGTTTGCTCCAAGGACTTGGGGCTGCTTTTACTTCGCACTTGCCATCCATGAAGGGATGCAGGCAGGCTTTTTATGTAAATAAATGCCCTGTTCCATTAAGTTTTAATACTTAAATACACACTAAATTAATTTCAGACCTCGTTGTCTGGAAAGTCAAGGCCCTCTGGGTATGTGCCGTATCTTCTGACAGTGGACTGCTCACGGGGAGGTGCAAAATGGTTTCTGGCGGTAGAGCACTGCCTGACTTGGTGCCTTTTGAAAGTACTTTAGTGTTGGGCCTAAATTTCTGTAGATCTGATTTCGTTAACAATTAATTTTTGATGTGCAGGTCAAAAGAAAAAAAAAATTCCTCACTCCCAAAGAGATAAAATTTTATTATCTCATAATGGTTCTTTTTGCCTCTGATAGGATGAGTTAGTGAGATCATACCAAGTTGATTAAAGGTTTGGATCTGACATGCAGCTTCAAACTATTCCCTTTTTGTACCAGCAGCACTGGTATAGGCTTGAAAACACTCAGAAAAGCAGCCGTGTGTTGTAGTGTGACCTACAGCACTCGGGTCTTTGGTAGAAGCGTCCACTTAAATGGTTGAGGGAGTGCTTTCCACACTATTTGTAAAGGGATTTACTTTTTCCTTTTACCTAGATGTTGTGAAAAACTAATTCAGTTCTCTTCCTCCTTCCCCAATGAACAGAAATAATGAAATAAAGGAAAAATGTAATCTTAATCTTCTAGAATATGCATATTCTTGGGAAATTTCAAGCAAATTGTAGGTATTTGCTTCTGCCATGGATCCCAAATATTCTTTTTGGAATATTTAAGTGTAAATACAGCAATTGTGTATAAATACATTTATGTGTTCTCTACCTCCAGGTACCTGCTTGAGCAAGACTTTCCAGGCATGAGGATTGGTCCAGAGCCTACCACGGATTCCTTTATTGCTGTAATGTATGGAGAAACAGAAGGAAATGTTCCTGGAAATGCCCTGGTTGTTGATCCTAAGAAGCCATTCCGGAAACTCGGCCGCTTTGGAAATGCTTTCCTGAACAGGTGAGATGATCTTGCTTTCTGTTTTCTGATGATTACATTTAAATTTTGTCATGTTCTGTTTTGAACAGCATGGAATAAATACTGAAATGCAAGCAGGAATGATGGCAGTTCAGGTGAATTAAATGAAAAAAAGGCAGTACTAGGTAGGGTGGCATTATGATAGAGATGTTCATTTTTCTGAATAGAAAACAGTTGTTAAAACCAGTTCACAGAAAACCGTAGAAATGATCCACTGGGTGACTTGTTTGTGAGCCGTGACACCAGGTGGAACTTGGGATAAGTTTATGCAAAAATTCTACTCAATAAAGCTGATAGTTTTAAAAAACAGTACTAACGTACCATTCAAAAAAAAAAAACCGAAAAAAACATCACGAGTATTTTTCCCTTTGGTGCTGTCTTGTTCCTTTCCACTGATTTCACTGGATATCTTGGTATAGCTATTTAAAATTGTGAATTGCTGGGATATGTAAGAAGAGATAAAAGAAGGAAAAGATTCAAATGTGCCCCATGTGATAATAAAAGCTCAAGCTGTTAAATGTTTAATATTAACCACCTGGGTGTTCAGGTAGTTCCAAAGACCAGGGACATAGTGTTAGCTTCTGCTGTGTATTTATAAAAAGGGAAGAGTTGTTCAGGGGCTGTGAACATTTTGATAGTAAAGTAGCATGCTGAATATTTTCAGTTGAAAGCTAGTTACTAATAACTCCATTCTTATTGTCTGAGCAATCACCTTGTTTTCTTCCTGTATTTGATGGTAGCTTGACATGGAGGCCTCACTTTGCAAGCCAATTAATCTAAATTGGTTCTTTTTAACAATAAACTTTCCTGTTTGGCTGATAAATATTAGCATGCGTGTTAAAAGTTCATCATGTACAATTTTATCTATTGCTGTGCTTTTTCAAAGAAGAAAGTTTATAGCTGCTTACAGTTGGCTTGGCTGTCGCTTTGCAGAGATAAGAATATGTGCTGTGGGAAACTGTAGCCGAGTCCCATTTTAAATAACAACTTTGAGATGATTGCCTAAATTCTGTCTTCCAGATCAAAGTATTCTGTTTCTCCCTTTCCTCACCATTGTGCTCTCTCTACAAAAAATTAATATACTTATGAAAAAATTATATAAATTGTATTTTGCATAATATTTAAATATTTCCTTTGAAAATTTAATGTAATATGCAAATATTTAAATATTATGCAAATTTAAATATTTAAATATTTTGCATAATATTTAAATATTTGCATGGAACATTTAATAATGTAATGTGTTTGTTTGGATGAGTGGCAATGCAATTTTTTGCCTAAATCATCTAACTAGTTGTGTCAGGTCCTGACTGTTATGCAAGCAAAACTATTGGCTAGCTAAAAAGATGTACTTTCAAGTAACTGACCAAATTACTCCAGTTCTTTTGGTGACTGTGATATTGTTGTATTGAGGTGCTGTGAGCACCCTTATCTTCCCCAACAGTCACACTTACTCGTTAGTTATTCAGCAGAGATCTGTGTGCTTATCTTTCCCTAGCATTTTTCAAAACTTACCAGCTCCTTTCTCTTTATGACTTCACTTAGATGAAATTGTCTTAGGCTTCAGTTTTTTTGAGTTCCTACCAGGTTACCTATAATCAAAAGTACATATTTTACTTTGCCTTCTCTCATTTGCCATGCTGACAGTTCTTTTTATCTGATACTGAATTTTTCACGCCTGCCTTAATAGACTTCTCTCTATTTCCCCCACCCCACCCCCCCATTTAATTTTTTTAATGGTTTCCCAATCCTAGTGTTTTGGTTTTTGGAGGAACTTAAGGCTATGAACACTTAGACTATGAAGTTGAGTATCCTTTTCATCCAAGTCTAACAATCCAAATGACAGGAAACAGGGACTGAGGTAATGGAAAAAATGAAGCAGGCAAGAACACGGTATCACAATCAAGGCTTGTACTTAGTAATTAGCTGCATTAATTTATTGATGTTACCTTGCTTTTGTCTTTCTCCATGACCCCTTCTAATTGCCCTGCTATATCTCACTGCTTGTGGGAGGTGTTCTCCTATTAAACTCTTACATATCCTGTATACTTTTAAGAAAAGTTGGGGAGGAAACTGAAGGGGGACAGGACCTAGTGTGCCCTTGGATGCTGGTGAGGGAAGAATACTGCATTATACAGTAATTTACATGCAGAAAATCATGTAAATAAATTAGTGCTACTGAGAAGAAATGCATGGTCCTGGTCTATTTTGATGTGTCATAAGAAATTACAGTCATTTCATCCATGCAACTGTTTTTGTAACACTTTTTTTTTTTTAATCTCTCATTCAGGTGGATAGTGTGTAGTTCTGTTTTTTGTGATGCAGCACTCACATGACCTGCATGAAGTGATATGTTAAGAAATAAGTCTCAGTGTTGAAAAGAGATATTCAAATACCACTATCATTACAGTTGTCTAAAATATTAGTTTGAGGGAAGATTTTTAACCCAGCTTTCATCTTTATCTTATGGACATATTCTAAAAGCTAACAAGCAGTTAATTCTGAGTTGATGTTTCTATTTCCTATGTGTTTATTTATCTCCTCCCATTGCCACCAGTGACTGCTGGCAGAAAGATGGCAGTGTCTGCATTTCTGAGGCCTGTAATTCTCTATTTTATCTCGTGGTCTTTTCCAGCTGTCCCAGTTCGGGTGGTGCGTGAGCCAAGACACGGCTGTATTGTTCAGCTGGCATAACAGTGCCTTTCTTCCCATAAGATAGGCCTAGAAACATCTTGGTGATACTGAACAAGCACTGGGCTTTCTAAGGTTGGATGAGAATGATAAGAAAAAATATACATGAAAATTCAGTCTTCAAATATACATGAAAGCTACTTCATGCTGTACATACTAGTGATGTATGTATTTTTGTAATAGTTCACATGATTAAATGTGTTTTCTTTGTCACTTATGCACATCCACTATGCTTCCACATAAGGTGTTTGCTTTGACATAGCACTGCCTTTAGGTTTTGGCAAGTTCACATAATGTAATTTTCTCAAATAGTACCTCACTACTCTTTCGAAAATGTTTCTTAAGCTAGTAGAAGACTTTCTAGTGGAAGAGTTTGCTTCAGATGTGAGGTACTTCTTTTACCTGGTGTCCCACTAAAACAAACAATACATTTTACATTGTGTTTACATAGCCTCAGGTTCTATCAGGCTCAGATGGTTGCTGTTTCCTTCTGCCCTTTTGGGTTTCAGGGAGAGGCACAGGGGATGCTGCCATTTCTGTTTTATCCAAGAAGGCACACTGTGTGCTTTTCTTAGAGGTTCATTGCTACAAGGTCTCTTGCAGAACAAGGTGAAGTGAGGTGTTAGGACTTTTCTTCTCAATTTCCTTTGAATAATTTTATTGTATAAAATACTGTCTAGACTTTGATACAGTTTACATTTTGTATCTGATACCTGACTGGTTGAACTCTTCCTAACTCAGATCATCCAAGGCCTTAAAGGTCTTGTTTGACCTCAGCACAGCTACAATTTCCTGTCTGTGGTACCCTGTTTTTTGAGGCAGTGTGCTTTGTGAAGCCATAGGTTGGTGTAGGGCAGCCCCATCTTGGAGCCTGAGGCTGCAGCTTAACCCTGTGAGGGGCAGCCTCGCAGGAGGAGGGTGGGTTAGCATCTTCAGCTGCTCCTTGATAAGAAGATTAAACACTTACGCAAATCTCTTAAAGGCAGGTTATGATGAAGGGCAGTGAAGTTCTTCAGTCATTAACTGTCAGAGAAGCATCACTGTAGCTCGCAGGTCACACACCGAGTGTTCTGCACGGCTCTCAGTCCTCGTCAATTATTTATTCTTCTGTAATACCACCATTGAATTTGCCTCCTGTTGCAGAGGCAGGAGGTCATTGTTTGGAGCATACTGTGTGTAATTTGAACTCCTGCTTCTGGCAGTGTGATAGTTCTGGCTGGGTTTGTGGGAGAAATACTGGTGTTTTTCATTGGTGCCCCAGCTGAGT
Organism: Onychostruthus taczanowskii; assembly: GCF_017590055.1. NCBI lineage: Eukaryota > Metazoa > Chordata > Aves > Passeriformes > Passeridae > Onychostruthus > Onychostruthus taczanowskii. The sequence continues at coordinate 4,512,300 of NW_024496525.1, read as the reverse complement.
AGAGTGGTGGGTTAGGGAGTAGGGATCACTTCAACACTGCTAAATCAGGTGAGAGGGAGATGTGGCAGGGACTGAAACATAAACACATTGTCAGTATGGCTTTCTGATTCCTTCCCTTTTCAATCTCTGAGTCTGGGAATAAGCTGGAGCAGGCAAAGAATTTTCTCTTGCGTGTACTAATTTTGGTCCTAGCAAAATGGGTTTGATGGAGTCTTTTCAGTGTTGCATTTACAGCCCAAGTTGTCAACTCTTGCAAAATTTGAAGTCTTACCAGCGCTTAGATGTACAGTTTTACAAGGTTTCCCTGTGGGGTTTTTGAGAAGCTCTCTTCATAATTTTTCTTAAACATGTATGGCTGAGAAACATAGAGGGTTGCCAGGATTCAGAAACTATTTTGAGTCTCACTTGAGTCTTTCTAAATTCAGACATATAATGGGAGCTCGCAAGGACAGTCTGTATGTTAGCTAGAGCTATTGTTGATGGGTTTTCTTCCCTCCTTTCCTGCAGGTTCATGTGTTCTCAGCTACCCAACGAGGTCCTGAAGAGCATCAGTATCATTGACAGCCCTGGCATTCTCTCTGGAGAGAAGCAGCGCATCAGCAGAGGTGAGTTGCAGAGCACCGAGCTCACTAAACTTTTTGTGCTCTACTGGATAAATCAGCATCCTGATCTCTGGGGAGCCTGTTTTAGTGGTACTGTGTGGTGGCCTCTCCCATACTTTTGTACTGCAAGCCCTGTACAACCCATATTTTAAGGCTGGATGTCGGCTTTGGAATTTTTTCTCTTGAAAGCTGGTGGGGGTTGGTATTTCTGTCATCCTGCTGCTATGGCTGCAAATGGCTACAGTTGCATGGTCTGTTGACTAATTAGTGCTTTGTCACTCCCAAGTAAAAGCCTTATTTTGATAATTTTAATTGCTTCCCATGAAGTAATAATGGCTCTTATATATACTATTGAAGTTCATGAATGAAGAAGTGTTTCATGATAGCTGTAGGCTGGTCATGTCTGAAAAATTTGGGGGTGGGGCTATAAATAAGGTGGGTTTTTGTGGACACAGCTGCTAGAGCTGCTTCTTAAGGTTGCTCAGTCATGCCATAATATAATACAGTCAAAGGAAAAAGTCAAACTGTAGAAAGAGAAAGAGCAAATGAGAATATTTTTAATGATATGAAAATTCTGCAGAGAACTGAGCACTGTTTATCAAGCTGTTTTAAACATTAGCCTGTCTTGAGAAAGTATTTAAACAGAACAGTGTAATGTAAACAACTTTCTTCCTTGCATTCTTCAGCTGCATTTAGTGCTTGTTGCTTTTCTGTGGATTTGTAAATGGTAGTGATGCAGGGTGTGGCTTATGCTGCCTTCTGTTTTCAGGCCGTTGCTTAAGAAATGGAAACTTGTGTTCCATGTCTCTGTCAGAGGAAATAAACAATTCTTTACTGTATCACACCTGGAATTTTTTGAGGAAATCCTGGTACAAGCACAATATATGGCAGCTGTGCAACAATAGCCTTGTGTTTATAATAAACTGACAGAATAAGGGACTAACTTCTTAGGACTGTAATCTAAATTATGCATACCTAATAAACTGGTCTACCAGATGTTTCTGAATTTTTTGTTCAGTGATGATTTGTCCTCTTTATTACTCATAGTCATGTAAAGCATTCATCATGGGGAAAGTGCTGGGCTTTCCATTATGTTGGTGAAATAATAGAGATCAACAGCATGAGAGCTCTACGTCTCTGCAAGCAAAGACTTGAAATGTTGTGAAACCAGAAATAAAACAAATACTGCATGTTGGCACTCTTATTTCAGACAGGAAAACTTTAATGTATAACTAATGATTTTTAGTCCAGAAAAAAATCTCATAAAATGTCCACAAAATAATTAGATCCAAGTTTATACAGACTGATAAAATCAGCAGTGGTCTGCTTTTCCATTGCAGATTCCAGCTCCCTTTTTCCTCCTCAAGTTAAAACTAGGTGCATCTTACCCCTTCTTTGCTCATTAAATCAAGAGAAAATTATGTTTGGCAGCATTCAAGTATCTGTTGCCGCTTCCATGACAGTATGGAAGGGAACATGCAATAAGCAGAAAACTAGAGTATTATATTAATATGCAACTGAAAAAGTGAGCAATTATGTAACCAAATTCAAGACCATTAGGTAATGCTGTAGAAGTCTTAGACTTCCAAGTGCAGTACAGAACTGTGTTTCACTCCAGGTTGTGTTTCACTGGTAGTCCTGTGTTGCCTGAAGGACCATGACTCTTCACTACCATCTGGAACTGCCCCTGTGATTTAACAAAACATGGCTCTTGTTCCCTTATTTTTCAGAAACTCCTTGTCTTGATGGTATGTGCCTTATCAATTGTTGCAGCCTAGCTGGCCTGCACTTTGATATGGTAGACTTGCGCCTAATTTGACATAGTTCAGTGACTACCTCAAACTCTTAGCTGTTTCACAGGCTTTAACTTGATTAGGTTGCATTTCATTAATTTTTTTACATGTGATAAAGATTGTCTTGAATGTGTCCCTTGTCATAGTTCTTTATCAAACTGTGGTTCTCCTGTATGTTTTTAGATTTAATAATGTTTAAAGTGTGGTTGTACCAAATAGGAAGTTTTGGGAGTTGGCTTTAGAGCACTGTTCTCTCAGAGTCCCATGCTTTGAGGGCAGGTTAAATAAAGGTTTCATACACTTAGGCATCACCATACAAGAAGTTATCTACAAATGCCTCTGCATTTATTGCATGCACATACTCCATGCTGTCATGATCAGAAATTACTACACTCAGCCTTGGCTGAAATACTGCATAGTCAGATACATTTCTTGTAAACGGCTTTTGGGCTGCTTAAGCAGTTTGCATATAGGTAGTTTTATGGAGCACAAACTTGACTTGTCCTGTGATGCTGCACATAGCAAGTTTGTCTGACCTCCTTCCTAAAGGAGTTGGTCTGACTTAGACGTATTTATGCTATAAGTCTAATTTAGCACGTTTTGAAGTTTGAGTTGCTTTGATGACTTTCTAAATTATTGTGTGTAAATGTAAGCAGGATTGTACAAGCTGTTTTCTGCTATCCCTGAATGTGCCTCTTTCAGAGAGGGTTCTGCTTTCTAGAAGTTTAGCTTGTGTCTAACATTGGTAAGCTGCAGCTTTTCTTATTTAAAATGTTTGATGGAAGAATAACTTTACAGGGCCTCAGTGTAAGACCTTGTCTCCTTGCTGTTGGTGTTTTTTTCCCATCTCACTAGCTACTGTTTAACTATTTACCTACGAATGAATATAATATCTGTATAATATTAAAATTTGACAGGTCTCACTAGGAGTGAGTTGAAGCCTTCTGAAACCAATAGGACTCGAATATTAGCTTTCATTTTAACATGCAGGAAAGCAGTGAAGGGACTATGTAAAATTAGAGGACACGCGCTATTTCCCGGCATGCTCTATTTTTAACTCTGGAAAGCATCCAGGCCACAGATGAAGCTGATTTCTTGAAGGGTCAAAAATATACACAGAGGGCAACATTCAAAGATGTCTCAAGACACATCTTTCCCGCTCCTGTTGTCGGCAGGAGGATGTGCCAGAAGCTTCCTGCCTGGCAGTTCAGGGGCAGTGCAAGTGGCTGGAGGAGAATGTGCAGATGTCTGCCAGCATTGTCCCCAGGGCAGACAATGCCCATCCCTGTGCTGCTTCTGCAGCATCACTGGTGATGTTCACGCCCTTGCAGACAGAAATGTCTGTGTGGGCTGCAAGATTTGGAAGGAAAAATGAGTGTCTGGCAGGATGTAGGGTGGAACCCCTTTTAGGAAGGGTGGGAGTGTTTCGTTCATGACTGAATGGTGTGAAGCTAAGGCAAGAGTTTCAAAGAGTACAGGGAAAGAGCTCAGGGGCAAATGGATATTGTTTTTTTAAAAAGAAAAAAGCTTGCAGTACATACTTAGCTCTTCCTTACTCATACTAGATGAGTCACATCCATGCCAAACCCAAAGCTGCATCACCAGTGGTGATTCTGCGGATTAGATGTGTCACTTCTGAGTAAGGTGTTCCTGAATACTGTTTGTTGTGTGGATTAGGTACCAGCTGAACCTGTAAAAGCATTTAGACAGGTGCTATGAATAGGCTTTCCTTTAGAATGTGATAAAGCTTGTTTCAGGTGATCAGGAAGGTCACTGCTCATGTTCTGTAACCTGTCATGTCCTCAAAGCCATCAGCAATGTAGTCACATTACTTGTAAATTGTACTTTGTAGTCTGCTGTGGCAAAAATAACAGCAAGTGTTGCAAGGTAAGGAGAAATGAGTTTGGAAATGGTTTTAAAATCCAAATACTCTGGTTGCTGACTTGCACTGGAATGCTGCATTTTAACCATTTTCCTTGCTAATTCAGATAAGCAGTGCTACCAAAGTGACCAATACTGGCAGTATGAAGAGAGATTGTGATTAGAGCCCCCCAGCCCTATTTAGCTTGGATGCTGTGCTGGAACCAGACTCCTGGAAAGAGGCAAATGTGGGTGTGAGACAGAAGAAAGGGCAGTGATAAAAACAGAAGGTGGTAATAGTGTGACTGGTCCAAGGAAATGCAGGATATGGTTGTCCTGACTGCACTGTCCACAGATACTGTCCTCTTGAGTATAAATCTCCTTTTTGCCCCCAGGCAGAGGCTGTTACCCTCTTGTTCTCTATCCCCAACCCTACGTTCTCCAAGACTCGCTTTTCTGAATGGTAAGACCGTAACTGTGTGTTCTTCCTTCAGGCTACGACTTCTGCCAAGTCCTCCAGTGGTTTGCTGAGAGGGTTGACCGAATCATCCTCCTTTTTGATGCCCATAAGCTGGATATATCTGATGAGTTTTCAGAGGCCATTAAGTCATTCCGGGGCCAGGATGACAAGATCCGAGTGGTGCTCAATAAGGCTGACCAGGTGGACACACAGCAGCTGATGAGGGTCTATGGTGCACTCATGTGGTCCTTGGGAAAGGTGATCGACACGCCAGAGGTCCTGCGGGTCTACATTGGCTCCTTCTGGGCCCATCCCCTCCGAAACACAGACAACCGACGGCTCTTTGAAGCCGAGGCACAGGATCTTTTCAAGGATATCCAGAGTCTCCCGCAGAAGGCTGCTGTGAGGAAACTCAATGATCTCATTAAAAGGGCAAGACTTGCAAAGGTAAGAAGAGAAGAAAACAAAATTGAATGAGCATTCTCTGCTGCTCTCAGTGTGCCCTTTCTCAACCTTGCCATTTTTTCTCTTGCTGTAAAATGTGTCTTTTTAGCACAGTTTTTAATCTTGGATTGAATTTTCACTTTTTCAAGAAGAGTCACCTGAGGAGAAAGCTATTGGTAGAAGACAGGAGCTCTAATTTCCTGTGCAGTTGTCAAACCAAATGCATTTTCCTTCAAACATATTTTAATGTTCTACTAATCAGAAATGAAGAGGACTTGCAAATCCATCAGTATATGAATAGTTGTTTGGGGATGTGTTCCATTACCTGTGTTGGCTTATTTAAATTTCTGAATATGAAGATAGACTTTCAGGAGTTTTTGGCTGGGTTATTTTTGGGGGTTGGAGGGGGTGATGAAGGGGGCTGTTGGTTTTGGGGGGGGGGGTTTTGTGGCCTCAGCTTTATGGCACCCTGTAAAAGTTACTTCTTTGAAAATTCCATTTAAAATCACAGTAATGTTGTGTTAAAAGTTGCTCTGATCCCAGAGCAGCCTCAGATCCATTCTGTTTTGTAAATGTTGGCAGCATTTTGTTTTCATTTGTTACAATAATTTTGGCATTGAAGGAGTGTTTGTTGAGTAATTTTTAGATATTTCTATGAAATGTAAAATAAAAATTGATAAAGGTAAACACAGTATGCAGTGGTCTTAGGGGGATGTTAGACAGTCCCGGAAGGGGAACAAACTGTTTATCTGCAGGAAAGCAGCAGTGTAATCCAGTGTCATTTGTCTGCCTTCCAAACTGCTCTCAAAGTATTGACAGTCAAAAATCGCTTTTTACAGCATTGAGTGTAGGATTTCTTTTACCCCATTTCTGTGCCACCCTCTTCTTAATGTTTTCTAAAGCCTTTACAGTCAATGGAAACAAAAGCAAACTCTTAACTGCTGTCAGATTTGGGCGTTAGGGCTTTTTCTTTTTTTTTTCTTTTTTTTTTTTCCCTTAAGTCCTGTGACTCACTATCCCATTTTGAACATGGGGACTGTTCTTATCTACAAGAAACACATGTGCATACTGGCAGACCTTAGGCCACTTAGAATACACATGTGAAACTGTTAGTGCTTATGAATTATAAACATACTTTCCTGGGTTTGATTTTAGACATAAGATCCATGAAATTACTTACAATTATTTATAAACGCTCTTAAAAATACCCTTACTGAACCCATTCTGTAATTCTGGAGAAATACTTACATCTATACTCTTAGAAAATTTCATGGCTTTATGCTTCTTTATCTGGAGTTTTTTTCTCCTCTACAGAAATGTAAATTTATTTGCCATTAAAATGCATACACTCTTTTTAAATATAAGGAATTTTCATTGTGTGAAATTTGTGAACTTAAGATGTGCATGTAAAAACTGGCTACAGTAATTTTTCTTCTAAAAGCAACCTTTTTTTTTTTTGTTTCCTCCTTAACAAATAAGGAAATGAATGGGAGAGCAATTGCCTGGTGCAGATTGTGTAAGTTTTGTGTAGAATGCTATAATACACATTTGTCATGGTTAGTTAGGTATTAAGTATTATACTTACACAAGACCAAGGCAATCACTTGTTTTACTGATGCTTTTTAATGGTAATTTGTCTTCCCCCAGTCTCAGAATTTCACCTGTTTATTGCTCAACAGTTTGATAGACATACCTGATTTTTAACTCTTTTTTTTTTTTTTCTGTGTGTGTGAAAACTGTAACTTCTGTTTTGTGGACAGCTATGCTCTTTTTAAATGAACAAGGACCTGAGTTCTGTAAAGACATCCTGCTGTGGAGGTCATTTGACTGCAGTGATCCTGCAGTGGTCAGAGCTTAGGACAGCATTACTTCTAAAAGAAGGCTCTGCCCTGGTGCCTTCCCTCTTGTGTGCAAAATGAGTATCAATGTCCACACAATGAACTGGATAGATGAGCTCACCTCAGTTAGGAAGTGCAATTACTGTTTCTGTTCTGGACCTGATCACTTGTTCTGTGGCCAAGCAGATCTTTTTGGTGGGGAAAGGTGGTAGGAGAAGAGATGAATGGTTCAGAATAAAGGCATAAGGAAGGTGGGCAGGATGGATATTTTGATGGCAATGCAAGAATCAATGTGTTTGAAGACATCCTAAATTAGCGTCTTTCCTTATAAGCTGGAAAGGCTCTACTTCTCTCCCTAGGGCTTCACAAGGCAGCCATGGCATGCTGCTCCTGTTGGAACTGACTGCTCTGTCATCTGCACAGGTGGCTGCATGAATATAGACTATAGGTACTCACTTTTCTGTCAGTAAATAGGTAGGAATGCAATATCACTTCAAATAGATGGCCCTGCCACTTAAGATACTTGGAGGAATTATTCCATTGATGTCCACAATGGCTGGTGTGGCAAATGACCTACAGATCATACAAATGGACCAGTGTGGCTGGAGCTGTGTGTGTAGTGTCAGGACGTGAGGTTTGTGGTCTTGCCTTTTCTCTTGCTGTTGGTACTCACAGAATGCTGTACCAAGCTTCTCCTTAAAAGAGCAAGTGTGCATCTGTATTTCCTTGAAATGTGTTTCCTTTCTCTCTGCCCCTCAAAGGAATGCTGAAAGCAGCAAAAGCTAATAATAACCAACAGACAGCTAACTGTTGTTGTAAACACTAAGTTCCAGAAACAGTAGTTGATAGTATCTTTCCTTAGGGAAACATATTTCTGTTTCTTTTTATGACCCAGGTGAGGAACACCACTGCTAAGTGTCGGTAAACAGTAGTTTTGATTTCAGTTTTGCTTCTTTTTAGGTTCATGCTTATATCATCAGCTATCTGAAAAAAGAGATGCCCTCTGTATTTGGGAAAGAGAATAAGAAGAAGGAACTGATCAACAAGTTGCCTGAGATCTACATCCAGCTCCAAAGGGAATACCATATCTCAGCAGGGGACTTCCCTGAAGTCAAGAAAATGCAGGTAAGATGATAGATTACCATTCCACTGAAATATCTCTTAACTTTGCAGCAGGATTGCCAAGTTGGAAAAGGTAGAACAGAGTATCTCAGCATTACAGCTTAGGGTGTTGAGCAGTTGAAATGACAGTCAGACTGATAAGACATTAGAGTGACTTGGAAGTGGTACAGACCAAAAAAGAATGGTAACTTGCTTAGTGTGCACTCACTGATACAGGACTACATAAAGACTATGAAAATAAGGAATAAAAAAATCTCACCTTCTGTCCTTTTAGTCAGTACTTGATCTCTCATGGCAGAAAGTACTAAAGGCTTTGTGCAAATAAAATGGCAGTGAACACTCACAGGTTAAGGGGCTTCTTTTGAATCCTAAATGTGGTTATATTTGTCATTTTTGTGATGGTGTCAAATATTTGTGTAGGTGAAGATATCTTTGGCCATAAGTTCATTTTTACTCTACTTTGTTCCTGTTCTTACTGGTACTGTTTCCCAGTGAGTAATAAAGGCAATGCGTTACTTGAAAAGTCCAGCTTAAAACCTCTTGCTTCTGAAAATAGTCTTTGGTTTTTTTCCTGTCCTCTTAAGATTGTATTCTGTGAAGGAGAGAGAGAAGTTCTTGGTTTATGCTCACAACTTATTTTTAAATACCTTTTGCCTCTTCCTCTTTTGGGTTTTCTGCAGTCTTTCAACCAATTTCCTGTCACTTTCTTGCCTATTTATTTCTGTTCTCTGATTTGAGATGAGTTAGAAAATATCCCAGGGAAAAACACCTAATGTTTTGTTAGTGATTTCAAGCATCAGTTGGCAATCTTTGTATCTCAGATCATAGGCTTCTTAAATGGCCTTTGAATTTTAGAGGGTAATTCAGCTTTAAAGCTGAAGAACAAGAGATCAGGAGCCTGCAGTTTGTTCTGACCGTGGACTAGTCATGAGTGTGATGGAGGATGTTTCCCAGACATACCATTCTGACAGTACATGTGGTACACTTGCACAGCTATCATCAGGAGTGATGGTTGGCTGATTATCTATAGGAAGGCACACGTTTCTTTCATAAACTAAAGTATTTAACTGGGGAATCAACTATTGGCATGAGATAGTAAATCACAGATGAAGCACAAGATGTATTTTTGCTAAGTTTTCACAGGCAGGATTGTTGAAAGGGTTTAATGAGTTAGGCTTTGAAAGGGGATTTTGTGGCAAAAGTTGACTCTTTCTTCCCTTGCTGCTTTTGCTTGTGATACAGAGTGAGAGAATGAGAGATCTGAATATTGAAAAAAAAGATTTGGACGAAACTCTTTCAAACTTACAGTACATGTCAGTTAAGCCTCAGCAGCAGATGGCAGCAAATATGTACAGGAGATCAGTGACTTCTGTAATGAGGAGCAAAATTGTGAGAAAGCAAAATTGTGTGCAAACAAAATTGTGCCAAAACTCATAGCAAGTTGATCTTTACTTCTTGAGATTTATTGCACTACATACATTTATTCTGATCAGGTGCTGTAAATCAGGTCATTGTGTATTAATGTCACCTTAGCAGAGTTATTGGCTGACTGTTTTTACCCCATGCTCCAGGTTTCTTGGGTTCGTGTCATGATCATTTTGATATGTATAGGAGCAGCTCCTTGAGGTGATAGATGGGATTTGTTAAAGGAATTTAACATCATTTTGCAGAAGGTGGGAGGTGGTGGTGGTGATGATGTTTGAGTTTTTTTAACCTTTTCCACTGTAACTTTTTCTTCCTGGCAAGCATTTTGCATGTAGAAAAAACTTAATAATTACCTAAAGCATTTTTAATTTTCTGATGCTGTGGTGCAAAACATGCTTGGGCTTGTGTTGGAATAGTACATATCACCTAGGTAAACATCTCTCTAGTGTTAGGATGAAAACTCCACAAATTCTGCAGCGAGCATCTGACTTCATGAGTTCTGGCAGCACTGCTATAAAACACTGCTGCTGCTATCTCAACTCAGCTTTTCTTTATTGGTAAAGGACACCTTTTCCTGACCTAACCACAACCAAGAAGTCTAATCTATAAAATCAGATCAGTCCTGCAAACATTTCATTTTATTTTTAACTCTGAACACTTGCATAAGTGCTAGCAGGTCTGAGAACTTAGTTGCACGCTTTCTTTGATGTTTGGAAAAAAATCATCAAATGGAAAGTTGCTGGGTAACGTTCATCAACTGCTGTGGTTTTATCCACTGCACTTAGAAATTTGTATTGTAAATGTAATTTAATGAATAAGCTCATACACTGTTGCAAAATTGTCTTAGTGTGTTTGATCAAATATATTGATTGTATGGTGCATGTGTTTTGTTTCTCCATCAAGAGGAGTTTCAGCTGCAGAAACAGCTTCAAAAGATACTTATTTCAATTTAATTATTACTCGATTATTTTAATTTTAAGCCCATTCTTTAAACTTTTCAGTGTATTGGAATTGTTTTTAACTACTGTCACTGTGTCATTCACAGGAGCAGTTGGAGAACTGTGATTTCACTAAATTTCATTCTTTGAAACCAAAGCTAATTGAAACTGTGGATAACATGCTGGCCAACAAAATTGCCTCCCTGATGAACCTCATCAGACAGGAAGAGAGCAACATGCCCACAGAGATGGTGCACGGTGGAGCATTTGATGGCACCATGGCAGGACCTTTTGGCCATGGATATGGGGAAGGTGCTAAGGAAGGAGCTGATGAAGAGGAGTGGGTTGTTGCCAAGGATAAACCTGCTTACGATGAGATTTTCTACACTCTGTCACCAATCAATGGCAAAATATCTGGGATTAGTGCGAAGAAGGAGATGGTGACTTCTAAACTGCCCAATAGCGTCTTGGGGAAGATCTGGAAACTTGCAGACTGTGATGGCGATGGGATGTTGGATGATGAAGAGTTTGCATTAGCAAAACACCTCATCAAGATTAAACTGGATGGGTATGAACTGCCGGGCACACTACCTTCCCACCTGGTGCCACCATCTCACAGGAAACCTTTCCAGACAGCAGAATGAACAATACAAGGAGAAGAGTGAATATTTTGAAATTCCCACAGGAAATGTGCTGAAAATACCAAAATTTGAAGTTAAGCTTAGATCCGTAAACCTCATAGCACATTTCACGCGAGCTACTGAAGTCATAAGCATGGCAGCAGGGAAATATTCGTGTCACTGTCCCTGCTGACCTTCACTCAGACATGCTTATCACAAGTGCCTTATAATAGCTCTGTCATAAGGTGAAAATGTTTCTGTAGTCCTGTGTCCATGTCTTGCTGCCTTCACAACCATAAAGCAGAAAAGACCATGCATAAAATTTGCTGACCTTCACCAAACCTAAATACTTACCAACCCTGTCTCTAAACTATTCTGAATAGCACACTGAAGCTCAAAGTGTTAAATTCACCTGCATATGCAAGGAATATTTAGATGCTAAAAATGTACTTAAGCCATTGAGTGAATGTAAGTCTCTCTATAGTCTAAGAAAAGGCTGATATAAAAGGAAATCCTTTTCTTTCTTTTTATTGTTGAATTTGAGTTAGAAAAAGGTAGAAGAATAATGAGGAGAGTCTCATAAGTGCTCAGTGTATGAGCAAAGTTGTTTTAAAACTTCAGATTCTATCTAGAACTGCAAAATACTAAATTTTTTTTCCATCTGTCATTGTGTCTTATCTGAAGAATAGCTTCTTCAGTTTTATGCACCACTATATATTCAGTATTATCATTAGAACTGAGATCTCTTTTGTTCCCTGGATTTATAGTTTTCTTTGCAGTTTAATCTTAGCTTCTCTGCAGACAATGAATTTCTGAATGGTTCAAAGTGACAGCAGAATGGTTTCTTAAGCTGAAAAAACCATGTTTGCATTGAAATTAAGCCTCACTTTGTGTTCAGAAAAGGTGTATTGCTCAAATTCAGCCTCCTCAAAGCACATCAAATTTTCTCGGGTTATTTTCATTGGTATTTAATTTCTATTTACAGCTAATTATACAGTTATGTCTGTGTATTTTTTAATATATAATATATTTAAGAAAAAATTTTAACTCTTTTTGCCAACACGTAGCTGACAACCACAAAAGAGAGATTGAATTCTCATGGTGGCAGATCTGAAGGATGGGGAGGCTAACAGGAACTGTTACATTGACTGTAATAAATGACAGACTCATTCCTCCAAATATTGCTCCTTTATTGAAAACAATCCATGAAAGGAATGGATGCTTAATAAACATTTATTTTCCAACAACATACAATCAAAGCTGAACATACTGTCTGCTTACAACTGATTTTTATCAATACCTTAAAAGAAGGCAAGTCTTTGGCCCTGTGAACTTGAGACTTTCAGGGAGGGCCAGTTCTTTCCTAAAATCAAATTTGGCAGCCAGTTCTGGTCTATGTGTATGAGCAGGAATTGACTTGTATTCCATTTGTAATAGGAAAGACCATACACATCAAAGGTACTGTAGTTTTCAGCAGTTTCTTGTTAAGTCTCAGTAAGTGGCAGCAGTAATGCCTTCTGAGACAGAGCAAGCCAAAAAGTGCTTTAACACCCCTGCAGTAGGGGCGGGGAGGAAATAGTTTGGATGTTGTCTTCCAGTTAAGGTTTTAGTCACACTTCCATGTTCAGTTTTTTGTGGGTGATCTAGGAAAAGTCTTAGCTTCTTTTCCCAAATCATGTCTTTGTAGGTTGTCAGTTTCAATACTTCACATCTTTCTGGACCTCTCATCTTTCTGTATCTGTTCTATTCTGAGATGCAATTTCCATGAACTTTGTCAGGGCTGTTGCATGGGAAAACAATGATGCTATTTTAAGTAATGGCAGAACACCACCTTTACCTTGCCAGGTTTCTGGGCCTGTATCAAGGATGTCCTGGCACAGTTGAATTGTTCTGAGGACTTCATTTTTTTGGGGTTTGTTTTGTTTTGTTTTTTAATTCTTAGGTATTTTTCCTATCATTCAAGCATACCAACTTTATTTCTGTTAGACCTAAATTAGGAGCCAAATTAACCTTAGTGCATCTCTGTGCACTTTAGTAGACCTGTGAAACTTGACGCTGAGTCTACCTGTGTGACTGTACATCTGCAGAGTAACTATTTTCTATGTAATTTATTTTTGATTGAAAAAAGTAGTCAGTAGACATTGCAGGTGTTAAGAAAAAGGCTGCAGAAGTAGTAATGTGTGTTTGTTTGTGGGTAGTGTCTGCAGTCAGTACCACTTCATGCACTACTGACCAGCTTAGTCCTAGTGACTAGCTTAATCAGGAAAGGCACCAGGAGAAAGAATGCAAGCTTGTGTATTGTGACCACTGGAGTGTAGGCAAAGCTGAGAGGATCTGGGAAGCTGATGATTTTCCGACTCTGCCTTAGCTCGCTTTGCAGCACCACAGGGCTGCAGCAGGGGACTCCTGCTTGAGTTCCCACCACGTGTAGCTTCCAGGGGTGATGCTCCAGACATATTGGAGCCATGTGATCCCATGCCATTAGAAATATCCTCCTTTGGTGAGAAGAGCAGGATAGTTTAAGTGGTTTTATTCTATTTTTCTAGTTTTGTTGGTAGTAAAATGGAGAACACAGCCTTTTCCTCAGTCTCTGTGGCAATATGCTAGCTTGGTCTTAAGGCAGACAAATTGAAATACATCCTTTTGATACGTTAAAAAATTTTGCCTAGATGGGGTTGTAGTATTTTGCTTTGTGTTCCTGTAGAATTTGGAAGATGAATGCATAAAGCATGTGTAGGAGTAGAGGTGGATTTTCTCTGGCTGTCTGGAGAAATAGGTGTGTTTCATGGTTGGCATACACAGCTACATAAATCTATTACTAGGTATGTGGTACAGTGAACTAGCATCACACTTAGATGATAGGAATAAAATACATTTCATGTGAACTTTAAACAGCAGTTTCTTGCACAACTAAACTGATGGAGTAGATTGCTGTTGCTCAGGGGAGGGGTTTTCTTCTCAGTACATCCTCGCAGGTCCATGAGCCTCCCCTGTTTCCCTTGCTGGCTGCCTGCAAACCTGTTCAGTTAAACCAGCCACACACAAGTGTTTGGATAATGTTCTGGGGAGTTGGTGAATCCGTGTGTTAGAAGCATGAGAAGTGAACAGGATTGCCTCTCTCAGGATAGTATGCTCTGTTTATTTTAACAGCAGTATGCAGTAATCTTTGGTGTTCAGTTTGTTACTAATGTCTGCTGAAGAAAGGTGAAGATGTTGAGTTGGTTGGACATTTTATGCCTAGGATTTTAATAACGTTTTCTGCAAGATCATTCAAAGCTGTCTGTAATTCATCCTGTGAAATCTGTGCCCACTGATGTAGCCTACTATCTTAAAGTAGAAACTGCTGCTTTTAGCTTTTCTCCAACTATTCCACAACACAGTTTCAATTTACAACCCTAGTTCTATTCCTTCAGAAATTATGAGTTTTTGTTCCAGATTGGAACAGAAAATGTGGGGCTACAGTTCCTAACCACAATACAGGACACTGAGAGACTTGAAAGCTGTGACAGCTTGAAATTGGAGAGTTTACAAAGATTTTAAGTCAGGTTGAGGTCCCGTTTGTTAATTGGGTGTGGTGTGGATTTGTGTGGAACCTGGTCTCAAAGCAGCAGGCATGTGGTCCCTGGCTTTCAATATTGTTTATTGCCAGCACTTGAAATGCACCCTCTTTTCTTTCCATCACTTTCTTCCCTTCAATATGTGCACTCATTTTAGTGGCTCTTTAAATTGTTGGATCTCAAGTAGAGTTTGAAGTGTATGGTTTGATGGATATGTGTAACTTAGCACTGAGGAATGATCATGAACTTAATTTTGTATTTCACATGCTCACCTTTTTTAATATTTTTGTTAAACACTGTTTTCACTTAAAAGGCACTCTGATTTTTGAGGAAAGGCTTGATCTGTGCAGTGTGCTTCAGTTTGCACAACTAGGCAAACGAAGTTGTAAGTTCATTATTGTTGCACTTTTATTACACAGTAAATTCTTTGCAGATACTGTAATATATTTTAATATGCTTTGTAATCATTTTTAGAAAGCAGTGATAAAAATTGCTGATTTAATAAACTAATATTGAACTACCTGAGATTCTGGTTTGTATGCTTCTTTCTGGAAGATAATCTTTCAGTGACTCATATTTTGTAATGCTGCTACTTAAGGCTCATAGGCAGAGTAGCTGTTTGGCAAGCTGCTGATTTTCCCACCTCGGTTTGTGTATCCATAATAAGTTCTGGCTATTTCTTTTCTGTGCCCTTGAACTTGTTGCTGAAATTACTGCTTGTCCTAAGGCTTAGTTCAAGTATTAAATTTATCTGTAAAGAATTAAAAAAACTCCCACAAACTTCCAGCACCTCTCTGTAATTACATGTTATAGCAGAATGTAATTTTGGAGCTTCCTAATGTCTAAATCTGGAAGTTCTGTAAAGTCCAAGTGTGGAACATAAATCTAAAACTTCTTGTGTGGATTGAAAGTTTGAAGCTTGATCTGGTGGTACTTTTAACTTCGGTGGGGGTACTAACCTTGTAAAGTAAGAGTAGATTGAATAGCAGCTTAGCAGAAAGCACTTGGATGTGTTTGTCCCAAAAAATCCAAAGACGTCTTCCACACCATGCTGCCTACTACTTGAAAATAACCAATGGCATCAATAGAACACTCATTGTAACACTGTGCTGAAATTAATCCTCTGGCCCCTTCTTTCTCCCCTATGCACACATCTTACTTGAGGCATTTCCAGAGATATATCTCTGCCATCAGGGTGCTACAGTTTAGCCATGGCTCCTGCTGTGGTCAGAATTCAGCTGCTGTGGAGTTCCTGTGTTGATGCCATGTGACACATGAAAGCAAGTGAAACAAGGTGTGGGTTCCTGAAGGCTCCATAGAGCTTGAACTGTAGCAACTTGCTGGAACAGCTCCTTGTAAAAGTAAAAAATAATCTGAAGAAGGGCAGATTTTAGTGGTGTTTGGATGTGGGAGGGGTTGCTCTTTGGGGTTTTATTTTTAATAGAATGTTGTTTTATGTGCTCATAAGACATTTCAGATTTTGAAAAATCTACAGCACACTTCAGCAGTTGTTCTCTCTAATCCTCAATTCATATTTGGATAACAGGAAAAGTAGACAAGTGTCCAAGATACCAGTTTGTAAGTTTTGCAGTAATTGTTGCTTCTAATACTTGGCACTCTTAAACTGTGAAACAAGTATTTCTGTTTTAACTCCAGTGGCAGTACTAACCTTGAAAAATAAGAGTACTGGGGTGCCACTTAGTTTCTCCAAAACTTATTTGCTCCCATGCCTGGTGCATTTGTAAGGCCTTTGGAGCAGACACTGCTCTGTGTTTCTGTGATCTTGCCATGCTGCAAGTATGAACTGTGATGGCAGAGGACATTTTGAAATCTTGGCCCTTGGTCCTGCCTGCCTGACCTGGCTATGAAAACAGCAGAAAAGGTTGGATGCCCTGCCCTGCTCAGACAGATGAACAAATGCATCTGCTGAAAGTGCCTTCCTTTGCTCAGGGATCACAGCAATGAGCTGGAAATAAATATCCACACCAAATAAACACCTGTTGCGATCAAAACACAGGCAGGAAGATGAGGTGGTTTTTCACCAGTTTGTTCAGAAGCCCTGAATCTATGCAGCTCTTCTGACCTGAGGGAAAAATATGGATGGAAACTGTGGTTTTGAGGCAGTCTCCTCTCCCTTTTCCTGTTGGAGGACTTCATGCTAGCATGGGTTTGTACCTGCTGATATACTGTGGGCTCAGTTTCTGGTCCAGTGAATATTGGAAGCTCACTAATGCCACATCTAACTTGTTTTCCCACCTTTTCTTTTCTCTGAGATGGAGCTTGTCTGTGTTCTTTCCAAAGTCTTGCTAGCTCAGCAACCCATATTCCACTTCAGTCTGGAGCTTTGAAGACTTCATTGTAGTGAAAATAGCTCATGAATGGTATGTATCTGTCACCAGGTGCTGTATTTCAGATGTACTGTAAGATTTCTACGTTCACCATTTTTCAATTGTTTAAACAAGGAGTTGCTGAAACATGCTGCTCATGCTTAGTGATTCTCTTTTCTGTTATAATTCTGTGGGTTTTTTCTCAAAATACATTATTTTGTGTCTAGTCTGAAAGTAAGAGATTAACAACAAAAAATGTAAGTATAACCAGTAAACTCAGGGCTTGGCAATTTTTGCCTACAATGGAGAGTAATTGCCGTTTTTATTCATGTTGCGTTAGCGTGTCTTAGCTCGAATCTGCTAGAATTTTCACCTTTAATGTTAACTGTTTATACATTTTTGTTAAACATTTATACAGTGTTTTTGCCAATGATCTTCAACCATTCCACATGACTGACACCTTCCCAAGGAAACTGGGATGGCTGGGCTGGTTTGCAGTCAGTAATCTGCTGGCCAGGGCAGTGAGAACCAGAACCTGAGGGCACACCATGATGTGCGCTGTCCTGGAGGTGGGTGCAGGGCTCTGGCACTGAGGGTGCTGGGAGCCACTTCCACATGTGAATCCCAGAGTTTTCTTTCACCAACAAATGGAGCTAAGTGCTTTATCAGTCCAATATACAAACAACCCCCTAAAATACAGCTGTGAATAAAAAGTTTCATTCTCATGCAACAGTCTTCATTAGTAGCAGTGAAAAAAATTGAAATATCTGAATTAAATGATAAAAATACGCTAGTTAGATCTGGCATTACCAACATGGTGATTTCTAAGGCCCAGTTTCAGTTTCCTGTTCAAAATAGTAAGGCTACTTTGTCACTTGAAACCTTTTATCTATGTTTGTATGAAATGGAAAGAGACCGAGAGTCCTTTGTCCCATGTGTTCCATGTGTTCATCTCAAAAAGCCTTTGAAGCTCTTATGTTAACTATTTGAGGTTCAGAAACAGAAGGGAAATTTCAAGATAATATAAACAGCTCCAAGGAGAAAATGTCTTTTAACTCATGACCAAACAAGCAAACATATATTTTATGTTTCAAAAAGATGACTGAACTTCTTCATGCCAGGAAAAATAAATCCATCTGATTTTGCTTTAAGCTGTCCTCTTTTTCAAATGCAGTGAGGGGCTCCAGTTTCTTTGGATGATGTAATTCGACTGTTCTGCTTGAGTTCTGCTCCCTGTTGATGTCATGTCGCTGCTAGCCAACTATTCAAAGAGAAAAGCAACTTCTAGTTTAGACTAGAGCATGAGGAGGCTGAGGTTTATAACAACCGAGTATCTTGGGAAGCCAGGTTAGATCCTCCTAGGCAGAGCCCGGCTTTAAGAGAAGCTCCATCCACCATGGACCCCCCTGGCTGCAGGTGGGTGGCACCCCGGGGTGGCTGGTGACAGCAGGTATGGAGGGGGCAGGACAAGGGGGGTGTCTGGGGAAGATGTACTGAGCTCCTTCAGGGAAAGAAGCTGAGAGAAATACGCGGCTATTTTGGGACAGAAGTTCAGCTGAGAGGCCTGTGAAAGCAGGGAATCTCTGCAGACTGAGCTGGAGGTTGCCATGCCTCTCCTCAGCTGCTTTTGACTAACTCCTCCCAGCTTTTCCATTCCCAAATGAGTGAACTGCTTCTTCTGCTCCTCTCCAGTGTTCTCAAATCCAAAGTATAGCTCCTCTGTGCGCAAAGAGGTCTAAGATTACATGTAATGTGTGGTTAGGAATGTGCTTAGATGTGGTTAGGAGGTGGTTAGGAGGCATTCTGGGATCACGGTTCAGCTCACCTGTGTCCAGTTGATGAAACTGAACATCAGCTGTTTGCTGGCGCTGGGGGGTGGCAGAGGGAAAGGGCCGCCTGTGGGACCCAGACTGCTGGCCCCAGGCAGCAGGATAATTTCTCTGCTTGCTTGGCACACTGTGAGCTACAAGACTGTAGCCCCAGGAGGGAACTACCTTTATACCCCTGGAGTCAATATCCAGATGTATTGAGACTCTTACTTGTGGAAGTTACATGGCTGGAAACACAGTGGGGGATAAAGGGCCGAGCTGTCATGCACGTGTTTACATGCTTATGTACATTTAACATGCTTATTTTCTTTAAGATTTGGGCAACCCTCTCCTTATCAGGGATCAGACAGGATTTTCCTGTACCTTCAGAAAGGTGGGTGTGCACAGCTCATGTAAGGGAGGGTGATGGACTGTGCCAAGCCTTTCACCTGACCCCGTGAATAGGCTCGGCCCCGCAAGGGCAGGCGTAGGTGCGGCTCTGGAATGGGAGCTGGCTCTGCGCAGTGGCAGCGCGGAACCCGGCTGTAGCAGCCTGCTGCAATGAGGGCTCCTTAACTTACAGGGCTGTCAGCTACAAATGGCCTCGGTGGGATGCTTTAGTCCAGGAAGGCGTCTGCACCCTCTGTCTGTGTGTGCTCCTCCCCGGCACACCCCTCCATCCCCGTGGGCAAGGGCCACGCGGAGAGGAAGCCGGAGCTGCTGCCTGCAGAGCGCAGCCTGTGCGTGCTGCCCTGGGGAAGCTCATGGTGATCAGCCCTCACCTGGGATCAGGGGTGGGAGCGGCACACGCAGCCTCTGCATCCCTGTGACTGCCACTTCCGTGCTTTTTATGGCAAGGGAACTAAACATTTCTTCCCACCTTAGAGAGGAGCTGGGAATTCATATGAATGTTATGAGAGGGGGACAATGATGACATTTAAGAAAAAGAATTCAAATAGAAATAGGTGTCATGCCCTTCTTTGATTTACATGGTGTTGCCAGGAGGGAAGGAGCAGTGGGGGATGGGCTGGGAACTGTGGAGTTTTGGGGACAGGCTGCTTGCGCATGAGATCTGTTTGATCTCCATAGTCTCTGTTTTCCCCTTAAGCAGAACAAGATTGTGGGCAGATAAGAAAGGGCGGTAGAGAAATCCTGACTCATCTTACTGGTGGCTATTTTGTAGAGGGGGATCTGGAATCAGGATCCTTCCTGTTAGGAAACAAAGAAACACATCTGCCATCGTGGAAAACCACTTCAGGCTGGAAAAAAGGCAAGGGAGGGGTACTCTTTGGGCCCCTTTCCTTCTCTGCAAAGGCAGCAAGACAGGGCCAATAATTATTCTAGGTGGGTGATTTTTTTCCTGATCCCTCCAGGAAACTGCACGCAAATATTGTTGTGCCCTTCCTCTTACTTTGTTAGGATATAAATAACTGAGGAAATGGCTTTATTTATCACTGTCACATAAATGTCCACCGTTTAACTTTGAACTTTAGATAGATATTCAGGAGTTAGTGAAATTTTATACTATATCTTTGATTGCCTTGTATCATCATAAAAAGCAAAGACAGTGATTTGCACATTTAACTATATAAATAAAAATTAACTTGCAATAGGGATAGATACTTGCAACCAGGAACAATTCACCCATTGGTCCTCTGCCTTCTATTTGAAAGGAGCAAGGACATTTTCTCAAAACACAAAACTTAACCAACCTGTGCTAGATTTAAACCAACAGCTTACAGTATTAGTTGGCTAGTCCAGGACATGAGTCAAGGAATTTGGAGGGAATTTTTTGAGAAATGCCTGTAATATAAATATTCAGCTTATTTATTTTTAGCAGGTTTATGTGACATTATATATGATATTTCTCTAGTGTGCACATGAAAACACAGAACCTACTGATAAAGTTTTATATATCCTGAGTTTGAGTGGGTTCTTCTTATGTTTCCTCCTGTCCCTTTTGGAGGCTAGCTAAACTACACTTGTTAAAAGGGAAAACAGTGCTATTCCCTTAGCTCTGAGCTTGATATCTTTCCTTACAGACTCTGATTTCAGATGCCTGCCTGTTTTCTAGTATAGATTCCCAGCAGCAACTTTCTGATTCCTGGCAATGATGCCAGGTAAATGTGTTCTGTGCATGTGTGACCTTGTAAAGGCAAGAAAGGACTCGCTGCTATCTATATAAGTCACCAGAATTATTTTCCCTTTTGTTATTAATGAGAAGCCCATGAATAGTAAAATTTGGAATCAGCTGGCACTACCAGCTAGACTCCAGCTGCCCTGCCAGCAGCAGGTATCTGTGCACAAAAGCATCCTCAAGCAGTGCTGAGCAAATTCCTAACACTTCACAGTTTCACCTTCTCATTTGCTGTGCCCCAGTTTAACCACTTGGCTATCACTCTGATCTTTGTACTCTCTGCTGTGCTTTCATTTCCTGAGTCCATTGTCAGGTTCAATTTTCCAGGTAAGAATTTCTTTAGAAGGGCAGAACCTCCAGTTCAATTGTGCAAGATGCTCTTTACCAAAGCCTCAGAGCTAGGTATGACTTTTCAACTGGTTTATGGCAATTTTGCTGACTTTCATATATTATTTTTGAGCATAAGAATTGGACAAGGCCAGTGACAACCTTTACTCATTGTGTCCTGATGGGTTAATTTCTTTCAGATCAGAGAGGTTCATAGGTAGATCATAAATACTTGGTCTGTGTTCCTGAAATCAAAGGTCACTGCATTAAAGCAGTGAAGTGAATGTAGGAGTGGATCCAGTGGAAGTCATTCTTCAGGAAAACCAGCTGCTGAATGTCAGAAAGGACTTCCTCCAAAACTGGGTAAGTCAATTTTTTTCATGTTCTTTGATCTTTTCTTTTCTTGTAATGTACCACTATGACTAGTTTTGGCTCCTAGCACTGTTTATGCATCCTGCAAATGCAGATAATCTATTGTCGATGTGTCTTTTAGGTAACCATCTACCCATGCAGGGAGCATTTCTAACTTGACGAAACAGATGAACTGTTATGTGAGGCAGTAGCTCAACAAATAATCTTCCTTTTTACCTAAAGGAAAACAGTTCCATCATTATTCAGTGTTTGGATAGGAATTCTTTAAAAAAAAAAAAAAAAAAAAGAAGCCTGCAGATGTTCTGAGAAGCACTTGGCAAACTCAGAAGCGGCATTATGATGTGGGTTATTACATGGGAGTGAGCTAATATCACCTCTCCAGCAGGGAAAAGCGATTCTTTGAATATCTGCTCTTCAAATGGAGAAAGCAGGCAGTGCTGAACTAGCCCACAAGATAAGAAAATGTTGAGAGAATGTTCTCCTTAATTCTATTTCAGATTTTGCTAAATTCTTCCTTTAATTAGGCTTTCATCTACAGTCATGACCCTTCCCTGTGTGGTTGCTGAACCACCAGGCTTCAATGCTGTCCCTGTTCTGAGGAAGTCAGGCTCTGAGGATTAAGAAATTTCTGCCCCAAAAAGAAACAACAAAAAATGCAGTAACAAGTTATTGCTTCTGCACTTTCCATACCTCTTAATATTGTAAAATGGCAATTTTTTTTAATACCAATCAGAGCATGGAAAACTATCAGGTAAGGGCTTTCCCATTTACAGTGGCTGCTGTTGCTGGTTCTCTGTTGATGTCTTCTCATGCTAGGACATATAAAGTTTTCTTTCTCAGTATTTTATGTTTTATGATTAAGCGGGTACAAAGCCCATAACTGTTCAGAATTTTGCCTTTGCAAAACAAACATGGAACTTTGGGAAGTATGCCACACTGCTCCCCACTCTCACAGTTCCTCAGATGTTTTAATTTTTCATTCTCTTCTCTCTTAGCAGTGGGTTGACAGCAGTAGACACTTCTCTCCTGTCCCATCACTACAACAGGTTTCTTGGTTTCCCAGCTAGGCTGCTATCCAGGTAATATTCATAATTATGGCAGTAGTTCAAGCTGATGATGTTTGGTCACTAAAAGTGTCTGTAGCCATGAATCATAGACTGATTTTTCTTTTTTCTTTTTTTTTTTAAATAATCCTCTTACCTTCATAACAGCAAGGCCATTGCTGTTACAATTTACAATGTAAGCCAAGTGTCTCCAAAAGAGCTATTCAGCTGAGCTGAAATCCAGTTTTTTGTGTCACAAACTCTAAAGGCAAGACTCCTCCTTTCTAATCTTTCTGAATATTCATCTTGGGTGCTGTGAGGAATTACAAGCCTGACTTTTCACTGGTATGGATGAGGTAGAGAAGAGCAGGGAGGAGGAATAATGCTTCCTGACACTCAGGCTAGGACTTTTTCATGTCATTGTGGGCCTGTGTCACCATCCTTACTGTGACAGATGTACAAAAACTGAACCCATGAGAGGAAAGAAATAAGTTGGTTCCATTTCCTTTCTAAGCAGCTCTTTGATTTCTGTTGGAAATACTGTGATCTGAAAGCAAGGACAGAATCTCAACCAGTTCTCAAAGAACACAGCACACTTTTTCTTTTTGGAGGTGATTAGCAGATTCCTGCTTCTGGTGGTGTCTAAGATCAGTTCCCCATGAGGTGCTTTCAGCACACCCAAGGAAGTTATTGATGGCTTTCAGGTAGAGGTGGTCCTCATGGGATCAAGGAGACTGGGTGGAGACTGAGAGCAAGAAAATAAAGCTGCATAGATACATGTCACTTTTTCATCCTGTTAAAGGGTGAGATCAAGCCAGTTAAAAATAAAGTTGGTGAAATTGAAGTGCAAAGTGCAAGCAAAAGGAAATGAAGGTACTACACTGGGTGTGGTATTGAATCTTGTACCTGTTGGTGGGTTTCCTATATACACTGGGCATGTGACCGGTTTTTGTAGGTGGTCTGTCAGATCTCTTCAGCACTCAGCAGCCTACTGAGGTTTCTGGCTTCCTGGGTGACCATGGGCACTGAATATGAAAAAGACCATATCAAAAAGCTGCAGGAGCAGCGCATGTCCATGCAAAAGAAAACCTTCACCAACTGGATGAACAACGTCTTCGCCAGGAATAATGTAGGTAGCTCCTTCAATTTGAAGATTTTTCTGGGTTTTGTTTTATTTTATTTTACCCACTGTATCCTTTTTGATGTTATTTTTAATGTATTTTTTTCTGAATGTTGTCACATGCAAGCAAGGAAGGATTTGACTAACCAAAGTGCTCCACCCTCTATCTTTTACCTCACATCTGTCTCCTATGTCCATGGTATCAGTCTTCTCTGAAATCAAGATTCATTTTGTAGACTGCATAACCCCATCATTTGTGATGTCCATTGTACATTGGTGATTGTCTCAGAGAAAAATCCTTATTTGCTTCTTTTTCCTGTAAATAAATTATCTGCAGATGTCAGGGTTTCCCCAAGCAATGCTCAATTCTTAATTGTCTGGCCAAAAATTCTGACTTTGTTCTTTGCCTGATCAGTTCAGTTCGAGTTGCTGCTCAAAGGATCTGAAAAAGTAGCCTTAATTTTGGGAATTTCAGACATACTGCCATGCAAGTACAGACCAGTTTGTTTTCTGTAGCTCTCAGGTTCTAAAAATCTTCAGAGCCAGCGTGCAGTCGATACATGTGTCAAGGTAATGCCAGCATATTCCAGTCTCCAGACTTACTGCAGATAAAGTTTCAGGCACAGGTTATGTAACTGTGGCACAGAAAGGAATGATGTCATCCAAAAGAATTACATTTTCTAGAGTCTGTAGTAGGTAGTAATGAAAACGGATGTTGGGGACACCAAGCAGGACCAGGCCACTGGGTCCACTGTAGCTCTCCACTGTGTTTCAGTACCAGATAAGCTTTTTCGGTGTAATGTTTTAAGTTTGTGATTCGTACAAAGGCAGCTGCAGAGCACAACAAACTTTCAAATTTATTTTTCGTAATGGTAGTGAATAAATGCAAAACACATGCTTGTTTTGCCACCTGCAGAAAGTTAGGTTTTTACGGTGTAGGAAATTAGTTCTGTTTAGCTGTAGACATATATTTTCTTATTTTAAAAATGCCTTCAAGTTCAGAGATAAAAATGCCAGTCTGAAGTTCCTGCAATGTACTTGTTCACGTACCATAAGTGTCTGGGGAGCACAGCCTGCGAGAGCTTTCCAGGCCATATACGGTAGAGACGGCCAGAGCTTATCTGGGCCTTCCTGGCAGCTTAGTCCCAGCTTCCCAAGGCAAACTCGGAGGTGATTGGATCATACTACAGGACACTGCAGTGCTCTCAGTTGTCCTGTTGACTACTTCACGTTTAGCACTAGGGATGCTATGGGATTGAAATTGTTAAGCTGTCTGTGACTGGTATCTTTGTGAGAAGAATAAGGCAACAAAGCTATTAAAACAACAGCTGGGTGAGACATAAAGCAGATATATGAAGCCTGTCTTTTTACAAATTCAAATTGAATTATTCTTCATTTAGAGAAGTCTCACAGAATATAACAGCTTTAACTTTTTTTTTATTTCCGTATATCCTAGGCAGAATTTTAAGTTTTATTAAATATGCAAAAAGGAATAAAGTTGGCAACTAAACAGGAAGGTTTTTTTATTGAGATAATCAGTGGAGCAAGTTGTAAATCCTTGTGCCATACACAGTAGAGATTTAAACACTCTAACTTGTTTTTTACACTTCCAGTGTTTTTTTCTTTCTCTGGAGAAAAGATTTCTTAAGCTAATTAGTAACTGATCAGAAATTAGAAGTACATGCCTATTGTCCGTCCTTTCCCCCCTTAACATGTAAATTAAAAAAAGATAATAGCTTATTTCTTTCTTTCTCTCTTTTTCTTTCTTTCTTTCTTTCTTTCTTTCTTTCTTTCTTTCTTTCTTTCTTTCTTTCTTTCTTTCTTTCTTTCTTTCTGATGAAAAAGATTATTTACTGTAATTTCAAAATCACAGTAATTTATTCTTAGGTGTGTGGTATGGTTTTAATGTCACTTCTAGATGGCAAGTGGCATAAGGCCAAAAGGAAACACCCAAAGCAAGTTCTTGTTAGGTCAGGGTACAGACTGTGTCATGTTGAATCACCTAAGCACTGGGTGACCTCATTACTGGCAGCAATAAAGTACATTTTTGTAAATGATACTAACCTTTCACTTAGTGTGGGACTCTGGCTAAAAATATGGAGACTTTGGGTGGCAGTGCAGGTTTAAGCAGGACGTGGCAAACTTTGTTGAGACTAGGAGTCTCATGGAGTATAAAATGAGTCATTGAATGGGATTATCAGCTCAACTTTTAAATGAAATGCACAGCTCAGAATAAAATTATTCTGATAAAATGAAACATTCACTTGAATTGGAATAAAAAAATGTCAGCATTTATGAAAGATTTGATTTTGAAAATGCTCAATTTTTTTATTTTTCAAAATCTCCTGTTTTTTTCTTTTTTACTCCATTGTGGGTTTTGTTGAGACTAGGAGTCTCATGGAGTATAAAATGAGTCATTGAATGGGATTATCAGCTCAACTTTTAAATGAAATGCACAGCTCAGAATAAAATTATTCTGATAAAATGAAACATTCACTTGAATTGGAATAAAAAATGTCAGCATTTATGAAAGATTTGATTTTGAAAATGCTCAATTTTTTTATTTTTCAAAATCTCCTGTTTTTTTTCTTTTTTACTCCATTGTGGAGCATTTTTGTTTGGTTGTTGGGGGTTTTTAACTTCAGTCTACTTTCATAATTAATGTAAGTCCTCCTGCAAATCCATTTTTTTTTTTTAAATTAAGACTCACCACTCTGTGGATATATGCACTGTCATAGAGAAGACTCAGTGAAACATCAAGAAGGTGTTTGTTTTGTTTTAGAAGTAGAGGGTTCTCTGTGCCAAATGTTAAGCTGGAGTCTGTATTGCCTGGCTGTTCTTCGCAGGTAAAGATTGAGATAGAAGACATTTACACAGACTTGAAGGATGGCATCCCTCTCATGCAACTCCTGGAGCTGCTTTCTGGAGAAGCTTTGCCCAAACCAAGCCGGGGAAAGATGAGAGTGCATTTTCTAGAGAACAACAGCAAAGCCATCGCATTTCTGAAATCCAAGGTATTATTGATATTAGAGATCATAACAATTTATATATGTTATAAATTAATTATTGCATCATGTTCATTGTGGTTTCCCCCTCTAGTATACAATGGCATATCCTCTGAAGACAGGCCAGGATTTTACTAAAATAATAAAAATTGATCAAATTTTAATTTCTTTGTTATTTGAGTTATTTTGTTATTAGAAACAGCTAATATTCATCTCCTTTGGGGGAAAGAAATGTGCTCCTTTCCTTTCCCTAACCACCAGTTTTCAAAAAACTTGTATTGGAACTTCACATTTTTGAGACCACCATCCCTTTGCCAGGCTTTTGCTGAAATTCATCATGAGCTGATATAGGAGCTTGCAGGCCTGTGGGCTGATGAAAAGGTGTAAACATTAAACCTCTTTGCTTAAGAAAAGGACTTGAACATCCTCTCCAGTAACAGTTTGTTACACTGAGAGCTGGACATGAGCACATTTATGCTGAATAGATACTGGTTTATTAGCAGGTACAAGTAAAAGTGATTGGCCCTGAGAATATCGTAGATGGTGACAGAACCTTAATCCTGGGCCTTATCTGGATCATCATACTTCGATTTCAGATTTCATCTATCAAACTTGATAAGGTAAAACTGTATCTTTGTCTTTTTGCTTGTGCAGTTGTGGGGTTTTTTCTCAAAGGGACAAAACAGTGACTTGGAGATAGAAAGAACATTCATGTTCTTCACCATCTTCGACAAATTTTTTATGGACTCTTGACTTCCTGTTGAATTTCGCTGCCAATAGTTCTCTCTAGATTTGAGTTCCATGATGCTGCTCTGAAAGAACATATGTTTTTGAAATTATTTAACATGAACTCTAAATACAAGGTTTTATAAAGAACCTTCTATTATGAAATCAAAGTCAATAATTTCTAACAGCAGACCTGAATACATCATATTTTGTTTCTGAGATCTATTTCACAGCTAAGGAAGCAAATAAACTGAACTTTCCTTTCTGCCTGATTTCTACAGGCCTTACAGAAGGGAAATGTTTAAAAAATTTCAACACCTGCATTTCACCTTA
Organism: Onychostruthus taczanowskii; assembly: GCF_017590055.1. Classification (NCBI taxonomy): domain Eukaryota; kingdom Metazoa; phylum Chordata; class Aves; order Passeriformes; family Passeridae; genus Onychostruthus; species Onychostruthus taczanowskii. Next base: position 4,484,443 of record NW_024496525.1, on the reverse strand, counting down.
TAGTTTCTGCATTCATTCAAATCACTTTTTTCAAAATAGAAAACTTCTATTTTCATGTTAAATTTTTCTACCTTTATGACAGATACAGTCTGCAAGTCATGACTTTGGGGGGACCTGTGAATTGAACAAAAGTAATACAAAGTGACCTTTGGAAACATGTGTAAATTCACTGATACTGTTTTCATATATTGCTGACACCAATTTTTCTTTTCCCTGTTCTCTTCACAGGAAGAATTTGGAGGTAGAGCTGATGTTCTATTTGCCAATGAAGCCTTATTGCTATGGTGTCAGCATAAAACTGCCAGCTATTCCAATGTGAGTGTGAAGGACTTCTCCAAAAGTTGGAGTGATGGGCTGGCCTTCAATGCACTCATACATGCTCACAGGTAAGATTTCATGGATCAGTTCAGGCAGAGTTGCTCATTGCTGTTTCTAGCTCTGGCACAAGTTGTTCCAGGGTCTGAATTACCAGGTTTTGTCAAGAAACTGACAGATACTCTCTTCCCTTTCTCACTGAAGAGTCTTCTTTCTTAAATGGGTATTCCCTCTCTCCTTGAAAGAAAGGACCAAAAGCTCCTGCTTGGAAGTTCCTTTAGTTGGGTATAATATTGAATTTCCAGGGCAATATCACATATCTGAACAATACTGCCCATTTGGTCTCAGTCATGTTCCCACTGCTCTTTTTCTAAAATTTTTCTTTCAGGCAGTGGTTTTATTGTATGAACTTTAGAGCATGTATATCTTCCTGTTCAATTGTAATACAGTAAGCAACTTCTCAGTCTCTTTTTTTCTCCCTTCCCTATCCCTTTGAAAAAGAGTGAAGAAAATGGCCAAAAGAAGGAGAGAGAAACCACCTATAGTAACCTCGAACACTTCTTTGTCCTCAACAGTTCTGCTATATCTTATAGGAGATACCATAGTGGGATGGTGGAGCTTCCCCAGCTGGGAGTCATCTTCCTTCTCTCAGCTGTCTCTCCAGTGGGCTTTGGTTTTCACCCATTGGGGAAGAGGAGAAATAAGGGCAGACATTTGCTGGGAGTGGTGATTCAATTTCACAGAAGACAATTTTCTTCCTGCTATGTAGGCAAGGGGCAATGCTCTTGAATGAAGTTCAGGGTCAAAGCAATTCCAGTGTTAATGTCACATAATATTAACAGATATGTGACTATTAACTTAGTCTCATAAACAGTTTATGGTTTATGATCTGAAAGAACTTACTACAAACATAAATCTTCCTTCATCTCCATGCCCTCTTTTTCTCCTTGCCCAGGCCTGATCTTATCCACTATAGCTCACTGCGGCAGGACCAGCCCATTAAAAACCTGAACAATGCCTTTGATGTTGCTGAGAAAGAGTTTGGAATCAGCAAACTGCTTGATGCTGAGGATGTGGCAGTGCCCTATCCAGATGAGAGATCCATCATGACTTACGTGTCACTCTATTACCACTACTTCTCCAGACTGAAACAAGGCCAGACAATACAAAAGAGACTTAACAAAGTAAGTGAATTGCTATCTTTGGAAGCTATAAGTTAAAGATGTAAAGCTAAATTTAATTTGGAAGTGTGGGGAGTTTTGTGCAAGCTCAACTTCAGGATCATTTGAACTGAAAGCCATCTGAAAGACCTGGTACCTTGAGACTTGTACCTGAAGCCTGTACACTTTCTGATCTCCAAGAGGGTTGCAATTATCTCACTGAAAATCAATCTCTTTTTGACTTCAATGTTTCTGTTTGAGAACTGATATGGTTCCAAGGCAGCTTGAGGCATAGAAATCTCAACAATATTGGGAGACGATAAAGACTAGGCAAAAGCAGACCTAATCAACAGGTTTCTCATTTAATAGGAATGACGATCCCTTCCTCTATGGAACTACTTTGGATTTTGATTTCCTTTGAAAATCCTCATCCTTTCTTTCTAGCTCCTTAGGTGGAAAATGAAAAAACCCCAACCAAACAAAAAGCCCAAACAAATGAAACAAAACCAAAACAATTTAATACCACCACCACCACCACCACCAACAAATAAATCTGAGAGAATGCTAGCTCAATTGGCTGAATTTTAAAAATTTTAATTGAATTTTTATTAATTTTTATTATATTTAGCTAAGTTAAATTTAGCTAAATTAAGGGGTTATTTTATGTTTCTACATACAATTCACCTCACATAAAATCTTGAGCTATATTAAAAATTTCTTGTATCCCAACGATAGAAAATGAAAGGAATTTTGTAGTTGTTCCTCTGAAGACCACTTCCCCTGAGAGAATTTCTCTTCTATCTCCAGAGAAGTCTGTTCTTGTCTTGAACTACCAAAGAAGTAGCCTGCAGAAAACCTACACATCCAGGATGGGTCCTATGAACATCTGGATTTGGAGAACTGCCTATGCAGTTGAGAGGGGGAATACATTGCTTAGAGGGAGGAACAAAAAGCCACACTGAGGTTTCCCTGGTGATGACAAGGTGAAAAGGTTTTGCAAAGCAGGGTTTGGTCAGCTAAAAATGTGGTCTGGGTCAAGGATCAGATGATCCTGTAACATGGCTCCCCACAGCACCGAGCCTGCTAGTGTGGAAGGAGTGTCTGGAGGATGCTCTTTGTCAGAAAACCCAATGTAGTCCTGCAAGGAGCAGGGAGTTCGACCCAATGATCCTTATGGGTCCTTTCCAACTAGAGATACTCTAGGATTGTATGTATGAGAGCAGCATGTTCCCCAAAGAGATGCACTGAATGAGAGCAGGACTTGGAATTCAGTCAAAGTCTGGACATCAGTGAGGAGAGTGGGCAGTAGGACTTCATAGTTCTACACATGGGTACTGGATTTTGGCCAGGAAATATTATTTATCTTGTGATAAACATGAAATAGTCCTTGACTCCACAAGCATGTATTAGAGGAACTGTAAGGAGCAAGCAGGTCATAACTTTTGTATTTTATGAATAAGCAGTTTGCTTACTCTGTCTTTTTTCCATTCTCATTGTGCTCCACTGTGTTTTCCATTTTTTCATAGTTATAGTTATTCTTTATTTTCTCTCTCTCTACTTACCTACTTCTTTTTCTCCCTTTGACTCCTTCCTTACTTTTAGCCTGTCTCTAATATTGCATTTCAGACACACACCATCAGAAGGAGAGGGAAACAGGTATTAATCTCTTCATGTCCTTAGTCCCCTCAAATAGATGGCTCTGAATGTACTAATAGGATTGGGAGGGAAACCTGAATGTGTCAAGGAAGCCTTTGAGTTCAGACTAAGTGTGTGACCAGGATGTCAGGGAGAAACAGCTCTGGAAGGCAGCTCCTTTCCCTCTCCTATCTGAGGTAACCATGCATTTGCTGGGATCTTTCAGCAAGATGGCAGCAAATTCAGAAGGGAGCCAGAAGGGAGTCCTGATGTCATGGGCTGCTTTTCCTGCACTGAATGTTGGTGCTATTTTACTGCTCTCACAAGACTGCAGCACCTAGTGATTGCCAAGTACACTTTCTGGTAAGCAAAAGCAGATTACCACTTGGAGGGACTGGGTCTTTTCTCAGTGCCATCTCCCTCAGTAATCTGCCTGGCTGGGGCAGGCAAACTCAGCAGAAAGATGGAGACAGACAGCACTGTTCAGCACTATACCGGACATTTGCAGTCAATGAGACTGGTAAAAAAAAACCTGTTTTTTTTCGATTGTGAAAAAAAAATGTGGACCATGCTGCTTATTCCAAAATGCTTTCTTAAACAAAAACTGAAATGAAGCATTAAATAATATTGTTTTATCTGAGTTTTATGGAAGGCTTTCTAGCATTTCACCTAGCCTCGGATGTGAAAAGCTATCAGCACATCAGTATAAAAATGTGATGACTGCTGAAGACACTTTCTGCTCACCCACCATGCTTCATTCTGTTTCTTATGTGCCTTGTCATTTTATATTCCCATCACAGATTGTGTTCCTCCTGAAGGAGATAGATGACTTGAAGCTTCAGTATGAGCAGATGGTCTCTGACCTCCTGAAATGGATTAAACAGAAGGTGGTGGAACTGGATGACCGTCATTTCCCCAACTCTCTTCAGGAAATGTGGCTGCTCATGGCCAACTTTAAAACCTTCCGCACTGTGGAGAAACCCCCCAAATACCAAGAGAAAGGCATGATTGAAGCTCATCTCTTCAACATCAGGACCAAGCAGAGAGCCAACAATCAACGGCCATACTTGCCCCCAGAGGGGAAGATGCTGCAGGACGTGGAAAAGCACTGGATCATCCTGGAAAAGTCAGAGCACAACCGTGGAAAAGCCCTGCAAAAGGAGATGCTGAGGCTGGAGAGGCTGGAACAGCTAGCCCAGAGGTTTCTGAAAAAGGCAGCCCTGCGTGTGTCCTACTTGGAAGACATGAGGAAAGTGATCGGGAAGCAGGACTTCTGGCCAGAGAGTGTGGACAGGATGGAGGCTGCCAGTAAGAAGCTGGAAGCCATTGTGGCGGATGTGCTGCCCAGGAAGGAACGCTTCTCAGCTTTGGATGAAATGGCCACCGTTATCAGCCAGGAGAACTATCATGGCAAAGATCAAATCTTGCAGAAGTGAGTGATGGCTGAGAAACTCTGTAGTGGTGGAGGTCAATGGAAAATGAAGGTCTGTGGTGTGGTGTGGTGTGGTGTGGTGGAAAGAAATTAATTATAACTGTGAATCCTATCTTTGCTCTTCATGAGTAGAACTGTCAGGAATTTCTTCTACCTGTGAACAGTTTCAGCAGATAAGGCAAACAATCTTCTTCAAAATTCTAACTTTTTTTCTTGAATGATCAAAGCCTTAGACCAATTTGGGGTGAAAAATATTTTTAAGGTATTTTTGTTATATATGAAAATGCACCTACAAATTTCTACCAAATATTCTATCTGCCATAAAAAATACTTAGAGAGATACTATTTTTTTCCCAAATCAATACATTTCTATTTCAGTCTGCAATTTGGGGAGATGGTATCCTCAGATTAACCCCATTTTGGAGCAAATATTGAGAAATTATAAATTCTCTGATTATCTCAGATTATTATATAACCTGGTTTGTGGTTATCTAAGAATGCCATACGAATAACTTCTCTCATGGTATTTTAATGCATTTAGAAATTCAGACAAAATCAAGACCCTCTGTGAAAACTCAGGTAAAAAGTTAAAAAAGAGTAAATCAAACTATGAGATCAGATTGTGACTCATTATAGGGTTTAGATTAATGTTTTGCTTTAAGCAACCATTTAAAGAGCACTTCTTTGTTTCCAAGCCTTTCCACTGTATCAAGCAAAAGCACTGTAGCAAAAAAAAAAAAAAAAAAAAAAAGTTTTATGAACGTCCTTAAAAACAACTTCTAAATTTTAAGAAGTCAGTGACAGTTGATGTCTAGTCAAGATTTCTGTAACAACATTTTTTTGACCTGTTTTGTGTTCCTGGCCTGTCCTCTTACACTGAGGTCAAGAGTCATGTGTGTTCATTTGGCTCCTCTAAAGCTGCAAGCCAAACTGAGAATCCTCCTGTGATGCCAAGGTATTTGGTCCAAACTGGTAATTTCTTTCTCTTCCTTTGCAGGCAAAAGAGCATTTCCAAGCAGTGGCAGGATCTCCTGGATCAGCTGCAGAGACGAGAACAATCCTTGGGAACCATGCAGGAAATTCTGGGCCTCCTGAGGGACATAGATGCCATTACAGAGGAGCTGAAAGAGCTGCAGGTACTGAGTCCTCTCCAGCAGCAGACAACTTGCAGTGCTGCCAATGTGTGTCCCTGTGTTCCAGGGACTGGCTGGTGCCAACAGGAGATAAGTCTGTCAGCTATAGAAAAAATACACAATTTTTACCTAGATGCCAAATTGAGCATTTTGGCTCATCATCACAGATAACTACACAAGGAAAAACAGGCTTTGCTGTAGAGGATTTCCCTAATCAGAAAGCCAGGAATCCTATTACATGGAATGTACTACAGGTTCAAGTTATATGGAAATATAAAGATGTGAAATAATATTTTCTAAATTTACGAGTGCAAAAGCAAAAGTGGAATAAACACACTCCTGTTTCCGTTCTTCTGAATTAGCTTCTGGAAGTTCCTGCAGTAATTTTACAGATGGGAATTAGCTCAGGTTTACAGCCATATAAGCTCGTGAGAAAGAAAAGTTCCACTGTAAATGCATTGTGGTTGCTTTTAGCAAGGATTTCCAACTGTTACCAGAGTGTCAGAGCACAAACTCTTCAGCATGAGAAATAACTGGGTTCATATTGATTATGTAATGGAAGGAAGTATGTATGCATTCTTTGCCTTGAAGACAGAAAAATCCTCATGACTACAGGTTGCTTTGTATCCAAGCTGAAAGAGTCAGCATGCTGTATGAAGCTGTGAATTTCAAATTAAAGATAAGAGCTATCTCTAAGTTATAAATATTTCTGTCTTAGTGCTAGTAGGCAAAGAATATCTAATGATAATAGTGTCATTAGAACAGCAATGGTCTGAGAATATGGGAAAAGATTGGTAAGGAGAGATAGTACCCTAGGATTAATAGTTGTATCCATTGATACAATTAGGAAGAAGACTGATAAGCACTTCTCATCAGTCACCAATTAAGTACTGTAAAGTAATTATTTTCATTACTAGACTAGTAGACTCCTCAAATAGAAGAACATTGCAGTTAGAACATATCATAGAATGGGATATTGTGGGATAATTCTTCAAATGCAGACTGTGAATCAATCTGCCTATAGATGGGTCTACAGCAGAGATAATCTTTGCACCCACAAATTCTGAGACACTGAGTGCTTAATCAGAAGAAATATCTTAGGTGCAAAAACAGCTGCCTATTTGATGAGCCCATTATTTACATTGCAGGCAGCAGATCAAAACTCTGGATTGTTGCCATTAGCTTGTGGAATTGAAAAAAAAGTATAATTTCTCTAAATAGGCAAGTTTTTAGCTTTACCTATCTGACATTCTAGGACATTTAGAAGCTATGAGGGACAACAGGAAACTTTCAGCTGATTTATTTGCACTGAGACCCTGGATGGACTCTCTGAAATTGTCTGGTTTTTTCTTCTCACTTTGTAGGTGCTGGTGAATTCCCAGGACTGTGGGAAGCAGCTCCTTGAAGTAGTAGATTTGCTGCAGAATCACAACTTGGTTGACTCGCAGATCTCTTCCTATGATGACAGATTGACGCACATCACCCAGAGAACAGCAGAAATCAACAAGGACAGCACAGTTAAATCAGAATTGCTTTATGCAAAAGTTCAGATGCTTCGCCAGCTGTACCAGAACCTCACAGCTCAGAGCAAGTCACGGTAGGGCTGTGCTTGTGCTTCTGTTCTTCCTATTTAAAATACCCAGTGTGCCATTCTTTAATGAGAAGGCACAGCTTCCCAGCATTTGAAAAGACATAAAGACAAAAGCAACTCGAGTGTCTTGATTGTAATTGTGAAAAGATCACTCACTTTCATAGATGAAGAACACATCCACTCATAGCATTTATTATAGCTTGCTGTATGAGAAATCTGAATAGCAAATGGTTATCTCCTCATCTCCTGGAGAAAGAAGCAAATGTGATTTTGTTTCTTTTGTCTTATTCAATGAATAAATTAATATATGACAAAGAGGAACTAAAGGCATTCAAATTCTCAGTTTTTAAATTTTTCTTTCATCAATCAACCACTGCCTTCATGGAATCTTAATTCTGACAGTCACATGCTGTTTGTTTCCTTGGTTCAGTAAATCTCAGCTCGAAGAGGCTTTGAAGCTTTTTGAATTCTTCCGTGACTGCAAAGAGGAAGAATCATGGATCTCTGAGAAGTGGAAGCTGGCAAGAATGACAACATTAGGGAAAGATGTCAGCCAGATCACAGCCTCTATTCAAAAGAACAAGGTATCTTACTTTGCTGCTAGTGCCTTATCTTTGTATTAAAGCAACATTTTAGAACATCCATGTCTTTCAGTTCAGTCAGTGCAGCACTTATAAGAATGCTGTCAAACTAATCCTTATCTTAAGGATAAGATAATCTTTATCTTATTTCAGAGTTTGGAATTTTAAAAAAATGTATAGAGTAGGCTTTTTTTTTTCCATACTGGACTAGAAGTGGGACTTCTTGTGAAGACATTGGGCTCCAGATTAGCTAACTTTTGATGGGCAAAAAAAAAAAGGTTGCTAATTTCTGTGTTTCTCACCTTCTTTTTCTGCCCAAGAGAGATGAGGGTAAAGAGAGAAGTGGTGAAAAAATCAGACATGGGGCTCTTGGAAATGTCTGCATCTCAGCAGCAGAGGGTAGGAGCCACTCTTTTCTCTTGGCTGGTGGGGAATGAGCTGTGCTGACATTTTTCCTGTCCTTGTGCTAGGCTCTTGAAGCAGAGTGCAATTCACACAGGGCCATATGTACAGAAGTGATGAGGAGGGGCTGGGAGCTCAGCCAAAAGAACCCCATGCGCCAGGATGACATTCTGAGGCAGACAGACAACCTCCAGAAGCTGTGGCAGCAGCTCCAAGATGAGGTGGCTGATCGCAAAAGCCGCCTGCAAGCAGCAGCCCTCATCAAACAGGTAAGAGGCTTCTGCTGGGGTGTGTGGTAGGTGGGACATGGATGTGGCTCAGTTCTGCCCCATGCCCCCACGTGGAAGACAACAGTGTCAGAAAAGACTTCATCTGTTGGTCTTCAAAAAGATCTCTGGCAGTGAAATCTCAACCCTCCTGCAAGCTGAGCAAGCAGGAGATTTGAGCAGCTGAGAGATGCTCTAAAGGTAAAAAGGCTAAAGGAAATAACTCACATGACAGCACTAGTGCAGAGTTTTTTTAGAGGGTGGATCAGGTAGCTGTGTGACATATTTCAAAACTGAAAAAAATTCCAAAGACCACACAAAAGAAAAGTGTTGTAAGACTTAGATTAACCATGGACTTCACAAATCCTGCAAAGCGTTTCACCCTTCCATTCTGACCTACAATTTTACTCCCACAAACATTCACACATCTACAAATAAAGAATTTGTATAAAAGCAACATTCTTAAAACATATCACATTATCTCAGATATTAGTATTCTCCCCTTCTTAAGATTTTGCTCAGTCTGTTGTTTCTCTTAAATGTTTGAACAAAACTGAACAGGTTTTTTCTTCAGAAAGTCTAAATTCTCTCTTCTCTCTGTTAAGTTTGACACCATTATGTTGTTTTTGTTTTTCTTTGTCCCTCATTACTATAGGCATTCTTTTTTTCCTGTTGTACCTTTATTCTATGTGTCAAACTCTTGTTTTACTCTTCTACAACCATACCCAGGCAAACTGAAAATTCCGGAAAAAAAGTAAACTTCTGTTGTAGACCAAGTTCATTGCTTGTTCCTTAAACAATTAGAAAATATCTGTTAGTATCACATAGTCATGTCTACCAACATCATACGTTGTGGGTTCCTTTTATAGCTGCTGTTATGTACCATGAAGTTTTAGCTTGTTAGGAGTTTTTAAACAGCTATATAGGCAATCCTTGAATCTCTTTACTCACTATAATTCTGTGAATTAGCTGTGTGGTGAGCATGAAATACATCACGTGTTTAGAGTTACCTTATCCATAGCTGTCACAACATCTGGAAGTAGCCTTATGGCTACAGACCTAATGGAATTTCTCCTTTTTAATAATTTTACAAAGAGCAAGGAGCTGGATATGATACTTCCAGCACGAATCCAGGTGTTTTCCTCCCTGTGTTCCTTCAGTACTTTGCTGACATCGATGAAGCAGATTCGTGGCTGCGAGAGAGGCAACCCCTGCTTGCCAGCAAGGACTATGGCAAAGATGAATCAAGCGCCGAAGCGCTGCTGCATCGTCACCTGCGCCTGGAGAAGGAGATTGCAGCCTATTCCTCCGAGATGAGGCGCCTCAAGGAGCAGGCTGACATTGCAGCACAGCAGGCTCCAGCTGCAGTAAGTAGAGGAGGGATTGTGTCACACTGTGTTGAAGAATGTAAATGAAATGGTTTTTCAATTATTTATTTTTTATTTATTTTACCCAAATAGAATATTCCAAATTAAGTTTTTAATTAGAATTGGGGAAAAATTTTAAGCGAAAACGAAGTTCCTTATGTGGTCGTAGCACATCTAGTTATGACAAACTGAACATTGGCTCTGTGACTTGTGTAAGCTCAAATTTTCCACGAATTCACTTATACATCCTAGATGGAAAACACAACCCCAGGGCTGCCATAAACCATGCTGTTGGAGCCACACAGGGCCATCCTGTCAGCTGGGAACCGCTGGAGTGTGCGGAGCACTGGGGCTGGGGCAGGACTCAGACCCAGTGGATGCACTTGTCAGAGGGGCTGTGGTGTGGGAGCAGCTCCAGCCCTTCCTGGGGTGGCTTCAGCCCTGGCTCAGCCCAGTAAGTGCAGGACAGGCAGGAGCCAGAGCTGTGTCCTGGCCAGCACGCCAGCTCTGGTCGGTTAGCTAGTATTCTTTGAAGCGCTAGAAATACTCTCATCCGTGTTAGTACCCTCTACTGGTCCTCAGAAATACATTCTCAGTCTTTATTCTCATAAAATTATTAGCTTCAATAATATTTTAAAAGCAGGCATTTAATCAAAACATCCTTAAAAATTCTTCTGGTACCCTAATGTGGTGAAGAACTATCCCACAACTCCAGGAGCAAGTCATACCATCCCTTATTTTTAAGGCAAATGAGCTGAAGTCAAGCTCTTCAGATGCCCCTCTTTTTCACTGACTAGAAAGGGGACTTTTGACCTGAGATCAGCACATTTAATAGCAGAATTCAGGGGAGGTGAATGAATGACACAATTCATAGTTTACTTCTTTAAACGTTTATATTCACTCAATGTTTAGCCCAATACATTTGAGAGCAATGGGCATCTCTTGTGGTCTTTCCTTTACCTCATCAATCCAACATTAGAAAAATATGTCATTACTTTGCTATGAAATGTGAGAAAGAGGATGACAAGATGGTGTTGATGCACAAATAGAAGTATTGATTCACTAGGGCACTCAGATTTTGAAACTGGAAATGTTCAGTTACTAAAACATCACCACAAAGGGAGCCATGAGCATAGTCAGTTGCCTTGCTTTGTTGGCACTTCTGAAAATAAAAAAGCTCCTCCAACAAAACAACATTGTTTTGGACAGAAAATGAAAAATTTTACTGTATCAATACATTTTAAAATTAGCTGAATTAAACTTCTTCTTTTAAAAAAATCAAAATATTTTTCAGGTTTTTAAATTTATTTTTCAGAATAAAATGGTGGAAACAGTTTCCAAAAAATACTGGAAGTTTTTGGTTTAAAGGGTCAGAGTGCTGTGATTTGAACTGGAAAATCCAAATTTTCCTTACAAGTGAAATTTTATCCAAATCAGAAATTCTTATCCATTTATTTTGTTAAATTTTTCTTAACAGGTGACAAAGAGGGAAGCCCCAAGTGACTTAAACCAAAAGACGACTAAGCTACCATTCAGTCGAACCTGGGCAACATCTGAAACTGCATCCACTGGAACCTCAAGTCTGGATGATCATTTTCTTCCAGAGAATATCTGGAAGACCCAAGAAGAAATAGATTCACTTTATGAACATCTACAGACCATGGCTGAGGTATAATATTCCTTTCTGCTGTGCAGTTCATGAAAAAATCCTAACCAGTGAAAAATTGAAACTAAGTGCTTTGCTGGCTTCTGCTTTTCAGTTTAATAATGCACCTCAATCCTGTTAATTCCTACGACTTCAAGCCTTGAGATTATCACTGGAGTTTTGTAACAAAACAGATTCTATGTGGGCAAATTTCCCATTTATATTCCACTACTTTTAGTCCACGAAGAGCAGATTCTTTTGTGTAATCCTTTTCTTTTCTCCCCTTAATGTTTGATTGTTGTAGCTCCTAAATCACCAGGCTGTCTTGCCTGACACCAGAAAAAATAAACTGCAACCTGCATTTTGTTAATATGCTGCTCTTCACTCACACCTGCTCTAATCATGCCTTAGAGACTGACACAGACATGTTGTATGTGACTTTTACATATTCTAGAGGCTGCTGCCTTATGTCTTCAGCGAGCAGCAGCAGGTAGCACAGCAGCCTTCCTTACTGCCCAGAGGCTGAGTGCTCTCCAAAGGATTCTCTTATGCTTTTAAACCACTGTTGCTCTGGAAGAAGTATCGTGATCTTAAAATTTCATGTTTTGTGCTCTTTCAGCAGTGTCTGGGGAAACTGCTAAGCTACTCATACTAAGAGTATGGTAGCTTAAATGGAAGGATCTTTTCTCTGTTCCTTCAAATGGTAAGGAGTTACTACAACAATAGTTAAGTCTTTATCTCTCTTACAGAACAGAAAAAAGGCTCTGGAGGAGATGATTGGATATTATCGCTTCTGTAGCTCTTGTGAAGAATTTCAGTCGTGGATGAGAGATAAAGAGAACATTTTCCGCACTCTTCAACCTCAAGCAGACAATGTGGAGGTCATGCAGCAGAAATATCAGGTACCCCTTTTTCCTCTTCCCAGATGACACCTTTTAAATCAATTTTACCTTAAGAAAAATGATAAAGTTGAGAAATTATGTTTTGAGAGCCTTTTCATTAATTTCAACTTAGAGAGGCATGCATAGGCCACATAATTCTTTTGACAGACTTTGCCAAATTACTGAAGCTGATGTGACTGTGTCCCTTTTTCTTACTGTGAACACGGTATCCTGTACAAACATCATGGTACACAAGGATTCTTTCTGTCATTTATCTTGTATCACTTTAAAAAGGTACCAAATTATTGAAAAATCCATCAGTGCACTTGCATCCCAGTGGAGTGGGACATATGTGCACAGTGTGCACACCAGGGAGGTCAGGGAGCTGCAGGGGTATTGTGTGCACAAGTGTGCATTTACTGTGAACATGGTATCCTGTACAAACATCATGGTACACAAGGATTCTTTCTGTCATTTATCTTGCATCACTTTAAAAAGTTACCAAATTATTGAAAAATCCATCAGTGCACTTGCATCCCAGTGGAGTGGGACATATGTGCACAGTGTGCACACCAGGGAGGTCAGGGGGCTGCAGGGGAATTGTGTGCACAGGTGTGCATGGAGTCAGCAGGCAGGCAAGGGGAGAAGCCACCTGTGAAAGAGGGATATGAGTGGATATAAGAGATTATTGAGAATTGTGTCCACAGAAATGGAAAAACCTCATGTTCTTTATTCTTGTATTTTTCCATTTTAGAGATTTTTAACAGAACTGGCTGCAGGAAAAGGCCAACTGGAAGACATTGAAAACTTAGCTGCTAAATATGGGAAGATCAGTCCCAGCAAATATTTTGAGATCCAGGCTTGGATGGAAAAGATTAACATCAGGTAAAAGTGCTGCTGATAAAGAGGATTGTTTAATGGGCACGATTGGAGAGCTGACCATTCATATCCCTTCTTGACAAGAGTGCCACCAACAGGAAAGGGGCAGCCCTCAGCTGGCTGTAGTGTCATGTCAGTGTCATGTCTCCTGGACTGAGGGGGGCTCCTAGGACCCTGGTACCAAATTGCTTAAACTGTAGAAATTTGTGTGTGCATGTTAAAGCACAATGTGAATTCATCCACAGCTGATGATGTTGTGTTCAGAGCAGGTCTGCAGCACTGCAGCTAATTTGGTTACTTAAGCATCAGGGTGAGGACACACTTCACAAATCTTGAAAGGAGCATCAAACCATGTTTGACTTCACCGGGAGTATTTAGTACCTGTTGTGAAGGTATTCCTGCTACTATGTCACTCAGTGGGCGTAGGCAGGTCCTGATTTTGACCAGGGTTATTTAATTGCATCGTGTTCAGAGTGTTCTGGCCACCTGAGCAGGTCCCCATTTTTGAGATAACACTGATATGAACTTTGATGTTGTGAGGGAGTGCTAGTGTTCACCCCCGCCCAGCCCAAACATTTAAGTCCTGATTTAGTCTTCATACAAGACTTTTTCTGAACAGAAAACAGATACAGTTCGTTTATAACAATGGCTACAAATTGTTATCTCACTTCAAGGTGGCAATCCATGGAAACACTGAAGGAGGAGAAAGGCTCTGAGCTGATTGGAGTGGCTGATGTGAGGACATTTCTTCAGGACTGTCAGAGCATAGGAGTGCTACTGCAAGACAAGATGGTCCAACTCAGGGATCTGGAACCAGGGAATTTGCCTGCTGGACTGGAGTCAGACAAGCGCAAACTGTACACAATTGAGAGAGAGGTCCTGGTGACAGAGAGGAAAATTGAATACTTGAGGAGTGTTGCAAAATCGTAAGGAACCTTCTTTATGCTTTCACTTTCTTTGCTAGTTCTCTAAGATCATGCTGTAAATTATGGCTATAAAGAGAAAGAGCAGCTTTTAAAGCTTCTCTTTCTAGAAATCCAAAGAACTCACTTGCCTGCTGGACTGAGCTGATTTCTCTTGAGTGTGGCTGGGTGACTGGGGAGGTGTTTGTTTCTAGACTTTGCAGTTGTAGAAGGATGAACACCACAGGATTGTTTGTGGCTCTAAAAAATCCTCTCTGCTAATGTTAGTTACCTACTTCAAAATGTGGAGGTATCACTTAGGTCCTAAAAGAGGGTAATCAGGAGAAGCAAGGGAGATGGTAGGAAAACAGCAGATAATTGTGAAAAGGCGTTTAAATTTGAAATATTTAGGTTTTTTACTTAAGTTTTCAGTACATTCACAATGGGGATATGTTGCCTTAGCTGACTTTCTTTTTAATGGGAACTCTAAATACCCAGATCCATTCCTTTTAAAGAATACTGGTTCAAGCTCTAAGTAAGTGTTCATACAGTTGAATGTATTTTATTGAAGGATCAAGGACACCAACCCTGCAGAGAGCAGGGCCATCACTGAGCAGGTAGAAAACATGGAGAGGCTTCTGGTAAAGCTCAAGCTGGAGATCCAAAAGAAGCGGGACATTCTTCAGTGGGCCCAGAACCAGCAGTCCTTCCTGCAAGACAGCCGTAGGCTCCTACTGTGGGCAGAGGGCATTCGGGAGAAACTGAGCAGTGAAGAAATGGGTCTGGACGTGGGATCTGCAGAGCAATTGCTGAAGGAACATCAAGACCTGCTGATAGAAATTGGCTCTCAGAATGAGAGGTAGAGAGATTCTGGCAGGGTGGGCAGAGTGGGGTGATACGACAACAGAAAATGAAACATGTAAATCATGTACATAAATTGTGCATGAAGGTGATACCGAAATTTTATTCACATGCACTTGAATCTGCAAGACAAAAGGGGACTGCAAAACATAAAGTCTTGTCAGCTTTTGCATACTTATCCTGAAGGCTCAGGGAGGGGGAGGAAGGAGCTGTGTGTTTGCAGTAGTAGAATTCCAGAAGCTCTCCTGACAGTCTCAGAAAGTGCCATCTGTACTTTATTCCAGTACCCCTTTCCTTCTCAGGCCTTATGGTTCCATTTACCATCATTTTCAATTCTTCTTCTGCACTGTTATGACTGTCCATATACTGTTGACCCTCCTTTCCCTTCAGTGTGAAAGCCTGCTTATGTGGGCTTTCAGTCCAGATGGGGAAATCTCACCTACTGCCTCCAGCATTTATCCCTGAGCAATAAAACAGCTGCACTTTGTAGTGCATAACCTGCAGGGAAAAGGTAATAGGGAGAGAGGGAAACTTGGTGTATGGGTGCTGCCAGGAGAGCAAAGAGCTGTGATGAAAGAGAATTCATATTCCCTCATTCAGTGAGGTCTCATTTTTCTTTTTGACTCTGGGAAGATTTCTGCAGCTCGAAGAGCTTGGGCGCAAAGTAATCCACCAACAACCCAGTAACAACAGGAGCAGAGATGTCCACCAGACCATGGAGAGACTTGCCAAGGAGAACAAAGAGCTGGAGGAAATGTGGGAAAAGCGGTGGAAAAAGCTGCAGGATGGCCTGGAATTGCAGAAGTTCAATAGGGAGGGAGACCGTATCAATGCAGCCCTCTCTGGCCATGAGGCCTTTCTCCGGGGGGATGATCTTGGGGTATGTACAGCAGCTGGTCTTGTTTCTTCTGCTTCTTCTGCCCATCCAGGGAGTAGCAACAACCTTCTTTATTAGAATGGCTTCTTTATTCTTCTGATCACGGCATTTCCATGCTTGGGAACTAGACTTTCAGGATCTTATTAACATTCTTATGTTAATAAGAATTTCTCATTACTTACTCATCTTAATGAGAACAAAGCTCATTGTCCCTCAAAAAAAAAAAAATAGCTAGGGTTGTGATTTGTTGCTATTTGTACATGTCATATGATTTATATAAAATTGACTCATCCATTAAGAAATAAGGTTTCCACTTAAACATAATAATTTTTTTCAAGTAAAAATGTAACCTTTTTTTTTAAAAAATAATCTTTTTCTTTCATTAATTTAAGAATATTAAAACATATAAAGCAAAAAGCAAATGCAGACAATATTCACAAAATCAGTGAAGAAGGAGGTTGTGGTCTCTCACCTCCTCTTATGTTCTCAGCTGAACCCAAAACATTGACACTTTGGGATCAACTGAGTGGAATAAAATTTTACAAGTTAGTCTTTGGTCTTGCATATCCCTAGATGGGCCAGAGTGGGGGCATAAATTTAGAATGCAGATTTTCTTAAAAGGTGAAAATAGAACCATAATGGAAACATAGAACAGAGAAACTAGATATGGTGCAAACCCGCTTCTTGTTTGTAGCCCTGAACATCCTTGGGCTCATGAAAAACGTACACTCTATTTCCTGCCTGAGAGAAGGAGTAAAGTAAGATCCAACTTTTTTTTTTTTTTTTTTTTTTTTTTTTTTTTTTTTCTCACTGCTACAGAAACAATAAGAGCAAAAAAGTCCTTTTTTTCTTTTTCAAATGCAGGACCATGTAGATGCTGTTCGAAGCCTGCTGAAGCGACATCAGGAATTTGAACAACTGCTGATGGCACTGAAGAGACGAGTGGAAGCACTCAATGAAAACGGGGTGAACCTACTAGAGAGGAGGCACTTTGCATCTCCTGTGTGAGTCCAAACCCACTGCTTTTTTATTTAGCTTTAATAAATGATATAGTGTAGTCATGTGAAATGAAACATTTTCTCTGAGGAGAACTTAGTTGACCTCCAATCCACAATTTGGTGGATAAGGGAGCCAAAGGTAGTTATTTTCAAAAAATAGATTTCCTGTGCTCTTAGGACAAAGGAGCTTTAGGTTAAATGTGGCATTTGGCAGAACACTAGAATAATTTGGTTTGTATCATAAATTACACATAGTGATGAAACTTCCTTAGAGTGAACTTGTTAAATGCCTGCAGGAAAAGAACTCCTTAATTTGTCAGTATCACATATTAGAAATATGGTTTGCTTTCAAAAAGTTACTCTAGACTTCACAAGCAAAATTCTTCAGGAGCAGCTCCTTTGTGTTTTTGTCCAAGCTGAACTATTACCTGTAATTCCTTTTTCTGTGCTAGAGCCACTAGGATCTAGTAAGGGGACTCCTTTGCAAACAAGAATTAGAAATAGAGGGTTAGAATGGACCTCTTGGATCAGAAGACTTTGTTCTTATGATCATAAGTGATAATGTCTTGAACACTCCATCCACAAATTTATAAAACTGCCCTTAAGATGTGATTTCTTGCCAGCACTACTACCATTAGAAAACCATTCCAAAGCCTCATTGCACTTACACCAAAGTGGAAGTTATTAGTTAATTATAAGTAATATAACAATACTGTGGAATACTGGGAGCAGAGGGAGGCCTCAGTCTTCCAATGTAAGGCTGCAGTGCACTAGTGTGCCTCAGCCGTACTGGAGGAAAATCCAGAGCAGCTGGCAAGCAATACCTGCTCTCCAGGTGAGCCCAACATGGGGATGAGACAGGGCCATATATCCCTTCTTCCTGTCAGCAAAGTTGTACAAACTAGATGACATTTATATCACAGTCATGACTGCAGCATAAGCAAGGGGAACCAATATCAGTGCAGCATTGCACTTCCTGTTTTTCTTATTAGTATTGAAGAGAGGATGGTCACCCTGCGGAGAAGGTGGGAGCAGCTGATACAGAGCAATGCCCAGCGAAAACAGAGGTTGTTGGATTCCCTACAACTACAGGTAACTGATACTGCAGATTTGGTCAGGCATCTGTGAATTTGGAATTTTACACTTTGTCTTAATATGAGACAAAAACTCAAACTGCTGAGCATTCCTACTACAGCTCACTTTCTCTTTGGCTGTTAGACAGAGCTTTGTTTTCCATGGAGCAGATGATGCACTGGCAGTAAAACTTACAAAGCTATAACCATAGAAAATGGAAAAGAAAAAAATAAAAAGGAGATTATGAATCAAAAATATCAACAGAATGCTTTCTCTACTGGTTAAATTTATTCTGCTCATTACTTACTATTTTTCTGGGCCTTAATAACTTAGTACAGTTAATCAAAGTTTTGGCACCAAATTTAGTTTCTATGCTGAGACATGAAATTACACTGGAGGATTGGTCCTCTTCTGGTTAGAATATTCTATCAACAATGCAAAACTTCACTGACAATTACAGGCAGCAGATTAGTAAACATGGTAAAAAAGGGACCAAGACATATTATGATGGCTTAAAACCTCATCTATAGTTCAAGATCATACTTCTTCACTAGTTAAAACAATTCAATCCTGTTTATTTTCTGTAAGGAGTTTAATCGTGATGCTGCTGAGCTTTTGATATGGATGGAAGAGAAGTACAAGATTGCATCAGATGAATCCTATCGTGATCCAACAAATGTTCTACGCAAGCTGAAGTGGCATGAGGCTGCTGAGAAGGAAATGTTGGCTAATGAGGAGCACTTTACAACACTGATAAAGGTGAAGGCAGCTTTGGAGCTGTTTTCCATCTTGTACCAAAATTCATAGATGCTGACTGCTAATAAAGTGATGCACTGTGTTTCTCCAGAAAGGAAATAAATTGATTCAAGACAACCATTACGCTGCAGTTTCTGTCCAGGAGAAGATGTCAGAGCTTCAGAAGAAGTGGAGGGAATTATATGGCAAGATGATAGAGCGAGGTGACAAACTGAGACAAGCTGGACAGCAGGAGCAGCTCATGGAATTGCTGCAGGTCAGGAAGTCATGAGGAACAGAGGGGAGGAATGGTCTAGGAGCCTGACTCTTCTGTTGTGTGGACAGCACGTAAAAGAGAATACCTTCCCAATGGAAGTGGTTTTTAAGGTCTCCATTTTGTCCACAGTTCCTGGAAAGGAACCTAAATATTATACTGTCCAAACTAACTTCAAATTTATGAGCACGATAACAGTGCTAGCAAAGCATCAGGCTGTTGAACTCAGGCTCAACACTGCATCTGTGTGGCCATCCTGTACTGGGAAAACAACCCAAACTCTGTAGGGGTCAGTGCTATACAAACATAGCTGCTTGTCTGGAGGCAGGCTGCAGGCGTGGCACTCTATTAAGCACACAGTCATCCAGTCAAATTTTATAACAAGGACAATGTGCTGTGAAGCTGTTTTGAGAACATTATGAATGGAAGTGCTGTTGAGTTATAGCTACAATCTGAAGTCTTTGAAGATTGTCTGACTCTTTTTATATGTTGATGAAGATATTTCAAAGTGACTGTTTTCAATGATGTGCTTTAGTGTCTCAGAGAAAAGAGTACTCCAAAATAGTGCACAAAGCAAAATATTCCCAGAAGATGTCTCTTAGAGACATCCAGACATCATATTACCAAGAAAGGACAATGGGATTTTAAAATTGTGTCCAGGAAGCTGTCATAGGAGGGGGTGAGTGTAAGAAAATGTTGTTGAAAGGACAGTATGACTGTGCTGTAATCTTTTTCCTGGCAGGATGCCAAAAAGAAGATAGAAAAAATTGAGAAAGTTCTTCAAGAATCTGAGACAGGCCATGATTTGCGCTCCAGCCGTGATCTACTCAAGCAGCACAGACAGCTGGAAAATGAGACACATGAGCTGGCAGAGAAAATGAATGCCATTGTATCTCATGCAAGGAAAATGGCCACCAATCACTTTGACTCCCAGAGGATTCTGGATGAAACACAGAAATATCTGAAAAGGTACAGCGTCCCTCTGGTTTTTGTCCCCGCCCACCTCTTTTTACAAATAGCATTTTTTATTCTACCTTCTAAAAAATTCTCTTGGTTGATTAAGTTTAACCCTTACTCAGAAAAGGTTTTTCCTCCCAGCTGGAGCACAACTGTGCTTTGATCTGCACCTACACAGCTGCCTGTTGGCCCACCTCAACCTTTATGACTGAACATTGTTCCTTGCCTGCTGCACTCCTCCTCTAGTCCCTTTCTTATCCACAGGTCGTCCCCTGCTTTTTAAGAGGTGCAGTGATCCAGTATTCAGTACATCACAGGACAAACCTAGGACTTTAAAAATAATTATTTCTCTGCTTACATTTAGTGTTATCATATAGGTCTGCTTGCCAAGGGATCCTTATATGTGCAGCCAGTACTAAACATTGAAATATAATTGCAAAGAAGTGTCCAGTGCTTCAAAATCTCCATGTTGGTGTGTTGTAGCCTAATTCCCTTGGCAGAATGAGGATAAAGCTTTGTTTTAACATATATTTAATGGATGACCCCTAGGTTTGAGTCTTTGCAAGCACCTCTTTATGAGAGGCGTAAGTTGCTGGAAGCTGCCGTGGATCTTTATGAGTTCTACCATTCTCATGACATGGAACTGAACTGGATCAATGAGCGCTTGCCTATTGCCCATTCCACCAACTGCGGGAAGTCCTTGGATGTGGCTCAAAACCTGTTGCAAAAGCACAAGGTAACTCCTTTAATCAAGTGCTTTATAGCATGGTTACCCACTGCACTTCACCTCAGCCTACAAACCCTGCACAGTCAAAGCTTCCAATGAGTACATTGTAGATGTACTACAGCTCTGGTCCAGCTAAAATGGTTCAGTGGATCGACACAAATCAGCAGAGTGGTGATGATTTTGAGAACAAATACAACATTCCTGTGAGAACTTCAAAATTTGTTGTATTATGGAGTATTATTAATGTGAGAAATTGCATAGCTCTTCCCATTAAAAAAGAATTAAAAAACTAGTGCATTTGACAGTACATAGAAAAGAGTAAATGAAATGAAACTATTGTAGTTTTCTGCTTATGGCTTCATTATAAATTCTCTATTGAAGTTTGTGCCCACTGGATTTTCTAGGAGAGCATGTAACAGGCATTTAGCAATTATCTTAAATCTCTACAGATTTTTAAATGGTCTGAACAAGCAACAGTTGCTGTATTTATAAGGACAGGTTAGTATTCATTTCTGGGGAGTTTGATTCTTTGCAGCAGCTCCTCACAGCCAGAGCGATACCTCAGGGGTCCTGCACCAAAAGCAATGCTGGATTTTGCAGCACCTTAACTGCAAATTTCATGAGAACATTTATAAGACCAGTGGGGAGGATTCATGGAGCAGTAGTCCAATAGTTTTCATGGTACTGATGACAGTGTCTCTCTTTGCATCATTCTCCAGCGCCTTCATCATCTTGGATGTTTTATTTTTCCATCACCAGCTCAGTATTTTTTTTTCTGATTCCTCCAGCTTTATGTCTCATCCTGTGATCTGCTCCTTCTCCAAATCTCCCTGGCTGCTGGGCAGGGGAAGGGGCAGGAGCCTGGTAAAAAGAGGACTTGGTGTAGGGAAGTTAAGGGATGTGTGCTGCTTGCTTATACACCCTTCCCTCCTCCCTTGATGGCAGTACCAAGAGCAGAGCATCAGGTGTGTGGGGCTGGCACCAGGGACCGAGGCTGCAGGTGTGGTAGAAATTAGACAGTGCTGGTGTCCTCTTGCTGTACTCTGCCCACTGTCACCAGCTGCCAGTTTTGCTTAGGATTAGGAGCACACAGAATTTTCTTGTCCTCACATATCTTCCTTTATTCCTATTTTTTCTTTTACCTCATTTCCAGGAACTGCAGGCAGAAGTGAATGCCCACAAACAGCAAGTCCAACGGGTCCTGGATAAAGGAAAGACAATGATTGTAGGCCAGCACCCATCAGCTCAGAAAATAAGTGAGAAATGCCAGGAGCTTCTGACTGCCTGGCAGGGCTTGGAGACATCCTGTGAGGAAAGGATGAAGCAGCTGCAGCACTCAGTTGGCTTCCAGGAGGTACAAATTAAAGCAAAGCTTGCACAGTAGCTTCTTCAGACAAACAAGAGGACCAAAATGTTAAAGTGGATAAAAACTCCAGCTTTGCTGGGACTGGTATTCTCTGCAGCTGCTTGAGGGCAGACTCATGGGAATGGAGGGCTGGACTGCACTGTTGAATGCAGCCCCCACTCTCAACCTGCTGCTCTGCGGGTTCCCTTGGGATCTATACCCATCCCATATGGCTGTGCACAGAATACACATTTCTCCTTGCAGTAGCTCCTTTTGCTGTGTCTTTACACCGGCTCAGGCTTCAACTTATTAATGTAACGAATCCTGAACTGGCCCTTCATACTGGAGAATTATAACATGGAAATCAGAGAAGACGGGATTTCTTGTGCTATCCATTCTTTTCCTGCTTCATGCAACAAGTTTCCAGGCAATAAAATGATACTGAGGAACAGATACTCTCAGAGCAAGTTAGGGATTTTAGCTTTAATCTTTTCAATCGGCTTCTAGACCTTCATGCGTAGCCTGTTTAAAAAAAAAAATTAAAAATTGCATACAAATATTTATATTGATAATCCAAATTTTCTGTCATCGGGGGTCATTTAGGAGTGCAGTTACTCGGATAGTACATGCAGTTTTGTAGAAATAAACAGTATTTTCATGGAGTTCACAGGCCCAGCTAAAGCATATTCCCTGGGGTATTCGATCATCTGGCCTTTATTTCCTCTATATATGAACACACTTGTCAGTACTGTAGGCTTTATGAAGCCTGATTCTTACAGTGATTTGAACTTCTCAGGCAGAGGAAGGAGAAATGCCCCACTGATATTATAACTTTGTTACCCTGCACTGAAGTCTTCCATCTGTGATCTCTTCATTATTTTATAGTTTCACAGAGAACAGCAAATTAAATATTTAATAAAACATTACAGTAAGCCTTACAGTGCACCATCTATTTAGAA
Organism: Onychostruthus taczanowskii; assembly: GCF_017590055.1. Taxonomy (NCBI): domain Eukaryota; kingdom Metazoa; phylum Chordata; class Aves; order Passeriformes; family Passeridae; genus Onychostruthus; species Onychostruthus taczanowskii. The sequence goes on along the minus strand of NW_024496525.1, from coordinate 4,461,447 downwards.
TTTATTAGGTAAGAAAAAAAAAGTCATTAATGTTTTGAAAGTTGAAGCTCTTTTGTTTTGTCTTTAACTGGTAGTTTTTGATGAATACATCAGACCTGGAGGCTTGGATAGCAGAAAAATATCCACTTGTGACAAGCAAGGACTATGGTAAAGATGAAGATGGAACACTGAAACTCATCAAGAAGCATAAGGTATTTCTCTGCTTAGATTCAGTAGGCTAGCCCGATCTTTTGGTCCCTCTGCAGTCATAAAATTGTGTGTCTTATTGGTAGTTGGGTGCCCAGCCATCTACAACATTTTGCATTGATATATGTGTACATATGGATGCATTGATAGAAGAGATCAGTGCAGTTTGCTAACTTGGCTGGTAAAATGTAGTTTGGGGGGAAAAGAGGATGGTAAATATTCTCATATTCCTCTGAGGCTAAATCTGACTATCTGCTTTCAGTTCCAATAGATGCATGCAGAAGCCTTGTAATTTTTTTCCTAAAATCAAAGATACAGATAAAGTATTAATCCAGGATTAATATTCCATATGGGAATTCTAATTGTCTTTATTCATTTAATTTGTTTGAATTTCTGTACAATTTTTTTAATGTTGCTAGAAAATAATCTAAAATTAATCAATCCTTGGAAATGTCATGTCCTTCCCAGAAATATTTATTTTTCAATCACTACACCCTAGGCTGTTCACAGAGAGTGGCTATCTCAGGCAACTGACTCTCAATACACTGTTTTTCTTTGTCAGGCACTGGAGCATGAGATTGCCATTTACCAAGATTTGTTGAAAGAACTGAGTGAAAGTGTCCAAACTCTTCCTCTTGTGGGCTCCATCCAATATATTGAGGTTGATGCACCAAAGGAACAAGTTCATTCAAGGCTCCAGGAGTTACAGGAGCTAGCAGCAGCAAGGTATAAACCAGAACTCCCCCTTGGATCCAAGATTAGATTCAAAGTCTACTGCAATCCATAAAGGATATCTCCAGTTACTTCACTGGAATTTATAGTCATTGTATTATAAATAAGTTATTCATTATAATTATAATGTTGTTGTTATTAATTTTATTTTACTTCTATAATGTTATAATTAAATTATATTATCTCCTATTTTTTAATTATAATTCGGAAATTGCTTGTTTCCATATTATAATTCTGTGCATTTATGAGCTTTTCATTTTACTAAACAAGACATCTGCAATTTATTCAAGTTTTGCTACATATTAAGGATTTGATATTTACCAATTTCCTCTTTATCTTTAATCATCCTCCTGTGAAGTGACTTGAGGTCCCAGATTCTGGCTTGCATTTGTGGTATTTAGAATCTGCTATCAATAGGAAAAAATATTATTAGAATGTTCCCTTAATGTTACCTGAAAATTTCGTGATTTTTACGTATTGTAAGGGAGACAATAATGGATACACTTATTTGTATACCCAGTGACTGTGCTAGTATAGGAAAGCTTTTACTCTTGAATTAATAACTTACTTTTAATGTCACTTTCTTGCAGTTATTATTACAGCAATCTATTTACACCACAACAGTTGTATATATTTACAGCACGACAGTTGGCTTGTACCAAGGGTTTTAACAATTCTAGTTTGTTTTCAGAAAGGAAAAATTGTATGAACAACTTAGATTTTTTTCCCCACAAAAATTCCACTCAGAAAAGGAAGAGGGCTCTGCAAGCAGAATAACAAATCTGAATACTAGAATAATTAAACCTAAAGAAAGTGTTGCTATTTTACCTTTATTTTTAATCTTGTTTACAGCTGACAAAGTAAAATCATCTATAGAAAAACCTGTGAATGAAAAGTTCAGAAAAATAAATAATCTAGAAATATCAAAATACTTCTGTGTGTTGAACACAGAAAAATTTTGTTTTCATTTTTCTAAGTGTTAACCTGGGTCTTGTGGTGCCTTCTTGGTGCTCTGGTTTGCAGCTCTGATCTGCATTCTCTTTGGGCTGGACTCTTAATAAGTTACATCTCTTGTGATGAACATTTGACTCGAACTGGGAAGCCAGATTCAATAGATTTTTTTTTCCTATGGAAGCCCAGTAACATGTCTGGCTGAATTATAAAATAATCTAGACCATTGGAAATATGTAACAGGTTGGAGCAATTCTACCAAACAAGCAATATGAGAATTGCATGCAAAGGCTTTCATAGCATCTGCTTTCCTGATGCTCAAGAAATATTTCTTTCTCATTTTCACAAGCAATTAAATTATCTTTAGAAATACAGATCAAGACAGATCTGAAAAAAAATAAAGGGGATTCTTTCTCATGGAAAGAAAAAAAACCCAGCAAAAGCAATAGCAACAAACCCCAACTAAAATCAAAAACAGAGCAGAGAAAGAGCTCAGATAGGCACAGTGCTCTTCTGGGAAATTCAGCTCATGAGATGAGCATGACCTGGCTGACAGCTGTCATCCTACAATCATAATTTCCAAATTTGTGAAATAATCAGCTCTTTCATTAGAGAAAATGAGTTTGATGGTGAGAGGTTTTAGGCATTTGTTGGAAGAAAGTTACTGATAGCCCTTCTCTTACATTATCAATTATATTATCCTGTCTCCTTCCCACAACAGAGGGAAGAAGCTGGATGAAACTCTTGTCTTGCATGAGTTTCTACGAGAATATGAAGATCTGGAAGACTGGATCACTCAGCAGAAACAAACAGCCAGCTCTGAAGGCTATGGAAATGATTATGAACATGTTCTGGTGAGTATTTTGAGTAACAGGTAAAAAAATCAAATAAACTTTATGTAGTGAGACTGTAAACAGATACTAAAGTTGCCCTTGAAAACTTAAAAGAAGAGTAAGAAATAAGTATAACTAATTGGGAGATGGGAAGAGAAAAGTGTAAAGTGGATGGGAAGAACCGAAGAGCAGGCAGCATTGCATCCTGTTACCATGAGGGCTGAGCTGTCTGAAACAACTGCATGCTAAATGTCTACGCCTTCAGAGAGCAAATATTTTCTATTTTTAATAAGTAGATATTTCATTATGGTATCCATTTAGGGTGTTTTTCTTTTTTTTTTTTTTTTTTATAATTATGATTGCTGACATAGAGACCTCTCTAGGTATACCTCTTCACATGGCATTGAAACCAACCCAGTGCCAGCCTGTTAGAAATCACTACAGTTCAGCTGTTCAGAATCTTCATTTTTATAATTTATTTCAAAATAGCTTGTGTCCTAAACCTTAAAATCAGACTACATTATCCATTTACAGTACTGAATACACATTTGTATTCATTAAGTAAAACCACATAATTTTATAATTGAAATTCATTGTACATAGAATGTTTGTTTCTATCCCCAGTAATAATGTTTATGCCTCCCATCTGCATCCCAAAACTCATGTTTTGCTAAGAGTTTGAAGCTCCTCATGGTCTTTGAAGATAGAATCCAGCCATTCTATGAAGTTTCTCCATCTCTAAGTATTATCAGCTTATTACCTGTTTTTTGGCTGTGTTCTGATGAGCAGGTATGTTTGGGAAAAGAGAGCACTCAAAAGCAGTTTTATCATTTTTCTTGTTTTCCCTTCTAAAGCAACTTTGTGCCAAATATGATACATTCCGACATCAGTTGGAAGCAGCTGGGAAAAGAGTTGTGGCTTTCCAGCAGCTGGCAGACAACTTGCTGAACCAAGGGTATTCTGAGTCCTGGGAAATTCGACAGATGCAGAAACAACTAAGGTAGGAGCCTTGTGTTAAGTCTAAAATGCTTCGTCCTTTCCATCTGCTCTCCAGGAGGAGGAAGTAACAAGAAACTAGGAAGGGATAAGGCACAGACTCCTAATTCTCTAATTGCAAACTATGTAGTTTGCTCACTGATACAGAGTTGCTTCCAGCCTCATTTAAAAATAAACATCATTGACTTGCTGTTTTGGCTTCTTGTAAATTGCTTTAGAGGCGCTTTACAAGGTGAACTTCCTTTGCCCTTTGAAACGGGATTACCAGCTGAGAGGCTCGGGGTTTAGATGCTTTTTATTGCTTCTTGATTTTGAGTATGAATCCCATCATTCTGCAGAATAACATGAAGATGCTCTAAGCTTCTTAGTTCTGGCATCAGTCCAATGGCCCAAAGGAGAAGTGTGTCTGCAGGCAGCTGTGGTCACCACAATATAAGAGAGCTATTAAACTATTAGAGAGTGTCCAAAGGAGGCCATGAGGATGATGAAGGGCCTCAAGGGGAAGCTTCTCATATGAGGAGGGGTTGAGGTCACTTGGTCTGTTCAGCCTGGAGAAGATTGAACCTGTAGTGAGGCAAGACCTCACTACAGTCTGCAACCTTTTTGTGAGGAGAAAAGGAGGGGCAGAGGTTGATCTCTCCTCTGTGATGGCCAGTGACAGGACCAAGGGAATGGCCTGAAGATGAGACAAGGCAGGCTTAAGTTGGGTATTAGGAAAATTTTTTTTAGCCAGAGGGTGGTTGGGCGCTGGAGCAGGCTCCCCAAGGGAGCAGTCACATCACCCTGAGTTCAAGAAGTGTTTCGGACAAGGCTATCAGATGCATGGTGTGATTCTTGAGGTGTTCTGTGCAGGGCCAGGAGTTGGATTTTAAGGATTCTTGTGGGTCTTTCCAACTCACAATATTCTATGATTCTGTGACTCAGTCCTCCAAGTATATAAAACCTGAAAAGTGCAATTGGAGGGGGAACTCTTAAATAGGACCATTTCTTTAAGTTCCTGGAGCAGACAGGAGGACAGAGTAGGGTGAGAGACATGCTGCCATTCAGAGAATCACTCCAACAGAATTTAAAGGCAGGGATTAAAAACTAAGCAAGAACAGGTTTTGTTTTCAGTATTTCTCTAGACTGTTGTTCTCCTTTATTCCTAGTTTAAATGTTTTACATTGTTCTTGTCCCTATTCTACCTTGAAGGAACTCTTGGGAAGAACTGTTGGAAATGACCAGATTACGAGGTGAGCGGCTGAGAGATGCTGAGGCGATTCACAAGTGTTACCAAGATCTGACAGATGCTCTGGCCCATATTGAGGTAAAAATTCATAGGAAAATCTCATATAATGAAAACTTTACTTCAGCTTGATTACTCATAGCATTAAAAAAAATCCTGGGTAATCCTTAGACACTTGACTGGTTACCTTATGAGAACCATTGGTAAAACCAGGTAGAGCTGGAGTTGCTGATCTGTGGGAAAAACTGAGAAGATCAGGGCTTGCACTAAGGTGCCCCACAGTGCAATGCACACACTGATGTTGTTCGCAGTCATCAGGCCTGAGAAACTACTGCCTTACCATGGTGGTTCTTTGTACACTGTTGTAGTTTTATGTGTGCTGAAGAGCTCTCCTCTGAAAAAGGCATTTGTTTGGATTACAGTGACCATTAGCCTGGAAATGTGATCTGATGTGAAAATATCTGATGTGAAAAGCTGAGCCAAAAATCTTTTCCTCTCATTCCAGTGCCCAGTACTGGCAATAATTTCAAGCAGTCCCAGCAAGAAAACTAGGGGGAGGAGTCTCCCGAAAAAATCTTTAGCCTTCTGTTTTATCTGAACATCCTGAAGAATTTCACAGAGAAATCACATCCTTGCTGTAATGAGAGGTGTGGTTTCCCTAACACAGATGTTTACAGGAGGCAGTGATCCAAGGGGTTCCACTGTTTGCAAGGCAACAGGCTTTGTTTGGTTACATGTGATGAATTTTCTTGTTTGTGCTGGCAGAGGCTGCCCTATTCAACCATGTTATTCCTTTGCTTCCCCTGTCATGAAGACAAAATGGAATGTAATATTCTACCATTTACCAGCTGGACTTTTCAGAACCTTGTGCTTATTTAACTTCAATGATGAAGTAGTTAATGCTGAGACAGTGCCAAGTAATGGTTCAAAAACACTTCACAGACCAGCTGTTGGTTTATCCCCTTGCAGAGTTTGGTCCAGGCAACCACTACACCCTTCTTGCATTGCATGTTGTTAATAGCTTCACACCAGGGAGGGAGAGCAGTCATCTTATCCATCCCTTCCTGTGTACCCTGGTCAGAAGCCTACCAGGGAAAGCTGTTCTCAGAGGAGCATAGTAGTGGAAGATCTGCTTAAGTCACCAGCTCCAGTGCCATCATATTATAGGCAACTACAACATGCATCTCCTTTTATAACACCTTACCAGGAGGCATTGTTGGTATCCCAAACTAGCCTATGATTCTGTTGCAGAAATGCAGTTCCTCAATGGTAAGAAATGTTCTGCTAATTTTCCTTAAACTGACCTGGAACAAATTTCTCATAATTTTAGCAACAGTGATGTTGGCCAGCTGAAAAGCCTTTTCTTTTTACATGCATTTCCAGTACCTGTCTGGGTAACAACTACATCCATTCAGAACCTTTTCTTAATTAATAAAATATTTACATTTCTATTAATGCCGTAGGCCCTCCATTTCTCTCATCTTTACAGTAATCTCTCTTGTGCATCTATAACCAAAATTTTATCAAAGATGGTTCACAGAAAGACCACCTGTATCTCAAAGAATGGACTGGAACTCTTGCTTGTTAATGCTACTTTTAAGAATTCACTATCCCTGCAGTAGGTATTCAAGACTAATTCCCAACACAAAGCCTGTAAGAAAAATTTTCTTGTATTGTCTGATCAAGGAAAGACGCAAACCTTCATTTCTAACAGTCCATTTGAATAGTTTAGCCATTAAGATATTTAGCAGTGAGTTACTAGGAGAGATTTTTCTGGCTTCCTTTTATCTGTCATAGTTGAGTAACTCAGAATGTCCTCAAGTGTGCAGTATGAGTTACAGAATCCAAAGTTATTTAATGTAGGCTTGTAGTGAGTTTTGCTTGGAAACAGGAAAAAAATCCTAAACTTTCTCTGATTTCTTCTTTCTAGGAGAAGTCCAAAAGTATTCCAGATGATGTTGCTAAGGACATGAGAGGTGTGCAAACCCAGCTCCGGAACCACGTGGCCTTGGAGCACGAGCTCTCTGGGAATGAGCAGCAGGTAATGACAGTCATTTGTGGTGTTCAATGTGTAGCCAATGTTCAAGTGTCCAAGATAAGCATAATAATAATTTGGTATTGTGAACCAAATTATTACAGTCTCTCACAGAAAGCCTGGAAATCTGAAAGCCTGGAAAGTGATTTTCCTTCATTTTCTGGCGTTTTTTATATAGTCAAGGTCTGATGGCAGTGATAAAGTAGGTAATTAAAACTTTTCAAATAAGGCACATACTGTAATAACTACTGATTATTGAAGTGATTCACAGGGATATTTTTGATCATAATTTCAAATGTAGGATTATGCCAAGCTTTGTGATATGCTTATTGTCTTCTTCAAAGTGTTCCAACTGATTACAAGGAAAAATCGAGAATCAGTTTTATGTGCAGAGAACATTAATATCGGTACAAATTGGACTGTGAGGAGAAAGGATGGAGCTCACAATACAAATATGTAAATGTAATGTAAATAAATGTCAATTTTACAAATATGTAAAATTTTATGCGAACAGGTACCTTGTATATGGGAGACCTGATTGGCTTCAAGAAACCAATAAAAGCAGTATGAGTTTTCACTCCTTTGTTTAATACATGTAATGTTATACAATAGTATATACAGTGTAAAACACAGCATGAGATTACTGAGATCACTAAATTTATCCCAGTATTACTTATCAATGGCCTCAAATATTTTGGCCTTGTGGCAGAAACATTAGAATTGATCCCATCAGCTTCTTGTTACTTTTAAGGATAAAAAGGCACGAGACTTGCATGAAGAGAAAGTAGTCATGGTTAAGCTATATAGTCAATGAGGAAAAAATTGGTTTGCTATTACTTGCGTTATAATAGCAATTATAATATTACTTTCATTATTCATATAATAAATGGTGTAGTAAAAAAGGGAAAACAAAACTGTTGTGATGAGCCTTGGCAAACACTGGATGTCACTATTACTCCACAGAACAGACATTATAGAAGTTTTTGTTTAATATGAGAAAAGCTAAGTCAGAAAATGTTGCTTGAATTGTATTTTCATGTACAGGAAAGACAGCCCTTTTCAGAACTTTTTGAATATTAGCAGGATCTCCATGATGCTCTCCTTCTTACGCTCTTCTTTCACCCCTGTGTACAGCTGCAGGAGCTGATCCACTCTGCAGAAGGTGTGCTGCCCCATTGCTCCCAGAGGCAGGTGGAAGAGTTGAAGGCAAAGCAGCTGGCAATAGTGACCAACTGGAAGGCCCTGAAGGCCAAAGTGGAGCAGCGCAGGAGACTCCTGGAACAAGCCTACAAGCTGTATGAGTTTCAGGCACATGTGAGCAACTCTGCCCTTTGTCCCTCACTACTTGGGGAAGGTTGCCAGCAGTAGGTGTGAATCAGAGGTGCACTTCCAAGTTGGAAAAGGCTGCAAATGCTTTCCGTGTTGTCAATCAAGCATTTGGTGCTCATGGATATTTAGAAAGGTGTTAGAGGATAAGGATCTTTTTTATAGGATAAGGATTTTGTACCTTCTATAAGAATAGAAGCTTCTGTTCAGAGGTGTAAGGAATAATTGTCAGCTGTCAGAAGCACTCACTGCTTTGCAGGAGTAACAGTAATCTTCAATTTCCACTGAGTAAGAGTGACAAAAAGAGACATTACTCTCCCATTTATAATGCATAAAAGTTTGTTCTCTCTCTCAGGGCATGCAATAACCCTTGGTTAACTTACTCACTGATTTTTGCACTAAGCTCTCAAGCTGCTCAAACAGTGACATGGATGTACCAGCATAACATCATAAACATCAATGCACAGTATCTTTTTCTCCAAAGAACTCAGCAGGTCACTGAGCTGTGATTTGCCATGGAATACTTTGCAAATGTAGTCTCAGTGAAGGCACTTGGCTACACCACTGCAGATCATTATTATTGCTGCAAGCCCTGTAGGTGCTAAACCAGCATGAGTATCCCCTTACATCATGAAGGGAGTTGCTAATGCAGATTTCAGTAATGCATTTACATTCTTTTATTCTTGAGCTGTTCCAAGTGTAACGATTGTGTCAATTCAAGATACTTCTGGTACTTCCCATTCTGCTTCCATTATTAGTGGGAAGCAGGGACTGTCCAGAGGGTGTTCACCTGGAAAAAAACTTGCTGCAAGTTTGTCTTAGGGTTGTGATCTGGGATCAAGACCACAACAGAGTGTACATGGTTGGGTTTTTTTAGTATGAGAGGCATCTGCACGTTCAATTAATCCACTCTTCTAAGTGTTTAAATCAGCATTACCTGTCATATTTTATATGGACTGATAGGAAGAACAAGGCAAACTTTTAGAATGTATTCTTCTAACATATATTGGATTCTTGAAGTCTTCAGCCTGGAGGCATTTTCATCAGGAGGTGGATCTTTGTGGGTTTGACCATTAAAATGTAGTCACTCAGAGTTCACTTCTTTATTGATTTACTTAATAACTTACATCATAGATTTAGTTTTTGACTTCAGATAAAAAATGTCAAGTTGTCCCCATCCTGTGGGAGTGTTATTCTAATTTTTATTCCCGGAATGATGCAAAACACCTTTGGTTTATATTATATCTGAAATGTGTAATGCATCCTGTGATCTGAATGACAAATCTATAGCTCATGTCTTGCTCTGCCAGTGTGTCCTTGGATCTTCATTACTCTTGACATCATAAAACAAAATGACAAAGCCATGTCACCATGCCTCAGGCAACTCCCTGTCTCTTTGATGTCAGGCTGATGGCAAGAAGTATTCCCAATCCTCTCAATTTTCACCTCCTTATGTGACAATAATTCCTGAAGTGAAAAGCTGGTTCTGCAATTTGGTAAACCTGTCTTCCTGCCCAGATGGGACAAGGCAGGGTCATGCAGCCATGGCTAATAACTGTAAGAATTTCTGAAACTCTACAGTAGGTTAGAGCAGCTTTGCTGCAGAATATCACCCAAACTACTGAATGCAAAGAGGCAGCTTTGCCTTTCCTCTTTCAGCTGTGCCGAGAGGTGCACAAATGTTAGTCACAGCTGCTCAGAGTGCTTTTTCCATTACATTGTTCATATCCAGTCCACAGGCCTTTTTCATTAAAAATTATACACAGATTAAGTGAAACAGACAAACAAAATATCAATTTCCATAAATTGTGAGAATTCTGCACAATCATTTAGTGTATCTCCTCACACCCCATCAATTACAATTTTAATGTGATTAAATAGCAGAGCTGAGCCTAACTGGCAACACACAGCACAGCAGAGGGCTTCAGATCTTCCATGGAACTTTGTCAAGGAAGATGACTGTAGACACAGACTCAAAGTATTTCTGAATGATCTGAGGTTCTTATTGTGAATTTGGGCTAGGAGCTGCATGATCAAACTCAGGCTGTGCTTTGGAGTTTCCTGCAGACTGATGCCTACTCTATCCTTAAATATTGCTGGCAGTGGTAGTCCAGTAACCTCTTATTGGCTCTTGACTTGTTCCATGGCATTGTATATCCTGAGGCTTATGGATTTTTTCCTAATGCTTAGCTCAAAGTCTCAGGGAGTTTTAGACATTTGCAGTGCCAAGTGTGATGTCAGTGTCCACAGTGACATCCTGCTGTGTGAATGAATTAGTTCTACAAAGGGAAATGATGCCAACATGTGTGCACTACCATGGGCCCCTTTAAAAGGACCACAGTCTCTTTAAAGAGTCATTTAGTAGCTGTGCTCACTGGCTTTATAAAAGCAGTGTCATGCCTTTGAAGGCTAAAGTCAGGGCCCCAGACTGGCCAGTTTCAATTTTGTGGTGCTTTTCTGAATTTTTTTCCTAGCTGTCTTTACTAGATTTTCATGATGTGAACAAAAATCTATGGGCAGAATGGAGCAGCCAAGAATCTATTTCCATTACATAGTTTCCTTCAGTGAAAAAGCCAGCAACAATTTAAAAGAGAAACAAAAAAAATTAGTTTTCTGCAATGAAAGAGAATTTTTATTCAGCACTTATTATAAATAATAGTATTTTAAAATACATATTATAAACCTGAAAGACCATTTACTACCTAAAAAAATTTAATCAACTAATCCACACTTGGTTAAACTAAAAGAAATTTAATCATCATATATAATCCCTTGTATATCCCTTGCAGTCCTAGTTTTCACCAATTGACACATAAGAGTAAAACTCCTGCTGCAGATTCAAATAAGATGCCTAAAGTAAGAGAGTGTTGAAGATATAGAATCAAATGGAGAAAAAGACATACAAAGAACATAAAATTATTTTTACTTTTACAGTTTTCTTCAATCACAGTTAAAAAATAAACTTCAGGGATTTGTTTTAGCATTTTCATGCTCATAATTGTTTCAGACATTTAAAGTTATTGCAAATGTATTTATTGGTTCATCAGATTTTGAAAGTAAACTAGCATGACATACTTATTCCTCCCAATCTCAGTCCTATAGTTCCACATACATTATATGCTTATGCAATTTCTTCTGATCTGTGATTTACCTTTTTCCACTTCTATTAGAATGCATTTTTTTTTCACCTGAAAGATTTACCTTTTTCCACTTCTATTAGAAAGCATTCTCACTCTTGTTTTAGAATATGTGCATAACCTAATTTTCAAATAGACTTGTATTAGCAAAAGCTTTCACAGAAATGTAGGATGATACTGGTTTATCCTTTATGAGGGAGAAACATCAGAAAATACTTTAATAAAGATGGATTAAAGGATAATAAATGATATTATGCTGTCACTGATGTGATATGACAGTTTGATTATTACTACAAACTGTGCAACACAGTATATAGGAATTTCTGCAGTTGTGTTATCTATCCTTATAAAATTCATAGAAATACTGCAAGCACTAATGAAATATTTTATTTATCTATGATTTTATTACCTATTATTCACTTAAAGTTGAAGAGTCAGCCTTAGATTTCCCTGCCTGCTAACCTGAACTTGAGCCCTAACCTGAATTTTCATGTTTTCTGGGGTTCCAGGTGTGGGACTATTTCTTATGGACAGCAGAAATAATAAGGGAAATGAGAGCCAAGGAGTCTATTCGGGACATATCCACTAGCAGCCTGAGACTCACCCAGCATCAGCAGCTACTGGCAGAGATCGAGGCACGAGAAGAGAAGTACAGTCATGTTGTACAGCTGGGACAGTCCCTTTTGCAAGATGAGGAAATGCCATCCAAAGAGGTAATTGAAACTCCTCTGAGCTCAGTTGTACATATTCAGCGCCGGACCCCAATGTAACCGTGATTCTGTATTGTATCACACTGTGAGATACAAGGGTACACTTACTTGTCCTTCTGCATGACCCACATTTGTCTCAGTATGTGACCTATCTTAGACACAAAAACATCTGTTCTATTTCTAACTACAGCAACAGATGTGTGGAAGCATCTCCTGAAGGTCCCCTGCAGCAAATCTGGACTTTTTCAAAAAGTTCACCAAGTTTTGAGCCATGGAGTCAATTCTGCCAACTTCCCAAACTGGATTTTCACACGAATGCTACACTTTGTATTACAGTGGTATAGCCACACCAGGGCAGCCTGATCAAAATCCTGTCAACCAAAGAATGAGAACACTCAAGCATATGAGAGAGTTTAAAGATTGATTGAAACATTTTGTAGGAAAAAAAAATACACAAGAAAATATACACGACTAAAATATACTCCCTAGAAATGAAAGATTTAAATCAAAATGTCAGTTGACTCAAGACAAATAGATTCTTAGATTCTAAGATTCTTACAGCATTTATTTCTTTTCCAGTACCTACCACCTCATTTCTCACCTGATAATTCATTGATATGTCTCTTGAATACCTTCAGAAAAATGCAGAGTTTCTGCAAGTTACTCTCCCGTCTCACCAAGCTATTTCCTGAAAATTTGCTGAATATTGCACTGTATGACTATGGTAGCAAGAAATCTTGCTGACTTTAAAGTCCTTTGCCTGTAGAAAAAGGCAGGGAAAAAATCATTCATAGAAGGCCTGTGGATATATAGTGTTCGAAAGCAGAAGTTGTATGAAGTCTAGCCTTTGGACATGAATTCACTGACTAGAAGGATATGTTATGTTGATAATTTATATTTTAATATCTATATTAAGATATTATAAGCGCTATAATAGCACTCTTAATGGTTAAAGATAATGAAGAATTATGATCTAATTCTAGAAGTCACACTTGAGAAACAGTTACCTTTCTTTGCTCTTGGTTTGGACTGCTATATATGCTGTAAGAAGCACTTCTCTGTTGCAGAAATGAGGCACCTCTGATTATGTCCTTGCCCAAACAGTAGTGCTAGAACTTGTTCTACTTTTTTTTTTCTGTTTAATAATTTTGTAGCAATTTAAAGGGATTATCCACCATTCCACTTAATCCTCTCTTCTGTCAACTTACCCAGATCATGGATATAATGAACACAAGTTTTCAATTGGAATTTTTTTTCAGATTCAGCAGAAGCTACAGGCGTTGTTGGAAGAGAAGAAAAATGTATACAATGCATGGAGACAGAAGAAGGAGTGGCTGGAGAAAATACACCAAGAACAAATGTTCTACAAGGATTGGGATCACCTTGACATGCTCCTGAACTCACAGGAGGTGAGCAAATTATAAACTTGAAATAAGCAGTTAAAACTCTTCAAGTGTGTAAACTCTTTCAAACTAAAAAGGGTGCTAATGTTCACCTACAGCTTGAAATCCTTGTGCCTGTGTACAGACAAGACAGTCTCTTTTATTGGTATTGTTTGTGTTGTGGTATCACTTGGAGACTGTAGTAATGTGTAAGAAGCTCTCCTTTCTCATGGGGCTTGGGTGTGGAACAGAAACAAGTAGATGATCCTTACCTGAAAGATAATTCACTGTGAATATACCTAAGATGGATCATATAAGCATCACAACAGAAGAGGGAGACAAGAGTCCAGTATTAGTCCACTTTAAAAACAGATCTCAGATTGCCAGCTCATTAACCACTGGCAAATTTGGTAGGATTCGAAGAGAAAGAAAATTGTAAAGTGGGTTTGAAGGGATTTTACTTTGCAGATGTTGCTGGAATTCTCACTTCAGGATGAGAATTATACTGGGAAAATGCAACTAGTGGAAAATGGATGTCAGCAGTGTGAGTTAATACAGGAAAGTGAATTGACTTTTCGATTCTGCAAGGGCATTGATAGGAGTGTGTAGAACAATGAAAGAATTTGTATGGAGTATTAGCTTCTGTTGATGCAGTTGAGAAAAATGAGCTAGTGAAAAAGACCGTCTCATGAAAAAAAGATATAATCAATGCAAAGAGATAGAAGGATGTTCTTATTATCAGCATTTTGCAGCTCTTGAAATAGTTTTTTTTCCACCATTATTGAATTATATTTTGTCTTTCTTGCACTTTCTTTGATTCATGTAGCTATTTCAAAAGATTCCATTTCAAGGTCTGGCATTTGCTATTACAAAACTGAGTGCAGTCACTTCAAAAATACATGAATTGATAGATTGCTGCAATTGTGCTGAGACTTGGCATGCAAACCACATCAATGGGTTGCAGGTTGCCAAACTGAAGGATTGGTGCAATTCTGGAGGAGGTTACAGCTCTGGGTAATTTTTCATTAAGGAAAAATAATTCTTAATTCTCCAAGACCACTCAGAGCAAAATATAATGGCTCTCATTTTGCACTGAGCTCTGTTTTCTGTCAGCGCTTTGTCACTGGTACTAAATCCTTTTGGAAACTGACTCTGACCTGGGGCATGCAGTGATACTTAACCCCTTGTGGCACATGGGCCTGGAGTTTTCTGCTACTCCTTCCTTGAAGGAAAAGCATGTCTGCATAGTTCTTTATAATTGGTTCTTTTGGTAAGTGTGACCTGCATTCTGGATTTCATGACATGAAGCAGAGAGTTTCCCCTAGGTGTAAAATATTGCATAGTTCTACCCACTATTTGTTGCTTATATAGCAAATGACATGATCTGCATTATATCTAGCTCAATTCCCTACCAAGCAGTGGTACATCATTGTTAAGCTCCTGCATAGGACCTTATCAGGAAAAATGTAAATGCTACAAGTTTGGCAACTATATTTTTTCTCTTTTCATTAAATGGATATCAGCCAACGCACAGAGAGAGGCACTATCGCTATAGTATCTGCTTTTCTCTATGTAATGCAGGCATAAATGTGTAGGAAGCTACTGTGGGTAGGTGATTTTTTTGCCCCTCACTTGTGAGTCCTGGTTGCAAAAGTCTGTATTGCTCATAGGTGAAAGGGTAATGCATCTGGCATTTCTGGTATGGCCCCAGAACTTTCTCTACAGGTCAGTGGCACTTACTACTTTGTTCAGATGAATTTGCCATTGCCATAGGCTGTCACAAAATGGCTGGATGTTCATCAGAAGCTAGGTAAATTCTCCTGGTGGGATCAGAAGCCAGAAGTCTGTTCAGTCAAAGCAAAGCCTGAGAATGAAGATTGTGACCTTGAGGACCATGAAGAGCAGTTCTGTTATTAGAATCTTTTTCCCACAGTATCCTCTCTATGAACTTCCAAGGAGTCTGGGGCTTAGTTTTCCTCACTGACACTAAGCATCCAGAAGGTGGAACAGTAAAGTGAGGATAGCTGGCTGTCCCTTCCAGCAGATTTTTACAAAGACCACACTTTACAGTCAGCTGCCATCTGCCATGTAGATCAGAATAAACAATTTGACAGCAGAGTGATGTTCCTTAGTCACTACTTGTATTTCACTTTTCTTCAGTTGAAGAACTCTTGGGAGAGAAATCTATTCCTTTTGGATTGAACTCTGTTACTACTACATAGAGTTAAAATGTGGCTGCATAGTGATACAGACAAGCAGGATGATAGGAAAGCAGTTTTTTTCAAACATGTTTTTTAAAAAGAATTCAGCCAGGACATCAGCTGAAGACTCTCAAACCATTTTCCCAATGGGAATTTCATCATTTGCTGCTTTCAGAAAGGACAAAAGCAAGCACACATTCAAAAAGAATTCCTACCAGGCAAATAAATGGAAGCAATCTCTCTGCCCTTTGCGTTTCTTCTGACTTTTGCATTTGAGTCAAGACTGTTACGTGCATTTCACTTCTTATGTCTGCAAAATGTCTGTGTAAGGAGGCATGCCATAATTTTTCAATCCTATTTTGGCTGTACTTCATATGCCATAGACCAGAAACAAGAAACAGGGGAAGCAAGAAGGCAACAGAGGAGTATTTTAAACTAAGAACTACTACTAAGAATTGCTCTTTCATTCGCTGTCTGTGCCACTGTGACAGGTTTGACTTTAAGCCAGCATCTTATATTACATCCAAGTTACTTAAGCCTTCAAAGGATTTCTGCAGAATATCATCTACCATTGTTCTGCGCTAAAGAAAATAGAGCACATGTGAAGAAAATTAGGCAAAATCTATTTTCTAAGTTTTTTTTTGTTAATTCAGTTGTGCCATCAAATGGAACTTTTGTAGGAATCTCTTGTAAGAGCTGCATACTGAGATCTCATCATGCAGAGTGCAGACAATTAACAGCTGAAAAAGGGAAAGAAGGAAAGAAATTATTTTTGCTTTGAGCAGAAACTGTGTCCAATACTCTTTGCTCCGTTCTGATCTTTTCACAGCAGCAGATCCACTGCTCAGGTTAGCTGCTTTTCTTTTTTTCACAAATGAAATAACAGTGAGTTTGCAGGCTGTCTCTGGCAGTCACTTTTGGCTCCCTCCTACTCTGTCTGCAGTCTCACTGTCAGAACACTCAGGGAGCAGAGCCGTATGCTCCGTAATTTATCTTTCAGCCCATCCCACATTCATATCGCTTTGCAGACATGACAAGCGCTGGTAGCAGTTTTAGAAGAGCTGAGATTTTTTATTTTGAATATGGATTTTTTTTGTTCGCATTTTTCTTCCTGGAGAATGTTTCTTCATCTCCCATTCCTTTGCTTCAGAGGAAGAATGGAAATTTCCAGTGCCAAAGGAAAAAGGATTAGGACTTGGTTTTAAGCACGGGTGGAAGGCAAGCTCTGTGGCTTTGAATTTTGCATCATTTAGGACTAAGCTTCAGAATGCCATACAAGGACCGTTGCTGCAAACCTTCATCTGCAACCTACATCTCCACTGTGGAAGTGCTGCTCTCTTCCTGTAGAACGACCCCACCTCCTCCTTTTGAATCTGCCGTGCAGGACAAGCCTTTTCAAAAGATGCCAGTGCCAGCTTGGCTTCCTCCCACTGGTCAATCAGTTGCCGAGCTTGCTCCAGGAAATGCCATCTCACCACTCAGCAGTGTGTCTTACTGTTCAAGGCTAGATGTCATCCTGGCACACACAGACCAGAGGAAAGGTTTTGGGAGCGCTAGTCCTCAAAGTGTCAGTCCTTCTGGTGAGACATCCACGTGTTCCAGTGCTTACAAGGATCCTTGGGACCATGGAAATGAGAGGTCTGGCACTCAGTCAACAACTGCATCTTACAAGCAATATTCAAAAAGAGAAAAAAGTGGTCATCGTATTTCCCCTGGAAAAAGTGATCCCTTGAAGCTTGCTCTGTCTTTGCCCTCAGATGTTCTTTCCTGCAAAGCTCCGTCAAGCTGGATATCACGCCTAAATGTTGATCTGTCTGCTATTCCAGCTGCTTCTATGCTCCACAGCAAAAATCTGCAGTCATCCCTGGAACCTTGTGATTCACTGTCACACCAACAAGACTGTAGCCAGTGCGATGTCCAAATGTCAGACCTGCACACGTCAATGAAGCTTTACATTTCAACGTGCAGCTTGATGATAAAGCCTTTTCAAGCAGGTTCCCATGGAAGCAGCCATGCTCATTCAAGTCTGCTCATGCCACAAATAGAGAAGGTGCCTGAAACTCCCTCTGGTCTTCCAACACGAACCCAGAAACCAAAACAAGGTTTCCCTTCAGGTGGGTCACCAGCCCTTCAAATCACCAGATTTCATGTGACTTCCTCCAAGCATCCTGGCCTTCCCCAGCAGACTTTATCCAGAGACATATGGCTGTCCCCAGCTGTGCTGACTGGAAGAGAAAATTCAGCTAGTGGGAATGAGATCATGAGCAAGGATTTAAGTCCAGAGCTGATTGTCTTTCAGAATTACCCCTCATCTAGGCCAGAGTTTAGGAAGACTCCATGTGATGGTCTAACACCTGCTCACCACAAGGTTTCCAAAATCACCTTGATACTTGCCACTCCTTGGACTGCTATGCCTATCCAAGTGGTAAGAGAATTTAGAAGAAGCCCAAATCCAACAATCTTTATCAAAACACATGATCCAGACAGAGCTGCTCCACCCTTTCACCCTGTGGAGATTGGGGCTGGCCTCTCTCTGTCAGTAAACCCTGTTTGCTGCTCAGGATTGCTTTCTAGCCACTGGACAAGATCTGGCTTGAGGCCTTCCCAGGAAACATGCACTGTAAAAAGTGTATGCCATGACAACCTTGTAACAAACCTACCAGCTCACACCCCAGCTCCAGCTCACAGAGGCACAGTGCGTCCCAGGTGTCCATCTATCGCCGTCAACATTGCATCCTTTGCATCTGGGAGGAGAGTGGTGAAGATTTGCATTCCATTCTAGGAGCATTTGCAAACAGAAGATCTAAGTTGTGTTTAACCAAGCCATATGCATTTCTTTTTGTCTGTATCCATGCCAAATTCCAACTCCCTAGAGATGACTTGCAAGACAAGAAAGCCACCTTGTGTTCTGCTGCCACCAAGGCTGCAGCTACAGCTTGATCCACACGGAGTGAAGATGAGGACTCTGCTCTAATCCAGCACTTAACAAGAGTTTCATTTTAACGATTTGATCGCTGTTGTTAACACAGCAGGCAACTGCTTACAGACTTTGCATAATTGGGCCATAGCGCTCAGCACCTTGAAGATTCAAGACTTTAGAGCCAAGAGCTGGTTTTCTTCTCTTCTAGGCTGGACTTGATGATCTCAAAGGTCTTTTCCTACCTAGTCAATTCCGTAATTCTGTAGTCAGTGTGCGACCTGGAAAAAAATCCTCAGTGTAATTTTTCTTAGTTCTTTTCTGTTTCACTGTTTTCATTTCCTTACTTGTCAATTTGTGCTTTATTTCTAAATGGTTAATTTCTGGGTTTGTAACTTTAAAAGCAAGGCTTGTTTTCAAAAGCCAAAGCATTTAAGTATGTAGGAAGAAATCACTTTTTTCCCTTCTTAGAAAAGGAGAGGTACCACATTTTCCTCAGGGAAAAGAAACAAAGAGAATTTAATGTCCACAGCGCATCAAATTTGGATATCCCAGCAAAGTTTCTATCAGTGAAACTATGGGGAGTTTCAGAGGAATTTAGTCTGCTTTCAGACAAATGTTTCATAAGTAAATATTTAAATGATGGTGTTGCATGGGTGTAAGATTCTGGTCTAACCCCTAATGCTAACAGGGTAGGGATTAATGCTGCAAATTTTGAAGAAGGAAGAAATAGGTATGAGGAAGCAACCATAGCAGTTAGCAGAAAAACAGCAGTTTTATCTCTGTGGTTTTCCCATATGTATTTCCAACATCAGATAATTATATTCTTATGCCCAGGAGACAGCATGCAATGGGGGGAGGGAAAGAAATTTTAAATACATTCAACATTAGAATTTTGCATATAGATGGTGAGGACAGATGCCAATGATGTCACCATGATAGAAAAAATGTATGTTTTGTTTTTATAAGCAACTTGAGTGTCTTTTATTCCTCTTGTGGTTATAGTATGATACCTTCTTATAACTTTTACTGAAATGAAGCATAGTAAAACATTTTTGTGAACATTATATAGTCATGGTATCAAGAACATTTACTTACTTTGCTAAAACAAATTTCAGATTATTTTCATTATTATTTTTAGTATTTACTTTTATCAGAATTAAGTCAAACCAAACCTTATTCTTCTCTGTCTTGGCAGATAGTGTGGACTTGCTTACATGCTCTAAGTGAAGGTTTTTAAAACTGATAATAATTCAGTCTTTTAGTACATGGTTAGAACAGAAGGATTTTCTGTGGTTTTCCAGCAATCTCAGCAGCAAGCCCATGACAGGCAGTGAGGGGCAGAATCTGTGGAATTTGTTATACTTGGAAGGGCAAAAGCAGGAGAAGGAAGTGGATTTGCACAAATACCTAAAATATATTTTATTCTAGAGAAATAAAAACTGCTCTTCTTGGAATACAAATTTCTTTTGGGGCTGTGTCATTTTCCAGTGCATATAAATGTGAAGTTGTGGCATCCAATTTCAAGTTGGAACATAGTTGTGATAATGAGTGAAATGTTTCATTCAGTATTCCTCCAAAAGCTAGAGCTGGCAGATGCTGTCACATAACCATGTAAATAGTATTGGTTTCTTTAAAAATACTTTTTTCTTAATTGGGCTTTGCCTTTAGTTCTGCATTAACTTGTGCAAAAAATGCAGCAGCTATGCAAGGAACTCAGAAACAAGGAAAAACTCCAGTTCAGTAGGGTTAAAACCTCTGTTTCTATGCTTTGCAGTGTTAGTAACTTGAAAACTTATTGCAGAAAATCTCAGAAATCTCAAAAACCATTTTATGCTTTTAAGCATCTTTGGAAGTCTTCACTGAAAAACTAATGTGTTTTATTATGAGTGGCCAAGTCTTTTGTGCTTTTTGTGGCTGAATATTAAATTCCCAATGATGGGCCATGATTCCTAATAGAAAAAACTTGAAAGAAAGTTCATACCTGCTGTACTCTGTGGGAGACCCCAGTAGGTTACCTGAGAAGAGCTATGCAGTGTTTTGTACTTGAAATCAATGTGTCTCATTCAGGGCAGGAGTTAGGAGACCTGTCTAAAAGTGTGGCAAAATGTGATGTAATTGGTGACAGGCCAGCATTGTGGCATGGGAGCCAATTTTTATTCTGCTTTCAGACTGGTATAACAATTGCTTAAAACATTGTGGTTCTGATTATAGCAATGGCTGTTGTAAGCTTTCTGTGTAAAATACAAATGGCACTTTTTTGCCTCAGCAGCTGTCCAGGCAGCAGCACTGTTGGTGCTAGAGGGGCTGCTCTCCTCTGAGCACACTGCCATTGCCGCCCCTGCAATGCATGCAGCCACTTCCCTTTCGCAGCAATTTTCTTTCTGAGCACCAGTTTTCCTACTCAGTGTCAAAACTTTGGTTGCCAAGAGCATTTGCACAGACTTCTACTTGGGGGCCTTAGTCCAAAGTTTTCAGTAGTCAGGAGGACTTTTTCCCAGTGCTGTAACGTCCAAAGGAATTGAGCTTTGAATGCCCAGCGTCATTTGCGCTCAGTGGATTTCGGTGGGAGCAAGGCACTGAGCTCTCTGGTGGCAGCTGCTTATGAGTCACCACCCCACACCCCTGCTCTCAGATGTCTCTGCTCTCTTTCTCTAAGGAAAATAACCATCTTTACCAGTAGATGTCCCTTGCCTTTTTCTTCCATCAGAGGTATACGAGCAGGAAAACTAATAGCTGACCCTTTCTTCAGGTATCAGTTTCACTGCTTAAGTTACAAAATAAAAGTCCTGGAGATAAATCTTTTTTAACCAGAAATGGTAGATAAACCACAAAATGTATCAAGAAGCTACAAGATTTTTTAAAGCAAGATTTAAAACACCAAAATAGAGCTCTAGCATGTGTCTCTGTGTCTGTGCACCCCAAACAGCAGTGGGTTAGATTCAGCTGATAACTTTTTATTGCTGTGTTAGCAGCAGTGGTGTAAATACAAATGGTAATTATAAGTGGTTTAATAGAGAATTTCAGTACACAGACCTGGAGCCCACACATTTTTCTTCAAAAGAGAAAACTAAATCAAATAACACTGAAAAAGTGATCTCTCATCCCTTCATACATTTGATGAGTAGGCTAGATCAAAATATTAAAGTTTGAATGACAGAGCATCTGCCTTCTGGTGGGGCTTGTGTGAAACACAAGGCATAGCAGAGGCATTAATGTATTTCTTTAGACATTCTGGTGGTTTATGAGCCAGGCTTACTATAAACTTAGGCCAGTTGTACAGAGGCCTTTCACTCTTCTTGACTGCAATTGCTGTGATGGGAATGGAGTAGCACAGAACAGTTTGAAAATCTGGCCTGGGTGTGATATTCACTTGTGCATTTTTCTATATATGCAAAATATTCACAGCCCAAAAATGGGCCAGAACATCAGGCCAAGTCTGGCTGTCAGTCCTCTTATCCACAGCCACCAAGGAGGGCTGAGTGGTGGCAGCAGTCAAAAAGTCCATCGAGCAGCTGAAGATCAAGTGTCAAAGCAAGGCAGTGGCTGAAATGTGGGGTCTGTCCAAGGGCATCAGGGCAGGATCAGTGCACCTCAATGCAGCTCAGAAGGGACTGACGTTCAGGGCTGAGCATCAGAGAGATTCCCAGATGGGAGCAAGGGTCCATCCAGGGCCTTTTTAGTGCAGTCAGACCCTGGCAAGTAGGTGTGGATTACCCTGCACATGTGCTCAAACTTGGGAAGCCTCTCCTGCAGAAGGTGCTCTGTGGTGTTAAGCAGCTGTCCAGAGAATGAACATCATGGCAGGCTTTCTAAAGTAGCTTTCAAAGAACATCCTTGCCCTCTTATAAAAATGCACCCTGTTAGACTGCTGCAGGATCCTGATGTTTTGCAAAGCAAGAGTGAGCTCTCTAGATGGTTTTTGTTCCTGTGCACATCTATGGCTTAAAGGCACCCATGTCCTTAACTAGCCCTTTTCTAAAACATTTTGCATTTGTGTTGTTTCACAGATTCTGTTTCTTTCCTGCCTCTTGATTCTTTCACACTGTATCACTGATCTCAAATTCTTCTTCCATGTCTATTAATTGCACTTTACCCAGCAAAGTTACTGATTTGAATTTCTCAACCTTGTCCAAATACTTGTGATTTCATGAGCTCCCAAAATGGATTACACATTACACACTGCTGATAAATGCCATCACTCACAGCAGGCTGATTTCCCAAAGTCTGTCCAGCCATAAACTGGTGTGAACTTCAGTGTGAACCTTACCCATGAGTAGTCTTTTCACATGTCCCATCAGAGCCTGTAATTGGGGATTTTATCCTGGTTTTGTCTCATTGCTGAACAAGAAAAAAAGGCCTGTGGGCAATTAACCTGCATAAAAGCATAGTTTTTTCTTGATAATTTATAACTATGTTCTTTATTCTTTTGCATTTGCCAAAACTGAATATAACAGAATGTATGGGACAAGTAATTGGGCATTCATTTTCCTTAACACCGGAACAGAGTAAGGGAACACTGCAATGCCTTTGAAACTTGTGTGAATTAGTTGAGAAATGTGCAGGCTTGCACAGTATAAAAGGTGCAGAGGTCAGATTCTTTAAAACCACATTTGATATTTGTTATTTTGGATGCAGTCTTTCTGCATCAAATTGGCAGAACAGACAGTAAATAAAATTAATGCTGATAGTTTGAAATAGTGGCCTGACAAAATGACAGATGTAATGCACTTAGTACAAATGCAAGCTATGACATTTTTTCAGGAATGATCAGCTGCATAAATAAAGGATGGGGACAAGCTGGTCTGACAGCACTTCTTCTGAAAAGTTTCTGGAAGCTCATAGTAGATTGCAAGGTGAACTTGAGTTCATGGTGTTGTATAAAAGACAAGCGCTATATGCAGGCACATGCTGAAGATTGCCACTCAAAAGTCACTCTGTTGTCTTCCCAGCCTTCACTCTGGTAGCCTTATTGCTTGTTGCCACTTGTTACATGAAGTCTCAAAATAAGTGGAAGTGGAGAAAACCCAGAGGGGAGCAGTAAGAATAATCAGAATCAAAAAGACACAGCAGTTGTGGAACAATTAGTCAGATCGCTGTAGTTTAACCTTGAGAAGACAGAAACCCCACTACGCAGAAGGTCTATAAACATGCACAAGGCTGAAGCAAGCATAAAAGGAATGATCTCCTGAGTGTGGTCAAGAGGGCAGTATGTAACAAGGTGGAGCAATAGGCATGCATTTTCAGGCTAGATGTTTGGAAAATCCTGCTAATGGTTGAGGTAATAAAGCACTGGTGACAGGCTGCAAAGTCTCTGTTTTGGGAACTGTTCTAAGAAGGAATTATATGGACATCTGTCAGACATGACAGTGATCTTTCTTGGGATTACAAGGATGGCTTAGACTTCTGGAAGTCACTGCCTTGTGACTTAGTGATTAATAAGGACTGACAGGTCACTTTCCTTAGCTAGACCTGTTAATGCTTCTCTTCCTTGCTCAAGACCATGGACTTCTAACAATTAATTTCTAGCTTCTGTTGCCTCCTGTTCCTTTTTTTCCCTCTCAAGTGTACTCTAAGCAACAGAGTTAATACCTCTTCTCCCATTTATGAATCAAGATTGTGGGATAATTAATTAACTGAGAAAAATAATAAACTTTTTTCACAGGTTTATTTGAAAAGCAGTGACCTCGGAAGGTCTGTAGATGAAGTAGAGCAACTGATAAGGAAACATGAGGCTTTTGAGAAGCTTCTGGCATCACAGGATGAGAAGGTAAAAAAATAAACAACAAATATTCTACCAGCTAGAACTCTATGAGCTAAAATTATATATATGCTTTTTTTTTTATTGTGGTAACACTTTGAATTGGTGACAGGTATGAAATGTCTGATAGGCCTGATGTGCTTGAACAAAAGACAAAATGGGTAAGCTTGGGGAAATAAGAGGCAGAGCATTTCAGAACAAGTGCCAAAACACTCTATGCCCACGTCTTTGCAACAGATAGGAAAACCACTTTGTAAGCAGAATAGGGGGCCTTAAAAGAAGAAATATTTAAAGCTGGCCATATTGTATTATAGATATCAGAAGTTTCTGCTCTTTTCATTTAAAAAAATAATTACTTTTAAAGCAAGTAAAATAGAGTAGGTATTTTACAAAATGCAGTAGGTATTTTGACATTAAGAAAAGTTGTCAAATTACTTAAATATCCATTTGGCATACAACCGCTGTACCAAACGAGCAGCCTCTCTGCACCTTTGAAATAGCTCCTGAATTGCTCACCTGTGTGTAAAGGAATCTACCTGGCTGGTGGCCACTGCTGTAACTCACCCAGGCTAGGGCTAAGCTTAAACCTGCAGCTCTGCCTGGGTTCCCCAGAATGAACTCCCAGGACTCTTGCCAGCTCCCTGCCAGGCTGATTGCTCATTTTGAGAGCTACATTACAACACCTGGTTTCCAGAAAGCAATAAAATCTGAGCACTCCTGGATGTCATGTTGCTCCATGACTCCTTGCACTGGATAATCAGTGGCATAGGGACTCCTGAAGCTAACACTTTAATTAATTTATGTAGCCAGAATGCGCCATAGAGTCCAATGACACTGATGTCATAGAAGTAACATAGTACAGGGTGAGGGGGAATGCTGGTTAACCTGTTCTCTTATTGGTTCATTACGGAAAAATAGAGTATTTTAACTACAAAAGGAGCTTGATTTTGTTTCTTTCACACCACTTGGAAGCATAAAAGTAACTTCAGATCTGTTGCCTCCTTAGATGATGTCTCTTCAAGAACAGGCAAGCAGATTGGACAAGGCTGATGGACTGGAAGGGCAAAAGATTCAGCACAAACTGGATGTCATTCATGAGAGGAAGCGTCAGATCAAGGATCTGTCCCAGAGCAGGAGAGAGAAGCTCCAGACTGCCCTTCTTCTGGCACTTTTCTACCAAAACTTAGAAGAGGTAAGAGGGTTTTAGAGCAGGATGGGGATGTAGAGCAGAGGAACTGCCTGCCTCTATTGGATGAAGTGCTCACTCTTGCCAGACATTATTGGGTGGATGGATGATCTACTCTGCTGTGGCAACTCCTGCCACACTCTTGCAGAAAGATGCTCCAATGCCATTCCTGTTACTGTACTATTGTTGTGGCACTGTGCACATTACAGCCACTTCAGTCATCAAAAGCTCTGCTAAAATAAAACAGTTGAAAGGAAAACTGCAAGCTAACACATATTTTTCCTTTGGTGGGAAAGAAAATTTATTTCAAATCAGGATGAGCACACATTATGGCCTGGGCACCAAGCTTTATTAGTGGTTGTTCATTGAAGTCCTTCAAAGCACTGCTGTGGCTCAGCACAGCCCTTGAGCTACTGTAGACTGGCTCTGCAGAACATGCTGCTCTCTGTCTCCTGCTCTGGCCTTGTCCCTGGAACTGAGTAGCTCTGCTCTGTCACTTGTTGGAAAGACAAACTAGGTCAGCCTTTCAAAGGGCAGCACAACATGTGTGACAGAGCTGTGCTGGCATAAACAAGAGCACACAGACACAGGGACACATTTTTGAGCACTCTTGCTGGTCTGGTATCCACCCCTTCTGCTGCTGTGTCCCATGAAATGTGGTTTACAAAAGCAGAGCTATACTTTTCTTTCTCTTTTTCTCATTTTATTTTTCTTCTTTTGCTTTCTCTTTTTCTTCTTTTTATATTTCTTCTTTTTCTCTTTTTCTCTTTTTTCTTTTTCCTTCTTCATTCTTCCTTTTTTCCCTTTTCCTTTTTCCTTCTTCCTTCTTTTTTTCCCCTATTTCTTTTTCTTTCTTTTTCTTTTCCTTTTAATAAAATTTAGCATAAATTATTTATACACCCAAACATTAGCTTGTATTACTTGGTTATACTTCTACTATCCCATGATAGGAAAGTAATGAAAATCCACCAGTAATGGCCTGTCCACCTTTTGGACTAGCAGAGGGGACTGGATGGTGCATTTCACAGGGGTTATAATTTCAAAAGAGCAGTTTCCCAAAATCCTCTTGGTAGAGAAATTGTCAATCCCTTCTAGAGATACAATCAACCCATTAGTAAGGAATAGTTATGCATTTCTTTTCATCTCTCTGTAACTGTCAAATCAGTGCTTGGGCTGGGGTCCCCCTTCATTCTTGAATCACACAATTAATGCACAAGATTTGGCCCTGCATAGAAGAACATTTCCCTGTCCTCATCCACTTTCTCCACATAAATTCAGCCAGGAGTTCTTTGGGGAGTTTTTGCTCTCAGGTTGCATGCTCATTTACCTCACCAACCTAGAATCATTGCCTACTGCTGTAGAATGTGAATGACACCAAGTAATTATAAAACAAAAATCTTACTCAAATCAGTAATATCTTTCTTTCTCTTTGTTGGATAGAATGGAATGTTTAATTTAATTTTAATTCTATTCTGGGTGTGTACAAGTTTATATGTGAGAATGGTCCCCACAGGAATGTTAAATTCGGAGGTGAGTTTTGAGTTTGGCTGTGAAATCAATGAGGTCATTGCTTATTCTTACTTATTAAGAGAACAAGACCCATTGCTCAGGCCTCACTCCCCTGAAAACTCTCTGTCCTACAAACATGTTAAATAATTTCTATTGATCAAACAGAAATTTTTGTGTCAGCAGAAATTAGTAATCACTATCATCATTAAAATTCTTCCAGTTACTCTCTAGAAGCAATGACATAGAAAGCTACACATATTAGTACAATGAACCACAATAATTAACTCAAGAGATCACATGAAGTTTACAAAATAAAACTCACCCTTCAACAGTAGAAATCGGTGCTTTTGTCTCACTCAAAGAAATGAGATGGACTTACAAACTACACCTATTGCAAAAAACTCTGTAGCTCAGTGTTAATCTGGAAGGCAAATGAGCAAGTTGCTACTTAGAAATATGTGTATTTAAGTTATTGCAGAGGGAATATTATAAAGCTAAAATTTTGACTTCTAAAGCTGGCTCTGGGTTTTAACGCTGACTTTGAAACTTGCTCATGACATTAGTAGTACTTCCTTTCCCTTTCACCCTTTACATAAGAATATAAAAACCATTCACATCGTTGTCTCAGGGGAGCGATAGAGAGAATTAGTTGTTATCTCTACTTGTCTGAAGTAGGTACATCCCTTTATATGCTTTGCATACTTCTGTCATTAAGAAATCAGAGTAATTTATAGTTTGTACTCGTGAGGTTGCAGTAACTGATATTTTGAAAGAGAAAGATTCAAAATTGGTGGTGCCCACATTTTTTTGTGACTCCCATAGAAATAAGTCTAGTCTTGTGCCTATACTGAGCATAACACTAGTTTTTCTGCTGTCTTCAATGCAGTGAAAATGGCCATCCAGACAACTGTTCAGTCTTTCCATAGAAAGATCTTGGGAAAACAGATCAGCTTTGCTTCACATCTGAATGCAGGCATGAGGCCAGGAGCAGGATCCCTCACTCTCTAGAGCCATCTTTAACAAGCCTTAAATAAACCAAGGCACTAAGAGTGCAGATGTTCAGTCTGTCATTAAAGCCACTGCTTTCAATTAAAAAGTAGGAGAGAAACTGGCCTTAAAGTCACTTTATCCTGGGGATTGGCTTGTTTCTCATTCCAACTGTATGGATGAGCCTCTCATTCAAATGAAGAGTCGCTTCTCCCATTCCCAGCCACACACTCGTGACACTGAAGCACGAGTGTGTGGCTGGGAATGGGAGAAGGCCATCAAGGAGGGTGTTGGAAATGCAAGCAGCACAGGGCAATGTGTAGCCCTGGGCAAGTTGGACATGGCCTGTTTGAGTCTCTAACTGGGCTTTGGAGGGAAAGAGTTTCTGGAGAGCATGTTGCTAGTGAAAGCTATTTCTGTTTTTGTTTATGGAATCTCAGCAGCTGAAACAACATTTCAAATCATTAATTAACAGAGAAAATCCCCCAGCTGACACGTCTTGTGTGCACATAGCACACAAGCACATAGCACAGTTCCACAAGGACAGCCAAGATATTTTGAAACTAATAAAGCTGCTCTTCAATTTGCAGCTCTTGTGTTGTCAAAACATTACATTACTTCAGTGCTCTGAGGACAACAGGATCAGTTACAACATTATGTCAAATGTTCAGTACCCAGTGTTTTGATGGATAGAAAATATTTCCTTCAATGCTAAGGGCTAAAGTTCAGCAGAACTTGAAGAAAATTGTGGAAAACTTGTTATCGTATTCTTCATTTTATTCTGCATACTTTGAAATCCCTTTAAAAAGTAATTTCCTAAGGGAAACACATAACTTTTGCTTAGTTAGCTCTCATAAATCACCTGCTTTTCTGAATCTGATATTCCTGACCAGACCATTTTGAATTTTATGAAGTATAAAAGCAAATACATTTGTATTTCCTTTCAAAATCTGACTAGTGCTTGGGCCCTGTCTGCAAATCTTTATTTGCGTTGCATTTTCCATTTAGGTCTCACAACACCACTGACATGAGGAAATGTTAGTGCTGTTTTATAGGTGAGGCACTGAATTCTAAAGAATTTTTTCCGGTAGGTCAATGGCAGAGATACCAGATGAAACAAAGAACCCTAAACCCCCAGAATCAGTTGTCATAATCTCATTTTAAATATATACCATGCTAAGGCTCAAAGATTCTCTCTCCATAATCTAGAAGACTGTATAATCTGTTAATGCCTTGTGATAAAACCTGAGTTATTCAAGGAATTTTTCATTACTCCTGTGGTCAGATAAAAATTAGTTTCATTTCTACCTGATTTTAACAAAGTAGAATGAGTTTAGAAACTGGAGAGCCACCTCAGCTGTCAGCTCGCACTCAGTCTATCCAGTCCAGGTAGAGACACTTGGAAATAATAGAGACATGTCCTGGGGGGAGGCCCCAGGATCCCAGGTAGTTGTTGTGCTAACTCGGGTGCCTCTCAATGCTGCAGGCAGAAGATTGGATCAGTGAGCGCATGCAGAAGCTGGAGGACCCCTCCATACAAGACCCCAGCAATCTGCAGGACAAGATGAAGCTGCTGCAGAAGCATCAGGTCTTTGAGGCAGAGATTCTAGCAAATGAAGAAATCATCACAGCTGTTAATAAGGTGACCCTCTCACTCTGTTACTGTTTTTACAGATAATTACTGCTCATCCAAAGACAGACAGGTTGATGAAATGTAAAGGAAGAATAGCTTGGTCATGACTTCTGCATCAGTTATCCTACTGGTGCAACAAGAACTCAGTTGCTTTGCCATGGAAATGCAATGCTGTTAATTTACAACAGGGAGATACTTTATTTTCTCCATTCAGGGAGCTTCCATCTTTCCTTATAGCCTAAACAGGAAAATATACACTGGCTTCTTCCTTGCCTGACATGGTTAATTCTACAAAAGGCAAATAGGATTTCATGCCCAATTTGGGAATATTCTTGTTGGAACTGAGTGAATCATATAGCTAAAGGGCACAGTCATCTGTAATACTTGGTGCTCCCATTCCATTAATATCTTTCTTGGCAGGGAAATATTCAAATCCCAGTTTTCTATGATTCTAGATTCCCTCCAGACGTAAGAGCTTTCCAGCTAGCTTTATCATTTGGGTGATAAGAATTTATAGTAGTAATCTGTTGTTCAATCCAGTTTGGGAAGGTGAAAGTCTCCTCCTAGGAAGGTCACGCAATATGTTAATCCCATTAAAAATTAGTGGCAACTCTAATTTCTAATTTCCTCTTCTGAATGTGAAGAAAGGAGAAGCCCTGGTATCAAAAGGCCACCCAAAATCAGGAGAGATCCGTCGCCAAGTCCGCATGCTTCAGGAGCACTGGGAGAAGTTGAAGAGAGCTGTCGCTGCTCGTGGAAAGATGCTGGAGGACAGTCGGGACTTCCTAGAATTTCTTCAGAAGGTGGACCAGGTGGAAGCCTGGATCAGGGAGAAGGCAAGTGGATTTTAGTATTTAACCCAAGCAGCTCACTAAAGACTTGCTATTTAGTAATGACATTCTGATAAATGTGTCGTCTTCCAGTATATTTGCCTAGTGATTTTTGTCTCAAAGAATCATGACATGTTCTACAAGCAATATGAAAGGAATGATTGAACAAATTCTATGGAGTCTGTCCATACCAGAGTCAACTGGGCAGTATTAGCACCTCTTCTCATGTAAACTATACACACAAAGAGTTTGTGATTATTTGGGGCCATCTCGTGTGCCTCTACTGAGAGAGAGAAATGAAAGCAGATTAGAATGGAAGAGACTTGAAGCATTTGGCAGCTGGCCTTCACTCTAATTGTATATCAAATCTGAAAGTTTCTCTTTGTAGGAGTAAAGAATCACTTTCATCCAGAGGTTGTTTCCACAGCCAGTAATAAATGGAAAATGGAGTTGGGACCAAGTCTCGTAATTATCTAAAGATCAGAAGAGACTATTTCAGAAGCTGTAGGTCGGTGATTTATAGACACATCACAGAACTTATTGCATCAGGTTAAGCATTGGGAGTAAATGTGTTCTTGTACTCTTCACCTACGTATTTGTCTGCTGCTTATTTCCCCAGGAGGTCATGATTAATGTGGGTGATGTGGGAAATGACTATGAACACTGCCTGCAGCTCAAGAAAAAGCTGAATGAGTTCCGTGGAGCAACATCTGGGGTAAGAGGAGTTTTCCATGTTTGTGTCTTGCAGGGCTGCAAGCTGCAGGTAACTTTTCAGTCCAGTTAGCAAATACAGTTCTAGTGCTCTGAGGAGGTGTAAGACCAAAGTGATAGGAAGCATCGCTACCTCAAAAGTCATTTAAAAAGACAGAATTTTCTCTTATTTTGCCTTCTGCTTTGAAGACGTCTAGGCAGAGCTGTCAGGCACTCATGACACAACATAGCATTTCAGACTGCATTAAATGACTGGAAAACTCGCTGTGTGAGCCTGACTTCGAGCAGATTTTGTTTGGTTCATGCGGTCTGCAAAGTCACAGTGATTTCCACCCAAAAGTGGTTTAAAAATGGTGGTTTCAGCCACACTTGTTTGAATCTGAGAACTGATCTGGACCTTCTATGAATAAGCCTATAAAAAAAAAATACTGTTTTTTCTATTTCTATCCTTTATTTCTCCATTTTCTTCCTCTTGAAGAAAGGTCTCATTCTCATACTCCTTCATCCAAATTTAGCACATCAATCTGGCGGCCTCTGTTTATACAGCACACGTGGTTACTCATGAATCATAGCATTAATAACCAGACATTCAGTAAAACAGAGGAATGGTTTACGCTTTGGATAACAGCCATGTGACAAGACAGCTGCACTCTTCACCTTTCAGTGCTGAGATCTCTGTCCCTCTTTTATGGAGCTGAGTCATACCAGCTGCCTCTCCTGCCCCCAGTGAGATGTGCCAATTTAGGCACCAAACCTGGGCAGCAGGGCCCTCCCTGTCATGTGTTCAGCTCCCACCACGAGAGCTGTGAGGCCATATATTGAGGGGATGCATTTGCAGTAACCTCTTGTTCTCTCTGTTTGTGTGAACTGCTACAGATGAGGACTGAGAGGTCTGTGTTTCACACAGGAAAGATTACTGTGCTGATTTGCTAGTCTGGAAATTGTGAGGAAGGTCTGGAAAGAGATGTGTTATGAATTTGTGAGTGATGTTTACTCTAATGTAGTCTCCTAATATTCTTTATCCTTTGTTTGCCTGTTACCTTTTTGCTGATTCTTTTTATGGCAGCTCCCATCTTCTGCTTTTGTTGCCTAGTAGCAGGAGGAGACAATCCTCTTTTATGCAAAGTAACAGTGTAGATCTGCCTGACACCGGGGAGAAACCCTGGAGCTCCTTATTCCAGAGCCCACCAGAATTTCGTGACAGTGCATTCACACTGGGTTTGGACAGAGCCAAATTATTTGGCTTCAGCACCAGGGAATTAGTAAATTGAAGAGACATTCATTTTACTCACCAGCTGATTATGAGCTAAGGGATTGAGCAAGGGCTCTTCTACAGCTCGTACCAGCCAAAAGAAGGATGATTAATAGGGCAGAAGCAACCCAGAGCTCCAGCCAGCATAAGCCTCTGAATAGGAAAGTTTTTCCATCAACTAAGGTAGATCTTATGTGCCACTCTTGAAACTCTTGGCGTTAGACAGTATCAGCTTGTAGCCACTGCTCTTGTAGCACTCTGAACATAACTCCTGCAGATAAAAAGCTGGGACAGTTATGCAGCTGTGCCCTCATAGCTGATGCTCAGTTATGCAGTGCTTCCTAGGGTGATACAAAGAGAAGGAGGCTACTTCTGGCACAGTGTGTGCATTCATCCAGTCAAGTGGGTTTTCCCACTTGAAAAATCTGAGATCAGGGTAGGGAGTAATCCTCCTTCATTGATGGCTGCCAAACTTTCTATTCATTGTGCTGCTATTATTTCCCAGGACAGGAGGCTGCAGGGTTTCTGAAGAATATTTGACCGTCTGCTGGTTTCTCTTGTTTATTTTATGGCTGTGCATGGTAGGAAAGCACATGTAGAAGCATGCATATTGGTATGGATGCAGCATAAACAAAACACACACTGCACTGCAGTGAATACTTACACTAACAGTGTGCTAGCATCTTGCAGCTGTGCTTCTTTACACCAGTGATTGTCTCCCTGCTAAACTTGTGATTTATTTGTTCCAGAAAAATAAAGAATGTTTTTGAATCTTGGAGCAGTGTTCAGCATTGACCATCTGTAGTGCTCCAAAATAAAAATCATCCCACTGTACTCCAGATAATATGGGCAATGTGCAAATATTTTCCCTTCTATGGTATGTGCATGGGAAGTGAGTCTCCCAGAAGACTTATCTTTAGAAGAAAACACAGTGGCATGGGTTGTCTGGGATTCTCAAGGCTGTATGGATTTTGAGCCTGTTGTCTACAGAACAGAAGGCACTCTAGGACAGGAGGTCACATAGATAAAACAGCCAGTAGGTCCAGGAGCCCATGAGTCACTACCTGTCTGAGAGCGGAGCAATCTGCCACACCACACATCAGCTCTGTGTAACCAGCAACTGCATCCGTGTTTCTCCACCAAATGAACCCCTGCTGGAATATCTGCCTTAGAAATGAGTGTCTGAGGGCCCTCACCTAGACCAAGATCACTGTTGCATCTAGGGCCATTAATGTTCTTTCTTGCCTTTACTGTGTAGTCATCAGGCACATGGTAACACCATGTGCAGCTGTAGCAGAGCAAACTCCATGTGTCTGACATGTTAGTGGGGTAAAATCCTTTCTTGTTGCTGCTTGTGTTGATTTTCACACCTCACTGGAAAACTGGGTCACAAGCAATTGGAACGTGTACTTTTGTTCCCTTTCTCACTTTACAGGAGTCAACTGTGGACGATGCTCACATCAGGACTATCAATGCCCTGGCCATGAAACTGGAGAGACAGAACAAGGAAGAAACAAAGACAATCTATGAGCGCCGAAAGCAGCTCAATGAGAAGTGAGTATGCTTTCAAATGTTCCCTGTAAAGCAAAAACAAGAAGGGAAAATTAGGTGTCTTCAGCTGAGATAAATGGAGGAATTGGAACATTTGTTTTCTTCTTTAATATCACAGCTACTGAATATCAGACAGTGGAGTTGTCTTTCCAAACTCCCAGAGCAGGTAGCTTAGAAGGATTTTTAATCCAGAAGAGCCAAAGTCATGTTTCTAGCCTTGGAGTCAAATGCTTTGTTTCACATCACTTGGCACACAAGATTCATGAACCTTGGACACTTCTGTCTATTCACACTGTTGTCCTGGTGAATTGCCTTGTACTTTTGCTGCTCCGCAGCCCCCTATTTAACAAACAAAAGCATGAAGGTATCAATTGTGAGATTACTGAGAGTTTAAGGAAACTGGGTCAGTGCTTTTTAGCTTTTAAGCCCCATGGGCATCCTAAAGACATGGAATAATTACAACCAGTTAGTCTTCTCAGGCTAGTGCTTTATCCCTGTGATGAGCCCCCTATTGTGGAGATTTGGGAGATCAATACATTAGGTAGTTCAGAAAACCTGTGGTTTTGTTTAAATATGAGCATCGTGAAACTCAGTTGTGGAAACGCTTACCTCTGAAATACATCTCTAAAATATTATTTCCAATTAAAGGTGGAACAGTTTTCATGGTAACCTGAATGCATACAGGAAGAAGTTAGAGGGAGCCCTAGAAATTCATGCCTTAATCAGAGAAATAGATGACATCACAGAAAGAATTACTGAGAAGGTACACTTTCCAATTTTGATTAATTGAAATGGATAAATGCTCTATCAATCGTATTCATTCAGAAAATGGAGGTAAAAATGCCAATCCTGAATTATAATTTTGATATTAACAGAAAAAAAAAACTATATAAAAACTAAAATTATTTCATCAATGTAAGTAATTATATTTATTTAATTATAAGTCAGTAGGCAAGTGGTACTACTTAAGGTTACAAGACTTTTGGCTTGAAATTCTTAGAACAACTTTTAAAATGTATTTCTTCATTTTATGGGATTTAATTTCTTAGGATCCCAAGGGTAAATCTTATTTTTTATATTTTCATAACACAAACCTGAATTTCTTTGCAACAATTTATTGGGAAATATTTTTCCTGGTTTGGTATATGAAGAAAAAATAAAACAGAAAGATTGAGAAATACAGGCAGGCACTGTCTGTCTTTGTTTTCATGTGAATGGCCAGCAGCACCTTATGAGTGTTCAAAGAGATGTGGATTCTTGTTTCATCTCTGCAAGGAGAGCAGACAATGTGCTCTATTGATATTTAAAAAGACAATAAGAACATTTAGATGGCAATGCAAAGAAGTGAAGGAGGAGGCTTTTTGAAATCATTAAGATACAGATCCTTTTGTTTTGTGTTATCTTCACCATTTTCACATCCCAATGCCCTCTCCAGAGTGTATTGATACAAGCACTGGATTATGGAAAAGATGTGGAAAGTGTGGAAAACCTCATTCGAAGACACGAAGAAATGGAGAGAGAAATCAGTGTTATTAAGTCCAAAATGGAGGTAAGAAGTACAAAGGATACTGACAAAATTTCACTTTTTCTTCTTGAAAATATGGTGCAAAAAATCATTGTTACTCTTCAGACTGATTCGCAGGAATTTTCAGCAAAGCAAGAGCAGCATAAATTTCTTCTCATGAAAATATTGTGCTGCTTAATCCTACTTTATCTTATCAAATATTATTCTTCCTGATGCACAAAATCCAAGAATAAAAGTCCTTTTTTAATGTTATCTGGGTCTCTGGCCCTTACCTATAAGCCAGATCTGTCCTATACATTTTGGAAAGCATGGGCTCCATCTTTCGCCCAGTTCCTGTACTCAGCTGAACCAAAACCACAACTCTATTTCTGTTCAGAACTTAAATCCAAATCCCATAGTGCATGTAGTTTCCTGACACAGACATCAAACACAGAAATTCTAGGTTATAATTACCTGCCTGATCCACTCTGACTTTTGTAAAAATTGGTCAGTTTGCATCATCTAGGGCTAAATTAAATTGAGCATTAAATATGGGTCTAAGCTCATTTATATTTGTATATTTTTACTAAAAAGAAATATATCTTGTTGAACAGTAATAGAAATCCAATTACAACCTCTCACATTTTTTTCACTGTTGGCCCTTTCATATAGAAAAAATGAAAAACTTTTTCTTTACAATAGTATAATAACTGTACTTTTTTAAGGATTAAACCCAGCCTGGCATATTTTCTGTTCTGCATAATTAAAATTCTTCATTTCCATCAACTTGATGGAATTTTGCGAGAAAGTTTTCAGCTTTAAACCTGAGTTGATGAGCATCCATCAGACTGCTAATATAAGTTAGAATTAGCACTTAATTTTCCTGTTTGTCCATATTCTGCAAATTAACTTTTGTGCATACAAAGCAATGCCTGCACATGGATGTTTGCTCACAAATGCATGTGTATTATTTTTTGCATATTACATATCCCTTTGTATATTTTGTCCCTGTAATTTTATTACCTGCCTTCGAGAGCTGGGGTCTCAAAATGAACTATTTTTCCTGAAAGGCGAACTCAGGAATGAATGTAAGTATTTGGCATAAATTTACCCCACTATAAATCTCTCCCCAGCCACTGGAACTGGAATCTTTCCGCCTCTCTACAAGGAATCCATCCATAAATGACAAACTGACTGTGAAGCAACAGGAGATGAAAAACAACTGGCAACGACTCCAGGGACAGGCCAAACAAAGGTGAAGTCTTAGAGTTGTTTGAATAACTCTCAGCAGGAGCAAAGCTGCTCCCTGGGGTCTAAACCCTACTTACCAGAGGTCTTTTAAAGTATTTTTTATGAATTTTACATAGGCAGCTAAGACACCTGCATTGGAAAAAGTGTAACTTGATGCAAAAGAACTTCCACGGATGTGACTTTGGGAAAACTAATACAATGTTCTTGTGGTTTATCCCATTAAATAATGTTACTAAAATGTCTCCAGACTATCAAATTAAATCTATCATAATGCCTTTGTGAAAGATTTCTTTTTGGAGGGTTCTTGAAGGTTTTCTTTTTTTTTTTTTTTCTCAAATCTTTCCAAAACAAGAAAGGCTTAATCCTGATCTGTAATCATTGCTGTAAGCAACAGATATGAAGGCTTTTTTACCTTTCTTGTGCTAATGAACTGATGTAAAAATATTAGTAAGTCTCCAAGGAAGTGTGCATCTCCTGTGGTTTTGGTTAACATCAGGAACTCTTAGGAACTGTAAGGGAAAGCTTGAATTAATTTCATTTGGCTTCTGTTAAGATACTTTCCTCTGCGAATGGGGAGGGAGAGGCGACTAGATGATTCCATGTCCGATGATGCTGAACTGCACCTTGTGTGGCAGGAAGGAGAAGCTGGCAGCCTCATACCAGCTGCAGAAATTTAACTTGGAGATGAAGGAGATACTAGACTGGGCCCAAAACACCAGAGCTTCAATGGAAGCAGGGGGGCTGCCTAAAAGCGCAAATGAAGCCGAAAGCATGATAGAGGAGCACCAGGAGAGAAAGGCAAGTATCTTCCTTGGCTCCAGTTGCACATACTGGAAATCTTTCTGTGTGTACAGCGTGTCTGTGTCAATAACATGTTAAAAAAACCTGTTTTCAGTACCAGGCTGGGGATAGAAATCACCTACATGCTGACAAAACTGTCCCATGGGCTGTTTGGCAGCTTGTGTCTTTGCAAAAAGGCTCAGAAGCCCCATGAGCTCTCACCTCTATTGCTGTCCCAGCCGGATGGTGAAAAACAGGCTCAGTCTCACATCATACTCACTGCTCATCTCCTTATTTGTATTGCTAAAGAACTTAATGCCAGTTAATCCTTGCTCCCAGCTAGATTGTTTTCATGTGAACTTAATTTACGTGAGAAGGAATTAAAAACAGCAGTTTGTTTCACACAGCAATGCAAATTACCAATGAATGGTGCTACACATTCAGTTCTGAAACACTTCATATCCCAGCAATAATTACCTCACTAATGTTTTGGTAGCTAATTTGGCTAATACTTTTGGTTTCATTTCTGAAAGGACTGAAATTTTAATCAACATAAGGAAAAAAGTCAATATTTTACTTTTCCCAAGAATCATAGCTATCATCTTTCAGCTGTTGTGCTGCATTCTCTTTGCAGTTACTTCACTTCTTCTAAAAATCCTGTTCACAGAATAATTACTAACACCCAGTGCTTTGTGGGTCCCATTATTAACACAAACAGTTTGTAGATTCTGATTCATTTTCTAAACCTGAATTTAGAAAAAAATCTAAAATTTTTAGAAAAATTTGAAAATTTAAAAAAAAAAATTCCCTGAAATCCCCTCCTTCTTTAGAGTGATCCAGTTTAACAATGTTTTCTCCTATCACTTAACAATGTTTTTGCTAATAATTCTTTGTCATATTAAAAATATCACAAACCACTGATGTAGTGTGCTCCAAATTTAAATGGTGGCGAGATCTAAGTCTTTAATATCTGTTAGCCAAGGAGCCCAAATGGCTCTAAGGAGATAGTCACAAAGAAAAGGAGGAATTCAGGCATTATATTCTTATGCTGACTAAACTAAAATTACAGACAAGGCAAGAAGGAGGGGGTTTTCGTTCTGTTTAGTGGCTCAAACAAAAATCCATAGGAGAGACTACAGTTGAACATGAGATGCTAATGAGAATTTTAAAAATATTTGAATTATGATTTTATAGATATGAATGGGCAATGCCACCATCCCAAAAATCTTTAAAAGCAGGAGTTCTAATTTCAGAAATTTAATAGTACATACATGGAATTATTTCAGTCCATAGTTATTTTCATTTTGAAATTGCTTACATTAGAAATTCCACATTCAATTTGCAGGGGTCATAATTGCTTTTTATGCTTTCACCTTCAGGATTCAGTATAGGGGTATAATTCATTCCTCAGACCGGGTGCAAAAGTTAAATGTGTTTCATTTTAACAACACAAAATTAAATAAAACCCTGTCTTTAACATAAAAATCTGATGCAGGCTTCTTTGTCGGGAGTAGAAAAATTCTAGGCACTGTTTCTTAAAAGCACCACTTTTATGTAGGAAGACTGGGGGATGATATTATGGATGTTTGAAATTGTGTTCATTAATATCTCAGCATTTTCTAATCTGTTTCTAACTAAATATCAATTTGCATTTGTAGGAAAACAGTTGTTCCTGGACCAATAAAGTCATTTATTATTTACATTTATTCTCTCTTAGGCAATTCTATGCCCTTCCAGTAACATAGCTCAAAGATGAATGATTTTCCATGCAAATATTAGTGCTGGAAAGTTACAGCCCAAACTCTTCCCCTTAAGGCTTGTATTCTGAATAACTGGCTTTTCATAAACCCTTGACATCAACCTTAGTAATGTATTTTAGGAGGAGATTGAAGCCCGAGTGGAAAGATTCAACGCTCTCAGTGACTATGGTAAAGAACTTGGCAATTCTGGTCACTATGCAACCCCAGAGATTCGCCAGTCCCTCTCCAGACTTCAGCAAGCCTGGTCTGAGCTGATCCAAGCCTGGAAAGAGCAATATATAAAATTGTTTCAGGCACAAGATTTACAGGTGAGTAAAATGACGCTGAAGAGAGGATGCACATGCCACTGACAGTTTTTCTTGATATGAACAAATTTATGAGATGGTAGGATGAAAGATGTGCTAATAGTACCCAGTGTTTCATCTATATTTCACTGGTTTCTGGAAGGCATGCTGAGGGCCAAGCACATTCAGT
Source organism: Onychostruthus taczanowskii (assembly GCF_017590055.1). NCBI lineage: Eukaryota > Metazoa > Chordata > Aves > Passeriformes > Passeridae > Onychostruthus > Onychostruthus taczanowskii. The sequence continues at coordinate 4,421,627 of NW_024496525.1, read as the reverse complement.
GGTGACAGGACTTTGAGAAATTTTTCCTCTACAAATCATAGAAATTTCTGTGGAATATGTGCTAATATGTTTTTCAAAGACTGTAAAACTTAGGAAATTTTGGTCAAACTCTCATACATCTGGAAAGAGACACATACTTATAACACAACATCACTATTCTTCCAAATTCTATAACCTGCCCAAAATACAAGGAGCCAGACAAGTATTTTAAAAAACTGAAGGAAAATTTAGTACAGATGAAATAAGGTATTTTTCCTGGCTTTTTTTTTCCTTATAAAATAACTATTTTGGCTGCAGTTTTCCAGAAATACTTCTCTGTAACAGTCATCTCACTTTAAAAATTTCTGCTCAAACAGAGATTCTACAATGAAGAATGTCAAGTACTTTAAATAAGAGCTGGGCTACTAATCCCATCTAAAATCATCACATATATGAGAACTTAAATCTTATGGTATGGACAGTGTCAATGCTGTTTCATGTATTATGTTAATTTTCGAAATAACCATGAAAGTTTGGTTTTTTCAGTGTACTCTGCTGAAGTCAGGTTAGCTTCTGCTTTACAGCATCTCAGCATACTGTCATGTTTGTGAGTGTTGGGTTTCTTCCCTACACAGAAATTCTATGGCTACGTGGAACGAATTGAGAGCTGGCTCAGCAGCAAAGAGGCCTTCCTAGCTAACGAGGACTTAGGGGTACGTGCTCTGAGAAATTACAATTTTCTCTGCAATCAGGCTGGAGGAGCGGGGGCTGTACAATGATGTGCTCTGAATCTTCCTGTGCTCTTTCTCCATCTGAAGTTACTGCTCTGCCCTGTTGGTGGTTTAGGATCAGATTTCTTTCCTTGGTACTTTACACAGGATGGAATCTCAGCCCTAAGAGTAATGGAACAATCCAACTGCTCTGAGTATAGCAGGAAAATGAGAGTACATAGAAGCATAGAATTCTGGTATGGTTTGAGTTGGAAGGGACCTGAAAGACCATCCATTTCCAACCCCCCTGCCATGGGTGGGGACACCTCCCAGCAGCCCAGGTTGTTCAATGCCCCATTCATCCTGACTTGTCTTATCTGACCCAAATACATTTGCCAGCAGCGTGCAAGTCATCACTGCTGTCACTGCTGGCATACCCAGTGTATCTTTAAATTACCTACCACAGGTATCAGTAACGCTGCAATACTGAAACTGCAGACTCAGGCATGGGCTGCAAAAGCTGTTCAGGGTGCTGGACATACATTCTGACACTTAGCTCACCCTACACCTTGTATAGGTAGTGCTACTAAATTAGTTGCCTCTGCTGGGACTACAAAAACATCTCGGAGTTCAGTGTATTTGCAGTCCTTTCATTACAGTATATGAGACTTAGAAGGACTCATCCAATCACATTTAGCTCAGTAATGTGCAGACAATGCTCTGTGAGTAATTTCCCATCCAATGACTCATGTAAGCATGCAGAAGTTTGGTGTTTTTTCTGACCCATTTGATGTGAGCTTATTGCTTCCTTTAGAATAGTGGAGAAGCAGAGTTTACTGGGATAACAACATTTTGACACCACTGGTTCTATAAATGAAGTGCAGAGGGGCGCTGAAAGGAGAAATCTGAGTCATTACTCTTGGGATTCACAAACATTACAAGAAGTGTTTCTCTGCAGATTAACTGTAATGTCAGACTCCAATCCTCAAATTCAAATCTGGATCTGAGCTCTTCCAAATTCCATGAGTTGAAACTGAGACTCTAATTTTAACCTCTTTCTGTGACATATTTTTTCACTTAACTCTGATTTCAGTTTGGCATCCCACATTTGCTTTCAACATGGCATCTGTCTTAAGACTGATTTAAAATTAGGGGCTGATTCTTTTTAATTCTTCAGAAGTTATCTGTTCAAAGCAGCACAACAATATGCATGAGAAGCTAAGCATCCTGCACTGAAATAATGGCCTCAGACCTTGCATGGAACATTATTTAGGTCCCAAGTGTCAGATCAATGCCAATCAATTCCAAAGAACAATAAATTTTCTTGACAGCTAGTTTGCAAATGTGAGCTAAATGCCATTTACCTTCTGGATTATCAGTGTTTTGGATGGAAAAACTCTGACTGAAAGCAGCTTCCCTTTGTTGACTTCTATCCAGGACTCAGTGTCTAGTGTGGAGAGCCTGCAGCGGAAACACACACAGTTTGAAAAAGCCCTGGAAGCTCAGATGGAGAAAATCAATGAGATGGCTTCGTTTGCTCAGCAGCTAACGCAGAACAAGCATTATGACTCAGAAAATATCAGTAGCAGATGCCAGGCTGTTCTGAGGAGGTGAAGTCAGATCCTACCTATGTCAGCCACCAATCTCTTCTGCAATGAGACCCTCCTCCTGTGATCATTACCTTTAAATTATTTAAGAGAACTATATGCTGGTTTGCATTTGTTCAGCTTCATGCTTTTGACGGGGGTCTTCCCAAATTGGCTGTATTTCATTAGTAGGCTTCCAAAATGCAACTAAGTGGAGGGGAAGCAGGATTCAGAAAAAAGGCAGTTTCTCTTTAATTCTGTATTCTGGCCTGGCCTTAGGGACAGTGCTGCAAACAAAAGGCCTGCCATGCCATTAAATGCTTCATTATCATTAAATACCATCAAGAAAGGTCATTTCCTAGACAACTGCTTTTCTCTGCTCTAATGGGGTTGATCTTTAAGCCCCACTCAAATTATCCATTAGGGCATTTGCAAATTTTCTGATCAGATCTTGCCCTCTCATGTGAATTACTTTATTGCTACTAGCAATTTGCATATTGTTCATCTTAAAGAAGCACTGAAGTAAAAGCAGTTGTATTCGCTGCTGTGGTAGATGAAAAGAGATACATAAAAGTTATGAAAAGAGACTGGAGGTCTCTTTTGATTCAAGTGAACATACTGATTTGTTAATGTTGTCTAATTTGATATGATTTATTAATATCTCACATCTGCATTAACATGAATAAAGTACTGCAGGTCAAAAAATTGGAAAAAAGAATTAAAGGATGGTGTAGCTTTAGTTTATCCATGACAAACACCATCACATTTTCAGGATTTCCACATAAGAAACATGCTGAGTTTATGTTCTCTTGAAAGGCAATAATGGTGATTTCTAGAGTCAGATACCATATACGCAGAACTTGTGGGTAGTTTAAACATATCTGTCAGCTCACAATATTTCCTACAGTGTCCTGGGCATCTTCTCTGACAGCCCAGATCAAGGGAATCTGCATATCATGGACATTTCCCTCCTAGGGAATGGAGGATTTGATCATGTGTGTTTTAGAGGTGAAATTTGAAAACCCTTATCTCTCTAATTCACTCTGTGACTTTTACCTCGCACATCTGTCTTCATCTCAGAAAACAGAGACTGCTGGAGAATGCTGCTGCTCGCAGACATTTGCTAGAGGAATCAAGGCTTCTACAGAAGTTCCTGAAGAATTCTTTTGAGGTACAATTACACAGGATTGATAATATTCTGGTTTCTTAAAACATGCTGTGCTGCATAGATCTGAATGCTCAGACAGATTTACTGTGAGGAAATCAAGGAACTGAGGACAAGGATGAAAAGTTATTTTTTTCTTCTTCCCTCTCATTTAGTGTAGTAAATGAAAGATCTACTGTACATTGGACAACAGCAAAATGCAGAAGAAATAAATGCATTTAAAGGGAATGTGCTGCCATTAAAAAAAAAAAAAAAAAAAAAAGAAGAAAAAAATTGGTTCTTTTTTGGTGAGATACTAACAATGGGTTAGAAATAGGGTGATCAGTGTCTATGCTCCCCCATGCACACATGTGCCCATGCATTTTCTCACTGCATGGGGGCTATCTGATGGAGACAGCTCTCTTTCCAGGCAACAGTGCTCATAAACAAACATATAGGGGTGACTTCATGAAGGGCAGGAGAAGCTATGGGAAGCAGAACCTCAGAAGGACAATTGATTTCAGTCCCCACTTACCATTCCCTGTTTTATACATATAAGAGGAGAGCCTGGCAGGCTGGAGCTGAAGAAACTGAAGAAACACTGAATGTTTTGTTTACTTCTGTTCTTCCGTCCCCACAGGTGGCTGCCTGGATTAACGAGAAGAATAGCATTGCCCAGGATGATAGCTGGAAGGATCCAAGCAATCTGCAGACCAAACTGCAGAGGCACCAGGCTTTCCAAGCAGAGATCATGGCCAATAGAAATCGTTTGGACTCCATCAAATCAGTGAGAGAAGCAGGGTTTTGGGCAAGGGGGGTAACTGGCATGAAAGACTCTGCAGACAGTGCGAGTTACAGTGATCTCAACCAAGGGAGGGGGAGTCGCTGTCCTCTCACTGGTATTGTCCATGTTGTCTCTGAGTATACTGAGAAGCTCATTCTTTTAGTCCACCAAGAATTTTCTGTGTCCTTCTCTGTCTTCACTCTCTCACTGTCTAGTGTGAGCTTGCTATGCATGCTCACTCTGCATGCAATGGAAACAGATGGGGGCCTGCAATAAAAGACTCAATCCACTGACTTTAGGGACATCTCTCTGGGTGAATGCCACTTTAGAGGTATCCTTGTTTATTTCCAGCAGAGAACCTCTCTGATTGGAAGTACAGCCTTAACAAGACATATAAGATGTATCCAACAAAAAGGACAGAGTTTTCAAGTGCTTCCTCTGCAGAAACACGTTAGTAGGCAAGATATGAAGGAAGCCTGACAAGACTTGTCAGATATTTGGCAGAAGCTGTGATCAGATGATAAGTTTGGAAGGACAGACTGTAACATGTTTATTAATTTTATTTTCAGCACAGTGCTTACTAGATATATTTTGCAATAGATTACTATATTAAAGGTAGATTGCCCCCTCCAGATTCACCCACACCTTAGAAAGACCGCCCATTTTCTTTTTTTCCCTTTTTCTTTCTTTCTTTTCTTTTCCTTTCCTTTCTTTTTCAATCCCCCCATTTGCAGACACAACAAGAGGGGGCTAAAGGGTGGAGTTACAATTCTCAGTAAAACGATCTGTTTTTAAATACTTGTTTGCACAATCTCTTTCACATTATTTCATGATGCCCTGCCTTCTTCATTGGGAATAGTCCTAGCAGTTGCTCGTTAGAACACCTACTGACCTGGTATAGCACCTTTCACTTGCTGTACCTCTTGCTTCCCTTGCTATGCAGTTTCTGCCCTAATTTCAATAAGCCTTTTGTCTTTATTAGGTTTTTCTCTGTCTCTGCAATCCTTCCATCTATTATATCAGGAGGTGAAGGGTGCAGCCAGCCCTTTACATAAGTGCTGGTAGACTTTGATTATGAAGGCAAAAATTATATATTCTGATGCATTCAGCAAAGGAAGAATATGTTGCCTGTTTCTTCTGATATAGGAAGGGGAGAAGATGCTCCATGAAAGGCACTATGCCCCAGAAGCCATTCAGTCCAGACTACAAGAAATGGAAGAGCTATGGGAGGAGCTGCTAGCAAGTTGCCAGGATAAATGGACCAAACTGCAGGATGCTTACAAGGTAATGCCAGTGGTTACAGGGATGCCAGTGGCTGGATCTTGGTGTCTTTTCCAGAGATAGCACAGCTTCCTTTCTACATGTCTCATCTACAAGTGTGTCACTTGATACAATCCAGTCTGATTTCTCAAGACCATTACGGCAAAGAATCTACTAAGTGTGGACTGACTGAATGGAATTGGCAGGATAATTGGAGGGAAGAGAATTTGTAGGCTAGGCTGCATTCTGCTTTCTGCTGCTTGTTTAGATCCAGATTCCAGAGAGGGTTTCTGAGGAAAAATATGTTTGACTCATATGTGTCAACTCTGCATCTGTCTCAAGGGCATCTTTTCTTGAGCACATTGGGAAAGAAACCTACAGCTGCTTTGCATTCTTCTAGCTCCAGGCACATGAATTTTTATGACTGTCACTTATGCTTGCTTGGGCTATCAGAAAATCTGTGGTTATAAAACAGAGCTCTCCCCTTAAATGTTTTTTTTTAAGATGCTATGTCCATGATCTGCATTTGTGCAACACAAGTAAGAGAGGCTACTGATGTTTAATGCATATGTTCTTGTCTTCACCATGACTGAATTAACTTCTTCATTTGCACCACCATTGTGTATGGGAAAAGTTCACTGAGCAGTGGGAAGGTGCTCCATGTTTGTGTGCAATCTTTACTGAAAGTGACTGAGATTTTTACATCACATTATCTGTCCTAAAGGTTTAAATTATTTTTTCTTCATGCTTGTTCTCAGGGTCTTCATTTTCAGCGAAATGTAGAGGACACAGAGAAATGGTTGGAAGGTGTGGAAAATGACCTGAAAGCACCATACAATGACAATGATCTGGTGGTTTTGAACAGTCATCTGAAGAAACAAGAGGAACTGGAGGAAGACATTGCTGCCCATAGGGACCGGCTGCAAGAGCTTGTGGTCACAGCTCAGCAGTTCCAGAAGGAGAAACATTTCCTTGCTGATGAGCTAGAAGAGAAAGTGGATGAACTGGTGCAGAGGTGTGTGAGTGCCTGGCCTGTCTTCTGCCAGCTTTTTTCCTCTCTGAATATTCATTTTTCTTTCCTTCTCTACACTATTCTGAAATGAATGTTTTGCATTCATTCCTTATCAATCTGTAGTCCTGACTGGATTATCTTTAAAACCTACAGATACAAAAGGCTACATGATCCTCTGCAGGAGAGGCGGGGAAGTCTGGAGGCCAGCAGACTTCAGTACCAGTTCTTCCGAGATGTTGATGAGGAGTTGGCTTGGGTTCGTGAGAAGCTCCCCATGGCTTCCTCCAAGGATTATGGCCAATCCCTGGTAACCATTCAGAGTCTGCAAGAAAAGCACCAGGTAGTGTCATGTGACAACCATTCACAGTCTTTAGAGTCAAACAGAGAACGCTGAACTCAATTTGTCTCCAGCAAACTTCATCTGCTGTGCTTTGGCTAACAGGAGTCAGGATGCCAGGAATCACTTTTATCCTTTTCTTTTTCAAGGATATGTCCATGACTTCGCAAAATGGAGGATGTCATCCTGCTTACCATTGCAGTGGTCAAGTACCACACCACAGGCCTTCTGTGGACATGCTGGCTCTTTCTGTGAACTGAGTTCAAACCCTGGCGTTTTCAATACAAAATAGATTTGACAAACTTGTGCATATTTTCATAGGTTCTTTGGTCCTAAAAAAATGCTTTCAAACTCAGTACATCCATGCTCAGATGTCTCAGAATGAGCGCCCAGGAAAACATTTTTCCCCAGTTTTTTCTGCTCTGATGGAAGGGAGTTAACAGGGAATTATTGTAGCTAGCTGACCTTCATTCCAGTGGAAGCTTTTAAGACAGCTGCTGAAATATTTCACAAGGTTCAGATGGGCCATCAGAGAGAAAGCAGTGCCTGGAATACTGTAATCTCAAATACCAATGAATACCATCCTGATAGTTCTTTAATAAGGAGCACTGACTCATTACAAACACAAGGTGGAAGAAGAAAATATTCCTGCTAAGATTTTCCAGGAGCTATTGGTATTTGATATTAATATTAGCATATGACGTCCCATTTAAGTGCCATGTCAATGCCTTTTGGAGAAATCTGTACAAGCTGCATTAGGATTGGGAAAGACAGGAGATCCTATAAATTGCCAATGTGTGTGATACACACAGTCAAGAAAGAGAGAAAGCCCAAGCATCTGGTGCTATCATTGTGAAACAGTAAGAACGAAAAGCTTGTTTCATCATGATTAATAGCATAAATGTTGTTTTGTGTGCAATTACTCCTAAAATTTATGAGCTCATTGGCATGGTAAGAAAGTAATTAAGTTCACAGAAGAAAAGAATGTTGAGCTAAATTAATCTGAGAAAATATATTAAATAACTGAAGGAACAGTGGAGATACTGCTTTAGGCTATGATTATTTTTTGTTAATTGGCTGTCTCAAATTTTTTCAACTAACTGTGAGAGTGGGAGATATATGCCATAAAATTAGTGAATAATAAAATTCTCTGACATTTTACTTACTATTCTTCTGGAAACAAGATTAAAATATAAGTTTTTAACTCTCAACGTGTTATTAGCTACAACATCTGCACTTTCTTTTTTGATGTTGGTTTATAAGCAAGCAAATGTCAGAATTAACATAACAGTCAAGAATTGAATATAGTGTTAGTTCCAGCCCTATTGTTTGTCCTAATGAGCCAGATTTGTAAATTCAGTCCTTGGTTTGTTACCACAAAAGAGATTGTGAGTGAACTGTATTAACCTTCTTCCTAAGGAAGAAAAAAAAAGCCGCCTTGCTAAACAGCATTTACACACAAATATATTATGCCTTCAAACAGCTGCTTGGCTTGGAACACATATGGTGTTGCTTTTCAACAACATCTTGAAATCAATAGGGGGAAGTTAAAGGCAAGATTAGAATCAGAGCTTTTTCCAGCCAAGTTTGACACTTGGGTTGAAAAAGCAGCTCCTCTCCTCATAGAGGGCATCTCTTCTACATTAACAGAGCACTGCAGTCTAACTCTGAACCTGCTTATTCATAGCTGTGAAATTAAACAGAACAATGGTCAAATTGTGGGGCTTGTTTGTGCTCAGGGTGCTCAGGCACAGTCAGCCAAAGACTGCATGTATGCTCACAGGAAAATCACAGCATGGGCCTTGCCTACTCAGAGGACAGCATATGGAGGGATGCACACAGTTTTAAAATCTACCAGTCTGCAAAAATTAATTTCAAGTAAAGCTCTTGAGAATTGGTTGGAGGTGATTTTCTTCTTTCCTTGTCCTGTTGGGTGCCTGGCACTCATGTACCTGCAGTCTTTACAATGGCTGCTATGCAAAAATGCATCTTCTACAAAAGCATTGGCAAGTGATAAGTAATAATATGCAGGAAAATTGGTCATTCTTCTCTAGACATGTTTTAATTCAAGAAATGCCATATGATGGAATGTAACTTGGTATATTTCAGTGGAATCTACAAATAAGAGGTTCGTCATTAGAACCTTTTCCCTCTAGACTCTGAGGTAGATAAACATCAAAGTTCAAACTTCATGGCTAAATTTTATTTCTATGATCACTCCTTCACCCCAAAAAAAGTCCTCCACTCCACTTCAAGCATGCACTCAGACTTTGTACCTCTGGCCCACCTTTGTGAATGGAAAGCAAATTTATAAAGGAATTGCATGACGACATTTTATGGCATAAAATTTCATAACTTCAATTTTCTATCATTTTACACTTTACTCTTTCCAGAACCTGGAGAATGAGATAAACAGTCGAGATGCTTTGACCAAAGCAGTGATCAATACAGGACAGAAACTGGTAAGAGGAGGCCACTCAGCCTCTCGCAAGATTATAGAGCATCTGAAGGAGCTTGAGACATCTGTAGAAACCTTGAAGGCAGAGGCTCAAGAGAGGAGACAGAGGCTTATGCAGTCCTATGAGGCCCATCTCTTCCTAAATGAGGTAACGAACCCTACCTAAATCTCTCCTGAGATATTTATTTTGGCCTTTCTTTTCTTAAAACAACTGACATCTATATTGTTGAATGGATGTAAGTGCTGAAAAAGGAGCAGAATTCACACTGCCCTGATTTTTCATATCTGGTAAATAAGGATACAGTGGAGAAACCACAGTTATGTCCCCAACAAATGGCAGTGAGTAACATGTAACTGCAATTACTGGATTCTGAGTAGACATTTTTTTGGAACATGCTAGTGTCTGCTAGATTGCATTAGAGGAACACATCTAAGGTGCTCTCTGTTTTCACTGATGTGTCAGTGCGCCACTGCTCTCAGTTTTCTTTGTCTTTACCTACATCAAGCTGTGCTAAGGCTCATCCCTATATTTTATACAGCTGCTGGAGGTGGAGGCATGGCTGGCAGAGAGGAGTTTCATTCTGGAGACCTCTGATTATGGGAAGAATGAAGAATCCACACAAGTTTTACTTCGTAAACTTGAAGCTACCAAACTGGACATGGATAGTTTCAGGTTGAGGATCGAGAAAGTACAGGAGACAGGAGCCAGCTTAATAAACAAAGACAGTCCAGAGAGGTAGGAATGTAAAAACAGGTTTCTCCTCCAGGTCTGACAGAAATGCCTAGAGAAGGCAAATAAAGAAAAGTTCAACTGTGTTTGATGGCTCATTCAGAAATAAGATTTCAGGGATCATCCATCCCTCCATCATCATCATCATCACACACACTGAGCTCCCCAAAACCTTGATGATTGTTTTAATATTTTCATGAGATATTTTTTTTTAACAACAGACCAATTAATGCAGATCAGCTTCTTTGTCCATTGTCTACTGCCAGGAACTTTAATCTAGTTCTAATTTACCACAAATGTTCAAAAAACACTGTGCATGGGAAAGGAAATGAACATTCCTGACAGTTCACTGTTTTTCATTGAAAGTTTGTTTTTATATCTGGAGAGAGGATGGAAAAAGAGCAGCCATTTTTATGATTTACTTTAATTTCCTGAGCTTGCTGGCTTTAATGGCACAGCATAACTCATTCCATGATGTTATCTGGTTTATTCTGTGTTTTAAAGGTGTTGCAAATTAAACCTGTCAGAAAAAAAACAGTGTTTAAAAAGAACAATAATAAAAGACATACTTTCTGCTTCTTATTCTTTGCAGTTCAGTAATACTTTCAAAGCTCCAGGGGATCCTAGCAGACTATCAGTCTCTCCTACAGAAGTCTGACACCCAGAGAAAACGCCTACAGGAACAATTCCAGCTCTATCAGTTTGAAAGAGAATTCCAGCTGGTAGATGCATGGCTTTCCAGTAAACTGTCTGTAGCAGAGTCCGATGACTATGGGCAGGACTTAGATGATGTAGAGGTAAAAGAAAATAAAAACTATTGCATGTATTGTGTGGTAAAGCAGGTATATATTTGCTACAATTTGTATGTAGCTGCTGACAGTGAAGCATGTTACAATGACCAAAACTAAGCAGAGCTCTTATCTCTACAGCAAGAACTCAGACTGGCTTCTGTCTGCTTTGACAGGCTTGCTGAGGTAGCATCCTCCCAAAGAAAATTAGATGTACCAGAAAGTTAGCTTTTCTTGGAATAAGGCGAGGTTGGCACACTCCATTGCTTGTCCAACTTATCATTTGACAGGACCTAAAAGATTCAACTATGGTCAAAAGCACTGGGCTGCAGCGCTCATATCTCTTGCTGCTGATTTCAAGGATAAATTTCTCCTTGGGGCACATAGTGCAGAGAGGTATAATTAGTAGTGTCCACTCCTCCTAGGAACTGCTGCATATGTAAACAAGTTCTGTTTATTAGCTTTTGATCTGAGCAACTTCTGCTTGTCAGCATGTGGTTAATTTTTCTCTGTGATGAAGAATGTTCAATGAGTGAGACAACAGATGCCTTCTTGTGACTCCAGATCATTTGGATTTATCAAACAATTTGCACTTGTAGATTGCAATGTATAGCTTGTGTGTTATACAGAACAGAGAAAGTGATTCCTTCTGCCTCTCTCATGGAGGTAGGCAGAAATTCTTTATCTAAATTTGTGTCCCCATTTATTCTGCAGGTGCTGGAGAAAAAGTTTAAAGATTTTGTAAATGAGATGAAACCTCTGGGACATTCCAAAGTTGTCTCCTTAAATGAGTTAGCATCTAAACTGGATAAGGAAGGCCACAGCAAGATGGATGTTATCCAGAAGAGAACTAAGCAAACCAATGAAATGTGGGAGAAACTATGCAATGCCATTGAGATAAGGACAGAGGTAGGAAATGCATGAAAAACCGAGGCACTGATTTCCTTGCAGCCTCCCATGCCCTTTCTTTGCCAAACCAGTGCATTGCTCATGTTGAAACACAAGGTTTACAGGAGCAATGAGTACATTTTGTTCAATTTTTTCTAGATTAATTTCCCTTTATAGCCACTGCTTACCCTGCTGTTCCTGGCAAGGCTAATACTTGAAAGATGCTTATCAGCTCCGGGTAATTGTTTTCCTTAATTCACTGCTAACTCCAGTTTCTGAAAAACAAAGCCAGTCCAACAGTTTACCACGCTAAGAGGAGTCTGGCTCTGCCACTTATCAGTCTCTTTATGGAACTACTTATGCAACAGATCAAAACATGATCAAAATTCTCCAGGATTTTTGCTAGGTTAATGTCTTGAAATCAAAGAAGGCATATGGAAGAGAATGTGATGGAGGACACAGAGCCAACCCCCTACCTTTAGGCAGCAGTTGGGTGTTAAATCTGCTCACTCCCTCTCAGGAAACTGCAGTCACAGATATGTATGGAAAAGCAGAGGTGACACACAGAACTCAACATTTTTGTTTGTTTTGAGGAGAATATAAAACATCAGATGTGCTCAATCCTTTTTTTCACTACTATTGCCTGACCTGTTGCTTATGAGGTAGCTCTAGACCATATTTTCTGTTAGCAGAAATAAATGCATGACAATTGTTACTGTAGAGTTTGACTATAAACTAGTATTAGAATATTTTTTTAATCCTCTCATTTCAGAAAAGCATTATTTTTGCTCAATTCCTTATATTTTCACTCTTTGCAGTGTGGACTTTATTCCAAGAAGTATTTCAACACAACCTCTGTGGTGCAGAGAGCTACTTTTTGAGGGCAATTCATGCTCTCCATTTTGATCATTCTTATGCAGGGATAAATTGCTCTTTAGAGACATCTATTTCTTTCCATTGTCCAACAGAACTTGGTTAATTAGGTTGACACCTCACTTTCAGGTGACTTACTGGGGAAGATGTTTCATTCCCTCTCAAAATCCCCAGTGATTTTGTACTGCATTATGACATATTAGGCTTACCTTTTTTTTGTGTTGTAGACACAAAATGCTGTAGAGTATTACCATTGAATTATTTTGTTATTCCAGAACCTAAGAGCAGCCCATCAAGTTCACCAGTATGACCATGATGTGGATGAAGTAAAGGGCTGGATGCAGGAGAAAGAGGCAGTGGTGGATATAGAAGATTATGGTTATGATCTTCCAGGTGTACAGACACTTCTCAGCCATCTTGAGGGAGTAGAGGTAAGAGGATCTGTGATGAAGCAGTAGCAGAAAAGCACAGATGGAAAAAAAAAGGTGACTGATTCTTGACTGATGCCTCTTAAGGGCCTTACAAGACAAATTTATTGCACCCTTAATTATTCTTTGTGCCTCAGAGAAGAGGGCCTTTTCCTCCTGTTTTTAACATTGGGATATTATATTAATTATGCTTTTGCTTTGAAGGATGAACTTCTCTTCTAAAAACTGTTATTATAATTGCAAAGGTGTCAGCTGAACCATAGGAAACTTCAGCTCCACATTTACCAAAATAATCTGTCTCATGTCTAAAGAAGTTTCTTTTATGTTTGATGATGAACAAGGCATTAAAGGAAAACTGAGAAGCATTCATATTTCCAGCCTCTGTACAGCCAGAGGGTAGAAAATATATTCATCATCGTTAAATCCACTTTTGATAGAACTGAGTAGTGACTTGGTCTTACAATCCATTCTGTCTCCATTGCAGAGAGATCTAGGAGTGATCATGAAAGAGCTGGAACGAATTCGAGGAGACGCTTGGCACCTCAGCCGCACATACCCTCAAGTTAAGGAAAACATCATGGAGAGACTCACAGATGTGGATGAGTGCTGGGAAAACCTGGACAAAAAGTTTCTGGAGAGGAAGGCAAGACTGAACCAGGCAGAACAAGTCCAGCTCTACTTCAATGACTGCAGGGAGCTGATGTAAGTATTGGCCCCTTGAGTTTGGCCGTGGGCCTTATTTCTTTCCCATACAGGATTTTCTAAATTATAGTTGTTAGTTGTTTGATTCCTGCCCCAGGTGCTCTGCAGCTTGCTTTCAAATCTCTTTGAACAATAATCCATGGCATCTCCTTCACAGAATTTATCAGATATCAGAGGTGACCATGATGCCTCAGTACAATGTGCATGACAGACACTTTTTTTTAGACTAATTCCTAGACAGTCCTTAAACAGTCCCCGGGACTGTTATCCATCCTGTGAATAAATTTTGTAGTTTCACAATTTCAATTGAAAATACTGTTGATTCTGTAGGAAGGTAGGGTTAGATAGTGAAGTAATTGGTACACCTGCATAGACATGAGTGCCCCTTTTTCTCAAAGCAGCTACATTCAAGATAATCTCCTAGAATAAGTAATGGAAAAGTTCACCTATAACAGGAGTAGAAATACAAAGACAGTGGAATGGTTACCACTGACTATTGGACATTTACTATGCTAAGGGATAGATCCTGAGCTCAGGTAAATAATGAGTAAGTTTGTGCAAATTGAGAGTTACAGAGTAGAAAATGTTTCTTAAAAAGTATCTATCAATATGCTTCTTTCCATGAGTGCTTTGTGCACATGAAGTACTTTCTTGTGTGGTCCTTTACAATGTATAAAAATACTGCTAAACTGTGTAGTCTAGGCAATTGCACTTGGTTCTTTCTGAGGATTTGAACGCACAATGCTTTGGTGCAGATCTACATCTTTATTTTTAATGGGCTATGTATGGAAACAGCACTGGGAATATTATAAATCCCCCAGATGTTTGAGTAAACCTTCACCAAAGTATTTGCATACTGCTATAGTTTAACCCCCCCAGTCAGCAGCTAAGAACTTCCACACCAAGCCACTCACTCCCCCAGGTTCCCAGTGGGATGGGGAGGAGAATCCAAAATTAAAAACAAGCAAACAAACAAAAAAACCAACACATTTGTTGAGATAAGAACACTCCAGTAACTGGGAAAACAAAAAAAAAAAAAAAAAAAAAAAAAAAAAAAAAAAAAAGGAAAATATAATAATACTAATGATGAATTTATTTTTCTTTTTTAAGAAAAGGAAAGTAACCAGAAACTATTGATGCACAATACAATTGCTCACCACCCACTCACCAGTACCCAGCCTGTCCCTAAGCAGCCATTGGTCCCTCCTGGCCAGCTCCCCCAGTTTACATACTGGGTATGATGTCCTATGGGATGGAGTATCCCTTTGGCCCGTTCAGGTCAGCTGTCCTGGCTCTGTTTCTCCCTGCCTGGCTGTTTGTGCACCTCCTCACTGGAAAAGCCTGGGGAACTGAGAAGTCCCTGGCTTAGGGTAAGCACTACTCAGCAACAGCCAAAACAACAGTGTGCTGTCAACATTATTCTCATACTGAATCCAAAACTCAACACTGTATCAGTTACTAAGAATAGAATTAACTCTATCCCATGCAAAATCAGGACAATATTAATATCTTTTGTGAACAAATAAAAGTCTGTATACATGTATCCCCAGCCATGGGATGTGTGCATTCCCAAATGTCCAGCAGACTCAGATTCCTTCCCTTTTTACCCTTTGTCCCTGTTCTGTAGGGCCTGGGCCAACGAGATGCATGCTCTGGTGATATCTGAGGAGCTGGCAAACGATGTCCTGGGAGCGGAGCTGCTCATCAAGCGCCACGAGGAGTACAAGCGCGAGATAGAGAAGCAGTGGCTGAAATATGAAGAAATGCAGCGGGCAGGAGGTGACCTGATGAAGAAGGGACATTTCATGTCTGAAGAGGTGTGTTGAAGAGTTAAATATTTCACAAACAAGAGTGAACAAAGAGATGAAACAGACAGGAAGTGCAGCTTTGTCTCTCAGAATGGAAGGGCTAAATGGGACAATCAGTTCTTTACTATTAAAAGTTACATTTTTTATGTGACACACAGAGAAAGAAAACTCATTTTAAAGTTCTTGTGCTACATTACAATGCAATTGCTTTGCATTGCTGATGTCCCTGAGCTCACCGGAAGAGACGTAATTCTTCAGAAATGTCCAAAGGGGCAAGAATGTCAAAATTTCTGTGATTCTATTATCTGTGCATCTTTAGACTTTGCCCAAAACACTGTCTGTAGATCCAGAGATCACACCATTGAAAACATCTTCAGAATTTATGCAAGATCACATTACTTCTGTTGTAGAAAGAACAAGAAAACTTCCATAACTGAAGTCTCTCCATTATTGCCTTGCCATAAATGCATGTATTTGTTGAACCTCCTGGTTCTCACTAGTTTCATAGCACAAGATGCCTGGATATAAAGTTTCATCTTGGGAAATCATATGGCAGAATATTTGTCATAACAGTATGTGGAATGTGCCTAAAGTTGTATTATCTAGCCACACAACTTACATGCTAAATTAATTCAAGTAGAAAAAAAAGAGGACTTGGACATCTTTTCTAAATTATGCTAACACCACAAAATTATCTAGAGATCATCTTCTAAATCATGAAGGCAGATTACTGACTGCCAGATAGTTGACTGTCATGTGAAAGTCTGATTGGATTTTTCAACTCCTGGCATTACAAATATTCTTTTTCTAGATTGAAGAAAAACTGTTAGAGCTGTCTGAGCTGATGAAGAAGGTTAAGGAGAGCTGGGACATGAGGAAAGTGCTATATGAAGAAAACTGGGAGATCCAATTGCTCCGCAGAGAGCTTGAACAAGCAGAAGCGTGGCTGGCTGCCAAGGAGAGCTTTCTTTCAGACCCATCCTATGGGGTGAGTAACAACCCTGCAGCACTACTGAGCACTCTGTCCTCTTAGCATTTGCAGAGGCTGGCTCACGGACCAGCTCAGGCCTCAAATTAATCACAGTCTCAACAGCAATGCACCCTTGAGATTAGAAAGGGCAGGAGCTCTGTCCTCTTGCAGAAGTGAGCCCAGGACAGTTGCTGCATTTGACATGGTGATGGGCTCCTGGAAGTGGTGGCTTCCAGCAGGTGGTAGAAGTCTTGGAAGAATTCCAGATCATTTTTTCAAATAACTTGCAGAAGATTCAACCTTCCTTGTATTGCTTGAATCCCTGTTTCAAAAGGAAAAAGGGTTTATCCTCATCTTGTAGGGGAAAAAAGGGGGCTTTTCCCACCTTGTTCTTCCCATTAAGTGGCAGAATGTTTTACACAGGCACTTTTATAGCTAGCTTGTAAATTTATTTTTAAATGCCAGCATCCATATTTTTGTTTTGCTGGGGTTTTTTTTCTCAATGTTGACCGTCTTCTGATAATTTATAAGATTGGAAAACAAAGCCATGAACTTGGGTGTCAGAAAGAGGACATGAAAGAAGTCTCAGATGCATTTGTTGTAGGGCAGAAACAAACTCTGTGTCTGGCACAAGCCAGAATCCAAGTACTCAATCTGCACATAAACAGTTATAGCTGGGAGCCATGGTACTGCACGGCCTTGCAGAAAAGGGAAGGCTGGTATTTCAGCCCTTTTTCTCCTGCAGAGCAAACAGACTGCAAGATACAGACCTTTTTTTAAAATGTAAATTCAGATTTTTTTCATACACAAATGAAAAAGTTCAGACATCCAGTTACAAAATTTTCAGAACCCTCACTTGGCTAAATAGAATCAATCTGAAAATCTTAGGTATAATCTCTTCTGATAGACTTGATTTTGGACTTCTGTATGTGGCAATTTTTCCATTCAGGATTCAGTGTCTGAAGTAGAGGAATTATTGAAGAAACATCATGATTTTGAGAAGATGCTTGCAGCACAGGAAGAGAAATTTGCTCAGCTCAGCAGGAAAACTAAGGTGAGCAGTAGAAGGCTGATGAGCTGTGCATGAAACAAGATGATGTGGGTCATTGATTGCTTGAATGTCACTCTGTGTAAGAGATGGGGTAAATGAGAAACCAAAGCTGAAATATTTCAGACATAGCAAGACCTATATGTGGAGCAAAAGAGACCAACTGGCTTGAAAAAGCTGTAGGGGAGAAGTGGAAATTTTCTTCTGCCAGGACCAGCAAACAGGGTGTGAGAAACAGGATGAGCTCTTGCTACACAGATGGAGAGATTTTGCTTCACTCAGGATTTCAGGGAGCTGGAGCCACCTGAAAGTGACAGGATAGCAAAGGGCTGAAAATAAATGGAGACCAATGCACAGATAGGCCTTTTTCCTTCTAGCTTAAGATTTTTACAAAGGATTGTGTTAAATATCAAAGATATTCAGTGAGTCTCTCAGATTCTCTTTCATTGTAGGGGAGGTTTTTAAAATTATTTCTCTGAAATAACCAGAAAAACATAGTGGTTGTGTTTGACTTTAGGCTGAAAATTAATCTGTCTTTTGTTCAGTGACTTGCAAATTGGCTAAGTGAAGGGACAAAGGCCCCTCCCTCTGAAATTTTCCACAAGAACAGCCCTGGATACTCAGTGTTCTTACAGAAAACTTAAAGAAGCAGTGACACAAGAGAAAGAGCACAGTTTCTCCTTAGCTTATTTTAAAAAAAAAAAATATCAGCCTCCAGAGAACTTAGTAAGGGCAGAATTCACCATATTTGAGATTAACTGCCACTAGTATTCATGATTTGGACAACAAAATAATGTCTAGCACATGGCAATTAGATTCAGATCTAACTCTAAAAATGCCAGTGGAAGTACAGACCTTAAGATTCAGTGCCAGGAGACAGTTTATTTGGAAAACTGTTCCTGCTTAAAATAAAATTAAAAAATCTTAGGTAAGTATTCATGAATGCATGAAGGTGATTTTAAAAAAAATTAATACTGCTGTCCTACAGAGAGAGATGAATCTTCTGAAACAAGTGGACACAGAAGAGAGTGAGCAGAAGGATAAAGGCAAAGTTGTTCGGGTTCCATCTCTGAGAAGAAAACCATCTGACAAAAGGAATGCACCACCAAAAGTGACAGAGACAAAGAGCACCACGCCGCTGCCACCTCTGCCTGCACACAGCGTGTCCTGGAGGGTCCCACTTGAAACTATTTTCTCCCCCATTGAAAAATCTCCAACAAGGTTCCAAGAATTCACTTCCTCAGAAGTCCCTGAAGTGCAGAGCAGCAACAAAACAGAAATGAAAGCTAAGGGAAGGCTTGGTGAGATTATCACTCCAGCTACACCAAAGGCGGTGGGCCCACAGGCTGCGTCTTTGGAAGGTCCCAGTTCTTTAGGCTCTCCTTTATCTCCTACTCCTATAAGCCAGCAACACAGCAGCAATTTGTCAGAATTACAAGCCACAGACCACATGTCTCCTCAGGAAAAAGGTTCCATAGGCTCTCCTTTCTCCAGCCTGCACACCAAACCAACAGCAACACCAGCCGGCGTTGAGCCTGGACAAAGGTCGCTAGATAACTCACCTAACTTCCTGCTGTCTAGCTCCTCTTGGGAGAGATTTAAGAATACGTCTTTGGTAAGTCCCAGGAATTTCTGGTTCTCTCCTCACAAAACCAGTACCCGTGCTAGTTAAAGTAAGGCAATAAGAGGAAGTTCTGTCTGAAAGTCACAAGAGCACCATACAGTGGCATTCTGGTGGATACACTCCTGGATTCAAGCAAGAAGCATTTTATATGTCTTTGCAATTCAAACACCTTCCACAAACACAGTTGACTTAAGCAACTATGTGCAGCTTAAAATTATTTTAAATTTAGTAAGCTTTATAACCTATGTCTTAACAACTATATTGGTTCTGTCTTTCTTTTCCTGAACTAGAGGCAATTCCTGCTGCTGAATACTCAGCAGAGCACTTAAAAACAGATGGTGTCTCACAAAGAGGATGATTTACCTACAGCCTCTGAGTGAGGTGGCAGTGCTTAGTGTCCCCTCTGTTCAGAAGTCAGAGAGAGGCAGGACTTCATGGCACACTTGTCAAAGAGCTGACCAGGTGCAACACTAGAACCAACAACTCCTGTTTGCTCACCCTGGCAGGAAATTCACTCTTAACTCATTGCAGATAAAATTGTTTCCTTTTCCTTCTCTACTTTTGAGAGGAGCACGCTTGTCACCTACCCAAGTGTACCAGCACAACACTATACATTGGTGTAACTCAGTAATTGTGGAGGTGGTATGAAAAACTGGAACAATTTAAGTTGTAGAATGCATGCAATAATATAAAAATAATATTAGTTAATTAACACACTAAGAGAAAATTCCATAAGTAAATTGGTTGAGAAGGATTTGAATTCTCTTCATTTAGGTGGTCTATCAAAAATACAATTGCAACCTAGTGAGGATTTCCAGCTGTGCTGTCAATGTAAAGGCTAGAGGAACCAGAGATCAGTTTCTTTGCATGGACTTTATCTAAAAAATACCTCAGAAATTTAACATAGGCCTAAGGGCCATTTTAAAGTTAAGTAGCAATGTTCTTGTATGTCTCAGGTTTCTGCAAGTCTCCAGAACATGGAGGGTTTCCTAGAGAAGAGAGACCAGCTCCTTCCACGAAGACAACAGGTAGAAATAAATACCATCACTCCTGGTTATTTCATTGCTCCTTGAGTTATAGTCCAGATCTGCTCTGACTTCTTCAGGATAAGCTCCTGCTGAAGAGGAGCTCAGTAGTGTGGGTTTGCTTCAGCTATCCCTAAAATGCATGAGAAAGTGTCCACTGGCTTGGACAGTACTTGATCTCTCAGAGAAAGAGACAATGGAATTTTTGCCTGTCATGGGAATCACACAGAACAGGATCTGTCTACAGTTAATGAATTTATAAATCAGAGTCTAGACTGTAGGAACATGTTAATTACAGTTTCCTAATAATAAACAATATAGCAACTGTTTCAATATTTCAACTGAATTAGGGGGAAAAAACCCAAATGAAACAACCCAAAAAAGAAACATCCCACAACAACAAAAAAACCCCACCATACCACAAAAAATGCTAAAGCTTTATGATCCTGTAACAGCTTGTGATAGTTTGTCAGCAGTGGAAGCCCTCAGTCTCATGCTCCCAATATTTGTAATTTCTAACTGTGCCAGAACAGAATTAAGGTTCTGCTTATCTTTGAAGAACTGGTCTGTTAAATACAGGTTTGCATGAAACTGAAATCTGAATGCTTATCCTGGGAAATAATATCGCTTCAAAGCGGTAGCCTAATGATCATGACAGGCCAGGAAATTTTCTACTATTCACCACCAATCTACAGACATCCATTCTTGCTGAGTGTTTGCACATAAACAAGTTGTCTCTGATTATTTGTCCCATAGAATATTTCCTCTGAAATTTTTAACCTGAAAGACCTCTTTCAAAAGGTGAATCTGGTATGGACTCCATCTTCTGGAAGAGAAATTTAGTTTTTCTTCACTTCTGGGCACACAGAATTTAGTGTTCAGAGATACTGAACTTCCATACCACCCAACAAGAAAAGCTCTGACTTAGCCTTCCTCAGACCTGTTTCCTTCCTTTTCTCTGAATGACCAAATTGTCAGCTTTATCAACTGGCACAACAAAATATGAATATAAGTTAAGGATCCTTTATCAAGAAGAGTCTCGTGGCACTAGGCTAAGTTTCTGTGGTACATAGTTGGGCTTGGAAACAGCTGCTACTTTTGCACATTGCTCAGTAGCATTCCACTGGGGTTAGTTTAGTAAATGAAGAAGAATTCAGCAGCCACATTAGATAGTAACACTTGATAAAATTAGCCTGTGACCAGCAGGCAGGGGCTGGTGTTCCAGCAAGGGAAAAAAGTGGAGTTTTAGTGGCTAAAAATTAGACAGAACTTTGATTATCCACCTTCAGCAATGTTGCTGACCACATGGTGTAGAGCCTGCTTGAACCAGATTAGGTCATTGTTCAGTTTTGATTCATAGAGATCCTTTCTTGAATCACTCACATAGAAACCATAGCAGGTCCTGTTTTTCTAAGAGATAACAATGACTGAACTTCTGTGATCATAATATCAACAGATCCTGGCTCCCTGTGGAAGCTGCATGTGAAAGATTTCACTACTCCTATAAAATATATACTTCACAACTGAATTTTATTATCTTTTATATTCATGTAGCCACAGTCAAGGTCGTGGAAATCCTTCTATGTAAAACTTGATGGATTAAAGCTTGATTTCTACAATGATGACAAAGAAGCAACTAAGGTAATTTAATTTTTTAATCTTACTAGCAAACTTTGTGTCTACATATGTAAAAATGAATTTTAAAATGTCACCTTTGGTTTGGGGCTGGGGTGATCTGTTCCTTTTCAAATGTGAGCTGAGTGAAAATTCAGCAATTATTCAACTGATACAACTGAAAACAGACTGATAAGCTTACAGAAATTTTCAAAGGTACTTCTTTTAAGGCATATCTTATTCAAGTATTGCCTTCAAGATATAATGCAATTGTCCATGGTTCCTCTGTGGTTCGCCCTGTTCAGTGATCCTAGAATTAAAAGTTAGAAGCATAAAGAGATGGGTGTGTAGTCTGCCTGCAGGTTGGCATGGAATTGAATCCTAGCAGAAAGGACATAGAAGAAATTTTGTTTTAATTTTATCCCTCTTCAGAACATATCCACAGTCCTGTCCCTCAGCATTTCTGGAGCCAGATGTGAGAGGCTGGTGAATTACACCAGGAAGGAGAACGCCTTCATGCTGCGGTGAGTCTTACGGAGAAAGGCACAAATAAAATCCTGTGCAGCTCCCTGCCCACAGACACCCAAGGCTGTATGTTGTTAGGAGGCATAACTGGAGTGTCTCACACTCACAAGCACAGAAGATATAAGGCAAAACTGACTAGAATTCACCTTTCCCTATCCTTATTTACAGGCTGAGAGATGGGGCAGAGTATTTCCTTGCAGCACCTTCTCAGACACTGATGGAGGACTGGCTGCAATCACTACAGAATAATATAGGTATGTTCTCATTTCCTTCAAGAATGAGCTGTGCTTTTAGCACGTGATGGTAAGAGAAAGAGAAGAGGAGAGAATGACAAGATGTCCTTAGTTTGGAGCATTTTGAGCCATCCTTTTTGTCTCTGTTAGAAAGCAATACACAAGTCACCTGCTACCTGTGACGTAGTGACCTGGCAGGGCAGTGTCCAGGGTGACCTGCAAAGCAGTTTTTCAGTTGTACTGTGGCCAGCATCAGGTTATTCTCTGCTATGGGTGTGGTATTTGTCCTTTTATTAAGGAGCGGCTTTGGATCTTGATCAACAGCTTTTCTTCTGAATCTAGATCTCTTCTGGACATCTCTCTAATAGTGGTTTACTGGGAAGGAAGCCATAGCATAATTATAACTATGATGGTCAGAGAAAATTGTTATGGACCCAGACGTGGCAAACTCTACCTCTAATGTTACTTTTTGTTTGGTTGTTGGTTTTTTTTTACTCTGTAGGACATGGTAACAGATCCCATTCTACAGTGATGGCGCAAACTTTCATTTCAAACACAGAGACCTCCCAGAAAAGAGTGTGGGATTTTCCAGACAGGGACTCTGCTGAAAGACTAAGCAGCAAAAGCTCACTCCTGAGGTATGGGCTCTGTGCTGCAAAGCAGAACAGATGTCATTGCTGTTGGTGCTTGGGTAGCAGCCACCTACAAAGAGTCTGCCCTGAGGTCAAACAGTCCTGCTCCTCTGTCACCAATGTCACAAAAATAATTCGGCCAGCAGGAGCAAGGCAATGATTGCCCCCCTGTACCTGGCACTGGTGAGGCAACGCCTTGAGTACTTTGCTCAGTTCTGGACTGCTCACTTCAGGAAAGCTGGAGCGTGTCCAGAGGAGAGCAATGAAGCTGGAGAAGGGTGTGCAGAACACGTCCTACCAGGAGAGGCTGAGGGAGTGGGGTTGTTGAGACTGGGGGAAGGAGGCTCAGAGGAGACACAGGCAAGGAGAAGACAGCTACAGCCAAATTCAGAAACCTGGCCTGTTTAAATAATTTTTCTTGCATTGGGAGTCTGTACAAACCTTACAGGCTGTGATGTGAAATCCTAGTCCCACAGCTGGGCAGACTTTTGTTGCTAAGCTAGGCATTTAATGAGTCCTTACATACACAGAGAGACTTAAACTCCTCTAGATTATACCTGATTTTCTGATGATGCAATTTGTTTGTAGGAGAACACCTTCCTTCAAAATCAAACCAGAGAGAGAGTCTGCAGAATTTTCCAGAGATTTTAAGGAAGATGGACCTACAGTGACACAAGCCACAATCACTACCCTAAGCCTAGAACAAAGTGGAAATAAAACAAAACGGCTTCCCTCTCTACTAAAAGCAGGAAGAGAAAAATGACATTTGCCTCAATGAACTCCAGACAATTATAACTTAACTCAGCCCTCTTGAAATGTAGTAATATATTTTAAATTAATCATTTCCCTCTTAACTTTTAAAAGTATGTATTTAATCTCATAAAATCTTTAAATATAATTAATCAGGATTGCATCTGGTATACCTTTGTGTGTACAATGACTTTGTCATTTGCCATTATTACCCAGTGTTATCTACTCCAAGGTATTAAATCCAAGGGCAGGGGGACCTTTAAGCCAGACTGCTCACATGAAATGATTCTGTGAGACAGGAATGGGGAGCAGTGAGCAGAGCATGAGTGCATCTGTGAGTTAACCACAGCCATGTGCAAGTAGATTTGCAGATACCAACAGAATAGATTTACGAGGCTTGGGTGGTCTGTGCAGCCAAAGATAATGTTATATACTTCCTACAGCACTTTGTGGTCTCCACAATCTTTTTTACAACACATTAACCAACCATTCTCTATTTGCCAATCCTTTCTGGATGAAGCTACCAGGGAAAAAAAAGTCCTGCAGTGTTACTCATTTTTAATGGAAACTGAAACTTAAATAAGGCATGAACAATCAGTGTTTCAGTGTAAAAGGAGAAGAAAAGTGAGATAGCAAGAAGGAATTCTAGTCCCCAGACAGGAAGCTTCACATGCTAAGGTATAGTGTGATCATAGGGAAGAATATCTATATTTTCCCCCTACCTATCTGTTTCTGAGCCAAAGAAAATTTACCTAGCATGAAGCTGGAGAGAAATGGCATTTTTTTTCCCCCAGGACAGTGTAGGGCTGGCAGCTCTTCCCTGACAGGTGGAAGCCAAAACTTCAAGTCCTTAACTCCTCTCACAAGGACTTCAGCCTTCATCCCTTTTTACACAGACTGAAGCATCACTCTTGCTCTCTGCTTGCAATCCTCTCCTCTGCACTGACTACTTCTCCAGTGGTAGGGGAGGGGAGCACTTTACACTGAGTTTATGTAAATACTTTATGGGCACATGCAACATCTAGAACTTAAATTTTTTTTCTGTCTGATTCAGATCAGTCACAGGCATCCAATAGGTGAACTAATAATTTCATTTTTTTGGCTAGTCCATCGCTCTCTGTTTACCCCAGCTGGAGCTGCTGCCTGTCACGAAACACAAAAACCCAGCACATCAAAGTAAGTAATGGGAAACTGATGCATTTCATTATTGTTGACCATTTTTAACTGATTAAAAACAAAACAAAAAAAAACCAAAAAAAAACAACAACAAAAAAAAAAAAAAAAAAAAAAAAAAAAAAAAAAAAAAAAAAAAACAAAAAACAAAAAACCATCAGCTTCAGTATTTTAAACTTACCATTTAATTGAACAAAGATCTGCCTTAGCTGTGGCTCAGTACAGCTGTCTCCCCGCCTTTTGCCAGTCCACTGAAGAGGGTATTACCCCAGGAGATAAATTTTATTCCAGGTTCTCCATACCTTTGTAAGCCAGCAGATCTTCTCCCAGATTTCTTCCATTCAATCTCGAGACAACTGAAAGCCCTGTGAAGTTCTCAGCAAGCATTTAGCATAAGTAGAGCTCATACACCTGGAAAAGCCTTGTTTTGTGTTTAAGTGCATAAAGACTTTCATGGGCCTGGTGCTCTTTTGCAATATTTTATTTTTAATTAATATATTATTAAACAGTTACAAGACACAAGCAAGTGATTTCTATGAAGAGTAGGTAATAGTCATAAGAACAGTCTCATTTCTTTTGTGTTTGGCAGCAGATAGCAAGCTCTGTATTTTTGGGGGTTTTCCAGCAAAATGTTCATCAGAGAGCAGAGATCTGGAGTGCATTTCAGATAAGGTTTTTGGCAGGCATGCATCCATCTTCAGTGGTTAAGCAAACACAACACCAGATCAGCAAGGCCTGGTTTATAAGTATGGCATGTGCCTTTTTTTGGTGAGATGCAGAGAGAGGCAGATTTCTCCTGGAAGTGCCTGCTTTGGTTTGCATGCACTCTGTTCAGTCACAGCACAACGTGTGGTACTAGGCCAGGCAAGAATGGGGCCAAGGAAAAAAACAAAACCATAGCCTCTGAGGAACAACCACACAAAATTTCAGAGGCTCTCAGACTCCCTGTTTTCCCTACAGGGAACAAGGACCAGTCCTGATCAGCCTTATGAAATTACACCTTGTATTTCTGTGGTCTGGGGGCAGTGCAAATCAGCATGCTCAGAACCCGAGCTCAGGAGTGCTTTGAGGGAGAACCTGTGCCAGCCACCACTTCCCACAGACTGCACAGAACAGACTGTGCAAGGGGTAGGTCCCTCCAGCTGCAGAGCTCTCCAGCAGCCTCTGTCCTCACAAATGCCCTCCAGGTCCTCCTACTACACCATCAAGCCAGCAACACACTCCTTCAATGTCACAGAATCGTTTGGGTTGGACCATCCAGTCCAACTGTTAACTCAGCACTGCTCTGTCCACCACTAAATTGTGTTCCCATATGCCACGCCCACATCATGTTATAAAAAGTAAAAAGCAACCAAAATGAAACCAAAAGGCTCTCTGACGGGCAGTGATACAGCCCTCACATAATTTCAGGCTCTGAAATGCAAAAATATATTTGAAAAAGCTATTATAACTTAAGGCTACAGAGGCACCACAGGGGGCACCAAGGAAATGAAGGGGCACAGGCCTGGCTGTGCCTCTGGCTGCAAGATTAGACAGCAGTTCCCAACCTGATTTTAAGTGTTGGCAAAACCTCTGGACAGTTCTCCCAGCAGAGTCACACCTGTCCACACCCACAGCTCCCTCTCTCCCACCCTCCCTTTGCAACAGGATTTAACAATCCCTCAGAACAGTAATTCCCCACCAGCTGGGGGTTACCTCAAAACCTTGTGGTTTTGTGGCTCCTTCACATTTTACTGGGCCTTTCTCACTATATCAGCAGCACTATGAATGCACCAAACATGCTCCAATTATTAGTCTGTGGAGCATTTTGAAAGACCCAATTTTGTCAGTGTGGCTGAGCTGCCTTGCTGCTGGGCACGTGCTGCCAGGGTTCACAAGGGTTACATGTTGTTCTCTGTAGCTCATGGACACAACAGCAATACCTTTTTGCTGCAGCAGAGCTTTCTAGGACCAGCCAGAGGAGCATAGAAATGCTGCACACCCCGTGCACATGTGTGCACAGAGCCATGTGGGCTTGTGTGTGCCACACAGTGCTGGGCCACGACATGCTGCTCTCCTGTGCAAAGGTAACAGATCCAGCTGGATCAACTCCCAACTCAAAATGGCTCTTTATGTTTTGTCTTGCAGCCAGTATCTGATTAGTTCTTAACTTCTCACGATCTGAATCCCGAGGTAAGGTTGCATTCCAGCTGTTAAGACTCCTCAGTTCTGGATGGTGTTCAGCAAGTAAACACTGTACAAGAAGCATTGCTGAGCCTCAGCCATTGCCATTGCAGCAGAAGCAGCATTTAGTAGATTCAGGCTTCGGGCAATCAAGTATTTTGTAAATGTTTTCTCTTTGAACTTCAATATTGTCTGTGTATACCAAAAAGACAGACCCCCTCTTTCTCGTTCTTTGTTTGATTTTCGATTTCAATACAACTAATTGTAGATCTCAAGTAAATTTCCAACACAAGAAATATGTAAGATTTTCCTTAGAAGTCCTGATGAATATGTGTTTGGAAAAAATAATCCAGAAGCAGATCCAAATCCTTCAGTGTAAAGAAGTCTGCAAACTTCTCCAACTTCTGTGAAGCTCTGTTTTATATTGCTTAGCATCCCTCCCTATGATCTTTTTAAACTAGTGGAGGGCTATAAAGATGTTCCAAGCTTCTAGCTCAAGGCAAAGTCTCTCACTGCATTCCAAAGCAAATGAAAACCAGGTGTCATTTTCCAAATATTTTCCACCAGCATGGAAGAACATGTGTGTCCTATTTTTTAAATTTGTGCTCTATTTTATGTAGCACCTATTAAAAATACTTTGCCTGTGATGTTAGAGGTAGAAGACTATAAAGGGAAAAATCTTCTGCGTGTGCAAATGCAATGGCTCTGCACTCTGTTGATGAGTTATGTTGTCCTACATTCAGTTTACATCTGTAAGGAGAACCAGTTTACATCTCAGTCACGATCACTAAATTAAATGTATTTGAGTGTATTCTAATTATTCCTCTCAAGCTTCTGCTATGAAAAACTTGTTTCAGGCTCTTGACATTTTAATCCATAAAGGCACTGCTGATGTAAATGTGCTTTATGCAGAACTTTTCCTGCAGCCAATGCTCAAAGGAGCTGTGCTCACTCACTGTTGCTACTGCCCTCTCTTTTGAAATGTAACCGCCCCCTTGGTGATAGTCTGGAGCAGCATTTCTGTGCCAAAGTCTTGCAGGGGAATGGAAAAAAGAGTAACTTCTAAATCAGCAAGGGGAATAGGCCAGACAGAGTGCAATTGTCCACACTCCAGTCTGGCTGCTTTTCACATATATATGCCTGACTTCAAAGCCGAGCCCACCAATTCAGTACAAATTCTAGTTGCTCAGCCTATCTGAAAATCTGGACATCACTGAATGCAAATGGCCAGGACTTGATCTGTAATCAAGTATTGAAAGGACACCAGCAATGGGCTCAGGGCTGAAGGGACAGGCTCATACAAAGACCTTTCACCACCACCATATACTGTAACATCAAGGAGATCCTGGGAGGTCTCTGCCTACCAGGACCCTAATTTCTTAACAAGTAAGACCACATTGTGAGACCCTTATGGTCTGAAAATGTGGGGAAAGGAGATAAAATAAACCCTTCTGGAAAGCTGGGAGCCTGAACACGGCAAGGTGAGAAATGTACAGGTTTTGTCAGTTTTTTGCAAATGATGAACACTGTGATATGTTGTAACGTGACTGTGGTGTGTTGCAATGTGCTGCCATAGCCTTCAGAGGGGAACAGTGCAAAAACCCAGCTTAGGGGTATCCATAGTAGCTGGAGAAATTCCCAGTCCTTCTGCTTTTCTTTCGTTCTACAGCACTCCTGATTGCCTGGAGGAGCAGGTCCTTGTTATTGAGGATGTTGTATTTGCTCAGGTTCACAAGTTTATCAAAATTTTCAGAGGAGTAAATTAGCCTAATGAGGTAGTATGGTGAGCAGTTGTTCTCCAGATTTACTTTGCCTTCTTCCATCTCTGAGTGACCACGCTTCACCCCTGCAGAGAAAGACAAAAGCCACCACAGTCACATGATTCTGGAGTACAGTGTTGAAGGGGACTGATCTACTTGGCAGGACCCACTGTTAAAAACAGCCCCCAGGAAATACTGCAAACCCACTCCATGGCTTCAAAGAGCCATTTCTGGTGTATTTTCCCAGTTACTCCTCCTTCCCCTCCTGCCAAAGCTCAGACCTGGAAATCACTCAGCAGAGCTGGCTCAAATTCTTACATTCCTCCTTGTCCTGCCCCTGCAGACATCATTCCTAGGCAGCACACCCATGGGTACACATCCATTCCCAAACCCTGTAAGTCTGATTCTCAGACAAAGACACACACCTGGAATACTTTTCAAAATCCATGACTGCCCCTGGATTAGTGGTGACAAGTGCATGTCTGCCAGCTAGAGTGAGTGGACAGCCTAGTACATACAAGGAGACCTGGTGATGCCAACCACACAGGACTGCCTGTTGCAGAGTGCAGAGGGACCACAGCATCCAACATCAAACTCTCAGCAAACTCCAGCCTGGCCTCAGGTTATGCCTCTTGGAAATGGCAACATCTATACACCCTGTCACATCAATGCTTTTGCTTAGAAGGACCCCCTAATTACCTGCACCAAGCTCTTTGGCAGTCTCATATTTACGTTTCTACAAATTTTTTTGCTTCATTTCTTTGCTTTTTTTGCCTATCTCCTTGCAGAGATAGGCAGATGGTCTGAACCAAATATGCCCAAAACATTCATGTAATGTGAGATGACTATCAGCAGGGCTACAAACAGATTGATGATCTATTCCTTATGATTTCAACCAGAATCTCATGAAAGACACAAGAATTGTGCTTGAGACACAGCAGGTGTTAGTCTGACCTAGTGGTTTCTGAACAGCGTGATCTCAGCATGCTAGGCACAGACTACTGCAAGAAGTGGCTGAATTAAAAATATCCAATGTTGCTTCACTGAGCCTCCTAATACTCAGACAGATGTGCTATCTATGCTGTCCACATCCAGATAAAGCTGCATCTGCCTCAAGCACACCAAAGCACAGTCCATAACTGCTGCATTGCAAATGGGCATTTCACAGGCTGAGTCCCTTTAGAATTTAAATAGTTAAAAATAAGAAAAATAACTACCCACATTCCACAAGATGTCTCTCATCCCCCTAGAAACAAAAAGCTCCACTGTTGAACTTGAAATCCATGAGAGCAGGTTGCCAAGGACCCCCTCCTCCAACCACCCACATCAGCTGCTGGTTGTCAGCTTGATGGATGAATCAGCGGCTGCTGAGACACGCAGGTGAGTGTCAGAGCTCACCAGTTTGGGCCTGGAGCACAGAGAACTGGCAACAGCTGCTCTGCAGCATCTCATCTATTTTTCATTCAGAGAGATTCCAAAATCTTCACCTGCTTTACCTGCCACCCACTGCTCACCCCACATTGCCACTTGGACCATTTCCAGTCTCCACTGAACAAACCTAGCTCCCTCTACAGAGTATCTCCTCTTTTCATCCACTAAGTTTCTGAATGTGATTTTCTTGATTTAGTTCTTACTGCACATATTCACTGAATATCAGAGCAGAAAAGTACCTTTACTTTTTGCTGCTATTCCTACCTTTCCCAAATGCTCCCTCAGAGACTTCCATTTTGCTCTGGTCACACTATGGGCCCCAATAGAATTTTGGGTAAAGCTGGAAGGAGCTCACCCCAGGCACCTCCCTCTCCACCACAGGCAGCCTGGGGCAGCCTGGGGAAGACAGGGGTGCAGGGCCAGCTCCGGGGCTGGATGGCCCAAGGGCCAGCTCCTGCTGCTGCTTTCCAGTCCACCAGCAAGTCCTTCATGAGGCCCTTGTCTCCCTGTCCCCACAGCTCTCCTGGCCTTTCTTTACTCCCCCTCGTCCCAGTGCCAGAAAAGTTCCAGCACTCTGCACATCTCTCTTGGCAGGACATGGCATCAGGACATGCCCAGGACTGTGTCCTCCTTGCTTTTCAAGTGGAGAACAACCAGCAAGAGTATGGAGGCTGCTCTTCTGCCTGCCATCAGTGGACATGTAACACATACCAGGGGTAGAGCACAGTGCACAGTTCTGTTGACTGCATTTACCTGGCTCCTTGAATTCCTTAAAGGTGTCATTCACCAAGGGAAAATGGATTACTATAGGCGCTCTGGGGTCCTCTGCATCCGCAAATATGTAACATTCCTTTGGGTTCTTCTCTTCTTCTGGACTCAGCTCCACTTTGGGGAATGGGATATTTTGTATCTTGCAATATTTGTATGTCATCTCTAATTGCTGTGGACACAGAATGCCATGGAGTTAAAGCTCTAAAAAAAGAATCAGGTTTGCTCAGGTATCCTGGAATCCAATGGCATCTTAACTCGTTCCCTAGAAAACCATGAAATGTGTAGTGCAGTAGAAACACTATGAATGTGTAGTCCAAAGCAGCCACAGTACAACCTTACTTACACCATTCAATGCAAGTCAGACAATGACACTTATCACCCTGTAATGTTTTTTACAAGCCCAAGTGAATAATCCAAGATCACACTTAGAATTCATCATGACAGACCAGGAGAGGTCACAAGCATGTCTCCAGCAAACAATTGTTACAGCAATTCCCTGAGGATTCAAGGAAGTATATATTGTAATCCCCTACAGAAAAAAGGAGCCTAACAGTTTCCATAGGTCTGTTATTGAAGGAAGTTTCTTTCCTCCTTCAAGGCATGGTGATATAGGATTAAGATTTAGACAGCCATTTACTTAGAAGTTTTAGTAAGACAAAAAGAGTTTTACTCAGCAAAGAGCAGAGTAAGTTAATCTTCTCACCTTGAACACATGTCCCAACCCATAATCAAGGGATATAATGACATCTACATTCCTCTCCGGCTTGAAAAGTGCTGCACCGCTGGTGTTGATGAAATAGCCAACATCTATCAGACAAAGATATTTCTGCAGTGGTGTCAGATTGTTAGGGAAACCATCCAGCACAGTGTCTGAAAAACATTTTAATATAGTTAGTGGTGCATTTTTAGGAAAGAGTGAGTAATTCTGTCTGTGCTACATGCTAAGCGCAGCTCCTTGGTTACCCTCCAGACTGGGGTCACCTCCCTCCACAACGTGAGCCCACAAACACGGCCTCAGGAGCGTGCCCTTCCAACTGCACTTCTGGACACACCTGGCCTGTTTCCACACTCTCCCAGGTACACCCACAAAGGCAGGCTGTGGGGCAGCCAGACAGAGGACAGGTGAGACACAGACTCCACTGACCTCACAGCTGCTCTGGGGAGTCATTTTTCACAGAATACAGACTTCAACAGATTTTTTTTTTCCCCCTAAGAACTGGGAAAAAATGCAAACAACAAAAAACAATTTCACAGTGTAGCAACACAACTAACAAATGCAATACATAATTGCACTTTTGCATTGCTCTTTTTTTTGCCTTTGCCTTCTCAGGGTTTGCTTTCTACCCCTCTCTCAGGTAGAAAAGTGTGACTTCAACTTGCTTTCAGTGATGTCATATAAACCATCTTAGCCGTGCTGTAAAATAATACCACGTCATGCATACAACATCACCTACCAACAGCTTAAAATACTGCTTGATGAATTAATTAAACCTCACATTAATGCCAAAAGGGGATTACACCAACTGGTAAGTTGAAATCTAAAGCCAGTTTCTGATATCTAGAATCTTACTTCTCTGCTAGCAACCTCACCAGCTTGCCCCGTAGACAGCAAGTCCTTTATTGTTCCTCTAGTACACTTTCAGTCCCATGGAACGGGGAACATTTTGCTATGGTTTTAAATATCAAAATAGTGGTTTGAGAGTGCTCCTCAAGTTCACAAAATGAAGCAGCAAAGCCCAGAGGAGAATACTTGAGGTTTAAATAATTGTGTTAAGGCATTTTAAGCAACTGTTGATCACAGAAATACTGTTGCTAAGTTTCAGCATTTCAATTCATTCAATTGCTCTGCTTCCTTGGCCTCATTCTGTAGTGTTGATTTAAACCATGCAAAGTAAATCTAGCTTGTTCCATAGCCTGGAATGTTTCACACCAGCTTGAAGTAATAATTCATAATTTTTCCATTCCCTCCCTGTCAAGTCTTTACAAAATGCGCTTATTTTAGCATTCAAGGCTGCTGAGAATTCACAGATTCAACTGTAATAAGAGACATTTGCTTGCAGTCCCTCACAGAAGAAACAGAGCGTACTTTTTAGTTTTATTTGGCCTGGTGAACATTTTTAGATGAAATTCCATTACCTCTGTTTTCTTATCACAGAGATGGAACCTTGCAGCATTTATTCATGACTGTGTATGTGAACTACAAGTAGACACTTGTCTTGTGAGACCCCCCTCTTTCATCCCACATCCAAATAGAGATTTTAAAGAAATCCTGTCTCAGAAATATCCTTGGAAGCCTGAATGCTACTGTAAAGGCATTATGCTAATTCCAGGCTATTAGTTCAATTTCTCATCAGGAAAATTAGGCATGGAAAGTCTTGTTTTAATATGTCAGATAACCTGAGCTGCAGGGAAGCCTTTAAAACAAAGCTCTATTCTCAAGACTTCATCTGCCACAAGATGAATTTCTGCTCACAGACCTGGCATCTCCTCTTACTCCTACAGATGATCCATACCTGGGTTTAGCTTGATCTTACACAGGCAGCAAAAAGAAGATGAAAAACCTGATAATTTTTCTTACTCCAGACTTTCAGTTTGCCTTTTACCAATCTGGATTTTATGCTTTCCACATATTTTACTTTATTTGTAGAATATCTACCCTGACATAGTCATTAGTGTTCCTATGCTCCCTCCCTCAAAATCCTCCTTGAAATCTGCTTCTATCCATTTGTCTTTACAAAACTGTCAGCAAATATAAGGACAGTTATGTTTTTTAACATTTACTGACTAAAAATTTTATCCTTCATCCACTTTCTGAAGCTACTTGCTTGCTCCTTCTCTCACCCACCCTTCTTATGCTACTTGTTTTTTCTCCTTCTTTCATTTGTTTTCTTAGTGCAGACCCATTTAAAACACAGACATTTTGCTTACTGAACATTTTAAAAGCAGAGAGCACACTGTGGGCTCTGTCTTAATCCACAGAAAAGCACCACCATCTCTCACCATTGTCAGCAAACTGTGTAGCAAGGGCAGAGAGGGACAAAACACATTATAACTTGCCTAAAGTGGGAGAGAAAAATGCAACTTGCCAAAGAGAAGGGCTCAGAGAAGGCAGAGAACATGAGCTTTCTTGATGAAGTCAGGTCCTCCCACACTGCTATATGTTCATGGAATAAATGAAGATGCTGGGATTATAGGAAGGTTTCTGATGCAAAAAACCTCAGCTCCATCACCTTGCTATCATTTCACAGATTGTTTCATAAGTTTTGAGGTAAAACTATTGCTGCCTGCCTACAGAGCAAAAGTCATAGAAAATTACTCCTCTATTTTTAAATCAAGTCTATCTGTTTGTTTAACATTTACAGTCTAAACCTAGATGACTTTAACTTTCTGTAGCTGGATTTTGGTATTTCTGTTTCTGAGGGGTTAAAGACAGGTCTCTGGATGGATAATTCATCGGGCAGAAATACCAGACATATGGGAAACCACATGCTTGCAACTAGTCCTTTCCTTCATCTGATGCACATAATAACCTGCCATTTTATGCTTCTGCTGTTACCTTTGTTTCTTGACATCAAAAGATTCTGCCCTTCCTAAATCTTTTGACTACTACACCTATGCAGAGTGACAAACTTACTGTAGAAAAGCACTTCTTGACTCAAATTACAGGTATCTTCTGGTAGTGAAAGAGCAGTCCATGGACTAGTTAATTTTAACCTGTTACCCTAAAGAAACAGATACCATGAACATAGGTCCAACTCAGCCAATTTCCAAACCCTGAAACAAATATGAGTTTTCCAAAGTCTAAAAAACAAAATCTGAGATGTTACCTGCACATTGCAGCTAACTCTTTGTTGCAGTTACCTTTCCATTCAATAAATTTTTTCTGATGGATATAATCCTTATGAAACTCTAAGCCTCTCAGGAAGTTATGTGACTTTCCCAGTAGTGGACGCTTGGTCATAATGTCCTGAAACATTTCATACAACTTTCCTGACAAACAAGATGGAGGCTCGATAACAGTAATGTCTTCCTCAGGAGAATGTTTTTCTGAAATAGAGAAGAAACCGTGAAATAGAGAAAAAAACAACAGCAATCTGCCCTGCCAGACACCTCTGCTGGCTAGCTGCCCTTGTCTTCCTGTGGGTCACTCTCATCCCTGTTTCCCTGAACAGCAGGCTGCTGGAAAACACGTGCACATGACCCATGTCATTTACCAAGGAGATATTTAGTTTTCTTTAAAGCAGGCACAGTTTTTGTGTTTTACTCTTTCAAATGACATACTGGCTTTGTACTTTTGCCCACAAGTAAACGCCAAGCTTCTTATTTGCAGTAACAAGCAGAGTCATTTAGCAGGCCACTCAACTTTAAATGAAACTTTAAATGAAAAACATTTGTACTAACATGAAGCATGCCTCTGGGGAAAAGAGAGAAGAGAGAAGAGAAGAGAAAAGGACATAGCAATCATTCTGATACAGATTAAACTCATGCTGGAAGATCCACAGTGAGGCAACACTTTAGAAACTCTTACCTATATCTACCATATCTTGGGACCATCGTTCCCAGAATTCATTTGAATTTGAGGACCAGTACAAGCCATCCAGCAAATTCCTAGTAAAGATGTTCGTCCAAAGACCTGCAAGTCAAGCCACATGGGAAAAGTATTGCACTGCCACATGTTAACCACTGACTATTGCAAATACCCTTGCTACACATTATTAGCCCACCCAGCCTGACCCCATCATGACACAACTTAAGCAGCAGTTCTCAGAGAGCTCAAACATTGTGGTGTAAGCACTTCAGTGCTCTTTCTCAGGAGGTAACTACACACAGAACATTCACTGCATAGTCCAGAGTAACAAAATAAGAGGTATCAGTCACCCAAATGATGTTGTAGAAAGTTTCCTGTGTACCTGTGAGAGAAAGTAGGCTTTGAAAGCATGCTGAAGTCATGTAAGCATAAAGGCCTTCTTTAAACTGATTTATTATTTAAATTGATCTAAGACTAATTCTCTTCCTTCCAGGCATGTTTTGTTTCTGTGGAGT
The DNA here is from genome assembly GCF_017590055.1 of Onychostruthus taczanowskii. Lineage (NCBI taxonomy): Eukaryota > Metazoa > Chordata > Aves > Passeriformes > Passeridae > Onychostruthus > Onychostruthus taczanowskii. The sequence goes on along the minus strand of NW_024496525.1, from coordinate 4,385,378 downwards.
GCAGCTGGTCCAGGTTCAAAATAGAATTGGCTCCATCTGTGAGTCTGCTTTTGGAAAAGAACTATCCTTCCTCATTAAGCTCTATGCCAGGTACTTACACGAGGAACAAATTGAATCTGTATCAGACTCCACAGTGAGATAAATATGGGGATTTTATCCTCTACCCTTGTTTTTGGTATCAAAACTAAAACATTTATGGGGATTTAAAAACTGCCTGGGACAGATGGGTTCCTCTGACTAGCTGCTTTTTCCCTTTCTTCATCTTTGGCAAAATGGCCAGTCAAAGTAGTTGGAAGTCAAAAGATCTTCCTTCATCATTATGAGCAGAGAAGATTAGTGACACCATCCTCAAGCCACAAAGCTCAGGTAGCTTCTGTCTTTGTGGCTTGTTCTAGATGGCATATTTTATTCTCAGCTCCTTCCAATTCTACCCCAGTAATGCTTTGTATGGAAATATAGTTTATGAAGTTGAAGAGTTGGAGACTGACCAGGAAAGGAACGTTTATTATTTCCTCAACTTGCCTCTTCCACCACCTTATTTGGTTTGGACAATGGAACAGGAACCATGCTGCAACTTCCCCAAATCTACCCAGGTGAAAAGGGAGGACAGGAGGATAGAAGATACACAAGGATCAGAAGTGTATGAAAGGGGTAAAAAGCTCATTGATTTAAGACCTAAAGCAGAAGTGCTGGCAAGGAGTGTTGTGCCTGTGGCTAGCAAACATCATGCTTTCTACAATGCTGTGATTAACTACATAGCACTGCTATGTCACCTTCCAGATAGCAGATCCGAGATTCTGGCAGCTTCTTCACTCTCCTTCCCATGAAGAACTCGCTGTCAAAATATTCTGAAGGAATTGAGACTCCATATTTTGGTATAGCCACTTCATAAGGAGAGAAATCTGCCCACTCTACAAAGAATTTACATGAGGCATGTTTGTTACAATAAAAACAAAACCCCAAAACCTTCCCAAGGATCTTTCTTGTCTCAGCAGCTCTGTACTATCTGCACATTTGTACTGCAAGCTGCACTACTTCCATATAGAGATATTATTTGCAACGAAAAGGAACCAGCTTTTTCAACTCAGAAAAGATCTAACATTAGGTTCAAATGCTTAGATATTTATTTCTACATCAAGATTCTGGGATCACACTTGCCTCTCTAACTCAAGAGCATCAACTGTACTTCATGCAAGAGCGGTGCGAATTGCAAGGAGTGACTGGCATGAAAGCTCTGTTAACCCAAAACTGCCAGTCTACAAGATATAACAAAGCAGCCTGAAGACACATCAACATCACACTAGAAATTACAGTGTGACATGGATGTGCAGTTTCCTGGCTCAAGCTGTCCTGCACAGGCATTACAGTAGAACAGTAGCTATAAATCTAAATAAACATAAGGACTAATTGTGTTTCTTTCCAGTATCTACTGCTCTTAACACCTTTTGTTGAATGTGGCCTGTATCCAGTCAAAGGAAGTCATATCACACCCACCACAGCAATCATGTTCCCCTCCATTTTCAAAACCTCATCAGCATCATATTTAGGAAGTGACAATTACATTTCACAGCACCCCTAGAAACTAAGGAAGCATCAAAGCCATTTTATAGGCATGGCAGGAAAAGATCAGATGATTTGCTCACACTCTGTCACAGTGCCTGTTGCAAAATTAGGACTTCACCACTGATTTTTAATTAATGTCCTGTTTATGGCTTAGGATGTTATCCAGCAGATGTGCTCTTTCTAACCAAGCAGTTTGCAAAAAAGACAAACATTTTATTAAAATATGAATACTGAGTGAGGGCAAGCAACTGATGTATTCCCCCTTTTTTTTTCTCCACATACACACACCTCCCTCCAAATCCTCTTTAATCCATACCCAGAATCAGAAGAAACTCCCCGAACACATACCTCTAAACTTGAAAGTACCAAACTTCTCCTCTTTCACATTGAGGACTGCATAGAAAGGCAGTGGGTTTTGTCCATGCTCCAATGCCCTGCGCTGGTCTGTGAGTTTGTACTTTCTTGGCTAATCAGTGAGATAAAAAAATCACAGTAAACCTCTGTAAGAGCACAACACTGGCACAATCTACCCAATTAAAGATTTAAAGATTGATAACAGATATTTTACAACACAGAGGAATCTGTAAGTCACATTTTTTTTAAAAAACCTTTTCCTTCATGTTCTGCACTTTCCTTCCTGGTTGCCTTTTGGGTACCTAATAACTTCTTCATTAGAATATCCAAGTGCCTTGACTGCCTGCATCCCACAGATCTTTACTAAAGCTGAGATTAATGTTCACATGAGGAGAGATAACTCTAACTTTTAAAAGTCAAACCAGAAGCAGACTTTAAAAATCTGACTTTTCAAGGAGAGTGGGAGCTGGGAATTCCTCAGTTCTTTCTGGTTTGACTTCAGTTTGCCTACTGAAGTCACTAGCTGTTGGGCACCCTAGGTCAGAGGCACCTTCAAATGATTGTCTACTCTGAAAAATCCTGGCTACAAGATCCTCTGTCATAGTTTACAAACCACATTGGAATGGCTCAGTCTCTTTGGATTTGTTACACACATTACATCATGCCCTTAAAAAGTAAGGCTCTAAAGAAAGTGGTGTTTCCCAAATGTGTGGCAGGACCATGTACCTACCCGCTCATGTAAGAACATCTCCTGAACAAGTGACCACAGAGTTGTAAAAGATGGCACATGTCCTGCCTTTGCCCTTTCAGCAAGTTCCTTGTGATAATACTTCAGATGGTCTACAGACATAAGGTTGAGTTTGCATTTTGTCACTTGTTCTTTTACTGCTTTAAGTGGCCCCTCCAGAGACTTCTGTGACCAGTCAGCATGCTCATACAGGTCTGCTAGGGTCCTAAGGAACAGAAATGTTAGAAAATCACCCATTTATTTAGATGATTTTGGAAAACTGATACATTTACACAATCACTTCAGTCCATTAAAGAGAATCAGTGAGCCTGATTCTCTTTTCAAACTGAAGTCATAATTGAGAGCCAACAATAAGAGCTTCATGGGGGAATTATGTTCACTTGTTAACAACGTAAGTCTGAAAGAGATGCATCTCCCACTATGGGAAGAAGTAGTCACACTCCAAATTCCAAATCCAGTCTCATTTTCTATACTCACCATGTTGAGCCAGAAGCCCCGGTGAGGTAGGTGACACAGTCCAACAGATTTAGCTTCTGAAGGGCTAAGAGGTGGCCAAACATAGCTGACATTGCTCTGAGACCTCCGCCTGTTGCCATAACAGCTATTACTGGGACCTGTCCAAAGCACAAGGATTATTCTCAGAAAGTTACTCCCTTGCTACTTGGAAAAGTCTAATTACAGCTCTCAAAATATCTTCAGCAGATTCATTGGAGGGCAGTGAATTAAATCACCACTTAGCCAATCTTTATCAGTACCTTACTGAAATTAACCTCCAGAGACTGAACCCCACTGCTTGGATGAGTTTGAATATACAGTCATTTTAACATTCCTTCCTACCTTTACTCCCTATAATTGGAATTGCAATGATTAAAAATAGATAATGATATTATTTTATTATAAAAAACAACAGATTGCAATAAATGCAATTAAAATGGATTAAGGAAGATTTTTGAATGCTGCTGATTCTTTGGACAGCGTTCATTTAACAAATATAATTCCAGTAAGAAAATAAGTTTTCCCTTAAAAAGTCACTCTGGATCTTGGCAACAAAATATACTTCAGCTTGTTATAAAATGTTCTAATGTTCTTTCTTCACCACAAAAAATATTTACTTTTTGTAAGAAGTGTTCTGAGAATGAATAAAAAAGTAAGCCTAAAGAAGTGATGTTACACTGATTTAACACATATTTATGTGAGGTGAATTTCCAATACTCTTGTTTTCCTGTTGGTTTGGGTTGCCTTACTAGGCTGTATCTAACACAACGTCTCATATCTTGCTGACTTGCAGCACCATACTGTTGGAAACTGTGTTTGAAGAGTGGTATTATTACATCCTTGTTCTTTGGCCCATTGAAGAGATTGGAGGGATGAACACTTGAGCTGAAATTTTACATGAGTCTGGGCTATGCCACACTGAGAACCTCAGCTCTGCTGCCATTCAAATCAATGGGTTTGCTAGCAACATGCAAATATTACTAGAAATTTCGAGGGGAGTTGTGCCAATCCTAATTCAATAGACCCACACCCCATGCTTGGATTCCAAAGCACAGACCTCATGTCCATGTAGATCTCTTTCCAGATGAAGAACCCTTTTCAGGGCACCAGCAACAACTCTCTTCCTCTTATGCAGGAACTCCTGCTCTCCTTGGCACAGATCATACCCCAAGCGCACATCTAGTTTTTCTGTGCTGTAACAAATAAATCCAGAGGCACAGGATTGGTGTTTAAAATGCATATGGATCTATTTTCAGCAACTGCAACCTAATTAATTAATAAAAAATCCTGATTCTTTGTTCCAATTTTTACAGAAATATATCTTTCATTTGCAAAGAAATCAACTTCTTTGCTTCTACATGGTCTCTTTATGTTTCAGGGTAAGATTTATTGCCAGTTAAGGATAATAAATATGAAAAACAAAGAAGGGCTTCTTTGACTTTCAGAAGCTTTGCAAGCCAAATCCTTTCTATTTCTGCTTCGTATGATTTCTAAGCAAAGGATGACTTAAACCTAACAAAGTCTTTCATGAGCATTTGTACTGCAGATTTATACAGAAACTGTACAATGAAAAACATATTCAAATAATTTCTGTTTGTTTCTTGTCTGACACGTTATTTTACAATGTAACATTTTGTCTTCCCTAGTTTATACTTCTTTCTCTTGATATCACCAGAGCCACAAGTCTGTTTCCTTAAGAGAACATGTAGTTTGGGAAATATATGGACTCTGACGTTTCATTTTTTTTTCAAATTCTCTTTTCCCTCTGCCTTCTTTCTGAGCTCCTTTTGAAGAAGCCTCCAGTGTTAGTCTTTGATTCTTTGATGCAAAGAACATTCAGTGACTAAGTTCTTCACCATTTGAAACTTTAACAATTTTTTTGCGTCTTGGTGGGACCCTTTGCCCCGAGGACATTTAGCTTTCAACTGCTGTGGTGACTCTTTAATGATGACCTAAATGACGTTACATTTTGTCCCTAGTCTTGTGCATTCCTTATATCTAAATAAAGGATATTCTGTTCTAGATTTCACAGTTTGAAGAGCAATAAAACCTTTAGAGAAAAAAAAAAAACATATCAGTCCTCTTACCAAGCATTTAGTTGAAGGTACAACTGTAGTGGCACATTCTGTAAACAAAGAGATGAGAGCAGGAACATGAGTGGAGAGAAAAAGAGAAGTTTTGAATCCAGATTTTCAGTCCCTCCTGAAAAGTCCCACCACTGCCACCCTTTTTGGTTGTTGTTTTGGGTTTGGTTGTTTGTTTTTTTTTAAATATTAATGTGTTAACTAGTGAGGGTTATTCTACTCTTCTTTCCAGACACAAATTATGAAACACTTACATGTCTTACGGGAAGGGTTACTTTCACTTTATGTCCAACAGGGAGAAATTTCAGAGGTACCGTTAAGGTGTCACTTAAATTGCTGTTGTCATCTTCCTTATCAGAAACTTTCTATACAAAACAAAAAGCATGGGTTGTATTCACAGAGCAGAAGCAGTGCAGTTCTTTGCTGTTTTGGTCACACAGAAGTAAGCAAGCAGCACGAACAGCAGTGCTGAGGTGCCCATTACCTGCAGCCTGACTTTTAGAACTGGCTCCCAAGCCTTCACGCAGTGGAAGTAGAAAGTGTCGGTGTCCTCTGTCGTCTTCTGCGTTCTCTCATGAGATGCAGGCACCGTAAGCACGAGATTTTTACCCTCTAGTAAAAACAGGTTTGTTTAGAGAATAATACTGCTGTTCAGGCAAAAGAGCTAGCAAAGTTGGCAAACTTTCTGGTGGAGTAATTTTCTGTGGTAGCTCCTCTGTAAACTACCCCACTGGCAAGTCTCCTACAGCACAGGACCTGGTACTCCTGCCTTACCCCCACAGCTTGGAGTGCTCCCAGAGTCTGCATCTGCTCTTACTTCCACCAGCAAAGTCTACTGTGCCCAAACTTGACAGCACCAAGGAAAAGACACAGAGACCCGTCCAGGGCAGTTCAGGGCATTTCAACGCATTACATTTTATTATTTAGATCATATATCACTACCTGTATATAATTTAGAACATTCTTAGTTGTCTCTGTACTCTAAAATGCCTCCATCTGGGTCTGAATGACTATAATAGGGTAGGTTTGGTCACGTTCTCAGTTCACAGAGAAATTGCCATACCTTTCAAGTATTTCCTGCTTTCATTGATGTCCACATGCACTTCCAAGCAGCAAACCTCACGGGACTGTAAAAGGCAGAAATGGAAAAGGGTGAAAAAAGCAAACAACACATCTGATGCAAATAATGAAACATCATGCAGACAACCACCACCTATAATACTGAGCCAAATGAACTGGTCTCAGTGCTGGGAGCTATCCAAGAGAAAATTCAGAGCTCATTATTCCAGGACAGTAGCCCAAGTTGCACTGTGTCAGAGTGTCAATACAATGGTGCCTTGTCAGATGTTGTTAACACATTCAAATTATCCCAAAATCAGGAAACTCTGTACAACACACTGTTGCCCAAACACATATATCTAATAATTATTTGGGAAGGGTGGGGAAAAATACCTGATGATGAGTTTCTGTGTATTGTGGCAGTGATTAGCCTACAAAGCATCTTCTTATTGGCCCTGATGTAGGGAAATCATGGATTTATTCCACCCTACCCTCCACCTGAGTCACTCCAGTTCACCTTTAATAACTCATGCCAGGACAGTTTTCCAAGTCATTTCAGGAACAATGCATGCCAGTCATTGCAATTCTTGTGCCTCACACAGAAAATGAGGGGGAAAGAATAGAATGTGTGTTACTTTGCCTCAGGGGTATCAAGGGCTAGCATCTGGGAACCATGCACAGGCTTGGAGGAGTTGGCATGAAGTCCTTGGTACTCCTTAGCTGCTGGGCCAGCCCAAGGAGACAGGTAATGTACCACATGCTGACTAACACCAAAACAGGGCTCTATGTTTCAACAACTGAAATAACTCTTTATTAAAAAACTCATTTCCCAAAAAGCTGTTACATTAGATACCCTTCCAGTCATAAGCAGACAGAACACCTACTATTGTCTTCCACAGACATTTCATAACCTTTGTTTTTCCTGCCAAGTGCCAAGCTGTGTCACGAGAAACACAATCAGTTTTCACTCTGAACACCAATAAATATGGGGTTCTGCAAGAGTAACAAACCACAGCTTGGCAACACATTGACATCTGCAACAGCTGAGGACTTCAAGGACTCACAGCTGCTGGTTTTTTTATGGAGAGGGCAACAATGGAGCTGTGTATGGGACAAGGGCACTGTCCCATATCTCTGACTTTAAAATGCACACTGTGCTCTTATCTGTCATGGTAGATTGTGTTCTTTCCACAAAATGGGGGGGGGAAGAGGAGAGGATCAAAATGAGGGAGATGTCACTCCAAGGTAAATTCTCATATGAACCTTACCACTAGGACATCATTGGTAATGAGATGCTCTGGAGGACCAGGACTGAAAAGACAAAAACAAGTAACAAACAAAAAAGGCTGTGTGAATAGCTGGATTTTGGTGTGTTTTGTTTAGTTTTTTTAAATAGCAGTTATAGAACCTTTCCCACTTAAATTGAATATAGGTAAGTTATCACAATTTGTTATCTAAGAGGCAAAATACATGATCCCATGCTAAGCATGTGAACCAAAACACAGCAGCCAAACAAAAAGAAAGACAGGAAAGCCCATAAAAATACTAATGTTTAAAACTATATGCTAAGTTACAGGAGAACAAAGGCATATTGGTATATGTGGAATCATGTCCTGCTATTAACAAGTGACCACAGGACCTGGGGAAAGCAAAGACTACTATTAATGTGTTCTGCAAACATAAACATTTCTGACTAGTTCATATTACAACTTATGGCTGATCACAAATGAATGGTAAATAAGAATTAGCTCCCACTGTGCTATATGTGTGACTGCAAAACACAGAGGTAAGCAATAAAAAGTCTTTGTCCCAGATATTTTACCTTTTAAGACCTTGGTCTGTCACTGAATGGATGTGGTTTAATTACATGAATAATGTGTAGAGTCTACTAACAGCATCTTTCACTAAGGCAAATATTACAACACCTCTATGTTACACACATTCATAAATTCTTTCATATATCTGAAAAGGTCTTTGAAATTATGTAGTACATAACCTTTGTAAGTTCAGGTTATTTTACCAAACACCATTTCCAGGCTTAAAACCTCTATTTCAACTGTACAATGTATTGAAATAACTAGGTTTGATTTCTAAGGATAGTCATCTCCCAAATGCCTTATAACTTGAATGATGAAAGATGTTCCTCTTGTTTCTAGTCTGAATCCAGTTCCCAAGCACTGCTTCTCATTCTGACCTTTCATGTGACTGACTGTCATTGCTTCCACAGTTGCAGGAGATTATTACCATCATCATATGTGATACCATCTCTTAAGGTACCTCTCACAGGTAAATTAAATACATTTTGAGTTTCACTGTGGGAGAAATTAACCAAGAACACAAATGATTTTTTCTGCAGTTTCCTCATGTTTAAGAATAAGAAGTCTTATTTGTCTTGCTTACAGTTCCTTCCCCTGATCACGCAAGTTAGCCAGATTTCACTGGACTACTTTTTTTTTTTTTTTTTTGGCTAATGCTAAACTCAAATATTCCAGAATGTGTAGTTTAGGAGGTTCCTCTTCAACCAAGGCTGTGATAGGATTTAAAACACAGGTAAAGTTTATCTTATGGGACTTGTTCTCCTGCAGACAATGCTGATTACCACTTTGAGGGGGATGGTCTTATTTTCATTATTTGTTGATTTGTATGTTTCTTCAGTTTAGCTAAGCTATTGCTAAATGGATGACTTTTTTAGTACTGTCTACATAACTCCATGTATACATTGTTATAATAATACAAGACAAATTTTATGGTCTCTGAGAAATTCCACAATGTTCTAGGCATTGTTCAGTTAAGATCAACAATTTGAAGAGCACTCACATTAAGTTTCACATGCATCTTGTGTAAAAGTTATCACATTGACAATTTTATTACATTTCCAGGATCTAGATATACATGTTCAACAGAAGTTTAAGATTTGTATGAAATATACTGAAAGGTGGAATTAGCTAGAGAAGGTAAGGTAAAAAAAAAAAAAAAAAAAAAGTTTGAAACTGTAATTTAGGTTCACTGCTGGGAGAAAGAGCTGGAAGAAGTTTCTCATCCTTGGGGTATCATTACTCCCTGGCAGATCTATACCTTTTAGCTTTGGAGTTTTACTCACACTCTTTCCATCCAGAATTCCACTTCCAAACTTTCCCATTTCTTAGAGCACGTCTCTGTCTAAACAGAAACAGGTAAAATAAATATAGATTATTGAAGGCTGCAAGAATTTGGCAGCACAGATACATCTAAAAAGCACTTCAAAGCACTGACATCTCTTCTGCTAATGATACCAAAAGAAGTTTGGTTTTGTGTCTTTCCAAAGCTGAAATACAACAGAAACCACAGACTTGTGAAAGTCTGGCATGTAGAACTAACAATGTCCCATTGTGTGATATGTAGAATTATACATATTTCCTTCTCTGATTGAGAGGGAGAACTTGATAGAAAAGGAAATATGATGGCTCTCTGCAAGATAATGTGCTGGGAGAAAGGCATCAAAGCCCAGCAACAAATGTCACTAAGACCAGAGACATTTTCACATACAAACCATTTAAAGCACATATGAACTGAATGCAGGAGAGATGAATTAGGCAAGTGACTGAAGTGGTTATTGAATCATTGTATTTCCCAGTGACTCACCCACTGGCTGAGAAGAGCACAGCACCAGCCAGCAGGGTCACAAGGAAAATCCATGTTAACAGCTTTCAGCATGTGGGAAGTAGCTGTTTTTATGGGCTGTCTCCCTCCTGTAATGAGAGTGTAGCAACACCTCAGCAACAGCTCAGACAAGCCCAGGAGTTGTCACAGACCTATCCCAGCTTTGTTTACTGGGCAACTCTCTTTCTCAAGCTCCTTAATAAAATACCAAAGATGCTAGCAGGACAGATGTTTCTTTGCTATGAGCTAGAGGAATCTGAATCAACGAGAAGGAAACCCAGCATGAACACCAACAGAGAAAAAAACCTGAAAGAACCATTTAATTCAAGTAATGAGTGAATTGTTTTCATGTTTTTAATAAATAAGTTGCCATTTATGAGGAAATTTCCCTGAAGCATGGCAAAAGTGGGATAAAGCTGAAAGGTAAGTAAGTATTTCTTCAGATTCTAAAAGATAAAAATTATTATTTACAGATGCCTCCTGTCAAAATATGTTGCCCTGAGAGAGCATGAGACAGAAGCTGCTTCATTTCCTCAATTTGTAAAAAGACATTCATGATGTCACAAAAATACAGCAAAACTGTATCTGTTTTGATGAGGTATTGATAATGACATATAAGGCTACCTGTTCATGAATATCCAAACCCTACCTAACACGGAGGACAATGTGGACAATGAGGTCTGGTCAATCTCTCCCTGTGGTTTTTTTCAGCCCTTACCTCTGATTTCAAAGCAAATGTCTCACGGATTTTCTCCCCAGGTCTGATTCTAGCAACATTAAAAAGAACTGTGAACTGCATGTCATCTTTGGTGAGTGCATCTTCATCACACACTGCCAATTCTAAAATATTCTGGTAGCAGAAAAAATAAATAAGAACATTTATTAAGCTTCTGTTAGGCAGAAACAAAAAAAAATTATAGATTTTTGCAACTGTTTCACTAGCAGAGCAGTAAGAATAAAAAAGCATGTCCTTTCTTTCAGTAGTCTGCTAATGTAGAACAATATTATACCCAGCCTTGGGAAACTTGTGACATGGAAAACAACCACCTACAACAGAGATTCCCACTCTCCTGAGACAGAAAAGATGCCAGTGCTCTGCACCCCACTGATAACCCACCTGAAGAACAGACTTTGTTTTTTCATTCTCAAAGTTCTCCAAATGTCACAATTTAGGGAAGGATTAAATTTGTTGTCTACACCACAGCAACTTCTCTACTCTTCCCTTAGAACTGGTGGAGGGAAAGCTCTTTCAAAGTACAGAAGTATGCAACAGTAGTGCTTATTCCACGCAGGTGACAACAAAGGGAGTCTGGATACAGGCATTTACATCACCAATGTCTGTAAATAACTGAGCAAAATACTACTTCTTATGTCTACTGTTCTCTGTGCAAACCAGTCTGTTAAGCAAGCATTTTCTTAAATTATTTAGCACTGAGCATCAAAATGGATACTGAGGATTCCAAGCTATCCAAATTAGTGAAAATTCTATTTTTTTACTACCTCAACTTCCCTCTGGATCCTAAAGTAGAAAGTCTCATTCCAGACAGGGTTGTCAGAATTCCTGATGGTTTTGGTCCGAAGCTTTCCAGGTGAAGCAGACGGCAGCCACAAGCGTACATAGCAGTCTGATGCCGTCACTGCAGCAGAGAAAAATTAAAAACCTGATGCCAGTGTTATAGAGGAACAGTAGGGCTAGGCCTTAATCCTGGAGATTAATAAATATTACTACTTTTTTTTTTAATTAGTAAAGAGATCACCATTTGGAAACAACCAAGGAACACCATCTAATTACTGAGTAACTATAAACTGCAAATGTACACATGCACGCACAAAGTACACTAAGAGCCACGTTTCCCATGTGAAGAGAAAGAGGAAAGTGGACTATGCCCACTGACCATTCCTCAGGCATAGTCCTCACAATTGCAGTCAATGATGTTAAAAAGTTAAACTGAAACTACAGCTGGTTCCACAAAGGGCTGTTAGGATGATTACGGGAAAGAAGAATGCATATTACAGCAGAGAACAGAGTCTGCCTTGCTCAGCTGAGTCACACAAGCATGCGGAGGGGACATAATGGCTGTCTAGAGGTGTTAGGCACTAGGCAAGATGATCTGCTGCCGCTCAAGGCCAGCGTGGGCCCTAGAACTGGAGGGCACAAGCAAGTCGGAAATCTTCATTTCACTTCCATCCTATATCTATTCCTTATGGTTAGTGCAGGCAGTGCCTCGAGCAGCCATCCTTTGGGGAGAGCCAGGGTGGGGAAGAGCATTTACTTTGTGAAGCTTGGCAACGGTGTGAAAGGAAATCTCCCAGTTGATGTCTTTCAGAGCTGGAGTCAGGACTTGATGGAAGATTTCTACTGCAGCCCGAGATGCCTAAATACTTCAGACTGGTATCAAGCAGTGAATAACATTGCCCCGCAAGGTTTTGGCACGAAAGTGGAACTGTCCCTTCAATAGAGTAGATAGAAGAGATCATTGAAACTCAGAAATACAGGCCTTGCCACACTAACACCGTTCTAGTGTCCCATTTGCCACGGGAGCACAGGAAGCCTTTGGCAGGCAGTTATTCAACCAACAGGGCATTCACTCCCTCTGATCTCCCTCACATCCAGGCTCAGCCCTGCATGGCAAGGCATGGATGGTCTCAGCTCTAACTCAAGTAAATCATTGCAAAGTGATGGGGTTTTTTTCTGAGTAGGTCATTTTTTGCTAGAGGAACACACAGGCCAGAAGTTTCAAAACTGACAAAAGGCAGCTCAATGCCTCTGTCCTAACTGAGGAGCTCATTGGAGACCTCAGCAAAAATGGCAGCTGAATGGCTGGTCCACAGCACACCTGGAGAAGGAGACAGAGGAGGCTGTGAAAGGGAGATAACGAGTTAAAGACACTTGAACACAAAAGTAGACATAAAAGTCTGTTTTGCCTGCATGCTCAGCATGGGCTTAGAACTGGATCTACAGAGGTCCTCCTTAAACAAAACTATCAATTTAATTTATTGTGACTGGTCAGCAAATACCCTGAAAGATAAAGTTGTTAGAAGGCTTGAAATTCTCTAATTCACCTTTGATTATTGTGTACAATTGGTACATTTCAATAAAAGTCCCTAAGTTCACAGCCGCGTGGCAAAAATCCTGCCCAAGGAGATTCATAGATTGCAGTGTCCTAATGAAGTCTACCTTCCCTGCTTGGCCCAGAAAATTAATCTGGGTGTCTTGTTTTTTACCAGTTCCCCGAAATGCCATTAGAGATGTACTCCAGTCTAATGATACCTAAGACATTTGATCTAATTATAGCCCTGGCATTAATATTTATATTGCTGTGCTTTACGTACGTTGCTTGCATACCTTCAGAACTTAAGAATATTGCTCACTGTGTAAACTCTGGAGGTGACTAAAAACACAATCAAACCACAACTCACACAGGTCTCTTGACTTGATGTTCTTAGCTTGTATGATTCTTACAGAAAGCATGTGGATGGGGCAAAACTTCATCTGCAGAGAAAACAAATGCAATAATTTGATCAGCTCAGAATGCAAAAAAACAAGACGTATTTTGAACAGTACAGGGGACAGTCTGCCCATGTCTGCTTGAAGGGAGGTGACTACCTTCCAGTGGCAGCACACCATGCTGAGATGAAAGCACAACAGCACACTGGGCTGTTTGCTAAGGAGCTCGAGTAAACGAAGACTGAGAGAAAACACGGGCTCGGACAATGGTAAGGAAAGCTTTCTTTGTCACCCCAGAGGCTCTTGTTTTCAGGCAACCTGATGCACAGTGATGGTTGTACTGCCAACACCCCAAGGGTCCTGTGCCACCCATAGGTCAGAATGGGGCCTTTGGAAGGGGATATTAGGAATTGCAGCTGCCTGCCCAGGTCACGGCACAGCTGACCTACCTGGGCCAGGACATGGTACTTACCAAAATGCGCTACAGACTTCTGACTTTGTATCTGAACTAAGATTAAATTTCTGTGATGCTTGTAAGTAGGGCCAGCTCACCAAGTGGTCCTGCTCACTTCGAGGGAACAGACCACAGGCCCAGCAGAGACCCTTCAGACAAAATAAAAACGGCTCTGCTTTGCAGGTATGATATCACAGAATTCCGTATCATTGCATATCCTGAAAATACCCAATGGAAATGGAAGCACTTGACTTCCAGACATGAGATTTATTTCTATCACAGGCAGGCTATAATTTTAACACTACTTCAAGTTACTTGTTCCTAACTCTTAACAGTTAAAGCTTTCCAGGGTAAGCTAATCAGAAAATACTTGTCATTTTCAAAAGATGTTCTGAGAAGCATGAATGAACATATATATAAATGTAACAATCTCAATAACAGAAGCAGGGAAAATATTTTAATATTTTAATCTGTAGTCTTTTTTAAATTGATACATTTAAATTTCCTTTTAATTTTCTGCTAGTTTTGTTGTTGTTGTTGTTGTTGTTGTTTTTTCTGCATGCTATACCAGCATGGCTTGTCAGCAATATTAAGAAATAATAACATGCAGTTATTACAGTCCCACTACCACTAATAAATTAAAACTTAAAGCTTAAACTACCAACTAAAATATCTCTATTTGCCTAAACAGAGAACCTCATTACACTGTCACTAAATAATTTGGCAATTTTATTTTTAAAGTGAGCACCATGACTAATTTTCCTGACGAGGAAATTATTAACTCTGTAGATACAAACTGTTAAGGAAGGAGGAACCTTTCTACAGAAGGAGCCACTCACTACAGTTAATCTGAGATTCTTTTAAAATGAGGTGGAGACTATTATTGGACATGTTTATTAGAGATGAGAATAGCCTGCATTCAGTTTCATTCAGGCTTGTTTAGAGCTAAATCACATTACATAAGATGGATATCCTCTGAACTGTGAATTAGCATGTTCAAATAAAGGTCTATTATTAAATTTTATTATGTTGCTTAAAGTTACACACTTTTTAAATTCAGATTTACTTTTAAGAGCGGCCCTGACTGGAGAAACCCTTGTTAAACCTATAAAATCACTTTAGTCTGTCTCTTGGCTTCATAAAAATTGCAAAGCAAATTTGTTTTTGTGTGACAAGATCTCTTTCTAGTATGTTTTCCTCCAAATTTAAAACTGACATATTTAAAATTTCCTTAGTTTAATGCATTGTGGACATTACAAGTTCTAATTGGGACACTTCCACATTATTCCAGCTGCCCACTGGAAGAATTTGACTTCAATTTTCCTGTGCAAATAGTTATTTATCATAGAACAACCAGCTGGAACACTCACTCAGCACACTTAGTGGTTTTCATTTACGTGAATTATTGGATTATGTAGACAATTACAGAGGTGACTAGTTTTAATTAATATGTTAATTCTTAGTCATTTTGTAATCAACTTCTCCCTTGCTCAACAGAAGCCCAAACCATTCACGGAATCTGCCTTCACTGAAGAAACACATGTTGGCATAAATTTTGCTTTGAAATTTTTCATGATGAAAATTTCCTAACTACTTATAAAAATGGTTCATCTGGAGGTCATCTTCAGAGTACTCTCAGATGTGATAGATGTCATGTTTTCATCCTCTGCCACTTCAGCCAGAGTGCCTCACTCCTCTCCCTTCCCCTTCCAACAGCACTTTCCTTAAACATGTCAACATTTGCCAAATGATGGAAATATCAAAGGTGACTTTTTACTCCTCCTGATTCGGTGCAGTTTAGTCCTGGTGTTATTGCAGGATAAAAAGCAAACAGATTCAGATGGAAAGTGTGGCCATAATAAACCCTGAGGGCTCTGTAAATCCCACAAGGAAGCCAGAAACCATCCCTCTCCCAAGACTGCAGATACTCCAATCTGTGATAACCATTCAGAAGCGGGCTAATTCCTTTTTTCATCAGATAAAGGCAGAGATAATTTTCTTCAACAAGAGCCCAGAGCAGACTCCTAGGGTCTGATTGTATGCTCTAAAATAACATCTTTGCCTGAAAGTGCTGGTACTCCAGAATACCCTTCTACAAAAAATAACGACAGTTAGAGGTACCATTTACTATTTTCATAACATGAAAAGCAACATGTAACTTCACAATTAATGCAGCTTGATGAGTGCAGACACCCTATCCAGACAGCCCTTGACAGGTTTGCAGCTACATTGGTCTTGTTGGTTTTAATTCACTTCCTTGGGAGAAACATGGTTTCTTGTACAAGCATGCAGAGAGTAACAAAACCTCTCTGTAAGCATCCAGAGTCGAAGGCAGCTTTCCCAGAAGCGCATCATTCTATTTTTGCTGGGAAATACTAGTGCGACACTGGGGCCAACAACAGAGTGCAGGATTCAGCTACCTGTGCATCACTGCATCCTAAACAATAACACTCCAGGCCAATAAATAGTAGCATCTCCAGAGTACCAAAGGGAAGGCCAAAACTTGGGGGGGAGGGGAAAATAAAGAAACCAACAAACTTATTTTCACTTGACAGTATTTAGCATTAAACTATATTTCTGTACTCTCAAACCAAGCTTTGAGAGTAATTTCTGTTTAAAATACAGAAGAGTCAGTAATCAGGAGATAAAAGTAGCATGTCAGAATTGCCACAGCTGTACCAAACCTTAACAGACTGAAAATTCACATCAGTTGCCACCATCTCATTGATTGTAATAATACATGCTCACTGACTTCCTTCCATAGGAATGTTGATCAGCCTTGGAAGGGCACATAAATCTTTTGTTTACAGGCAGTTAGTCACTTAAGGTTTCATTCCAAAAAGACAACTTTGAGCACATGAAATCTTCTCAAAGCTCATAAATATTGAGGAGCCTACCAAAACAATCTGTGGATGGCAGCAAAAGAAGAAAAGTCTACCAAGAGCTCATATGTTTGATTTCAGTATTTATTGTCCCTCTATGCTGCCACTAGAAGATGATCTCATGGCTACCTTCATTAGAAAGTCAGTATTCTAGGGAAGTTTCTGCAGTCTGGGAACCTCATCCCATAACTCCCTGTTTTCTTTTTCTTTTTTTTTTTTTTTTTTTTTTTTTTTTTTTTTTTTTTTTTTGAAATAAGTCCTTGGTTTGTACATGTTGGAAGGCTGATTGGAATGTCAGTGTTTCACTCTCCCTGCACCAAGCTTAGGCAGATCTCTGATCAGTTATTACCACGGGATAACACCAAATCATATTAAGCTTTGGATGAGGATTTTGCTGTCTTCTGACATTTTGAAAATTGGTGTAGGATTTGTCACTCAGCTTTATACATATGTTTCAGACATGAATAATTTCTTTCATGGATTACTTCTTTCTCCAGCAGTGTACTAGAAGCTGTACAATATCTTGCCCACAATATCTCACACCAAATGTAATTATCTGGCATATTCATTCCATTATTTCATGTTGGATACTGAGGATTTGGTCCAACTACAATTTGGCAATTTATCAAATCGAGATTAAATCTATAAATGTATAAACTATAAGAAAGCTTAGTTACTAGCCTGGTTCTAAAGTACTCTCTTCCACTAGATCCTCTAACATCTAGTATGGGCTATTAGCCCTTCCATCAGTGAGAACGCTGCTAGAAATTTGTCCTTCCAACCAGATGCCTACTTTCATTAAAATTAAAGGCATGAAAAGTTCTAGTGGAAAAATTGACTCACAGAAGAAATATAGAAAACTATGAGAGTTTTATTTTGCTTGGGAATCACAACTGTCCCAAATTTTATCATTGGAAGTTGAACAATTAGTGAGGAAATCTAATTCACCTTACAAATATATACTCTAATTTCATGTAATCACTGATGGATTACTTCAAGAATCGTTGTGGATTTGGGATGCATCTCCTGTTCATATATATCAGTCACCTCTTTATACATATGAATGGGTCCCTCAAGGCTTTGTATTGACAAAATTTCTGAGTGTTTTGCCAAATGAAAATTATTCCATAGTCCACAAAATAAAACTTCTAAGGAGGGATTATTCTTGTCTGAGCAGAAAAAAAAAAAAAGACATTATTACGAATATGAGAAGTTGCAAATTAATACTGATAATCACTTCTGTGTCAATTTGGTAGCTCTCTTAAAGTGCAAAAAACTAACTGGGAGGTTATCAGGTCTTCCTAGATAGTTCAAAGTATCCACACATTTCTAAACATGTGGGTTTTTTTAATGGAAAAGGAAAAAAACCACAAAACCACTTTGCTCTTATTTCCATATCTATTTACCAACTTATACACACTGAAACACGCGCTTGCCTGACACAGCAGCAGAGCTACCTGCAGTACTGAATTATTTTCTTTCCTTGGGAACAGAAGCTTTCTGACCTGAAACTACACTTACACTCAAACCTTTTGGCAGTGGTGCCTATTAACCAGGAGCCTGTCTGTACTCATAGAACAGCAGTTTCAGCACTGGGATAAAATGCAAGAATTCTGTCACTGAAACTTTCTAGATAAAATTATATCTGAGCTATGCACCCATCTATCAGCTCCAGAACTGTCTTACTAGATACAATATTGATAATATTCATATCTACAATCGAGAGATACATCTGGATCTAACTGGTAGATGGACTAGATACAAATTTTATCCATAAAGTACACAGCATTTACAATTTATTTTCTCTGCCTGAATGTTTGTATATTTTTAATCTTGAGCCATCCCTTGAGCCATCCATTCAAGTTACTGATATTTTTCTAATCTTTAACTTTGCCTGCAAATATTACCATAGCACAATTAATGATCTCCATAGGCTGTAGCATGTAACATTGCTTCTCACTATATTTGAAGCCCATGAATGCCCAAATTTCTTTTATTTGTTGCAAAATTTGATGAAGGGTTTGATACCTAAAGAATTGTTTTCTGTAAATAATCCATGCCTTGCATTCAGACACCAGGTTCATTATTTTTTTAAGATACACATGACAAAAGAATTTTCAGCTAATAGTTCTGTTGATTTATACTAAAAGCCATCAGTTAAAATCTCTGAATGGAACTTATTATTCAAAAACTCAAGTCCAGACATGGAATACTTCCACTAGAATTGCACAAGCTGTAAACATTACATTAAAAATAGTTAGATCTAAACAGGTCAAACAGGTCATTAGATGTCTCCCCTGCAGCTAAAGTAATATAGATTATGCTTTGTTTCTAGATAAAGCTGTTGGTTTATTTCAGCTGGGGCAAGCAATGAACATGTGCTATCCAAAGAAAAGCACACAGGAGGGCTAAAGCAGTTTCATTTTACGGGAGGTAAACTCTTCAAGAGCAGTCCCCTCCTTCTTCAGGGACTTCACTGCGGCATGTACACAAGGACAAAGCAAAGCGCCCCATTTGCTCTGTGCTTTCACTGAAGCTCGCTCACACATCAGCTGCTGTCAGGCAAAAGAGAAGAGCGGCGAGGCTGCAAAGCTCAGGATGCCCCTGCCACACCACAGCAGCCTGGGCATCCCAGGAGATGCACGGAGGAGGGAGTTTGCTGGGGAGAGCTGGAGCACAGAGGCCCAAAGCGAGGTGCCTGGACACAGCGGAGCGCGGGGCTGCCGCTCTCTTACCTTGGCTGGTGGGCTCCCCATGGCACCGAAGATGGCGGCAGCGACCGAAACCCCAATTTGGTTAACAGATCTGTCAGCTGACAAACACGCTGGCAGCTTGTTGTGCTGCTGCTGCTGCTGAAATAACCTGAAGGACACATATAATTTATACAGGCGCCGAGCTCCACCCTCTGCCTCCTCTGTGTGGAGGAGAGCCTCCTACATCTGAGAGGGAAAGATCTGCAATGTCAGAGGTGAGAGGAAAGGGTGACACTTTTAGTATTTCTCACAATTTTCTATTGCCCCAACATGCTCCCACCAGGTTTTTGGGTTGATTCTGACATGTTCAGAAAGTCTTCCTTCACTCTCACTTCTTCCACATATCTAGTCAGAAGACTAATTTTCAGTAGCTTTTAAGTTCTTCCACAAAATACTTCACCTAAATAAATAAATAAATAAATAAAAAAGCCAAAGGGAATAGTGAACCAAATCTCACCTATTACAATGTCTGGTGGGAGACCAACCCACTTCCAAGCACTCTTTTCAACTTTTCCTACAATTGGAAAAAAACTCCCAATATATTATTGGGAATCTTTCTGGAAACCAGTAAATCACGACTCCTCAACTGGAAGTGCCTACTTGACTGGCTGATCACCTGGCCAAGTGAGAGATGCTGGTGAAATTGAGATTAAATATTGGCAGAGAAAGGGAAAGCTGCATGCCTTCTGGGCTTTTTCCCTCTACCTGCTTCTTACATGAATATGAAAACTTGACATTTCCCAGCTTCCCATCCTGTTCCTCCATCAACTTGCTGTTGACAGTGCTGGGTCCTAAGGCATCCCTTAAGATAGCAGAGGCATGGCTTCCTCCACTTCTCCCATGCCTACTGTGACCTGCTGACAGGGTTCCTGTCAGGACATTGCTCCAGGCAACCTGCTCTGTCTGTACCTTAATCCACACTTGCAATTTCATGGTGTACAGACCCAGACTTGGAAAAGGCCTGGAGGCCACCCTAAGTTTTCAATAAGGTATGTTCTCACTGCGGCATAGTAATACCAGATAGGATCAAGCCTCACAAAACCCAGTGGACACCTTAAACTAATGAAGAATGTCAAGAGTTAATTTTCATCAAATAATACTTATGAATCTGGTTTTTGACAAGAGAAAAAAAATTAATTATAACCACAATAGTTGTTTAGAAAAATAGATATACCTGAAATCTTTGGCTTCAGAATTTTCATGAAAGTCAGATACACACTGTGAATCATCCACTTTGTAAAATATTTTCCACAAAAAACTGTCACCAGTTAAAATCAGTTTTAGGCAGATGCTCCTGGGCTTTTGCAAGTGACAATCAACAACTCAAATTGACATTTTGCAGACTCTGCTCTGGAAAGCAGCACCATGTTCACCACCAGTGAGGACTAGATGCACTAGGCTGAAATCTTTGAACTACTAAGAAGAAAGATATCTGAAATAAAGGTCTGGTACATCAAAGAGCAGTTACAAAGCTCAGGGGAAAATCAACCAAAACTCATTTGAAAGCAATGTGGAGTTCAGAGCAATTAACTGTGCAAGCCTGCAGGACTCCTGTAGTAACACTGTTTTAACAGCCTCACTTGGGCATTTTCATAGGATCAGTTAAGACTGCAGTGCACACACTTCTTGCTTCCTTGGACACAGGAGTCTGTAACATCCCATTTCCAGAAACAAGGAAAAAAGCTCTTATTCAGAGAGGAGTCTTGGTTTTCCACTTTTGTACTGCTGTTTCAGTTTTGATCAGACAGTCTGCTGCTATAGTGAGCTGAGAGACCAAAGCAGTACATGGACAAATTTACCTCCTAAAGAGAAGGCAAGTGGAAACCAGCCAGAGAACAATGAACTCCTCTCAAAGAGTGGTATGTCTGCCTGGAAACAGAGCAACACATTAATAGCAGAACAGCTGTTTTAATGCAGGGACACCCATGTCTTAATGGAACAGGAAAGAAGAAAAAAGCTCCCAGAATGCTTTCAAATAAAGGTGCAAAAGTTATTTCGGAGAGCTATGAAAATAATTTTTCCAATAACCCCTCCAAGAACTTAATGTTTCCAGTAAATGAGCATGGCCAAAATACATAAAATGTTTTGTGTTTCTTGTCAAAAAGCATGCTGACAACTACTACATCCATTTCCTCCTGGACATCAGGGAGATGGACTATGTGACATCAGGGTTTGCTGCAGACATTAAAAATGTACAGCATGTGGAAAGTAAGACAAAGTCAACTGCGTAAGGAAGGAACAACAAAACTAAAAGGCTAAACCTGAAGCAAAGAGGGCACAGCAGAATATGTCAGTGAGCTAGATAATAACCAGGCAACAACCTCAAGATGGTACAGAAAGTCCTGCCCCTCCCCTTTTTAGAGGGAGGACATTGTCATGCCAGGCTTCTACTAGTGGAGTTAGACTCAGAAAATATGATACTGTACCTGCAGCAACAGATTGTAAAATACAGTTCAGGCAATAAAGAGAAGAGCTATTCTAGAAAGATTTTACTTGTTAATTAAGACAGTCTCATTCCACATTTGTGACTGAATCTCACTTCTTTTCCAAACTACTATTAAGAAAGTACTTGGAAATAAGCTGGGGTGGGGGAAGAGATAAAAAGACATACCAAATTACACTGAGGTTAAATTGGTTCATACTCTACCTGTTGGCATTTGGGTAATGCACACAAGAGACTGTGAAACAAAATCAGAATGGAAGGACTGCAAGCCCATGCTGCAAGCTCAGCATGAAAGAAATGAAAGTCAATTAATATAGCGTTCAGCTACATGCAATTTACCCAGTGGGCTGCTCACTAACTGCCCCTTGCAGGAAGCTACTGAGCTGCCAAAAACCAAGCAGCAGAGTGGCAGCAACTCCAAATGATTGTGAACTGGACTATCCTACTGGTGGCATAAGCTGAAAAGCTACCAGGGACAGAACCTACAAAAGATACAGAAGTACAGAAGTTTAATTCAGTGAAGATGATTATTTGCCCCAGCAATGGCACTGCAAAATTTCAAACTCAGCTTTGGTGTACAAAAACTGCCTTTACTGAGGCACTGTCTTCCGAGTCCTCCCACCCTTGGTCCCAGCAGCTTCACGAGGAAGAATGGCAATTAGCAAAGCACACTCCTATAAATACAAACCTCCCATGACTTTGTTTCAGAAAAGATTTTCATTCATTCCATAAAAACTTTTAAATAGAGATAAGTGATGGCTCTTTCTAGCCCTAGATGCAGCCACACCACTGAGTAGGTGGAGGTGGAAGACTGCGCATTTTGCGATGTATTGTTTTGCCAGACAGAGACAATGGGAGATAACAGTCACTTTTTTTTGCCTCATAAGTCAGTTTATAGCTTGTTTAGCTCAGTGGCTAGGTCAGGAAAATTACAGTTACCTAAGAAAATAAATGTGTATAGTCAAATTCAAACCACATTTTTTAAAATGTTCTCAGAAATTGAGAAAAAAAGTATTTTTTTCCCTAGCTCATCCCAAAAATATTTTTTCCATATTTGTTTTCTTTAGCCACTGTAAAAAATTAATCCAAACAAAACCAAAAACTTTATTAAAATATATCTCAATTTTTCAATTCAAAATTACCATGTGAAACTAGGAGCTATGAAGCACATTTAGGACATGTAGCATTTAACTTTGAAATAAAAGCTTTATAATTTTTCACAGTTTCCCCCTTGCCCCATTCTAAGCAAACAACATAGCCATTCTGAAATTATTTTAGATCTTTGAATACTTTCCGAACAACCATTTTTAGTACCTGCTGTTAATGAGAACAAAACTACAGGTTGTCTATCTGAGCAGCAATCATTTGTAAATGAACTGTCCTTCTGGCTATCAAGATCCAGTCCTGTTTCAGAAAAGTAAAAGGTGCTATATCCTCTTACCTATCTCCTGAACCACTGTTATCTTAAACAAAGACTTCATACAGTAAATCCAGTATCACTGGCTCTTTTTCCTGGCCAGAGTAAGGGAGCTACTAATTTCCTTAGGTGCTTTGCAGGTGTGGTTGTAAATATGGCAAGATAGTGATCTTTGCAGCTTCACCATGGGAGGAAGCTGCCTATTACTTACCTGGGCTATCTGAGGACTGCAGTGTTACCTTTCCAAGACACGTCAATGTAAGCCACACATTGAAACCTACTGTGTTTATGCTTAGAAATTGTTCTTTTATTTTAAACCAAGCGATTGCAGAGCATCTAATTGAAATAATAGTTGAGTAAGACATTTCAATGTCATTCCACTCAAGCCAGTTTCTGAAACCTTTATCTTTAGATCTTATTCAAATAGTCTGACACTGATGTCAGTATAAAATTGCTTGTGCAAAGACCTCAGAAGAGTTAGGTAAGTATTTCACTTCACCACTTGGCTGACAGGAACACTTGACTTATGGTTATGGTATTCAGCTTCAAATTATCACGAAAAGGGTTTCCTTCAAGAGGTAGGGTTGCCACCAACCTCTTGTATTTATTTAATGGTCACTTTTTTAGAATCAAGAGAGTAACTCTTGCTTTCTGTTATTGCTTTTCAGTCTCTATGACTACATATTCTTTGGGGCAGGATCTACTAAGGACATGTTTGCTACTGAAAGTTATTATACTGGGCAAGAGTAATTAAAACATAAAGGTTGCAGTGATTGTATGACACATACAGCAGCATTTCCTTTCTGTTTCTGTCCAATTCTCTTTCAACTCTGTATGTGGGTTTTTTTCAAGGTCCAACCTTTATCTGAGCATAACCCTTAGATGCTGGCTGAGAAAGAAATAAAATAGATACAATAATTTATTTCAAATAATATGGAAGTCATTAAGGGTTCAACTTATGCATTCCTGCCAGTTACTCATTGTCTAAGAAGCCCTTCAAAAATAGCAAGACTAAAATAGTAGCAGGCATCCTCACTGTGCTATTCTGTAGGTTGGTATTGCCAATGGGTAGGCTTCTTAACTAAAGCTAGCATCAGCCAACTAGCCAAAGCTAGTCCTGGCCTAGGTAATCTGGAAGACCTTAGAGAAGTGCAAATGTAAGAAAACCACTGAATTGAGCATAGAGGCAAGACAAAGATATATGGAAACAGCCAACTCAGGGAGAACGCATTGAATGCATTCAAGTACATGACCAGTAGCTCTGGAAATACCTGCAAAGAGTGCCTTTACAGAAGCACACTGATCACTACGAACAAGTGAATGCTGACACAGAGTCCTTGATAAATATCCGAAAATGCTCAAGGCTTAAAAATACCTAACGACAAAGTTTCATGTTGCAGCAGGAAATGTAAAAGCTAGTTGCTGCTAGAACAGGAGTTTTTGCTCCAGTCAACTCCCAAGCTTAGAAAGCCCTGCTCCTACTTCACACTATTGGCTCTGGAACTCCTCTGGCAAAATGCTGAGCTCATTTGAGAGGCTGAAGCAACAGAAAACTACTCTTCTCCTTTTCCTGAGGAATTTCCAGGGCTGCCCTTCTGTAGTGGCATGCAGCCATTACCTCAGCTTGAGCCCAGTAGAGGGAATCTGACCATGGACAAGCAGCATTGTCCATAAGAGCTGTCTAAAGCATCAGTGCTCCAAGGGAAATGAGCATCAGAGGTGGAAATTCAGTGCACACTCCTGCACATGGATCATTACCCTCCACTGATCACACTACCAGAAAGTCACAGGGCTTTTCACCACCTTTTTGTAGGTTGTGTAGGTCTTCTAAGTTTACTGAAAGACCGCCAATTTTGAAAACTGAATTTTTTCCTTTCTTCACTCACATCCCTTTTTTTAAACACAAAAACTCTAGACATCAACCAAGCTATATGAACAATTCAAAATAAAATAACCAGAGTTTGACTTAGTCATTAGAGTTATTATGAGCCTTGCAAGCTTATTTACAGCAATTAAGAGCCCTGTGACTCACTTCTGGTGAATTATAACTTCTGACAGCAGAAGACAACTTCAAGGGTTCTACAGAGGATTTGAATACAAAAGTTCCTTCTGCATTGATGCTTATCCCTGTAGAAAATATTTCTGATGAGAAAAATTTCTCACTTAGGTGTGTTTCTCTTTTCCACTCAACTTGTATTACTTCTGTGACAAAAAGAAGACAAAATGTTCCTAATACAGCAACTGGGAATTTGCCTTGCTGAAAGCACTCTCATCTTAATTCCAGTGGTATCAAAGCAGCTTTCTGCCACCTGCTCCCCTTAAGCCAGCAGAGAAGGCAGACAAGTGTGAGCCTGGCACTTGAAGCACAGTGAGCATCTCAGCGGGTCTCAGGAAAGCTGCTCTAACCTGTGCCAAGGCAGAGTCATCCACGGAGCCTGATATTATCTCTGAATGTCTCTGTGCATGCATATTAGGTCAGGGTTAATTCCTCTGTTTCAGCAGCACATAAAACATGACACTTGCATAACACTGCAATTTTAAATGCTTTTGGTCTAGTAGAAAAAATATTTTTACAGGCACAAATCTTATTTAACCTCTTAATTTATATAATACCTTGGGAATTCTGAAACTCTGAAGATTATTACAAAGTGTTTCTTGAAACCTGAGAACCTAGAATAGAAAATCATACCAAAGCCAAGAGAAATGTATAGCCTTCAGCATCTCAAGGAGCTAGGGTGATTTAACTATAGGCCTCCCACATTCATGGTCTATGTGGCAGGTAAGGCATGACATGGCCAACAATAGAAAAAAAAATTGTGTAGGCCATGAAAAGCATTGAGTCTGCTCAGAGCAGAACATTAAATTAAGCTACCTGCACTGCCTCATGTGGCAGAGGATTCCAGACCTATGTGCCCAAGGCCAAAATTAGATCTCCTGGCCCTAGCCAGGAAGAGTCTGAGCTGGGGGAGCTGCATTCATTCAGAGACTCTAGCTTCCAGGGGCAGAGATCTGATGCAAGACAAGATTTCAGATGATCACCTCTCCCATAAACAGCTCCAGGAAGCTCACCCACAGCCTGCCAACGCAGCAGAGCACAAACCACTGCTGGTGCCCTCCCTGCAACACACACAATTTGTACTCTGCAACCCTTCCCCACGCAATAGACACATTGCAGAGACCCTTGCTTTGTATGATTCAAATCCACTAATTGTTGGTCTTCCCTCCTGTGTAGTTACACACATACTGAATGCATTTGTCAGCCAAGTAGTAGCAAGCAAACTGTGAACCACAAAAAGGTAAAATGTCCTGCACCAGTGCTGGGAACTGGAATGTTCATCCCACAGAGGAAATCATGTTGGCACAACTCCCTAAAAAGATTTCATTCCCATATACAAGAAAGATTCTGAAACCTTTCAGGGTTGATGCCTCAGCTGCCATGCCAGGACCCTGCCTACACAGCTGTTTTGGCTCAGCAGCCCCCTGGGCACACTGGGAGCTTCACAGCTAAGAGATCTAGGAAGCTGGAAGCAAAGGAATAGACCTAAGAACAGCCTAAGAACATCTAATGGGCATCTCATTCAGCTGCTGACCAGCCTAGGGGGTAGCCCCTGGCGAGTGGGAGAAGCCAGCAGTGTCCTGTCATCTCAGAATGATGGGTAGCCAGAGGAACAGGCCAGGTGGGTCAGCAAGGACAGCTTTCCAAGCAGGTTTCCATGAAGCAGGAGAACCAGCCA
The DNA here is from genome assembly GCF_017590055.1 of Onychostruthus taczanowskii. Taxonomy (NCBI): domain Eukaryota; kingdom Metazoa; phylum Chordata; class Aves; order Passeriformes; family Passeridae; genus Onychostruthus; species Onychostruthus taczanowskii. The sequence continues at coordinate 4,358,305 of NW_024496525.1, read as the reverse complement.
GCCCAGCAACACAGAACCCAATCAACATTTTTAAACAGAGAAGTGTTGCATCAGAAAACGTATGATCGGCTCTGTTCATCAGACACCGCTTCCTCACGTACGCTACATCTGGGAATGGGAAGGACCTGACTGCTGATAACACACTGCATATTTCCTCCTCCTCCTCAGAGATGATACACAAACAGCTGACAATGTGGACAGATATGTGGAGCATGGTATACCTTGTGCAACAAGTTGCTTACAGTAAAAAGAGGAGAGAGGAAATAAGATTTAAAATTATAATGTACCCCCTGCTCTTTGACCCTGTCATAAATCCTTTGTACATCTTAGACAAGTTGGTGAGAAATTTATTGTGAAATGGAAGTAGCTACAGCCAGTTCACCTGAGATCACAGAAACTGCTGCAAGCCAGAGGAAAGACAAAAAATATTGTAAAGAAAAAAAATTATTCTGTTGTTGTAGAATACACCTTCCATTTATGAACATAAACATTATACACCGAGAAATTGAGTGTATTCCCCATCAAGTATCTATATTTTGGAAGGCATCAGTTTACTCAAGGTCCAGAGAGCACCAAAAGGTCCACTAGTCATGGCACAGATCAGAAATGTGTCCCACCCTCTGAATTAATACTTTAAGGTGCCTCTCTTCCACATTGTTTAACCTTATGTGGCTCTGAATCAAATTAAATGAATGGTTGCATTACATTATTACAGATGCAGCTAAATGCTCGCCACTTGTCCCAAGCAAAACATTCTTCAGCTCTAGGGGGAATAACCTGGAAGTCAAAAAGTTAATTAATGGTTCCACATGGCACCAGGGACAGTCTGTAAGAAGCAGTGAGCAGGGCAGCTTAATTTTCGTTCAATATACTCATGTACTAGGAAGTCTATATTAATAACTCCAACAGAAGATACTATGGTCTCCATTGCAAAACCAAGAAACAAAGATACTGTAAAGCAATTTGATGCCTTCCTAAATAGGAGAACATCTCAACAGCTATTAACAGCCCATTTCATCCCCAGCATTTGAAAGAAGAACTGTACAGGTGAATCCATGCAAATCCATTTCAGACTCTCATGACAGATATATCTATTTGATATCTTAATTCTAGTTCTGGTCATGATCATTTGAGCTCCACTTCCTTCCTTCTGATATGTGTAGTCATCGCCATTATGTGGTCTGCCTGTGTCAGGACAGGGTTTAATGAAAAACATTCTAACAACAGAGCATCTTGGGGTTTTTATTGCTAGCTGTGTAGAGCTCAGCAGAAGTAAAACCCTCATCCCCTGCACTCTGTCTCCTGTCCCTCACCACTCCAGATTACTAAGGGGAGCTAGTCAAAATTCAGCCAGTTAAAAAACAACCCAGAGTAAAATGCTGAAAATTCAAAGCCATGTGTTTGCTGTTGGAAAAGATGTGCAAAAAGAGTAGGAGACATCTTCCTCATCTCCAGCTACTGGTAATTCACTAGTAGGTCTTGTGCTTAGACAATTCCAGCTTTCCTGCTATCCATTTAGGAGTTAACATATGCATTTAAAAAGCCAAAAGCTTTGATCTTCTCAGACACTTGCACACATTCCTCTCAGGAACAGTCTAATTGATATTAATAGGATAATTCACAGGTAAAGTGCTACCTCAGGTGCACCAGTGCATAATGAACTGGAGCACAACCAAACAGACAAAGGAATATGCACAAAACATCAGCCCATTTCCCCCTCTCTCCCCTCTGCTCCCTGTGAAAACCAAATGTATCATATTTTTTCATAGGTTTCATTATTGCTAAACTCCTGTTCCTCCTATTCTTTCATACGTGTTGGTGTTTGTGTTGGTGTTCATGCATTCTATTTAGACTAGAGATCTTTTTCAGAGCAAGTTCTACAGCTTTTCTGAGAACTTCTATCACTTTTAACAAATCACTCCTCTCTTGATTTCGCAGTACCACAGTGCCACAAATGTCAATAAATTCTATTTCTGATCTCGAAACCTGTGTTAAAGCTAAACTATGTATCTTCCCTCCTACACCTTCCTTTCACATGGTGACCCCTGACTTTTCTCAGCCTCCACACCACATTTCCCCACCATGTGATACCTAAATTTAAATTAAAACTGGATTATTCTCTTTTATGTGTAGCTCAATCAAACATGAGGAACTTGATTCAGGCATTACTGGGAAAAATGCATACATTGGGTAGGTCCAACTAAATAGCCATAGATGGCTTTTGTTTTTAAAATCTCTTTTTCTTCCATATTCAATATTTTCCTTATATATCAATATATATATATTTTAGAAACCTGTAGTTGACCTATATCCACAGGCAGTAATGGGCTCTGTGCTTCATAAAAAGCTTCAGATGAAGACACAAGACGCTCCTTATTTCAAGAAAACTTGCTTTTTAATCTAACAGTGTTAGAAACTAACACTGAAATGCCCTTGGCACTGATATACAGTGCACCTCTTCCAAAAAATATGGAGTACTAGAGCTTCCCAGATAATACCTTGCACAAGACAACACATAAATGTTTCCTCAGAAGGAGCCTTGGTTCCAGGGCCTAAGGTTCATAAAACCACAAGGGAAGGAAATACCCATCCTTCCCCTGTTTCACAGCTTTCTTCCCTGAGCAAACATTTGGAAGGCAGTTCCTGGAGACAAACCTTGAAGGATTTCCTCAGCCAGTTTCCATTTCTTATTGGTATTCCTACAGCAGAGGCACCAACCCCTCATTTGCATCTCATCTGTGTCAGAGGGTTTCAGTCTTTCCTGTTTATAGTTTATACACCATCATGGCAGCAGTGCCATTAGGATAATTACAGTAATGTTAGGACTCCCCTGCACACTACCAGGAGACGCTTTGTGTCTTAGATAATGAGGTCAGCAATTTCCAAGATCTGCAGAACAAGGACAAATTGTTTTGGCAATACGCCCAACTTACTCCCAAGCTTGACCTACAACCTTCCCCTACAGGAGACCCCATCTGCTCTTCTGCATTACTGCTCTTCTGCGTTTCTGCTTTAGGCTCTTCCTCCAGGATGAATCATACCATGTTTTATCCTCTTCAGAAGCTCCCATACTGAAGGCCACACCAGCAGAGAGGCCAATGGAACATTCTTCCAGTTAAGATAATCACAGAAGCAAGGGTGAGGGGGAAATAGAAGAAATCATAGGCCAAAATCATATCTGAGTAAGTTTTTCTAAATAAACTTCAGTGGAACCTACTTCTAAGCTGGTTTTGCATTGCAAGTAGCAAAAGGAAACACAAAATAATCTGCTATTCACAAATGCACACACAAATGGACTCACAGTCTTCCAAACCCTCCTGTTGCACTGTTGCTGCCTCTGCAAGGAACAGGACATCTCAGCTCCACTGTAGCTTGTGAGACCTGACAGTCCAGGCTTTATTTAGCATTTAATCTCAGGTCACATTCAAGGCCAGCCTAACACAGCTAATTCCTCAATTCATACCATTGCACTGAAATTCATACTGAGGCACCTGAATTTTCAGATCACCATGTTTCATAGACCTAATAATTCTAAACATGACTTGACTGTGCACTTAAATTGAAGATATGGCCCTCAAAATAGACATATTACAAGTGAATTCCTGGTCCAAACAGAATTGGTAGCGAAACTATCACTAAGAAATACACATCTTAAACCAGCGCTATCGCTCTCAGCAGCTCTGCAGAGAGTAAGCTCCAAACAAAGCAGAACAGCTGGCTTAGGGAAAGCATTGCAGCTACTTAATGTGCTAACCAGCAAAACAAAGCACCACGCACCCTCCGTGGGTGTTAAGCCATTGCCAGACATGTATGCTTCCTATAAAACAATCATCCAAGCCACATGGTCTACCGGGGTGTCAGCACAGGGCCTGCTACCCCAGGCTCACTTGCCACACTCACAGGAGAAACAGTGCACCCCAATACTTAGCACTGCAAGAGATTTTGCAGCCTTTTGACACACCCTGAGCCAGATATCATCTCCTTGGCTGAGGCTTGTACTGTATCTGTACACAACTGTTGCTCTCACTGTTGCTATAGCTGTACATTATGAAACTCCTTAAATGCGCAATACATCAGTTTTTGGCACAGCTCTCTTGAGCAGGTGTGTGGTGCAATGCATTCTTCAGAGCTAGCAGGGATTAAAAAGCATTTTGTGGGTCCCAGGAGATGCAGTTTATATCGCTCTGAGCACCATAAGGCCAAGTTTGCTCTATTCAGCAGAGACAAAGGCTGTTGCAAATTCAGATACACAAAGAAGGAGAAAAGAAGAACTATGACTGAAATTTAGAACGAGTTCAGCACAGACAAATTTTTAAATTTCCAACTTGCAACAAGATATCTTTTTAAGATAAAGCTTTCTATACAAGCATGTTCCAAAATGCAGACATTTGGAGAAAAAGTGCTTCTGGGCTAAATTTTTTCTGACTTATTCCAGGGAAGGTAAAGGAAGCTGAGAAACAGATGTTTTGCGTAAAATATCTTCCTAAAACTCTCCTACTGTGAAGCTTTTGTGACCTTGTCACTTTTGCTGAAGTGTCTCCTTAGATAACACCACATGATTGGGATACTTTGAAAACATGGAATTGCTAGGCTTTATTGCTAGAGGGTTTGGTGCCTTCAAACACAGTGACACCATGTGGCCAATCGCTCAGGATGGAAACAGCACTGATGAAAGGGCAGTGTACCATTTTCTCATTTTTCTTAGGCTTTACTGAATTTGTCTTAGGCATGCTTGAAACTATATTAACTACTGAGAGCAAACTAGGTTAGAATCTTCATCTGGACAGGTAAACAAAGCCAAAGCCAATGACCATTTTGGATTTCAACATATGTTCCAAAGTCTCAAGTTTGCAAAATTGTCCAGTAAAACCTATCTGTAAGTTCAGCAAGTAGACACCCATAAGAACAGTTTGCAAGTATGTCAAAACACCATATTCACTTGGCAGATTCAAGCAACTATGATTCAACATTCTCAAAAAAGTGCATCTGAAAGTCACACTTAAATATCTATGGTTTACTTCTGCAGTAGTATCACAAAACTTTGCAATTAATTTAGAAATTGGAGATATATTTGGCTTGCTGTCATGGCTTGTTTTTCTTTCAAATAGATGTAGTTACCCCCACTTATTTTTACAGATATTTCTGCACCAAGTATTTAAAGTCACAAGTGGGAATATTGCTGCTAGGAATGGTCTCGGTAGATTTGTTCTCACTCTGCATTATATAATATGGTGACTGATGTGATGAATCATCTCTCCCTAACGCATCTCTCCCTTTTTTCCAAATGAGGTGCTGCACATTGGAAAGGTTCAGCTTATGACAAATGGTAAGAATGGGCAGATCTCTTTGAGAGACCCACAAGCACAGAGGCAGGCAAATAGGCAGATGAAAACTGAATACAGAATACCCCTCAAACAGAAAGAGAAAAATATATTAATTAGCTCTTCACAGGGAACATATTCACTCAGTAGGACTAATGCTCATCAAGAAATGTATATTTTGAGGCAGTGTTCAGAACACCTTGCTCTCAAGGGCAGAGAGGAAGTGAAAAATACAACAGTATGACTCCCTGTTTCACAGGCTTTGCAAAGTCATTGTGCCATCAATGCTGCCTTTTTTGCTGATTAGTTAGATAACGTGCTGGTGTCATTTTTCCATTCCATATTGAACTCCTGGTGAGCAATTTATGCCAATACTATCACAGTGCATCTGAATGTAAATGAAATAGGTTAGTTTGAAAGGTGATCTAAAAGGATTTTCACCTACATATATAATAGTTTCACCCACATACATAGCAGTTAGAGCCTAGGAAGCACCAGCTAGTCAGACACAGGGCTTTCTGACTGTTCGAAACAGGAATTTGAGTTGAGGAAGATCACTGACCTGACTCTTCAAATTTTGCCACGCTGACTGGTGAGATTATGCTGCCATCTTGTGACCTGTAAATTTTACTCAGCTGCAGGTGACAGACTTTTTCTCCTAGACTGGGAGGACAGTGCACATGATCTCCCTGGTACAGAGGTGCAGTAATGATGCTTTGAGCAGCCAAGCCTTCTTTTGTATTCAGACCCACATTGTCTCTGCTTAGCTTTCTTATCTGTCTCCCATGGGCTGCACCCTTCAATGTCAACATGGTTGCTAAAGGAAGTGCTGTGCATGGACAGGCCAGAGTAGAGCTGACCCTGCAAAGGAGATGAAGTCCACAGTTTAAAGGACTAGAGGTTTGTAAAAACTCTAAAGAACTAAAGAACATCCCCCTGCTGCCAAGAGAATCATATGTGCTGGAAAGCAAAACACAAACTTAGCCAGCAGTAAAAAATTACAGTATACACTGAAAAAAATATTTAAAAGACATATTCTTTACAGCTGGGAAGCATTATTATAAATTATTACATAGTTTTGTATATTGAGGATAAAATTTTCCTCTCCATCTTCTCAAGTGTAAAGTTTGTATACTCATAGCAACATTTGTCTTGCTTGAAAAAAATGGTGTTACAATTCACTGTATTCTGAATCTAAATAGGGTTGTCCCATCCGGTCACATTAAATAAAATAGCTGTATGTCAAAAGGATACACTGTTCCCTGAACAATACAGGCTTCAGCTGTGCAATGACTGCTTACCCAGCATTCTGAAATACCTGGAAAAAGGTTAGTGTGGCTGCAATCACATTGAAAAGCAAGCTGGGATCCCCTCTCCTAGTAATGCCCCGTTCTTTCCTTATACCCCAACCACATGTGTTTCCATCAGTGTGTACTCCCACAGCACTTCTGAACTGAAGACACGGAATCAAGCCTTGAAGTGCTGGGAATACGAAATGCATGGCAAGGCAGGAGCAGGCACATACCAGGAACAAGCAGGTTTGAGGGCCCTGAGCCAATAAGGCAGCTGCTCTGAGCTCAGACACATTGCTTGGGAGAGCCCACAGACAGCATGCACAGCTAAAAGGTTCCCTCAACACCTCTACCTGGAGATAAACCATCAGTCTTTCCTCTCTACCAAAGCCTCAACCACCATTACACACCCAAATCATATTTCCTTTCAAATCCTTCCTTGCCAAAGGAAACCAAAGCATCCTGCACTCAGTTTCTGATCAGAGTTTCCAGTATATACTGTATTTTCTTCAGGATATGGCATAGAAGAATAAGAGCTCCCAACTAGCCACTGAATGTTATGTTTATCCATACAGTAAACAATGATTCTAGAATATGGAAAGAGGAAAAATGAATCTCTATACTCACCCAGCATCCATTTCTGTAACATGTTGATCACTTTGGCACCAATCTAATATTCGTAGATGTGTAAAATCCCATTGATAACAATCTCAGGTCCTTCAGGATATGTGTCATTTTTTTCTCATAGTAATCTCATGGTCAAAAATCTTGGAGGCAATGTTCAGGACTCCACCTAGTGAGCTAAAACAAGAAGTCTTTAGAGAAGGCAGATATTGCTAAAGAGACCCTTCCTTTCCTCTGACAGGGGTAGAAGACCAGCTTAAGACAGCAGAAGGTATTCTGTTGTCAGAAAACCTTTATGAATCCAGACTATGTTCAGGGATTGCTGATGTTTTTAGTACTATGGATGTAAGTCAAGGATACATTGGAAATCCATAGCTGGCAAGGATACACCCTTTTTCTCTTGCAAACTTAATCCACATACAGAAACGTACAGCCACATATTAATGAAAGAGGTAATGTTTCCCTATAGAAATCCTTGTCATATCAGCATTTGCATCTCCCTATTCTTAAAGACCAGTTCCAGACATACCTGATATTTTATTTTTAGATGGAATCTACCTCTGCAACAAGAGTCTGCCATTTCTTCCTCATTTCACAATGAGGGCTTAAGAGCTACCAGAAGCATTGAGCAAGCCCTTCTGCCCTGAAGCAAATACAATCTTTAAATCTTTCTAATACATAATCTCCTCTCTCTTGCAGTAATATATCAGGCTCTTCTTCTACTGATACAGTCTGCTCCCAGAATGGATTCAGGTTGCAGCAGCAATCCAAACAGTCAGTGGATTAACAGAGGAGTGAAGTCCATATCAGTGCTAAGTGAAGCATGTTGCAGTTTGAAAGGCTACGAATCAAACAAAAGCCTGAGATCTGATAATTAACAAATTTTCTTTCAACCTGTCTCACACAATAATCTGATCACCTGTATTACAAGAGATACAGAACTCATTTTGCAAAGTTTGTTGAGATTAAGAACCCAACATAAGGCTGGAATTCTTCTAAAGAGAGACAAGAGGAAAGAAAGTAAACCAGAATTCAGGAAACCTAGTGGAGGAAAACAAACTAAAATAGGTGGAGAATAAAACAAAAGATCAGGAAAAAATAAACTGCAGAAGCTCAGACCTCTGGTAGTCTGGAGGCAACTGCAGAAGAGAATTTTTGTTTGGTTTATGGCTCTTGCCTGAAAGTGGAAGTAGGTACCTGCTGTGCCTGCTATTTCTATGGTACTGGCAGAAGACAGAGCTGAGGGTGCTGCAGAATTGCCAGCCAAGCAAACAGCATCATGACATCTAAGCTCATCAATTCATCCCCTATTTCAGAGAAAGATTTTTTAGATTATTATTGGTTTTTCAGGAAACAGAGCTTTTTTTTCCTTCTGTTTTCAGCAGAGAAGTCTGTTTGGAGGCACACAGCCACATACTACCACTTTCAGAGGCAAAAAAATATTGAAAACATCCTTAAATATGCTTTCAGATTTTAGACCTCTTCAGTGGAAACCTAAAACCCTAGAAGAAAACTCTTGTAAAAGATAAAAGTATTCCTGACTGTGTCCCCATGGAATCTCTCACTGGAGAGCTGGGCACTGCAGGAAGGAGAAACCATCCTTACCATCCACAAACACTCACCTGCTCCCAGAAAAACTGCATTTCACACACTAAGTAACATTCTATCTAGAATCTCCTTGACTCTGGGATCTGTACATGTGGTGACCCTCAGAAAAATCACTCTCTGTTTTTCAGGTGTAGCAGGAGGCTCTGTCCTCCAGGAACACCACCTCATGAGGAGAATTCTGCACTGTTCTACAGACAGAATTGCAGCAAAGTGGCTGAGACATGCACAGGCACTGCTCAAGTAACAACCATATGAACAGCCTGCTCAGAGGTCACAAAAGAGACGTGTTTTACTACATGTGTGCTACGTGAAATGACCCTGTTGCCAAACCTGGCTAAGAGCTGGAAGAGCTGCAGAGCGTACACAGGATTTATGAGACTAACCTCTGGAATCCCCTCAGAGCCCAGGAAATTGCATTCCTTTGAGATCTGGACTGATGTTCATTGACAATGCAAAATTATGTTCTTCTGCAGGGAGAAGAAAAGCAAAGCAAAAGCACTGGAAAGCCAAAGAGCCTTATGTGGAGAACTGAGAGGAATGAAGAAGGACAAAAACAGTCTTAAAACTTCTACTCTCCTCTCAACCCAGCTGAAGGGAGAACCTGCACACACAAAGTACTGGGAGCAAACTACTTAAAAAGCCAAATGTTCTAAAAAGTTCAAGCTATCTTTCTTAAATATGTGATTTGAAAGGTAGAATGGTATTACCTGCCTTAGCCCATCATCATCCTCTGTGTGGTGTCTGTTATAAGGCTAATAAGGCATACAGAAGTTATAAAAATACCAGAAAGCAAGTGGAACAAGCAGCAAATGAAGCAGAGAGAGAAGACAGCTCTGGTCTGAGTATGACTGAACTTCCACTGCATGGTAACTATTAGGCACCAGCATTCTCTCAGGCTCTGCAAGGAGATGAATGTGTTTGGCTTTTTCCAAGCAGTTCTTTTGCTAGTGGACAGTATTTTTTAGGCTACACAAAACACACCTTAGTAGCCAGAGACAACTGGGGAAAAAAGGGAGAAAGGTTATGTTTACATCTGGTCTTCCTCCCTCCTCTTTTGGGCACCATATTCCAGATGAATCAAGGGAGACACAGACAAGGCACAGCTTAAGCCATATATCCTAAGGAAGTTAATTACCAAATGACTAACTTTGCTTTATATTATGTGAAAGGTATTATTTCTTGGTGAAATAAAGCTCTCATGAAATGAGCTCTCATGTCATGAAGAAAACAACAAGATTTCAAAACCTATTGGTCTCATGTGGAATAAAATGTAAGCCTTTTTCCTGAACCCGTCATAAGCACTAATGTACCAATAAACAACAATCTGCTGACCAGAACACAAGTCTGGGAAATGGGAGAAGCTTCTCAGGCAAAGCCAAGGCATGAGTTTCAGCCTTCTAAACCCATGGAGAACCCCAGCTTTTAGGTTAATGGCTATTTCAAGGAGACTTTTATCACCAGTCCTTAAGAGGATAAAATGGAGTTATGCAACTAAATGTTAATCTTCCCCCCAGTGGGAGAAAAACTTTTTTTTAATACCTTTCTTACCTCATGACTCTCTAGCAACTAGAGAACAAAAAACTACATTGTTTTCAAGTCTGAGGAGTGACTGGAAAATCTGAATGGAATCAGCAAGAGATAAAATAAATAAAATTTGTTCCTCGGTTTCTACATTGACCTCAAAGTGAAGGAAGTTGAGAAAATTTCTATAACCTGTCACTAGAGCTTCAGTAATGGAAAGCATTTATTACCTCTCCATAAAAGCATTCATTCTCAATGTTCCAAGACAATAAGTGTACTAATAACGATTGATTGCAAAACCTCTTAATTGAGAAAGCAAACAAAACACAGGTTTCAGTGACTTGTTTGTAAGTAGATCCTGTGTCCTGTGTTAGGATTCACCCTGTGGCTGAGTAGTGGGCACTGTGCAGAGCCCTGGAATCCCAGAGCAGGCAGGGCTCATGCATGCTCACCTCTGGCACTGCACAGTGAAACCATCTGGTTTGTGAACATGAGCCATGGTGCTTTCACTTGTACATGTCTGTCTTCTGCCAGAAGGAGATTTCTGCTGGAGAACCTACATTCTACAGGGGAAAAAAAAAAAAAAAAAAAAAAAAAAAAAAAAAAAAAAAAAAAAAAAAAAAAAAAAACCACACAAAAAAACACCCAAAAAAAAACAAACAAAAAAAAACACACCATAAAAAATCCCACAAAAAAACCCAAAAAAAACCAAAAAACCCAAAACCACCAAGTTACAACAAAATGGATTTTTTAAATCATATAATATCTCTGCTTGGAAGTGACCCATAATTTTTTGGTTTTCCTTTGCTTTTCACCCCCCATTCCTCACCTCCTTTCCAACAGACATTTATATATGCCCATGCACTCACATACTTCCCTTTATGAGGGGGAGAAATTTAAGAATTGATACTCCTGGAATGCACACTTTATCTTTCTTTTCTTTGTATGCACAATTTACATCTCTATTTAGGTTAATTTTTGATTTGTCTAGGTGGGTTACAGTTTTGATTTTACAGAAGCAAAACTGTTAAAGATAGAGCAAAAAAAAGAAAGCAGACATTATATGCTCAGGTGAGGGAAGACAGCCATAGAAAGAACAAGATTCCCCAGAAGGCTTGAAAGAGCAGAATTGCCCCTATACAGTGCTGATCTAAATGGAGACTAGGAGGTCTCAGCTTTATAGGGAATGGTATACAGACTGCCATGGAAGCAGTAAGTGCTGAGCTGTTTAGTGATTCAAAGATATTTCCACCAAAAAGTACAGACCACTGACCTCCTTTTCTTCCACTACAACAGTAGTGATGTTGTTAGGTATCAAAGTAGCTTTCCTGAGTCAAGACGACATATCTCTGATCTGAAATAACCCAGAGATGAGAGACTGGCTGGAGTCAAAGCACTGTGCAGCCAAAAATAATCCGTTTTGAATTAGTGCTGGATGTTTGAGGATGTCAGTGTGACACTGTCCAGGGACAGACTCATGTAGATGGCAGAGGATTATTGATTCAAAACTACCTTGCTGAACTCATAGCATATGAAAATGATAGCCAGGCATTTGAACTCCCTGTTCTAGATGAAAGCAGAGATATGCACATGCTCTGTTCCTGTCCATTTCCTTTGAACCATCTATCCAGCTCATCTCTTATCTGACACCCGTATTTCACAATTTTCACTCTACTGTCAAATACCTGACTCCTTCAGGATCAGGTCCACTGTAAACAGGGGCAGCACACAATGAGCTGCCAAGCACTCACTTCACTGGATACAGAAATGGATTCACAATTTACAATCAGCTGCACTAGTTGTTAAAGACATAATCAAAAACTGTACTAGTTTCTTACTTCTCTTGGCACAGTATGGCTCACCCCTGCTTCTCCTGATAACCCCACACATGCTCCTGCTGTTTCCTTCTTTGATCCAGCAAAACATTTTAATCTTCTTTTTGTTCTATTTTGTTTTCCACAGGATTACCTCTTAGATCACTAACCAGAAAAAAGGCATGACTGTCCCTCTGTGCAGCAAGTTTTTAAGTACTCTTAAAAGAGTTTAAAAAAACGTAAAACCACACCTTTTACTGAAGTGATTTTAATGTAAACATAAATTCCCAGTATAAACATAAAATGTTGAAAGTTCAGCAGCTTAAGTAATTGAAAAGAAACAATCTTAAATAAATAGAAGATAACTAATTTAATTATTTTTCTCTAAGTGCTATCCAGAGTCGGGGTACAAACATTTTAAGGTTTAATGCAAATTTTGCACAGACAATTTTTTAAGACTCAGCATTTCTAATTTTTGTCCTCAACAATGAAAAATAGCAGGAATATTTTGCAGTAAATGCTGCAAGGAGCACTAGTTCATTGGAAATATTAATCTTTCTTCTCCCCAAACCTAAACAAAGCATCACTTTCTCTGTGCTTAACACTACATTTGGATCAGACTCCATTTCTGAATAATATGTACATACCCCTAAAAAGTGCAGAATAGTGATTTTTTTAATGATATGGTAGAATTATAATTTTTTTAAGCAAAATACTAATATAGAAAAAATTTTACTATTTTTATGTTGTCATTAAACACTGGTCTTATCCCACAGCTTGATAACAAATGATGTGGTAATGTATTAAAGAATTGACTAAGCTTTGAATTTAAAAAAAAAAATCTTTAGACTTTCAAACACACACAGGGAAGAGAAAACAGAAGTGGAGAAAAGTGACTCCTAAATTACACCACACAACATATATTCTCATCTTTCACCTCATTCCTCTTCTGTGGCTATGAAACAACCTTGCTTGCAGAAGCCACCCAGTCACTGTTTACCTGAAGAAGCTCCTAGGCTCAGAGAAGGACATTTGCATTGAAATCTTTTGCTCAGCATAATCCTTATTAAAATTCCACTGAAGTCTCAAATACCCACTACTTCTGCAGAGACAGCCACTTTCTCAAAGATGTTTCTGCACCTGTGGTTCACTTTTTGCTAATAAAGGCCTTTTGACTACTTTCATTCTGCAGTTTCCTTTAAGTTATACTGTACATGTATCAAAATGCTTCAGGGTCAGTTTTCAATGCAAAGATGGAAAATTGCAAAGAATGTATTGGACAAATCAGCACTCTCCATTTTTGCCTGATTCCATGGTAGCTAGGGAAATCATCCTGCCCTAAAAGAGCATTGCAAGACATACTGTTCCCGTATAGTAAACTTGTTCATAGCAGCTTACATGAGGGGTTATTCTCAGTTCTTAAGAGGCTTGTCACAAGCTTTTCTTGTTCTCAAAATAGAAATGTAGTACAGAGCTAAACAGTGGATGACTAAGAATAAAGATGAGATCTTTCAGTTCAAGCTAGTCCTTTGATACTCTATTTTATCTGAAGCACTTTTCAATTAAGCAGATTACAAGCACAGACTTTCCCATCCAATTTCTATTAGATTTATCAGTTGTGCTTGGCAGAGGAGCTCTTGCAGCTAAAGGTCTATTATCTTTAATTAAATAATAACTTTCACATTGTTCTTGAATAATGTCTGTATTCAGCAGGCCTGGAGAGACTATATAAAGCACTCTGACTCAACAGCCTGCAATTAGTAGAATATTGTCTTGAAAAAAACCTGTGATCTTAGCCCTACTGGGCTAAATCATCTTTTCAGCAGAAGAAACATTAAGTAGTCAAAGTCTTCAGCAAAATGCTGAAGAACATGCTTAAGAACAGGCAGAAGTGTTTTACTGAAATTAAGCCATTTCCAGCTATTTTGTGTTAGTCTGACATCAGTTTCCAGTTTCTATTTCCTGAAGATAAGCTTCCAACCTGAGTTTAATTTTAGAAGCATTCCCAGTGCAAGTGAGTTGCCTCGAATATTTTCCAGTACATGGCACAAAGCTGCTCAGCTACATCAGCTTTTTCAGTCTTTCTTGTCAGATGCCATCCAAGTGATAAATAAAGGGCTTTTAAGTGGGTAGCAAAGCTGTCATTCCAGAGCAACAAAAGAAAGAGGTCCTATGTGCTGTTGTCATCAATGGAGTTACCAGTCAGCTCCCTTTCATCCTCTATTTTCAACACTCTTTTCCTCTTTTCCATTAACTTGACTGCCAAATGTGACAACATAACTGGATGAAAGCATCACTGACCACACTGTTGATTTACTGATGGAAAGCATTTTTATTTGTAATGATAGTTTCCTATAGATAATGTATTTTCTTGGAAGGTCACCATTTTGTAATTCAAACTACCCATTGATCTACCCACTGAAGGCTGGGAAAGCTTGGTTTCCCCTCAGAAGGGATTAAAATAGATGTGAGTTATCCCACAGGCTGGAAACCAACACACTGTTTTGTATAAACCCCACTGTGTTCAGTAAAAATAAAAGAACAGAATTACTCATACCACAGAGAAACTCACAGCCTAAGACCCTGAGTCTGAGGATAATGTAGATCTGCAGCCCAGGGTTTTTTGAATACTTCAATAAAAAAGAAAAATTAGGGAAAAGAAAATGTCCCTTACCCAGATGAAACTGCTTAAATGTGTTTGACTTTCCTTGTTGTTATATGTTACTCAGCTGCCAGGTCCCCCCCACTCACTAAACATCTGGAACAAACAGTCCATGCAGGACGTGGGCACACACGGGACAAACAGAAATCAAGTAAGAGGCAACAGCATAAAATTTGATGGATGACCAGTATGGGTGAGCAGGAGAGAGATGTCCCCACTCTCAACTACTCACACCTTCAGCTACGTGGTACCCAGTCTGAGGAACGGGGTTCAGGAAAACCAGAAGTACCTGAAGGGAGTGTCTGTGCTGAATAAATTGTATGAGAGAATCTCCACCCCTCTGAGGCCCAATGTGCTCATTTTGAGTGACCACTGCCTCCCTGAAGCAAGAAAACTAAGGGCATGGTTCCTCCCTCAGCAGGATCCAGGCTCCTACAGGGCTTTTGTCTCAGCAGGAACTAGAAACCAGGGACTACACAGTCAAAGGCAAGATTTTTCTACCTCATTGCAATGCAGAGTCTTCCAGCTCCTGCTTGCTTCTGTTGTCAGGGTATGAGTCTTGACTGCTCCAGGAGGGAGAATCTGCTCCACTGATGCTATTTGGTATGTAACTGCTGTTTGCCACTATCCCACAAAAGCACAAGGTAGATTACAGCCCCCCTTGGCAGGTTTGGACACTGGTAAAGGGTAAGAAAATACACATTCTTCCCAGAAGGTGAGGTCGGTCCTCTCTTGAAGAGTGGCATTTCTTAGCTGTCACTGAGCCCACAATTGTCTGCTATAGTGGCAGGACCACTGAGGCAGCTCACCTCACTGGGCTCCTGGGAACTCAGCAGCATTGGCTTTACTGCTCCCCCCAAAATGAAGACAAACTAACTTTCACCGTATGAGACCAAGTACTTGGCACATCTGTGTCACCCCATGTTGAACACTGCGCAAAGCCACAGACCCCAACACTTCTCTTCCCAACAGGAGGTGAGGACTTCTGCTCATGACTTCTTCAATCCAGTGAAGTGACAGCTTGTGGCTACACCGAGATTGTTCCTTAATGTATTGGCAGGTGCACAGATGGTTGAAGGCTTCATTCAGGTAATCTCAAGCAAACTGTGCACACACAGATACACTGCACATTGAACTCCTTGAGTAGTGCAGCAAAAACTTTACCCTAATATGGAACTTATATGGACTCAGCAGGAGATATAACCAGGGCAATCTGGGTAAGATTCATTTCTGGGTTTTGAGGTATCAGAAAAAAAAAAAAGTTATCACTGCACGTCAGATTAAGCCAGAAGA
This sequence comes from Onychostruthus taczanowskii, assembly GCF_017590055.1. NCBI lineage: Eukaryota > Metazoa > Chordata > Aves > Passeriformes > Passeridae > Onychostruthus > Onychostruthus taczanowskii. The sequence goes on along the minus strand of NW_024496525.1, from coordinate 4,342,170 downwards.
GTGCCTCTTCCCTTAGCTGAGATCAGAACTGGTGCAACCTTTTTACTATAAAATGGGAGAAAACAATATACCAGGAGGAAAGATGAGTGTACTAATGTGTTGTCCAACAAAACTGCTGTTTATATCTAGGTTAGTTAAAGGTACAAAACTAAACCATTGAATGGATAACTCCTCCTGTGAGAGTATTTCCTCTTATGAAAGGAGATGGCTGCAGATTGAGGGCAAAGATAGGTCAGCACAAATGTGATTTAGATGATGAGACGCTGGGTTGTTTTTAGACTACAGCACAGATGGTGCTAGTCTACTGTGAAGCTGGGGTCAGAAGTCAACTGAAATTCAACTAAAAAATGGGAAATTATTTGGGGAATGAAAATAAACAACTATGCAACAGTGGAGTTTAGAGGAAGGCAGTCCAGGAAACTTCTAATGAGTTTCCAAGATCCAGTGAATGCTGAAATACCATCCCTGGCCAGCATCTATGACAGGTTTCACTACAGCTTGCTCTTAGGGATGTCTGAGTCCATCAAATGTTGCCAGAAAAAGGCCTGTATCCTGCGCCACGCATCTTCTTGGGCTTTAGCATGCTCTTTCCACTGCCCTCCCCAATGTATCAACATCCCAAGCACCCTGTGGATTGAAACTTTGCACAGAGGCAAGTATGGTGGCTCCAAGAGGTGCCCTGCTCCAGAGTAGGAGTAAAACTCCACTTCCCGGCCGTGCTGCTGAAGGCGCTGAACAGCATCCCGGCAATAGAGGTCACTTTTCCAGTTCATGTCATCCAGTCCAGACAGGAAGAGGAACTTGGCTAAGGACTTCTCCACAGGAATGCGACAATCCCAAGTTGCTGGGTCCATGTGATCATCTAAGACATCTGAAAAATCTACTATTCCAGACTCATCGCTGATCTTCATCCTCCCCAAGTCATATGGGTGGACAGGAATAGTGAAGCCATCCCCCTTCAGGGGAACAAAGGAATTAAAACTACTTCCAGATATGCTGACAGCTGCCTTGATGCCAGGTAGAAATGTGGCCATGGAAAGGGCTAGATCACCTCCTTTAGACAAGCCCAAAACACCAATGCCAGTATCTTTCACCTGAAACAGAATAATGAAAACAGTAATATTAACTACTCTTTATTTCCTGAGCTGACATAACCTCTCCAGATCTGCTTTCTCACGCATCCAACTAGGACCAATCATATTTTTCCCCTTCCCTCTCTCTGCTCAGGTTATATTACTCCTTCATCTATCCCTCTGCTGAGCCTCCAAAAGAATGACTACAGCATCTACAGCTCTCAACATTTCTCCTCCTGTTACACATTTGCCTCCTGGTGAGTAACAAAGCATCCTTGCTCCCTCCACATCCCAGCTCAGCCTGCTCTCAGTACAGTGCCTTTTACTGCACCTCTCTCCAAGCCACTTTTTCCTGGGTTTACTTGCATTGAATGTCTTCATTGTAGTTTCTTCTCTCCTACAGCTGACCTGTTATTTTCTGTTTTGTCTTGGAAGACATAATGTTCATTACACCTGAGGCTAAATGAGCCCAATATCTGTTTAAATCAACTTATTTCTAGTGAAGGCCCTTCATACTGAATTCTAGATGTTTCAAAGCTCTGGAACAAGACAAAGAAGCAAGGCTGAATTCTGCTGTCACACTGCCTACAATCCTCGTGTCCATGTGATAGAAAGTAAATAACTTCGAAAAACAAATACACATTCAGTAGCATTGCATTAAAAATTTAAATGCTACTTGATTTCTCTTAGTCACTTTTGGGTTAACTATGATGATACATTGCCATAAAGTGTCTTTCTTGTCTCACACACTTGTTCAAATACAGCCTCAGCTTCTTAAGATATGTCACACCTCCAGTGCTACAACTGTAAAGGATTCTGTTGTTAGTGTATTTTATTACTGTCCTGCAAAACTTACTCAGAATCAAAAGCCTGTAATATCTCAGAAACAGTAAAAAATCCAATGGATTTTTTCCCCTTCTAAAATCTTAAAAGATGCAAAACTAGTACAAAATTATGGTTTCCTGCTTAAGCAGTTTAATACTTCTAGTCTAGAAACCGATTAGCAAACTGGAAAATAGTGTCAGGAAGAGCACTATAATTTGTCTCTTACCTGCTGCTGCTTACGCAAAAAGTTCACAGCCTCCTCAAAATAGCTCAGTTCAAGGACCTCTGGCATAGCAGGGATATCTTCAAAGGACATGTAAGCAAGAGCCAGAGTCACAAAGCCTCTGCTAGCCAGGAGACTTGCTCTGTATTCAATAAGACCTCCTCCAGATCCATACAAATCAATAAGTCCGGGGAATGGGCCAGGTCCTGCAATGAAAGGAGGGTGTATACATAACCAAAAGAAAAGTTCCTCTGGGTATCCTTTTGTGGTGCCTCTTCAGCACACATCAGGACAGTAGATATCAGAAGAAAATCATCCTCTGAAGCTTTCCATGGTGGGTATCATTCTCAGGAACACACAAACTGACTGTAAGGACATGAATTTGCACATCTCTTTTCTCTCTCAGGAACTCATTATAGGAAGTTCACACATTGGATAGACTTCCCTGATCCTGAATTTCAGATGGCATTGGCCTACAAGTCCTCAGGCCGTTGAAGAACAGTGAAGAAACAGTATTACTGCAGGAGTGGCTCTTCCTTAGGCACTATGCTAGCAGACATGCCATGTTGGGAATACTTGGTTTATGAAATACTTGGGTTATGAAATACTCACAAATGCCAGAACTGACCTGTGCCAATTCAGGCTTCAGTAAGATCTGAGTAACTACCCCTGAGCTCCTCAGTTCTCCTGCAGCAATAGGACCTTCCTTTCCTGATCTGGTCTGCTCATTCTCACAGCCAGATTTCCCTTACAAGATGTGGTGTTGCTGCAGGTGCAAGGGACTGTTTGTTAATTACAGAGCAAGACAGCCATGTTTAAGTGTCATTCAAGGAACAGAAACAATTCAGGCTTAAAGCAGCTTTGCACAGGATCCACTCTCAGCACTGTCTGTGTATAGAGTCATAAAATATGGCACCTGTTTAATTAAAGACCTTGCTTTTCCCATTTGTCCCCCATCTCCCTAAGTATCCCACGCAGTCCAGCTGCCCAGTCAGGAAGAGACTTCTTTCTTTGGCTTTTCCTTAGCTAAAGAGGGACACAGAGAGAAAGGTCCAGAACCTGCAGGAAGATCTGTAGAAGCTGCAGAGGGCAAGGTTCTTCAGCATAGACTGGCTGTAGCCTGAGTCCAGTGCTTCCACCATGCCTTGTCATTTTTCACTCCACAGCCAGAGCTGTCACGCATCACAGCTCTGCCAAGGACCAGGGACCTCTTTGTCCTGTCAGCTAAACAGAAAAGCTAGGAAATAAACACACTGTTTGACAAACCTCTCACCGCAGAAGAAGTCAAGACACTCAACTAGATCAAGCAGGAAACACCTTGTGTTACCACTGCTGCCCTCTCTGCACCACCGTACGGCAGCGCCTGCTCCTCTTTGCTCTGCTGTGATGATCCAGGTACCTGCACCAGGCACAGGCTGAGGGAAGTGTTAGCTGAGGCTTTGCTCTGGGTTGCTGAGTGCATTCAGGGACCACGGGAAATAATACGTAGTGTCAGTCATACATGGAAAACCAGAATGGAATTAAACTCACCAGGAGGGAGGAAGAGGGTTGCTCTGAGACGACCTTCTCTGACCGAAATCCTCTTCACCCCCTCTCCTAAAAACCATCGTTCATTGGTGCATTTTCCCAGCAAGCGGCTCGTGTCCCCACGGCCCTCATACACTTCCAAGTCCACACAGAAAGGGGTCAGGACGTTCCTCTTTGCCAGCCGCTTATAGGGCGTTTTGGACCGCAGAGCCCAGAGCAGCCCCATGGGCTCCACTCCCAAGTAGCTGCCCCCCAGCGCTGGGGAGCGGCTGAGGTCCAGCTCCCCGCTGCTCTCAGCCCTGTAGAGAGCGTGGGATTGGAAAAGCTCCCCGCTCTCGTCCACCAGGCTGGCTCGGAGGATGACCGGCTGCTGCGGCTGCAGACCGGCCACACGGATCTGCACGGGCTCATCGAACAGGCACCTGCGGGAAGGCAGGACGGACACCTGCACCGCCATCCCGGCTCGGCTGCGCGGAGAGCTGCGGCCCTTCCTGGGGCGAGGCACCGACCGCCCGAACTGCGTGAGACACGAGCCTCGGCAACCTGTCCCTTCTCGGGATTAAAATCTGTGCTCAAAGTCCAGGAGGAACCATCGTGAGCACTTCCTTCAGTCGGCCGGCACGGGCTGCTGGGAGCCGTAGTTCAGAGCCCGCCTCCCTCCGCACTCTGCGGCTCGGGCGGCACGGTGGCACCGGCCACTTGCACGGGCACAAGCTGCCACTTGTTCCTGGCGAGTGCTTTTACTTTTGGTCACAGAGAGAGACTAAATTAAAAACCTCAAAGCAGCAAAAAGAGGTATCCCAATTGCCGCGCTCCAAAGCTGCAGGAAATCCCAGATTTGGAAGGCTTGGGAGCCTTCGCCAGGGCACAGTAAACACAGACAAGCTTCAAAGCCTAAAGTGCATGACATCTTAATCTCGCCACGAAACCAAGCCTGCTCTAGTCCCCCTCCAGCTTTCTGCAATGTTTGGACAAGCACCACAAGCTAAAATGAAACTTTATGCTATAACTATGTCTTTTAAAAAGCAAAAGAAACAAAGTCAAACAATTACTCTTTTTTTTCCTTCCCAATAATTAATTTCCCCCATATTGATAATGTTTCTAAGGAACTGTTTGAAGATTTGACAATAAACACCAGCTTTTGGTTTTCATAAACAACATTACTACATTTTTGCAATGTCTGCATATTTAAAAGCCTTCTTGTCCAACCCTGGGGGTCTCAGACTCGTGAGTTGTCCCATCCCATTCTGTGGAAATACAAATGGGAATTATGGCTGTTTGAACCATAACAACTTGACTGACCATGCACTAAGCAACAATTAATGGCAAAGGAATGAAACAATCAGTGAGCTTGCAAGCTGCAGAATCACACCTCATGCCATGAGATCACAGATGCTATGCAGATTGACTGCAGCTCTGGCAGAGCAACTCTAAAATCATCCCTAGGATGTAAGAGATTGCAGTTATGTTTAAATACAGCAGTGAAAAGAAATAAAAAACAGCACTAAAAACGTGTAGCTTTTTATTGGAAAATAGCCAACATTGACTTTTGCATGTCCTCCTAGATGTCCTTCAGCCATTGTTTACTTTGGAAAAAAAAGTAAATTAGTATAGAAATAAGCTTTAAACTGACCTATTTATTGCAGAAATTGTAGTTTCTCACCATCAAAATATCACAGCCACTGAACTTAAAGAATTACAACAGGACAGACTTTTGCCTTAAACAGAATGCATACATTGGACTGTTGCAGCCTGATGCATAGAGCAGATCCTTCCTTGTCCACTTGGGTTGTAATGAAAACAATCCGTAGATCTGAACAGTCAGGGCTTCTGGTTTGGGATTTTCAAAACCTGGATTGTCTCCATTCACATTCTATTTTTCTCACCATCACCAAGGCAACATGCAAAGACCTCAAAATCAAAGTTCTACTTATAAACCAAAAAATCCGGCCAATTGCTCTGGACTCTGAAATCAAGAAAAATAGCCATGATGTGTTCAGCAGGCATTGTTGACCATAATTTAATGTTCAGATCTTTTTGGGGGAATCACATTTGTACTCCAGTCACAGATGCTGATGATTGCATCACATCAGAAGCAGGCATCACATCAGAAACAGACATCACAGGCTCGAGTCTCCCACCTTTGCTATAGCATTTTCACAGCTTTTGTGAGACAATCTAGTAGTTGATAATAGCTGTACTTAATGTCATATTCCATGTCATACCAATAATTCACTGAGGAGACAAGAAAAGGGAAAAACATTTTAAGGCTAGAATGCAATGATTTATCAATGTGTTCATAGACTGCTTTACACACTTCAGTTAGTACAGGCTTTTCCTTACTACTGACTGAACTTAGAAATGAGCAAATCTCTGACTACAGCTAAAAACAACAATGGAGTTCTTCAAAAGTGCTGCCAATGCAACTGTGTCTTAACCCAAACCAACTTCAGACTCTGTATTGGAGATTCACTGGAGCAGAAGATGGCAAAACAGTAGCTTAGGAACAGTGTGTTTCTATTTAGACAAAAACCACCAAACTGCAAAGTTTAATATCTGGATGGGAACCTTTCTTCCTGTGTAAAGGATGGCAAATTCATCACTACTTCACAGTGGTCATCAATCAGACAGTGCTTTAATTCTGCTTCCCTTGCTAATTTTGGGGTATGTCTCCTAGGAAAATTAAGCCATACACTAATATTATACCAATGCTTCTTGGTGGAAGATATCCTCTAGCCTCAGATATTCACTGGACCAGACAAAGAGAATATTGATTTTTCAAGTGTATACAGACTGTACTGCAGTTAACAGACTAAACGACAAATAAACTCAAACTCTTTGATATTTCTGCTAAACAGAGAAAAAAAAAAGTGGCCAGGGGCTTGCAGCTGGAAACAACTCTACTTTTTCAAAAAAATCTTTAAGGTCTGATACAGCAGCACTGGGAAAAAAAATCATAATTACTGCCTTAATGCTAGATCATCTTTTTATCACAGAATCACAAGAACTGAAAAAAGGGCTTGCAATATTTGCAGTGTTATACAAATACTAGTGTTATGCTGCTCAAAATATTTTTTTCTTTAACAGCATTATCAGGATTATTCCAGACAAAGAACAAGCAAAAATTCCAGCAAAAATCTCTTCCTCAAACCTTGCAAAACTTGCACAACATAACAATAATGCCTTGTACCATCCCCACCCCTCCACATGTACCAAAGGAGCACTGATGGAAATTCTGGAATTCACTTGAGGAGAGAAGAAAAAAAAAAAGAAATAGAGAGATGATGATAAATCCTACAAAGAAAGCGATGACAAGTTTTTTGGTAAGTGCAGGGGAACAGTAACACAAACACAACGTTATTAACAAGGTAAGAGACTGGGTCAGAGCAGACTTCTGCTCCTTTGAAAACAGAGTATCTTTCATGTTGTGACGACAAAGGTATGAATTATAACCAAAATTATATATGCAAGGAGACAGCCCCATGGGATCTGTCAAGATTGTTATTCCCTCCTACAGAGAGGCAGATAACCTTAAAGGAACTTTTGCTCCCAGTGGTGCTTTGCTGTGGGATATCTAGCTGCACACCCACCACAGTTCAAAAATGTATCTGGAAATACTGTCTATTTTACCTGCAATACAGCCATGAGATTGCTGAACATGATGGAACCAGAGAGAAGGCAGATATAACATCTCACCAGCCTTCACGGTACACTGCAAAGGTTTTGCCTGAGCATACTCTGGATACAGTTCTAGATCTGGTTTCAAGGGGTCCAGAGGGATCCAGGGCACCTAAAGGCAAAGGAGTGTGTATATGGTACTGACCCTGGCAAAAAATTCCAGCAAGCTTCCAGAAAAACAACTGATAATCAAACTCACTAGGTTACACAACATGTACTTGGTCTAGCAAAACATGTACAGCTACACAGCTTTCCACAATCAATTGGGAATAGGTCAAGGATGCAAAGATGTGCCTCCTTTGGTGATGCATTTCTAACTAGAGAAAAGGCAATAAATGTCAACCATGAAACTGCAGTCTCGTGGCTCACTTTCAAAACATCTCCAGCCCCTTAAGTTGCTTTTTCTTCCTATATTCAGTATTTAAATACTTTATCTGCAGCACTCTCTTTAGAAATTCCTTTCTTCTTCTTAGGCTCTCTGGTGTAATTTTTACTCCCAGCAGCTGAAACATCCCTCCTTTCTAGGAAGTCCCTTTTGCCTGCATTAATTCTTTCTCTGCCCTACAGAATTAAAAACCTCAGCATTCCAACCTTGCTGCATTACAGGAATGAAATTCCATGAGCACCAGTCTGGAAACAGAGAACAAGCCCCAGTTCAAGTTCTGTTGTAACATTACTCATACTTTGCAGAGGCAAAAGGCAAGGGATTCAGATTCTACTGAGACTTGTAAAGTGACTCCAGATCTAAACATTTTAATCAAATAAATATTGCTGCTACTAAGAAAATACAACTTGTTCATTCAGACAGGTACATTTTATTGCACTGGGTGATACTACTGTGAACATGAGTAGAGGGCCAAAAGAAAGTGAATGTAGAGGGGTCTATTTCAGGCATAATGAAATCAATTCCCTTCTTGCCAACGCATACAAAAGTTCTTTAGTGGATCTATTAAAGTCTGGTGCAAGGCAACAATTATATTAATTGTTTCAGGTGTGCAGTAAAGATTTTTCTGGAAGCTGGGTATCCTTTGCAAATAGTAAAATACAAGTGAAATATCTGGGCATTCTCTTTCCAGTAAGGAAGGATTTCTAAATATCAACCAATATGCTGAGTTTGAGGGCTTAGCAATGCCCCAAACTCTCCCTACTGTATTAACTGCATTCTCTATAAACTTTTTACCTTCTCTGCAGTCTTCTCATCCACAATTTTAAATGAACCATCTTCTGATACGTGGTAGGTTGCTGGCTGATACAGCTCTGGAACCAGAGAAAGAATTAAATTATACAATTCAGAGAACTTAATGGCAGTGCATGCCACACTTTCACCAAGAAAAATTAAGACAAAACAACTTTCAACTTACTGTACTCACTACCCTTCCCTTTTTCCATTTCAAATTTTATCCAGTTTTTAATATACTTTTATTTCAGTCAGTCTGAATAATACTTATTCTCCTCCAAGTCCGTTTGTATGGCAGTCCTATCTTGTTCCAGTAACTGTTTTCTTTCCTTTTCAGAAGGCATAAATGCACCCCTGACTTACACATCATTCTATAGTTGGGTGTTCTATCTTAGGTCAGTCTAACAAAGAAGCACTCACAAGAGTTATTAGTGACTTGTGGCCAGTCTTTCATTTCTAATTTTAATTGACAGGGCTCAACAATTGCTTCAGATACTGCTGGTTGCTTTTCTTTCATTGCTTCAGCACTTGTGGTTTTCTAAGCCCTCCCTTGAGACAGTTTCTCTCCATTAATTAACCAAATGCTCCAAAAGATGGAATTCTCTTTTTACTACACACTATGAAATGTAAGCATTATCTCTGTTCTATGCTTTAACAGTCACTTGTTTTACAAAGTAGGACTCCTATAACACACATATATTTCATACATTCACATACATAAAACACCACCTGTCCAAAAAAGGCTGAGATGGGGTTGTTCAGCCTGGAGAAGAGAGAGTGCTGGGGAAACCTCACTGTGGCCTTCCAGTACCTATAAAGGGCTCATAAGAAAGATAGAGGACTTTACCAAGGCCAGGACAAGGGTTAATGATATCAAACTGAGACAGGGTAGATTTAGATTATATACAAGGAAGAATTTTTTAACAATGAAGGTCATGAGGCACTGGAACAGGTTGCCCAGAGAAGGTGTGGATGCCCTGTCCCTGGAAGTATTCAAGGTCAGGCTGGATGGAGCTTTGAGTAATTTGGTCTATTGAATGGCAGGGGCATTGACTCAATGATCTTCAAGGTCCCTTCCAACCCAAACCATTCTGTGATTCTATGACTTCAAGGTTGTAAGCAAAATAAAAACAGTATAAATAAAATACTGTAGCAGCACACATCTAGCCAAAATTTTATTTCCATCATAGAGCACTCTGTCTGATGGTTTGAAAACCAAGGAATGGGGAAATTAAGTCTTATGAGGTATAAAGTTAAGCTGTCTGTCTTTCAGATGACTCTGCAATAGCAATGATTGCAGTGCACATAGGAAAACCACACAAAGAAACAGAAAACAGGCAGTGTGAAGCAATGCTGTCATAAGAATCTCTTTCTTCATTTCTCAGTTTTCAGAGATTCAGTTAGTAGCTTGAATATTTCATTAAAATACAAGTAATCTTTTAGCTTCCTGGCTTTTTTTTTTTCCTAGAGAAAAGCAGGTAGGTAGAATCCAAACCTGTAAAACAACAAAGATGACATGCTACAACACTGACAATATACTTAAATAATTTAAACATTCTAAAGCTGAAGAGACTGCCACAAGCATCACAAAATCAATTAGGTTGGAAAAGACATCAAGAGATGAGATCTGAGATCACCTGAGATCATCAAGTCCAAGCTATGACCGAACACCACCTTGTCAACTAAACCATGGCACTAAGTGCCGCATCCAGTCTTTCCTAAATCACCTCCAGGCACACAACTTCACCACTCCCCTGGGCAGTCCATTTCAATATCTAAGCACATTTATGTGAAGAAATTCCTCCCAATGTCAAATCTAAACCTCCTCTGGGCACAACTTGAGACCATTACCTCCATCTGTCACTGGTTGCCTGGGAAAAGAGCCTGACCCCCATCTTGGTACAACCGCTTTTCCAGGAGTTCTAGAGAGTCGTAAGTTCCCACTTGAGTATCCTTTTCTCCAGGCTAAAAAAACCAGCTCCCTCAGCTGCTCCTCATAGGAATTGCCCTCTGGAACCTTCACCAGCTTTAATGCCCTTCTCTTACCTTGCTTCAATATCTAAATGTCCTACCTGAACTGAGTGGCCCACAACTGGACACAGGACTCAAGATGAGTGAAGCAATGACCTCATTACTTTCCTGGACTAGAAAACCTGGCCTCAGAATAACATTTGTATTACAAACTACCTGCAGCATGAAGTAGAAGAGATTTTTGTTCACACTGGAAAGCTTAACACTGCATAGACACCAAAATGTTACCACAGCTTCCTTTTTTCACATCTTTCAGTGTTTTAGTCTGTCCTCCTTCCAGCCTTCAGACACACTGCACAGCAAAATGATGTACCATATGGGATGAAGGGACGGTCACTTGGTGGATGCAGTAGAAAATATTTCTCTCCAGATACTACACAGTACAAGTTCTCATAATGATCTTTATGTACTAGGATTGAGAAAAAAAAAAAAAAGAGAAATGGGGAGAAAGACAATATCACAGCTATTTCCTTCTCTGCAGCAGAAACTACAGTAAACTGAAAGTATCAGTTTTCCCTATTATAATCAGATTGCTTCTTCCTCTTGCAGCCAGTGGAAAAGTCACAATATCATGCTGTAGCAAAGGCATTCAATGAAGCAAATTGTCAGTGCCTTGCCAGACCCAATGCCAGGTAAATGCACCCAGAGACACAGCAGCAGGAGGCTCAGAAGGGCAGAATAAAGACTGCAAAAAAAGCATGTTAAAATAGAACTGCCCTGTCAGAAAAACCACACCATTCTCCTGAGCCACTAAGTCAAAACAAGCCAGCTTAAACTTGTGCTGAAATCACCAGAAGATTTACACTGCCTTTACATAGGATACGTACAAGATGTCACAGCAGCTGACTCCCCAAGCCAGAAATTCACAGCATCAGGCTTCTTCCCTGTATGGTTAGGAAAAAGAAATATATGACAACAACAAACTGTCATTTTTAAAAAACATTTCAAATAATTTTCTGCCAAATTCTGTCCTATAACTTCCTTCATAACTATGACAGATTTCATTGCAAATAGCACTCTGTGAACAACAGCAACCTCCTTCTACACTGCAAACACTAAGCCAAAGTATGACTCTATCAAAGAAAAGCCAATCAATGTAAAGAAGCGTTAGAGAACCTCTTTTCAGTTGTGAGGGTCCCAATACACAACAAAGATACTGATTTCAGAGAAATCCAGCCCCAAAACTTGGATTACTCTATTAGGTATTTTACCACTTCTGCTTTCTGAGAGGATGAAATCAAACTGAGCTGCGGCATTCAGAAAGAGAACAAGTATTCACCATGCAGTGAATTGTTTTAAATGTGTATGATTGTTTTAAAGCTCCATGCAAAATATTTACTAAATATGAGAGATTAAGGGTTTACCCAGTGCCTCACTCATCCATGGTATGTCAGGCTGCACATCACAGACAAGTTCAGGGAACTCCTCAGTGAGGTTTGAGCACTGCTTCTGCACATAGAATACGTTGGGAGAGGTCACTTTCTTCTCCACAATGTCCAAAAAGTCCATGAAAGGCATTTGGCGCTCCTCTGGCATGACAAAACGGTCCTGAAACACTGCATCTGCATAACCATTTGGTGTCACTGCCACACTCACCACCTTGGGACCTACCACCTCCCTGCAAAACAAATCAAAGGTTTATATCCAGGCCTGCAATTAGCTCTTATATTACATACTGCTTATTTTAAAAACATGTTTCAAGGACAGCAAAAATAAGATGCCTGTCTCTCCATGGATGGGTGTCTCTAGATTAGATTTTCTGCTGTCTGGTAAGGACTCCGACATTCTGCTCCAATTGTTCCCCGCAGTCAAGGCAACTCTAGTTTCTTTTTCTTCTCTGAATTCTCTCCTAAGAGGACAGTTCACAAGGGATCTCCCTTTTCCTCCATGCAGACAGAGGGTCCTCTTTGGCCACTTCTTTTCACCAGTCATGGCAGAGCTTGATATTGTGGCCATTAAACTCAGTCAAATCCAAGGGTTCACATGTTCAAAAGCAACTGAGCAGGGAGAAGGGGTAGACAGAAACTGATAGATACACACCTCATGAGGCTAACAGCCCTTAGTTCCATAAGATATTTAGCTTTAAACCCCACAGAATTAGATCTGACCCATAGATACTAGGTGTAACCACAAATCCTCTCTTAAAAGAGGACTTTCCATTAAAATTTCAGTCACTGTAAAAATGCTCATCCTTTCGTTTTTTGAAGAAAACGCAGTGTGCTCAGTCACAAACAAGTCAGTCTGTTCTTACACCATTATAGCCCCACTCCAGCTGTGTGGGTTTCAATAGCCTGAATTTGTTGGTTGCACACAGCCACAACACCACCCTCCTGGCTGCATCGGAACTGGGAGGGCAGCATACATGCAAGGAAGACACTTACACCTGACCTTGGGAAGACGGAGCACCTTCATGCAGAACCAGGAAGGAATCTGGGCTAATCTTACGAATAAGAGTAAAGATTAACCAAGGGGTTTCTGGTGAGGTCACCCAAAACTGAACACCGGTCCTGCTCCACAGCTCACTCATACCTGAGGTATGCTGAGGTCCATTTCTTCAGAGCCGGCCAGTGGCTGATGGCATTGCGAATTACACAGGGTTTATTCGGACTCACCCACTCTCGATAGAACTCCAACGGGGACGGAGGCCTATCAAGATAGGGTACGGACTCCGGCCAGCCCAGCTCTGTCCAGGCAAACAATAAACAGCGTTACTCAGCATCCCAGGACAACGGGACAAGCACCTCCTGCCAGCACACAGGCTTCACAAGCCTCGCCATGCTGACACCAAGCAGTGCTCCCCACGGATCCAGAATGCCTCTGCTAAAACCCAGAGGGTGTTAGGGCACTTTCAGAGCCAGATGGAAACCTCAGGCCAGCGCCTGAGGATAGAGGGATAAAGGGCCTGTGCCACAGGAAGTGAACACAGAGGTGATACCACAGGATGATTTTTTGGAAGCTGAAATAGTGCTTTGTTTCGCTACTTTATACACAGAAAAACAACCATTAAAGGAACGTTTTCTCGAGTTTCGCTTTCTTCTTGCCGGGGCCTTTCTGCTTCCCTTTGACCTCGGACCCACCACACGCCGGCAGCACAGTGGGTGCCGCTGATCGCCCCACGCCGCTGCCGCTCGCCGAGGCAGCAGCGGGCAGGCCGGACCCGGGGCCGGCCCAGCACCACTGCCCGCCCCGGGCGGGGTCACCGCGGCCTCCCCCGCCCCGCTCCGCGCTCCGGCGCTCACCGCGGGCCTCCCACCGCGGGCGCAGTTCTCGAGTGAGCCCCGCAGCTCGGTAACAAATGGTCACGTTTTTATTGAAACAGTTTAAGACACCAAGTACAAATGGATACAGAGTTAAAAACAGCTCCCGGGGGAGCCTCACAGTGCAAAAAAAAAAACACAACAACAAAAAAAAACAACAACAAAAGGAATTTTTTATTATTTTCCCAAATAATAATTAAAAAAAAAAGACAAAGTATTATTTTACCTAAAGCCGAAAGTATAAAAACACGCATTTATAAATAAAGCAGGAAGGGGTTTTCTGTTTGTGTTTTAAAGGAGTGAAGGAAGAGGGCAGTGCAGGAAGGGGCACAGGGCGAGGAGTGCCTGCCCGGAGCAGGAGGGACGCGCGGGGCGCTCATGGCTTGTCCGAGCGCGGCTGCCCCGCGCGTGTCCCCGTGTGACACGAACACAGCCCCAGCCGCCCCGTGTCCTTCACAGATCTGAAACATGGGACACGCCCGACTTACCCAGAGAAGGAACCACCTGCTCTCTCGGGGGGGCTGCTAGAAGACCTGTCTACCATTTCAATGAGGTTTTTGTCATTTAGTGTCCTGCATACTACACATCCAACGGGCTGGGGGGAAGACACTATACATGCATGAATTTACCAAGGGTGTTTAAATACCTGCATTTCTTTTTTTTTTTTTTCTTATATATAATTATATACATATTCGTTCTTCTTAAAAAATTAAGTTGGTATGTTTCTACTCCCAGAAAGAAACGTCCCAATTCCTCTGAGTCATGATGAAGTCTGCAAAACGGGTAGGCTGGGGAGGGGGCTGCTGTAAGGCCATGCCCCAGTCATCACCTGGGAGATGGCATGGAAAGGAGAGGACAACCTGAGAGAGGAGGTGGAAGAAAGGTGGACTCCCATACACAGCTCCTGAGTGCTGCTGAGGGATGGGGAGGAGGAAGGTGTTACCTGCTTGCAGCAGGAAATACAACAGTTTGCTGCCCTTTCTGGTAGCAGCCTTTCCTACTGTCCCAATTCAAGAGAGCCCTTAAACAAACTGAGGGGTTCCACAGGCAAAGCAGTACTATTTGCAAGATGGAAAAGAAACCTAAAACTTCTCATTTTGACCAGGAATGCTGGGTTGAAGAGGGGAAAATATATGTAAAGAGGATAGGTAGATCCAAATTATTTTTTCAGGCTTTATGTTAAACAACTTATAATACAAGTATCTTGCTGTGCCTATGCTAACACCCACACAAACCAGTAAGAGGGATCACAAACCATTAAGAGGGATAGACTCATATTTATTACCTCCTCTGACAAGCCTCTTGACTTCCCAGGCAATTACCATTCATTATTTCTCTACCTGGCCCAATGGACAGCCTGCAGTGAAACATATTCACAAGGTGCAAATGCAATTCATTTATGTTCTTTTTGTTCTGTAAACTAGAGGTTTTAGGAATATTTCCTACTGCCAGCAATAGGAAGTTAGCAGGGAACAATTAGTTAGATCAGTCTTAAATCATAAAGAGCAACACTATCCCCCTCACCCCTCTCAGCAACAAACTTGTGGCACCAGCATATCCTTTACTGGGCTTCTATTCGATTCAAAACATCAAAGCCTTGAACAAGCAGCTCAGGACTTTGCCATTGAAAAAAAAAAAAAAAGTTGCTTAGAGAACAGTTGCAAGAGAAGAAGCAAGAGGCTCAATAGAACATATTTAAAAACAAACTCTTTCCCATTCATCCTTCAATTACAGATCACCATCTCCAAGTCCTATATCTACTTTCCTGAAGCCTTTTTATATTGTATCATTCACAGGTATTGGCCAAATGGTATTCTTCAGACCAAGACCATATCTACTTCTACTGTTTTCCTGAGTCTCCTACATACACTATTCTAAATTTATTTTAAACTACACAACCATTCTCCAACTGATCTACTTGCCCAACACTTTTCTCGCCATCATTCTGATCAGATTTTACCTCTGGTTTTCTGTATACAGCCATGACCCCAAGTAAAATCCATTCCAGGAAACAAAACCCACTCTGATCAGCTTAAAAATCAGATCTGCTTCACACAACTTATTTCCAAGGAGCTTTGTTTCATATCTCTATGCCAGCTTTGCTGGTTGTTGCCCTTTACTTTCATGGTAATTTCATTCTCACCACTCAGCTCTTCTGTATCATCTCTGAGCTTCTTGTCACTACCTCAATGTTTAAATAATAAAATGGTATAAAATTGCACAAGGAAGTAATATAAAGGACCCTCAAACCATTATCAACAGTACCAAAATATACCTGGGTTCAAGGGGCTGCTATATTTCCTGAGTGTCTTGTGGCCCCAGTACAGCAAGAAATTCCCTGTATACTAGGACATATGTTCACAGTCTGAAAGTGGAGGAACCGGTCACCTCAAAAGCAAGCTTGACCCACACTAACTTCCATCACAGACCCAACATGACTGTTATCACACATTCCACTCATGGCATCTCCAGCTCACCTTTACACTGCCAGAAAGTTCCTCTCTGGTTTCCAACTCCTTCCTTTGCAAAACCTGTCTGTGCAAGAGAAGCTGCCCATGGGACCGAGCACACCAGCGGATTCAGCAGAATACAGTGCAGAGACAGAACTAGAAAATAACCCCTTTAAAGTTTCAGTAAAAGCCCATGGAAGGAAAGGTTAGCAAGGACACCTGAAACATGATTAGGCAGATTTCAATTACAGGCAGAAGGAGCTGGAAAGCTCTCAAAATGTTTCCCATACTGCCATGTCCTGAAGCACTCAGCAGTGATCAGGCAGCAAACCTGTTAGGGGAGAGACAGAACTGCAGATTATTCAGCCCTAGAGTTACTCAGGAGAAACAGGTTGTCCTGTGCCAGTCTGGCCAGACCAGCAGAAAAAAGGCTGCACTGCAGATCTGCAGTCACAGAAAGACAGAGAAGTCAATAGACCACATTTTCAAGTGCTACAGGGTTTCAGAGAAACAGCAGCCAGGACAGTAAAATGAAAAAAAACCTGCTTCCACCCTGTAACCTCTGTAACCAAGTGATGCAGCCTCTGACTGACTTCCACAGATGCTAGCAGTCTCTCTCCCATCAAATTCTTGTTGCTTGCATTAGTTTTACGAACTCAGTTTACACTGTGCTGTCTTAAAATAAATGCAAGACTGACTGGAGATGCAAGAAATAAAACACTTTGTGTATTTTCCCCTGTTGTTGAAAGGAGCGGGAGTAAGGGGGAAGGTGCTGAAAAATTTCATTGGTTTAAAATTGTTTTTCTTAGCTTATGTCATTGACCTAAAAAACATCGCTGGACAATTTTAAGCCACAACAATTTTAAGTTACAAGTTAGCATGAGTTTAGAGAAGCTCCACAGGGCAAGAAGAATATTGCACATATAAAGGCAAGAAGAGAAGATGCTGTTTCTCAGACCAGAAATTCATGAAAAGCAAAGAGGCTAGAGGCAGGGGAAATGATGGTCATCACACCCCAAAATATCTCATTTGAAGTTCTTAGGAAATAATTTTGTGTGGGGATTTGAAATAGCTTTACAAAATGTAAAAGAATCACAGCTTTCTTGGGATGTAAGTATTCTGTTTTCATGTAAAGGCAAGGAGAAAACATTTTCCTATCACAGTGAACAAATGACAGAGATGAGCCATGGCACTGAAGATCTCTCAAACCCATAGTAACACTGTATGAGATGGAAACCAGCTTTTCCATGTCACTTCTCCAAAAATAAATCATAACAAAGTCAATATCCAATTCCTAATCATGAAAGCTGGCTGAAACAAACTTTTGTATTGTATCTAAATCCAATTTTTAAAATGTCTGCAGAAAACCCAGTCTGAAGTATTCAAATTCCAGATTAAAAACAGCACTATGAATTCATAAAGTAATCTCCAAAGCATGGCCCAAGGGATACTGAGCCTTTCCCTGGAGGTGAATGCAGATAAAATACAGTGTGGGGACTGTCTTGACACAATAGCAAGGCAGACAGGGTTGTCATAACAACAGCAGGATTACTGCAGGGAACAAAACTAAGGCAGGAAAAGCAAGAACAGCAAGACAAGATCTAAGCAGAAGAACAGTTCATTAATTGCACAGACACTCCAGCCTGTCTCCCTGTTGGGGATTTATAATACAGAGATTGTTTCTCGCTGGGATATGGCAAAGGGATTGACAGTTTTTTTTAAAGGACAAAGGTAAGAGCCACAAACGTGGCACAGAGCAACAGTCAAGAGAAATAAATTAATAAATAAGCCCATAAAAAGTCTGATTCTTGATGCTCATGAAGTCTTGGAGAGGAAGGGGTTGGCTTCACATGGACTTCTGCTTTTAGTCAGCAGTTCAGAATTTCTTGGATAAACTGGATTTTCTTTGTATTTTTAGGTGTCAAACATCTGACCTCCTGGCTATGAAGAAATTTCAAGGCAATTTCTCCTAACTCCTCTTTCAAGACTTTGTTTAGAGACAGGAAGTTGAAGACCATTGGGAAACAAATATTAAAACTGTGGCCAGCACATTGTTAAGAATTGGAACCAGTCAGTTGTTGGAGCCTGAGGAAATCAATTATATAAAGGGATCCCCACCAGCCATAGACCAGCTGATGGTAGCATTGGTGTGAAGCTCTCTTTGTGGTCCTCTTCTTGTGATTATTTCTGTGTATTCACAAACACCCGTAAGCCACCCCTCTTAGAGTTTTTTGTCCATGCGTCGTTCCACAGCTTGCAGCAATAGCTCTGAGTACTGTTCCAACAAAGCAAGTGTCTGCTCATCTCCCAAGCTCTTGGGACTTGGTAGATTGGCACCACATCCCTCATTCTGTGGGCTAGGGTTATCTTGTGGCTTCACCAGTGCCTCCTTTTCTTTTGGAAGCTCTTCTGCATCCTTCAGAGAGTCCAGTTCTCTCTTCATTGAGGAGAATGTTTCTGTCAGGAGGCCTGCTATTTTGTCTTTGTCAGTAGAAGATTCCATATCATTTAGTACCTGAAAACAAAGAGGAGGGGAAAACAAGGAATGCATTGGGGTTCAGATAGAGCATTGGGGTTCAGATTATAGCCCTTTAGGGAAGTAAAGCCTTAAAGACTTGCAGACCAATCAAGTCTACTTTTCTTCAACATTTGAGACTGCCCATTTAGACATATAGCAGGACATGCATCCAATACTCCCTAGCTGCACAAAATCCAGAGGCATTAGTCCAATAGGACAGAGATGGGAAGCACATTTTTGGGCAGTGTTCCCCTTATAGTGGGCTTAAGGAGGTACTGTGTTTCCCAGCTGCAGCACAGGGCCACAGTCACTGGTCCCTCCTCTCTGCCAAATGCAGCTGGTCCCAGGAACACAGCAAGGTCAGAGAGCTTATGCAAGTGCTGTGGCCAGAGCTGCGGAGGACCATGTGGCAGATGTTCACCATCAAAGTCTCACACTCATTGCAGGAGACCTGACAGATCAGTGCTAAGCAAAGAAACAAAGAGCTGTTATATTGCTCTGCATGTAGCTCTGGTCTGGAGGTGAGAAGGACAGGAGAAGAGCTGCATGTTCTTCTCACAGCTGGATTCCCATGGTATCCCACAGTTGCTAATCCTTTTCCCAGGCATCAAAGTCAAAGAACAGATGGGTAATAAAACTCAAAGCTACTGTAATATTTCATATCCCTGAAATACTGTATAACTGTTAAATAATTCCCTAATACTCATTTGAAAAAGAGCATACTGTTATCCTCAGTTTACAGAAAGGCTAAACTGACTGAAATTAATTTATTTGCTCAGAGTACCATAGCAAACCACTGGAAAATCCAAGAGCTGGAAATCAGGAGCTCCTGTATCCCTGGTTCAACTTGAAGGTGCAGTCAAGGGGACAGCCAGGCAGCTTGTATCACTGAACTCACAGTCAAGAGAACACCTTGAGGCAGCAAGCACTTACACTCTGTGTAAGATGTCTTTGGGCTGCAAAGCCCAGCCACTGTACCAGAGTCCACGTGTGAGGTCACTCAGTCACTCACCCTGCGGTAGAGGCGAAGGGCTCTGCGCATGCTGTCCTGGAGCTCGGACACCACGTGCTCACACTGCTCTATGCTGATGCCCGACTCTGGAGGGGGGAAAACATAAAAGCACAAGGTAAGCACAGACACTCCACTATCCACAACCTCACAGTCTGGTAAGAAAACAGGTTTTTTAATACATATCTGAAAGAACATGCACACGCAACTTGTCATTCAATATTTAGGGCTGGTTTGGCAAATTATTAAATTGACACATTCTGTATGAGCTTTCCTTCATACTAACTAGACATGCTGCTTGCTTCAAACACCCCTGTTTTTCCAGTCTTTAGACTCTACAAAGTCAGCAATGTTTTTCCTCAGATTGCACATTTTTGTTACAGTCACAGTCACAGATTACCCATGTGATTTCCAATTACAATTAAAGCCATTTTTGTATGAGGGCTTCCAGTGGCATGAGGGCCTGATCCAAGCCCTCTAATTTAGCTTCTATGTAGTTAGAAATCTACAAGCTTCCCCTCACACATCCTTCTGCACACTGTATTAAAAGCACAGAGGATGATGGATTATACTGAATTATTGCAATGTTCTCTAGTGAGGACTGAGCTCCAGAACAGCTGTGACAGGCAAACTTAGTCAGAACAGAATTGCATTGCTGAGCAACCCATGACATACACTGCTGATACACCATAATCCAAAACTAAAAAATAAAAGCAAGCAACTGAAGGACAGATCTTCTGCCTGTCCCCACCAGGTATTATCTCCAAAACATGAGTTGAAGGCCTGCAATATTTATACAATAAACACGTTCATGAGTTAGACATAAACCAAGAACAAAGGCATAGACACACAAACACAATCTTCAATTTGCAAAAGTCTGGACAAAGGACATTCAACTTTCTTTAGCTACCCAAGTCAAAAATTTTGTCACATTAGCACTGTTATTTCTGCAATTCTAAGAACACCATCTTTGAACAGAGTGGAGAGGACCTAAGCTAATTTTATTAATACATCTAGATGATGCATAAACAAATACAGTTAGAAAAACATCTACTTATACATAAACAAAAACATCTACAAAGAACAAAGGGGCATGAACAAATCCTTCCATCTGCATCCTTTGATCCTAAATCACCCGTGGAGTCTGAGGACAGTGGGCTTCAGTGCAATCCAAGATTCTTGATTTCTGCCCCCCTCCTTCCCTGTTTTTGTTTGAAACCAAGCTGTTTCTTCTCATTTCTCTTTTCTGGATTTCTCCTCTGATCATTGTTTTTGTGCTGGTCTCCAGCTCTGGGAGGCTCCAGTCAGGAGAAAGATCACAAAAACTGATATAAATGCTTAAGTAATAGGCATTTTCTGCCTCTCGGGTGTGCAGAGCAGAGCTCTTCAGAAACTAGCAGAGAATATTAAACACAGCAACAGTATTAAGCACATCTACAGCATTTTAACTGTAGATGTCAAAATGCTTTAATAACAACAATTAAGTCTCTTTATTTGCAGCTGTTATACAAGCAGGGAATGGAACGACAGAAAAATTAAGTGGAAATCCAAAGTAGCAGTGCAAGTCAGAAGCAGAACAAGTCTCTATCAACCCTACAGTTTTCACCTAAACTGCCACATTGCGGTTCCCAGAAGCCACAGTAAGTTGTTGACAGCAATAGCCAACTAGGATCTAAACAGCTTTTCCAGCATCTACCATTAAAAATTTGGGATATGTGGTCTGCAAGAAGCTTAAGGTTGACAGCTGCCTACTGAGAAAAAAAAAAAAATTGCAATCCACAGTGTTGTATCATTCTAAGTCACTAAAGGATGTTGTTAAATATTCTGTCAGGGTGTGCTATGTCTTGGGAGTTGTTAAAAACAAAAAAAATCAATACTGAAAAAAAACCTTGCTCTTTATCTGTGCTACCTGTGTAAATTCTGCAAACTGACCAAAAACCATTTGCTATGTAGCTTGATTCACAAATCTAGAAGAGAAAACTCAGCCTAAAGAGCACAGACAACTACAATTCTGCTGTAGAATGTGATTCCACAGCTTCAGGCTGCATCTGGTGCTAGAAGAAACCTTCCCCCTCTAGGGGGAGGGTCTGAAAATTTCAGTTGCACTCACTATTCTTCAAAGCAGCAACAGTGTGATAACTGCAGGTCCCTTAGACAAAACATCACATTTCCTGTTTTACATAATAGTGCTTCAGTCTTAAGGTGTTTGATTCCTCTAGAAATGCAAAAAGAAAAACAACAGTGCATCAAAACCAGATTAAACCTTCTGCAATGTTTTGGTGCAGAAATGTTGTGCTTAACCATATTGTGTTGCGCCATTCTGATGAATGGTGCAACAGCCTGCCACCACAGAAGGTAATTGATCACAGGGTTACAGAGCTAACCCTTCTCAGATATGAGTAAGAACAACACAACAAAAGGGATAAAAGCTGTATAGCCCCTTAAGGTACAAGCTATCAGTGCAGTAGTTAACATTCAGCTTTCTAATGCACACCTCAGAAAGGTGTATTTCCTTTCTGATTGTGACACAAAAGAAAAATCTCAGGAGATGGTATGGAACTAAACAGTGCCACAAACTCTGCCACTGGAGGTTTTCCTGCCTTGGAGGGCAGGATTTCTGCTTCAATTTGAACTTATCTGCTAGTTTTCATTTGATTGAATTACCTTAAACTGAGACCTGCAACAGATCTTAGAGCTGTTTTCAGCAGGTGAAAGTTTTTCATTTTGTACCTTTTTCTCCAAACTAGAGATAATTCAAAAATTAACTGCACATTTTTTATGTTCAAACCCTGCACATATTCAGTTTGCAGACATGTCTTCAAAGCAGAGTGATAACAGCACAAAGACCTGCTTGAACTCACAGGTAGTTACAATAAGGAGCTCACTTGCATGAGCTTTATCTCATGGGAGAAAATTGTATCCAAACCCTTCTGGACCCTTTGCATATTAACAAAGGAAAGTTTGAGCTGCCTGGCATAACTTCACTGTCAGTATTATCTGTGCTTGCTTGGTTCTGTTAGCACATGTTGGCCTACATCTTCATTTGCTGGCCAAACATGCTCCAAGAGGAGGGTGGGGGATGTGACCTACACACTTCAGGAAATTCCCAGCTTATCAGCTTTTAGCACTGACCACAAAGAAGTTTGAGCCCTTCAAACCTGAGGTTTGAGGGGCAATTTTACAGCTAAATCACTAAAATCATGACAATTTTGAGGTCTACAAAACCAGCTAAGAAGGACTGTCAGACATAAGACCCAGAGGAAATGGAAAATAAAGATTGAGAAAAAGATGTTAGATTGAAGACGAGTCTCACCATTGAGGGGATGGTTTATGGAACGAGACAGGTGCAGACAGGACGAGACAGGCCAGAAGCTGGACGTAAAGAAATGTGATGGGATCGTGAGGCGGTTCACAAAGACAGGAGACAGAAGGGGGAAGATAAGAGATGGGTATCCATGCACACCTGAGACCTGTGCCGAGGCAGTTATAGCTGAAGGAGACCTGGGCCTGATGGGGTCTAGTGGGCAAAGTCCAGGTTGGCTGTCTAGCACACAGGCGATGCCGGTGATCCGCTCCCTGCCCCTGGGCAGTGTGCTTTCAGGAGATCTTAGCTGCTGGCCCTCTGACACTTCCCTCAGTTTTAGACTAGTGACCCCTGGCTCATCCTGGCAATCTGTCCTTGAGACTGGATAATCCACTGGGGTCTCCTTAGCAAGCCCTGTTGAGACCTCTCTACCAGGAACCAGAAACCCAGCAGTTTGATTCTCCCTCTTGGAGGTTCGGACCTCAGGAAAAGAGGGTTTCTTTTTAGAGGCCCCGGCAGGTGACTGTGGAGACTGTGGCTCAAGCAGTGTTTTTGTTTTGGTAGTGGGTGAGAAGGAGGCCAGTGTGGGTCTATCAGGCAATGGCTTGGGAATGTCAAGAATCAGATGTGCTCGGTTTGATGATGCCAACTTGCTGTGGAAGGACTTGGGAGATGAGCAGTTTACAACTGGCTGGAGTGCAGGTTTCACTGGAACATTTTCTTTCACTGGCAGCTTAATCTTCTCAGCATCTGATGTGGAACTAAATTGTGTCTTCTCTGTCACCGGAGGACTAGTCCTCCCATCAGTCAACATTTCAGTGGAGCAACCAAGGTACAGATTTTCCCCTACAGATATGCTCCTTGACATCTTAGCCCGGAAGCTGGTTGTGGGGTTCATGTAGGACTTTGGTTTTGCAGCCCTGACATCTTTGGCCAGCAGAGCACCAGATCCATCCATCTTCAACATACTGGCTGATAACACCCTGCAATTGTTAGGTCTGGGATCCTTCTCAACCACCAAAAGAGTCTGAGGACGCTGCTTGGCAGAGGATATCACTCCTGGACCCTTATCTGTGAAAATTAAACAGATAAACATACCAAAAATAGACAAGAGCCTACAATGAATTCCTAAATTGGAATTTAACGTGGCTCAGCTCAGCCCCTGTGAGATGTGTACAAACATAACCACTAGTTCAGGTTAGTATCACCAAGCCTCAACAGCTTTCTTTTTTTGCCATCCCTCATCCTGCTCATTCTATGCTGCTTTCCTCATGAGAGAGATTTGTTCTTAAAGTCTATGGTCAGAAGACCTTGGACCACTGTGACTCTTAAGAGAGAGGCCAGAAGAAGCAGGCAAAAACTGATATATGCTGTTGTGGTGATCAGGTGGGTGGCTTTTTTGGTTTTTTAAACACTTATTAATGGTTAGTAAGTTACTTGTTTCAAAAATAGAGCTATTTCACACAGTGGGCATGGATACAATAAGCTCTCTGTTACTGTCTCTTCCCTCTTTGTCTCCTCCCCACCCTGGGCAGCTTCAGTCTTTGCTTGGAGCAACCACCCACAGCAAGAGAGAATATTTTTGCAAATACTTCATTTCACCCTTGCCAGTGCTCCTCCCACAGATGCCAAACAAGTATCAGAGACTGATAATTAGAAGACCAGCATCTGCATTACAAATAAAAATATTAAATCATATTTTAATGAATAATATTTAAAATATTTTCCCTTGACAGGCTAGGAGTTAGAAGACATGTAAAGCCTGTAGCTCAGAATGCAGAAAGACAAGCTTAATTTAAATCCTCCACTCAGATGTCCCCATTTCATTCTCGGCTTCATACCATCATTCCAACATGTGTCCTTACCCTCATGCACGAGGTCATGCACTGACTGCGCCTTCCTCATGACTGCATTCACAGGGCCTTCTGGGAAGGAGGCAATAACCCGTCCAGGAGCCATACCAACTCTGCTGGGCTCCAAAGCCGATCTGCGCTTTTTCTGCACATAGGCAGCTCGATTTGAATTTACATTCTCCAGGAGCTGGCTGTTCTCTGATGCATCACCAGGATGGCTGCTGTCATTTTTCAAAAGGTTTGGTGTAAACTGACTGGTCTGGGTTGGTGGTTCGATGGGCTTTGAAACCAGTGTCAGATTGGATGAAGAGAGTGACAATCGTCTAAAGAACACAATAAAGAAATCCCAGTTAAAACAAGTAAGTGTGTTCCCCTGAATAGACAGGAACATGCATTAAGTTTCTCTGGAATTAAGAACTCCTCCCTGTCTGGACTTTGAGTCAAAAATGCCCTAAGCTGTTACCACTTAATTCTACTCAACCCTGCAAGCTCTGGTCTTCAGGCATTTGACTAGAGACTGTGCAATCACAGATAACATTGGGTTGCTGTTTCCAGGGAGGACACCACAAAAAGTGAAGACAGAAGGAAAAATTCCAGGCATAGGAAAGACTGGGCAAAGTCAGGTTTTTTCTCTCAGCTCACCTTACTAAAATTTAAATCTTTTCAATTCTAAGATAACCCTAAAAGGAAGTAAATATGCCTTCCTAACATTATGAAAGCATAATGACTAGGAAAGCTGGTCAGTATCTCCAAGAGGAAAGCCTCATTTCCTCTTCCTCTCCACTTCAGACAAACACAGTGGGCTTACTTCAGAAAGGAGGCAACTTCCTGTCTGGCATGTTTAAACAGCTGAACAGATTCAAAGCCCAGAGGTTTTCATAATCAAAAACTACCTCCCCTGTTACATCTTTAGAGCACCAGTGACTTCCTCCACTCATCACTGCAACTCTCCAGAAGCTTACACAATAGCTACCATTGGTTTTCTTCCCAAATATACATGAGTCAGACTAAGAAGCACTCCTGACAGCAGTAACAGCAGCTGAATAGGCAATAACAAACAAATTTCACTACCATGATGAATCTGGACACAGCTGGTGAACCTCAGAAGATGTATTCAAATCTGCTTTGTCCTATATAACGAAATTCCTTTGACCTTTTAGGTTGTAATTTTAGAGGAATACAGGAGTATTTGTTTGTTCTAAAAATTTATGAACTCAAATCAACAAAAGCATTGACCTAATTTTAATTTTTTTTTTAATTTACTTGTTTTGTTGGGATATTTTTTTTTAATAACAAGAAAAACAGCTTGCAGAGGCCTTTTGGAGTTCTTTAGGTTTGAGGGTTTTTTGGAAGAATAATATCCCTGTGAGGCTTTTTATGAGACGCCAGGACACCCTGTGAAGGCATGGGACCAAGAAACAAAGCTGAGTAAGAAAGGACTGTAAAACAAAGGAAAAGTTGACAAATCTACTTTCATTGTCCAAGCTGAATGAAATGCAAAAGAATAAACAGAGCATAAACAGTGAAGAATAAATTAGATTATTAGTGATTCCTCCAACTTAATCAACCAAGGCATTAATCATGAAACAATTAAGCACGTTGTTGAAAGAGGGAAAAGAACAAACAATAGTGTTACATTAGAATAAACAGAACAGCTAAAGTGATCCAGGATAACTTGTCCAAATCACAAGCATCTGCAAACAGCCTGCCAAGGGCTGTGCTAACACTTTGCTATGCCTAGGCACACCAAGGCCAGAAGTTTGTTCAGCTATTTTCACCCAGAACCTAGAGTGAGACCTACTCATACTAGTATAAATACACAGACAGAAACACTCAAAACAAGCAGAGCCATACCTGAGAGCCGGGGACTGGGAAAGAAAGCGAGAGGAAATGCTGAGGGTTTCGGTTCTTTCCAGATTCCGACATGAGCCACCTAAAAATTTTGGTTAAAGGAGAAAGAAAAATGAGCAGTTTATTTACAGAGCATTCTCTGTAATTTTTTTTATCATAGAGACTATCAAGTGTTCTCTTGACATCCAAGGGGATTTTTTTAAGCTAAAGCCACAGAGAATGAAATAATTGTATTTCCTTTGCCTTTAGTATTCTACTTAGATTACTCTGCCTTAAGCTGCTACTCTCCCTAAGGGTACGCCTCCTCCTTTTTTGCTTCCCTTTGTGTCCTTTCCTGCCTATAGGACTGTGAGGCACTGGCATGAAGCAGAAAACAAACCCATCAAAGAGGAAAAAAATAAAAGGGGAAAAAAAAATTAAAGGAAAAAAAAAGAACCCCAAAAACTCACATAGATGTTGCTGCCTGCAATCATTATCAATTCTAAAAAGATATGCTTTGTTCTGGAGTTGGTGGATAAAGACAAACCAGCTCTTTTGCCACTCTGATGTCTCCTCTTATTCTCTCTCTCCACCCAGCTTTTCAGCCTTTTCTTTTGTGACACTGGCTATGCTTTGATGCACCACTAGAGGCCACTGCGTGTCACCTATGCAGGGGTGAGCGCGCCCTCAATACTTCCTTTACAGCAGGCAAAACCAGTCCGGGAGCAATGTAACAGCTCTTTAGGATTCCAGGGACAATACTTAACACAAACTGACAGAGCCCAATCTCATCTATACAAATTATCACACAGACCGATGAAGTTAACAGATGTCACTCTTCTTTAAGCCTCATACACCGTTTTCCATTTTCTCCATATACACACATCTATAAAAGCCTAGCAGAACTTGCAGCCTGTTTTGGTTTATACAGGGGAAAAATCAGGAGTGACCTTACAAAGTCTTCCCACTGAAAACAGAGATGTACCTTTTCCATCAGTGTTGCTCAGGGTCCCAAAATGCTCCTTGAGGAACTTTTCCTGATCAGGTATCTGAGGAATTTCTCCCTCAGGCATGCTAGTACCCACATCCTCCTCTCCTTCTTCTCCCTCCAGGTCTGAAACACCATCTACGCTCAGAGGTTCAGTGCCTTCAGAATCTGGGAAAAGGCAAAAAATCCCTAGTGCTGTAAAAACTAAATCAGAGTAACATTAGCCAAATTAAAAAAAAAAAAAATCAACAAAGATGCTAAATTGAACCTAGAATGTTAAAGTCAGTCAGCATTACGTGCAGTAATTCTCTAATCTACCATATCTCACAAACAGCATAGCCTATGGCATAATCAGTACTAAACCTGCCTCCTTGGCTAGCAAGGTAAGAGAAAGCCAAAGGTGCACAAGGAAAGAAGGAAAGTGCACCAACTCCTGCTTCTACAGTGGCTTCATTGAGGGGTCTGATCAAATGCTGTACTGAATCTGTACAGTAGTACCAGTGTGACTAAGGAGTGTGACCTCAGGTCAGCTAAGAGCTCACGTGTAAATAAATACATTTATAATGGCTTTGCATCTTACCTTCGTTCGGATGGTCTGGGCTGGACAGACGACTGCTGCTGTAATCTACAGAGCAGGCACTGTCTGGACTGTGTTTGTCTGGGCATCCATTACTGTGATAACCTCTACAGAGCTTCCCATGGGGCAATGCTTTTACCTGGAACTCACTACAAGAGAGACAGGAAGATACAGCACTAGAAGAGGTATTTGTTTACATGTAAAGAAGCACATTCTAACTTTAATAAGGCCTTACCTGTGTTAGTAAAACCTTTTATTACAAATGTAAGGCTTTAAAGAGAAAAAGAAGTTGATTTCTCTCATCATAATACAGTATATTTTTGCATTTCATTAAGCTTGGACATGGAAGTCCCAAGGGGACTGTCTGATTTTCTAGGCATTGTCAGTTCCCATGATTACCAGGCACCAGCAGCACTCTGCTCTGGCTTGATTTCCAGCACAGGTGATGAACAAATGTAGAAGTTTACATGATGAAAAAGGGAGTAAAACTAGGCCTACACCTGCATGAGAGAAACTCTAGTTTGCTATAGATTTAAGCTCTAATACACTTTTTTCCCATGTTCATGATGCTTCTTTGGGCAAATTCTGTGATGCAAAGTATACAAGATTCTGGCTTTGAGAAAGACTAATTTACTGAAGAACATCATACAAAAATACAATCTTGTATGAAAGGGTTACTGTTTTCTGTTGTGATTTCATGGATCTTGTTTTGTTAAATGTCACCAGCACTGTTCTTTTGCCTGATGCTTAAGGACTTCTGTTTTCCACTTTTTCAAATGCTTTGGTTTCAAATGTACTCCAAGGCAAGGTAGGATGCAGAAGTCAATCAACAGAACTGAATGGCAACTACCCCTGGCAGCTCTCATATACTGTAAACATTGCCATGTGTCCAGTCTGTATCCAACATCTCCAGAGGGTATCCCTTTCTTACATGATGGAACAGCACATGGGTCTACTCTGTCCAAATGTTATTATCACAGAATTAAAAATGAAAAATAAGCTAGGCGAAACCTAGCAGCCTCAACTGCCAACTCTTGCTTGAAAGTCTGTCTGAAGCTATCAGCCCTGCTCTCTGTAACATGACAGAAAACAAAGGAAATTGAACAGCTACTAGCATCAGGTTAAGAGGGGAAGGGAAGAACAAAATTCAGGGAAGAAAAACAAAAGGGAGCACAGAAAAATTAAATTATGTCAAATTAAAACAGAAGAAACAGCAAAGGAATAAAAAAGATCTCCACTGTCTCCAATGTCCTTTTCAATTCCATCTGTATTGTGCAATTCATTCTATTTCCCATAGAAGAGTAATCACACACTAGGTTTGCTAAATTCTTGCCCAATTTTCATAAATAAGTGTTCTGTCAAGTCTCCTGAGCAGGCATTTCACTGCTACATATGTGTCACTGTCAGTGAGTTTTCCAGCTTCCAAGTTTTCCCTTGCTATTTTCAACCCAGATAAGGGAGAAACCAAAAAGGCTACTCTCAAGTTGTTTACTCAACAAAAAAAAAAACTTGGAGGAGACTGTTAATGCGCAGTTCCCTCAGAGGAAAATAATTTTAATGGTGCCTTCTTAGTTTCATACTCCTCTAGCATCCATCTGACATAAAACTCTCAAATAAACATGCCTGACATCAATTAGGCAGTAAAACAAGTCATCAAAGTTACCACACAAGCTGCAAGAAAACCAGAACAGAAACATCTGAGCCATGCACAGCAGAGAGCTTATTTTTAACCTGCTAGAGTCTGTGGGATGGATTTCATCTTGCTCAGGGTAGATTACACATTCCTCACTCTCAGAAGGTTCCAGTTCCTGAGAGAAAATCCCCTCTTCACAAGACACAAGCCGAATCACTTGGGGTCGCGCACAAGACCCATTATCTTGGGGAGGTATTGAGCTGCCAACCTGGTTTAATTAAAAAGAGAAAAAACTAGATATTACCAGTGTTTTACCTTACATCAGCAAGTGCATCAATCAGCAAGTTACCTTACATCAGCAGGGCTAGAAAGCATGCATTGCAGCACAGAACATGTTCAGCAATCTGAGATCAGAAAACACAGCAATCCTATGTCTTTTCTGTTCCTTATTTACTAAACTTTTCAGACTGCTGCTGTACTTTTCTGGTTTGTTTCCTGTTTGCAATTCCCTAAAGTTCTTTGGTAAAGTACTCTTTGATCACACATCAGGAGTGTAAGCCATGTGGCAGCAGGTTCTTCCATTACCTTCTATATACTGATCAGACAATTCACAAAACTGGGCCATTTCAGTTCAAAAACTGAATTACTGCACACAACAATCTGAATCCTGTTCTCAGTCACAGAGTTATAGGGGAGAGAAAACTTCTAATGAAGCTAGGCACTGGACAGACTGCTAATGGAAAACAGGAAACTGGAAATTATTCTGAGGATGAGCACACATTACTTGCTGTGACCCATCAATACAAAGATCAAAGAGAATTTACTCATCTAGCACAGCCAACAACTAAGGGCTTCATGTGAGCCGCATTCCAGTGGTTACTGGAGTCAAGAAACTGCATCCCAGCAGAGCAAGCTAACAGGTTACCAAGTTTTTCACACCTGTATCT
Organism: Onychostruthus taczanowskii; assembly: GCF_017590055.1. Classification (NCBI taxonomy): domain Eukaryota; kingdom Metazoa; phylum Chordata; class Aves; order Passeriformes; family Passeridae; genus Onychostruthus; species Onychostruthus taczanowskii. Next base: position 4,311,270 of record NW_024496525.1, on the reverse strand, counting down.
CCAAGCTCAACTTCTCAGCTTGTTTTTGACATAGATATTCAAAGAGCTAAAAGAAAACATGAGGTCTTCCTGCCACTGAAGAGAAACCTTGACCACATAGGATCTCTGTGACAAGACAGTAGAATCACATATTGCAGTATTAATTACAATAGAGTTATCTAATAAAGCTCTTCAAAAGTCATTTAGCAGACCTTTAACAATAAAAAGAATGGCCTCAGGTAGTAATAAATGTAGGTAATAACAAATAGACGCAGGACAGATGCACTTAGAGTGGGTTCCCCTCCTCAGAGTAGTACTGGTCTTACTTTGTTGATGTGCACAGGAAGGTCAGAGTGCTCTTCTCTGTCATCCCCATTGCTGTTTTGAGACAGCGAGTCTCGACTTGGAGAACGGGAAGCGGAGAAGGACTCCAGCTGGCGCAGGTCAAGCATGGATTTCACAGTCATCTCTATGCTGCTGGTGGGCTGGGACCAGCGACCACGCTGCCGGGGCATCTTGCTCATTGGTGCCTCTGAGCGCTGCATTGCTGCTATCTCTTTGGCCTGAAGGAAATTAAATTCTCTTAGACTATCTTAGAGACTGAGTTTGGCTGATGGAAACAGGAGAAAAAACACAAGAACCACAGAAAAACATAATTATGTCCATCTCAATAAAAGCCTCAAAACTGCCTAAGAGACAGCCTGAAAAGGCACCTTTAATCATAAAGCATGAAGTAAAAATGATACTTTTGTTGCTGCTTCTTGCACAATTGAACAGTTAAATGTTTTACTCAGATCCAAGTATATGAACAGCTTCAGCACCACATGAGATTCAGATCCAAAGCAAAAAGACAAAAGCATACATCAGTCTTTTTCCATCAGATGTTAAAAATCCCAAGTACAGCTCTAGACTCCAAACACCCTAGTCTCTTAAACTAGGCTCTATTTTACCATCTCTAAATCATTCTTCGTAGTGAGGCTTCTCAATAGTCTCCCACCACAGCTGCACCTTTCCCACACGTGTAAATGAAGTTTTTAATGTCTCTGGGAATTTCTCCTTCAGTTTCCTTGTAGCAAGAAATACAATCCGAAGGTTTAGTAACTCACCCTCCTCATTTCCCACTGGGAAAGACTTCTTGAGAGGGTAAGGTCTGGATCTGCAACAGTAAAGAGATATGCACCTAGTTGACATCCTGGCCAGCAGTCCAGCTTTTGAACAACCTCTTACTTCATCTTTCAACAAAGGCAGTATTCCTACACCTTTTGAACCACTGTCACCACACACTTTCCCACTGACTACCCAAATCATTGTATCAAGATCTTAATGGAGACACAGTTTTATGTAAGATTTCCATTATATCAGCAGACCACTGCAGAACACTTGCCACAGTGCAGTGCCTTCCCAAAGGCTCGGGAAAAAAAAACACTGTACCATCTGTGGTAAAAATATGTCAAATTAATAACAGCAATCCCTACTGTAAGTTTTATCAGACATCTCTAAAATCCTCTCTTTTGAGGAGATCTCTTGATCTCTTTTGGTTTCTGCAGAATTTTAATAGCTTGTAGACCCCAGCCCATAAAACTAATTCAAAATTTCTTTAGCCAGTTGGAACTAGCAAGAAACTTGCCAATTTAACAACTGCATTTGTAGACAGAGAACTCTGAAATGCACCCCTCTTCAGATGCAGGAATGGGTAGCTCCATATTACCCATTTGTATCTATCCATATGCTTCTGCTTTGGCCTCTCTCTTTCTGCCCATACTTTGTTATCCCTAAGCCAGTGTCTCTCATCTTGTCCTCCCTTCACATCCATGCCATTTTCCTCCAGCTCTGCTCATATCCCTCTCCCATTTATACCTGAGTCTCTCTCAGTGTTGCAGTTGGACTGAATATGGAAAGACTGCAGCCCTCGTAACTCGTCTTCATCATTGCCTTCATCTTCACCATCCTTATCGCTGTCTGATGAGAGTGCAGGCACAGAGGCTAGGGCAGAGATGGACTCATGCCTGGAAGGCAGGAATTAGGAGTATTATCATTTATGCACGAACTGACCACCATTTCAATCCTTTCACCAGTTCTCTACCTTATCTCCACCCATATTCAGGAGGCTGCCTCAACTCTCTCAAACAGCCCTTGTTCTAGCACAGCCCACCTCTGAGAAACGGGGCAAGCTAAACCCTGCACAAAGATGGGCAGACCCTGCCACAACAATGGAAGGCTGACGGAAACCAGAAGTAAACAAGTGTGAGAAAGTCAAATGGAATGAAACTGGGCCTTCCATTTCAGACTCTGCCAATTGATAAGGTCAAGATGGGAGATCATATTTGAAAGGCAAATATTTTTCCCACCCTTAAGCATTTCTTCTCTGGAACAGATTTACACATCAAAAACGTCAGAGATAGACTGTTTGAAAGTAATTTGGTTTATAGCAAATTATCCCATAAGAGTCAGGTTCATTTCAAGGATTGCTCCAGGCAGACCCTGAAGGCACAGCCCACGCACTGTAAGAGCACCATGCTAACTATTTTAACTTTCAAGCACAAGGATCATGTGAAACATATCTTGTGCAGATCTTCGGTTTAAGTAGATCAAGGCATGTTTTACCACACACACCTCAGAGGCCCTCCCAGCATAGAACTGCCCACCACCAATCAAAGACACTCAATAACATTAAATTTTACTCTCCCTCCTTCTTCTCCTCTTCCCTTTCCTCTGCTCATTCCTTCAGTCCACAGAATCAAATGAACAAATAAACTTTTGGACAATAATTGAAGAAAGAAGAATCTCCAACAAACACATTTGAGTAGTCCCCACTCCATGGCCTAGAGCTAGAGTGCCAAACTCATCATAAGTGACATTTATAGGATATTACTGGTGAGTGTTAAGTGCCAAGCATTATTCATGAAATAAAAATAGCTCATCCACCAAATACAGAGCAGTCTGGCAAGGGATCAACTTCTCCTGCAGCTGACAGATCACAGGCAGTATTGAAACATGGTAAGAAGCAGTTAAGGTATTTTAATCTTTTCTCTTCCTGTGTAGTGGCAGAACATCAATTTCTATTTCATTAGAAGTAATAACTACTCAACCATTTCAGATGAGCTTTGAAGTGTTCTGGCAAAAAGAAAAGTGAAACTGACTGTAGCCTGCAGAGTTCTCAAGTGAAAAAGTTTCATTTTGGTCATCCACATCTTCTTTTGACATTTGAGTCTGTCAGTCTCTTCATCTTTTCTACTGTCTCCTTCTATGCTCATCTTGCCACTCTCAGATTCTTGTGTCTAAGCAGGGGAACCCTGACAAAGCCTAAGCACCACAGTATCTTTGAGGTTATGCCATGTTTCATCCTATGATATATATATTATTTACATTTATTCATGGTAGGCAATATTAACTTCGTATCAATAATTTTGATACCATCCTTCTGCTTGTGTACATCATGGCTGTTTGAGGAGTTTATTGAGACAGAAGGGTTGGATTATTAAACCTTTAAACATCTAGCTGGTTGAATACCTTACAATGATGAGGTGATATGGCAAGGCAAGATTACGGGTTTGCCAAGCTCCTATGTGTACTGCCATTGGTGTAAATGGAGAAGGGAGGATTGCCATCCATGTGTTTTACATTACAAATAGAAAGATGGCCCCTGTCCATCAGACGGTGACTGAAAAAATTGGTAAGGGGGGACAAAGTATGTTCCAGTGTCCTTAAGATAGCAGAGTAAGAGAATGCAAAACATTTTGGAAGTCAGATGGGGTTTTTTTCATACTTCACGGGAAGCGATAAACAAGTTATGAAGTAATGTAATTGATAGAAACATAAGGTTATCTTGCATTATCCCAGCAAAAATTCATGCACCTCTTCCACATCCTTCTTTTTACAACTCAAGTATGATTTTCAAATTCAGTTCTGTAACTTGAAGGGAGACAGATGAATGAATGATATTTTCAAAATGACCCTAGGTCCCTGACTTGAAAGTGAGATACTCCTGAAATGAAAACTCAGTTCACAAGGTCTTGAGTGTTTTAACTGTTGTTCTTGCCCAAGTCAACCCTTCTATTCAGACTTCATTATTTCTCCTTTCTTTCCCTGCCTTCCCCCACGTACTGTGGATTTTCTCCTAAGCCCCCTGTTGCACACATCTCCTCAATACTCATCCTCAGTACTTTTTCATGCTTAGATGGGAGTCAGTGTAATGTAGAATGAGTTCTCAAGCACAGAATCTGTTTCCAAATAAGCACAACATGAGAGCATTTTGAAAATTAAGGAGTAAGACTACTGGGATTTGCTGAATTCCTCCCATGAGCCAAACCCTAAAGCATCATTATACCAGAATGAATGTTTCAGAGTAGCTATTCCAGAATAGCATGTACAGACATGTCCAATTCTCAAGATCCACGTGACTCAGAGCAAGTGTTTCAATTGTAATTGTTCATCTTCTTTGCTGAGGAACTATCCCATTCTAGCATCATAGAATCACAGAATCATTAAGGTTGGAAAAGACCTCCAAGACCATCAAGTCCAACATTTGACTTAATATCACCATGCCCAACTAAACCATATCATGGAGTGTCATGTGTACTGATTTTTTAACACTTCATGGAGTGGTGACTCAACAATTTTCCCTGTTGGAATAGGGACTCTGTTCCAATGCTTAACCACTCTTTCAGTGAAGAAACTTTTCCTAATGTCCAACATGAACTTTCCTTGGCACAACTTGAGGTCATTTTCCCTTGTTCGATTGCTAGTTGCCTGGGAGAAGAGGAAAACTCCCAGCTCAGTACAACCTGGATCTTGTCCTATACAGAGCAGCAAAGCCAGTTGCTCTTCAGCTCCCAGTTTTTGAAGGGTCAGACAGTACAGAGTGAATTGAAGGAAGGACCTTAAATTAGGTATAGACTTAAAAGTGCCACACGTCATTATGGAGTTCTAGCATTCAGACATCTGATAATAGGTACTCTGTATGCTTTTGTATGACCTGAACCCAACCCTGTTTTGCTTTCTCAAAACAAAACAAAGCAGACAAGAATGGCAACTATCCATTTAAAGAGGGATGTCATCAGCATTCCCACTCTGATCTTGTGCTACTTAAACCCTCAGCTTTAGGGACATATTTATGAAACTGTAACATCCTGTGTGGTAGGTATCACTGGCAGATTATATCCTTCTGCCTCCCCCTCAAATGCTCAAGTGTTTTAAAAGGAAAGTTACTTGGCTTTTCCCCACAGAAGGATCACAGTGCATAGACTTCAGTTTCCCTAGTGTTACAATTGCACTGGTTCATCACAGACTGAGGTGCCATTTCTGATAAGTTATCAAAAGCCTGCCCCATTCTAAGCCCTGGAAACAACACAGCTTTCCTGAACTGGACAAGACCCACTGAGAATTTGATAAGGAGCTCTTCTTTCCAAATATATCTGACAGCACACAGTACTTCTTCAGTGTACATATATAAATTTTAGACAATTTAATTTGGATAATATTTTTTTCTCCTGCTATTTATATTGAAGAGTCAAGGAAAGCCACAGATAAAGTGATTTTTAAAACATGACTATAAGCCCTGCTAACATTACACAGTAAAATCAGCTTAAAACTTGAGACAAGCTTTTCTAAACTATAAATGCATACTTGGATTAAAACCAAAACCCTACTAAATGACCTTTACATGACTCCTTCACTGAAAATATAAAAGCCTTAAAACCAAAATGTATCAGCAATATCAACTGAGTACAAGTTCTATTATCCCAGACTATCAAAGCTCCTCATGTTCAGGAAAAAAACACACATCTGCAATTACCACAACCAGAGGCAGAACTCAAAGGCTCTCAGGCACACTATGGAGGACTGTGGGTCATACAGGTCAGAGCAATTCTAAGGTAATACAATGTCCCATAAAGGTGAGTCAGAGAAATCATTCAGAGGAGAAACTTTAGTCTCTGAAAATTTTTGGAGGGACTGAAAATGCTGGGACACTTCATGTCAGAGAACAGGTTGGATAAAAAGAGGTTATGAAAAAGGTTTAAAAAACCATGGGCACTACCAATAGCTGGCTGCAGAACAAAAGATCACCAGAGCTCACAACATTCGGAAGCAAAAGACTTTCAACAAAACTAGTAGGAATGTGCTTTAAGAGACAAAACAGTCCTCCTTTCCACAGAGAGCAGTGAACTCCAGGAACATGTCACCAAAGGAGGCTGCAGAGGCAGACAATATCATGAAGTTCAAAAATAATTTATACAAACTCAGTGGACAATTGGTCCATGTTCAGACAGTAAAGCAAAAAGGTAGAAATGTACTTCCTAACATCCCTGATGTAACAATGGAGCATGAGGCAAATGGACCACAAAGGTTCATACAGCAAGGCTCACAGAGTGTCTCACTAAATAGCATCTTCCATTGCCACAGTCACAGGCAGAATACTGGGCTTTGTGGAGCACTGGTTTGACCCAAAAAGGCATCTTCTGTGCATTTACACTGCTGATGTTACTCAGCTGGGTCAATTCCTGCCCTGAGAGTTGCAACTGGATAGACTATCCTGAACTGGAAATCTTCATCTCCCATTGTCTCCTCAGACCACTTTTGTTACCCCAGCATTATTTTGATTATTCATCCTGCAATACACTCATACCATAGAACTAGCAGAAAGTGTTACTTCCCCCACCAAATTCTAGCAATACTGCTCTAAAGAAGATCTAGTAGAGCAAATGGCTTATCACAAGGCAGGAAGCTTTCTCATACTACTGCCAATCTTTTGAGACAACAATTTTACACCACAAGTTGCAACTCCACTCTCTACTGCAACCTATACAGACAGGCTTTGGAAACAATCAGAACAGGTACAGGGCACCTAGAAAACAAATCTCACTCAAGTTCATTAGTTTTTCTTCGCCCACCTCAATAATGCTGGTCCACTAGGTTCTTCTTCCATTGTCAGTACCAATCCAAAATGCTCTGGGAATTATGTCTTTGCTGATCTCCAGTGACCACAGCGGACAATCAACACTGAAAACAAGCTTTCCAAGCTGACAAGTAGATTGCAGGCTTGCAAAGAGGTTACCAAACAAGTTTACTGAAGTTCTGGGCTTGGCGTGGCACTAGCACCGCCCTTTAGCAAGCGTCTGTGATGGAAACAAGTATCACCTCACAGGAACAGGACTGGGATTATCTGTCACAGGCTGAGCCTCGGTAGGGTAAGGCTGCAGCTGCTGGAATAATAGAGAGACTGCTATAAAAAGCACATTGCTTGACAGATCCAGAACTTTGGCTAGAAAAAAGGCTTCCTGAGTTTTCCCAGGATCGTTACCAAAAACACTTACTAGACAAGACTCGCTTCAGGAATGAGCAGATCAAGACTTTCCAAAACAAAACTGTGTAGACAGACTTGTTACAACATTGCTTGCTCCCAAAGGGAGTGGGAAAGTCCTCATGACACTCAACAACCAGTGTGGTAATTACTCCTACACTTTGGTACTTTTATATCCAGGACTCCATGTGTAGTCACTTGGGACATAGAAACCAAAAAATCTGCATTTACCCTTTTTTCCCCCACTGTGATCTCACAACAGGTTGGTCAGGACTCTCCCCTGCATTACTTACAGTCCAGCTAGTCTCTGTTACTTAAAAACTACAGAGAAACCAAACACATTAGACTAATAATCAAAAATACCCTGTCACTCTTGCTCTGTTTAAAAACAGAAGGACCACTTTTAAAAGAAAGGTCACTAGATAAATTTAGATCTATTCAGCTTGTAGGCTGCAGTAATTTGTTTCTAGATATGTTGTTTACCTAGCAAAAAATAATATTATTCAGTTATCAAGAGCTTTTCCCATTTAATTTGTTTGTATTTATTATTCATATTATAATTATTTTAGCTGAGTTTTTCCACAGCCTCCAGAAAACAGTTAACAAAGAAACAGCAAAAGTGTAAGGATTCTTAGAATTATGATCAACATAACCAATTCATAGAGCTCACAGGGTATACTTCAGTACTGACAGCACAAAAAACAACCTTTACAGTGTAAGGATTCTTAGAATTATGATCAACATAACCAATTCATAGAGCTCACAGGTATACTTCAGTACTGACACCACAGAAAACAACCTTTACGTTACATTCAGCTTAGATCTAGAGAACTTTACTCATGAAGGATCACAGCTTCCCTGGTGGAATTCTGTGTACCATCTTCAGTATTCCTAGGTGAACTGCTTAATAAAGTTTCTGACCACATCATTAAACTAAATTAAGACACAAGAGGCATTGCATACATATTGCAACCAGTGAAGGACACTAAGTCTGTCTGGGAGATCCCGGTTGGATTTCTATATCCAAAGAAGGGGGGTACAAAACAAAATTCAACAGAGGAATAAGAGAACTTTTGGAAGAACACTATCAGTGACGACAACGAAAACTTTACAGTTGAATCCCAGCACCACACTTTCACATTCCACCTTACACAGCCAGCCACATGTTGTCAGTCTGCTCTGCTCACCTCATGAGTCCAGCTGCCTTGTGAGGAGGAGACTTCTCCGCCTGCTTCCCTCTCTGTTTCATGTCCGACAGGCGCTGCCGCATGTTGATGGTCATCTCTGAGCTCAGACGCCAGATGAAGATGCAGCTGAAAGAGAGAAGGGTGAGACTGGGATCAAGTCTCAGTTCAGTTTATTGGTACTAATTCCCACTGCAGAGACAAACAAGAGCCCTTCTGTCTGTGACAGAGATACACATGCAGAAACAGCTTCACAGAAACTCAAGTCCATCACAAGCCTCGTGATGAAAGGGTTAAATCTGCCTGTCAAAGCCTCCCTGTGAGTGAGAGCAACTGCAGAGATATTTACACAGACTCATCTCTGATCCTATACCTCTGACCAGCTGCTGAAGGAAATGCCATAACAAGTCCCTTTGTGGTCAGCAGGGTAAACGGAACCTACAGATGTTGCTTGCATCCTCTAACAGTGGCTAAGCTGAAGTCTCTGATTGCCTCTACCCCTAAAGGCAAGGCCTTCCTAATGCCCACCATCCCATAGAGTCTCTGTGCAGTACTAACAGTTAAGCTCATGTGGAAGTACTTTATGCAGCAGGGCACTTCTAATGTTTTACTTGGGACTCCCTATAGGACACTTGCACAGAATTTACACAGCCATTAGCTCAGCTGGTCAGAGCACAGTGCTAATAACAACAAGGCCATGGGTTCAATTCCTGTATGGGCCACTCATTTCAGAGCTGGATTTGATGATCCTTGTGGGCCCCTTCCAATTCAGAATGTTCTGTGAAATATGCAGTGAAATTTAACTGAATTTGGTCAATGAACTCAAAAGCATTTGAGAGAAAGAAACCAACAATGTGGTATCATTTCATTAATTTCTTCAGAAATTCAGCATAAAAAATATTCCTCATCACATTAAAGAATACTGTATCTCATCTTCAGCTATTAGAAAGTAAAATGAGCAGCACTGTCTTTGAAATTTAACCTCAGTGCTAACTAATTCTTTTCATCTCAGTCATCTTTCCTGTCTAGCTGGGCATACCCACGCTGATGTAGAAACAAAGATGGTGCTTTGGCTATCACTTATAAAATCTTGCATCCTACTTTGGAATCCAAAGAGGATTTAATTCTCTTCAAGACCCATCAGTGCCAGTAGACTCATGGGTACTCCAATACACAGAAGATTTTTCAATGACTGAATTTTCCTTCTCTCTTGATAGAATGTAAACATTAATTTGCTTTGCCATTTTGAACAATGACCATGAACTTTGGTCTCCCTGACCTGTGGCAAATGTCAAAAGTGCCAGGATCCTGAATACCCGAATCTTCATTTTTGCTCTCTCATGAAAAAAAACAATTTGAAAGGCTTAAATTTCCATATCACACCGAAAAAAACCCCCATAATATCATTTTTGAAATCTGTGGAGATTTTAAGGCAAAACTAAAAATTTCCTTCTTGTTCCCAGTGCCATGCTCAGGAGCATCATACCCAGCTACTGAAATCACATACAGACACTTTGCATTGCCTGTGAACACACTCTCATCCTCCCAGCTGGAGCTTTTCAACCAGGAGAAAGGGGTGAGGCACTGTCTGGGAACCATGGCAACCCAAGGCAGCCAGCTGTTTCCCCTCAAGGAGCAGCTCTCTCCAAATAACAGCAACCATAATGAAATGGAGGAAACAAAATTCTGAAAGCAAATCTGGCTTGTACATTTATCTCATCCCCACAGTTATCAAACTTAGACAAGCAGCAAACAATCCAAGCCTGTGAATACATTAGCATCCAACACAACCTCTGCAGAAGCAAGTGCCCACCTATCCCTTTTGCAAGGGTTGGGGAGAGGATTTTGTTTTGGTTTTTCTTACCTTGTATTATTTTCCTCACATGAATCTCACAGTCCTTGTGCCCTTTCTCATCCCTGTTTTTCTCTCTATTCTCAGCTCTACTCTTCGCTGTGTGTGAACAGACTAGGTTCCCTGTTCTCCTTTGAAAAAGATGCTTTCTCATCTTACAGCAAACTTCTTCAGGAATCCTTTCCTCATTTCTTATCCACCTCCTGCATACCCTTAGTGAAGAAAATGACCCTTTTGCTCATGGAAATGTCAACAAAAGAATGTGCACTAAATCACAAGGATCACTGGGGACTTCAAACCTTCCATGTATCTGGAATTTGTCAGAAGTTCGCAAGAAAAGGACTCTCTTCCCGACAACTTTTGTCACTATTCTATTTAAACACATGAAAGAGGAAGATGAAATTATTTATTTATTACTGAAAGACAGAAACAATCAACTGATGACACATAAGGTGATATATCGTATGTTCTACAATAACTGACTCTCTAAAACCCTCTTTCCAATTCAATTGTGTTTTACTAATTAAAGAAAAAAAAAAAAAAAAAAAAGAGAGAGAGAGAGACAGAATCTGTGTTGCTCTGAACTTGCAATAGCATTCCAGGAGCCATCTTTCTCAAAGGAAAAATTTTATTCAGCTCAGCTGATTTAAGCATTCACTGACTTCAGAAATAGTGGCTCCACTCACCTGAGTGACCATCATACTAGGCATGTATTCTCCTTTTTCCCTTGGGCTCAGTCTGGTGACTACTTCAGCTTTTAGTGAACTGATTTAGCTCACTAAATGTGCAGAAAACCCATCTCAGGGGAGTACTGATGTTGTGACCTGAATTATCTGAATGAGGAGTCAGCTGCACCACTGCTGATTCAGGAGAGTGGGAAAAGGACCCTACAGACAGGACCAAAAAGTGAGGACAGGCCTGTCCCTTTTGCTGCTGAACAGACTCTCTCACCTGATAAAACCTCACCAACAGGAGTACTGCAAGAAAAGGTTTTGGCACTACTAGCAAAAATAGCCCAAGATGCCTTATATTACAGCCTGAAGGCTGGTTAGGAAACAGGTCATATGTCTGTCTCCTTTCCAGCACAGAATAGTATTTACTCCCAGAAAAGGGAAATACTTCACATGGGTGTCATTCCATGGAACAATAACATAAACTCTGTGAGCTTTGCCAACAGCACACATCCAGGATTTAGAAAGCTCTGAGATCTATTTGGAATTAATAAAACATCCCTAAAAAAACCCAAAAATCCACCTTTCCTAAGGACATGTTACATCCAGTAACATGCACAAGCCAGTATCACAAACAAGCAAAACCTCTTACCTGTCCCCAGAAACAGAGATCAGATGTTTGCAGTCATTACTGAATTTCATCCCAGTTACAATCTCTGTGAGAAATAAAGCACAAAAAACCAATCTTCCCTGAATTATCCAAATAGACAGAAGAGATAATTAGCCAAATAGCCTGTCTGCACTCAGTAATTCACACTTCAAAGACCAATATGCCAATTACCATAACCATTTAACCAAAAATCTAGGCTTGACATGGAGAGGGTACTCCATGGCAAAATATACATGAAGAATAAATTCTCTTTCTGCCTAAAATAGAATAGCTCCTGCATGGTAGGAGCTGAGAGTATATCATAATGAATCTAAATATACACCCAAAAAAAAACCCAACAGACTGTTTTGTAGGCTATTAGAAAAAATGTGTAAATAAATGGACAGGAGGGTATATGTGTGTGTGTGTGCTCGTGTTCTGCAAAATGCAAAAATTGAACTTGCAATAAAATATTACAACTTCATCCAACTACAATCCATTCGAAAATACCCATTAGGTAAACTTTGGTGGGGAGAAATCTTCAGAAAGCTTTGACTAGTATCAGACCCTAATCTATTGTCATCAGCAGAAAAAAATTGATTTCCAGAAGTTTATAAGCCTTACCTGAGTGTCCATACATGGTTGCAACACACTCGCCAGAATAGAAATCAAAGATGGAGAGGTTCTTGTCAGAACAACTGGTTGCAATATAAAGACCAGAAGGATCTGTTTGCACCTGGTTCAGAAGACCAGAGGAATGCAAAGATATGGTGAGAAACTACCTTCAAACTACACAATACCCAAGATGGTCAGAATAAAATGCAAATAGTCCCCACAGGAGTCCAATTGAGTGCCAACCTATCCAGTATCCGAGGACAAATCTCCAATCTGACTAGACTTTTAAGACTATCTCCAACCTAATCAGAGACTGAAGGCACTTAAATGCCTTCATGACTGTGAAGGTATTGCCACCAATGGATAGATTTCTACTTCTCTCCTACTTTCTTTTAACTTTGGAGTCTTACTTTCTTCTATGTTAAGATCAAAACAACAACAAACTCCCACCCCAAAACACACACACAATAAAAAAAAGAAAAAACATCAGAGCTGACAGAGTTAAGTGAAATATTAAAGGATTCAAGTCTTCAGGAGTGAAAGCAAAAAAATTCAACACTGCCAAGAAACTGTCTTTGATAATGATGCTGTCACATCTCCAATATTTGCAACTCCCATTTTTCAGCTATTTTGTTTGTTGTTTGTTTCTTCATATGCACCTATTTGTCGCTTTATCTTGGATCAAATATAAAATCCCTGCAAATGCCTCACCAGGTCTAAAGCAGCACTACACAGCAAATACAGTTACTGTCACCAAATATCCTGCTCTGTCCTTTATAGAATTTTAAGGAACTGAGAGGATAAACTGTGTTTTTCAAGGGAGACATGGTATTCAAATAATGGTAATTCTTTTGGTTTGTTATGGTTCTTGTTAAGGCTCTTTTGGTTTGTTATGTTTATTTTGTTGATGTTTGCTTCCAGTGTCATTGTTTGAGTTCTGCCCATTAAACTGCAATGTGTATTATGATCTCAGAATAACATGCCAAGAAAGTTTAAATTCCAGAGACAACCATAATCCGTTGGTTACATAATTGTCTTAAAAATGAGCAAAGCAACAGTACAACTAATCGAGATTCCCCACTTGAGATACACATTAAAAAAAAAAAGAAAACAAAACACAAAAAGCCAAAGTTTATCAAAACCAAAAAATCCAGCTCCCAGAACATTTCATGGTTTTTTGTCTGAGAAAAATCTAATCAAGCACCTAAGCTCATCAGCAATTTAAAGTGTAGCATCAATTTTTCTTTTTTCTTTGTTCTGGCTTACAAAAATTTTGTAGGAATTATAATAGGCAAAGAGAAAGAACTTATCTTTCTCTGTAAAACAGAAGAGCTGACACTGAACAAAACTTTTTCTTCCCCCCTCCCTTTTTACCCAGTTATTTACACCCAGCAATAGTTTCAGCTAGAAGGGAACTACAAAAGCATCATCTAGTCCTGCCTGACCAATTCAGAGTTGACCAAAGGTTCATCAAGCTTAGTCTCTTCCATAAGGACCACATGTTTAAAGCTTGTTTTTAAGTACATTGATCAAAAGCATCTTCTACACTGTCAGGCTTGGAGTATTGACCACCTCTCTGGGACTCCCGTTCCAGTGTTTGACCAAACTCTTAGTAAAGAAAATGCTTCCTAATGTTCCTGCTGCAGCTTTGAACCATTCCCATATATCTTTCCCCCAGATCCCAGGCAGAAGCACTCAGCACCTCCCCTTGTGTGTCCTCTCCTCAGGAAGCTGTAGAGAGCAATGTAGTCACCCTTCAGCCCCTTCCTCTCCAAACTAGATAAGCCCTAAATCCTCAGCTGCTCCTCACAGGACATTCCTTCCAGTCCCTAATAATAATACTGCTGACCTGTGCAGCAGCAGAAAATTATCAGTGAAAAAAAATATAATGAAGAAGCTTGTTTGGCAACTTGAGACATATTTTGATTTTGTCAGCTGGCTTTCCCTCTTCATAGACAAGAATGCAGTTCTTCCACTCCACTGTGAGTCTCAAACACACCTGATTTACCAAGGTAAGCCCTGGATCATGGCAGAAGCAGATGTGTTACCCTGGCCCAAGGCCTGGATGCACTCAGCAAGTGAGAAACTTGAACAGACTCTCTCTAAGCAGTACCATGCTTGTCCAGAACTCCAAGACCCAGGTTTTTCAGGTCCAATACTATTTAATTTTATCAATTCAAAGAGTTTCCCTTGTATTTGCCCTCTGAAATCCACTTCACAAACACTGATCAACAGGTATTTCCACTTTAAGAATCCTAACAAAACCAGTCAAGAAAATCAGAATGAGCTCTCTGGAGTAGAAAGTAAAGGATTAAATTAATTGGATTAAATCATCTCCTGACAGATATTGGTGCAGTTCTACTTGTTTTTACAGCACGGTCCTGTGACTCACTTCAGAAACAGAACAGAGAGAAAAATCAAAGATCAGCTTCAGCATTCATTGACTCTTTCCCTGTTTTAGCCTGATGAAACCCAAATATATTACCAGCCCATAAGGGTGGAAGTAGGAGGAAGCAGCAGCAGGGCAAAGGACAAAGTATGGAGCAAGAAAAAACGAAAAAGAAAAAAGAAATTACTGTGCTCAGATTTGTATTTCATTTTCTTGTCTCCGTGCTGCATTCAGAAAAGCTGAAAAATTGAAAAAGGAAGGAAAAGAAAACAGCTTACTTTGATAAGGGTGCCATCTTCACCTTGGGATCCCTTGTAAAGCTTCTTCTGCTTCCCACTGCTTATGTTGAAAACCCTGAGGGGATGACATAAGATAACATGGCTCATTGTGCCCAGGTACTACTCTGGGGCTGTTGTCACCAGGATCCTTTTCTCTCCCTGTTCCTCATTCCATATAAAATACAGGAAACAGGGTGAAACTACAGGAAGTGGAGAAATTATCTCCATGAAGTACTATCACCAGTCATTTAAATGGTTCAAGAAACAACCTCAAAAGTAATGCAAAGGCAAATTATCTAAATTAAAATCAAAGCTTTATTGTCAAGCCAATAATCACTCAGTCCTCACTGCTGTAAAAATACCTGGTCTCCTTCATACTAGAGCAAAGGATTAGGAGAGCAAGACACTTTATGTTAGAAAACAAAACCAAATTACATCCAGTAGTGATATTTAGCTGTGACCAAAACTCTTAACATCTCACACAGCTACAGTAGGAGCAGACACACAACTACAGAAAGATTCCTTTGATTTCAAGCAGACAGATTGAAGAAATGGATAAAAAGAGAGAAGGGAATGGACTCCACTTGTTCAATGACAGTTACATCCAGTTCAGTTTTAGGTTCCCAGGTATTCCACAGGACCTCACAGCTTTTCACTAAGTACCTTCAAAACCAAAAATAACCACAGTGCAGAAGTTCTTGCCCCACAGTTCAATGATGTGCCAAGGAAGGCACATTTGCTCCCCCAGTAGAAAGCCTTTGCTCTGCAGAGCAACCCAGTGGGAAGCCACGAGTCCCATGGGAATTGCACATATACACAGCTTTTTATCAGTGAGGAGAAAGGCATGTTCAACCTCACAATATCTCAGGTCTGTCTGAAAATGCTGTATCAAAGAACTTAGAGGAGTAATGATGGAGATCAGGCTGCTTCATTTATGAGTGGAAAAATATTTTCAAGTTGAGAAGGAAACTAACCTGATGTTACGATCTTGGCATCCAATAGCTGCATATTTCCAGCTGGGGTCCACATCCATGTCATAAAGTGTGGTCTTCCTAACAATGTGATGTGTTCGGGTAAACTGGACCCCTTCTCCTGTCTAAACATATGGGTAACAACTGTGTCAAAATCAAGTAGTTAATCCATTATTAAAAGCAAGTAAATACAGATGAGTCTTCTCATACAGCCAGCATAAAATAAGCCTTCTCAGGGAGCTGCTGGGAGCAGCTGGGACTGGAAGCACAAGGAACTCTTCCCTCCAGCCCATACTCTTTCACCAGTTTTCACAATAGCTCTGGCAGTGAAGGAAAAACAGATTTGCTAACAGTTCTCTATTTCTGCTGTGAGAGGTCAGGCTGGGAGTAGCTGCATGCTTCACAGAACTAGTTCTCTGAATGTAATCTCTTCTATCGAGTCAGTGGGGGGCCCTGAGGCTGAAATAGCAACAAGCTCATACAGAAACTTTGACACCATTCTTTGAAGTAACTCCTTTGTGGAGAGATTATAAATTAGAAGTGTACAAAAAGCTGTGATACGGTTACCTTTTGCGCAGTGCGGAAATAGATGCTCTTGTCTGCCCCACAGCTTATCATTCGCACTTTCCCATCGTTAGCTGGAATCAAAACACAGGAAACAAAAGATAAACACATACACAAGGTGGAGGAAATGTTTCAATTTATACCACTGCTCATTTATTCCAGTCCTGATTAGCTAAAGCTGACTCCTCCCCAAGCAGCAAAACAGAAGCCCCTTCTCAGGGACAGCATTTGTCTTTCATGCTCAGAGCACATGAGGCTCCAACACAGAAGCTTTTCAGAACAGATTAGGATATAATTCTGTTTTCTCCCTCACTAATATGCTCATATCTCCGTGTGCCACAGCACTCTGCGGCAACATGGCACATTCACACGCAGTAGAAGCTGAAAACAGGCAATAGGCACTTTTCACACCTTAGAGCTGGACACATCTTTCTTGCTGCAGGTCAGGCTTCCCTTCTTCCCTTAGGACTCTTCTGTAACCAAGCAGCTCCTTCAGCAAAGGTACACCCACTAAAACTCCAATTCCAACGCATCCAACTTCACACAGTTCCTTGAACTGCACCCACTTAGAGCATGCCAGCACTTGGCTCATAGACCAGCACAAAGGCCTCAGCTGCCAGGCCTTGAGCCCACTTCCCACATCTCCTGGGAGTTCAGCTGGCTGCATTCAAGGCCAACTCACTGATAAGACAGATCTGTCAGAGAAACTACTGCTAGCCTTGGAGCCCCTCCAGAAAAAAAAAAAAAAAACTTGAAAAAGCCACACAGTTGCTTTGGGGAGCTCCCGCTTCAGTGAGTCCCTTCACTTCAGAGCAGTTCTCAAGCTGAAGTTCTCATCCTTGAGTCCCAACTGAGCTACACTGCAGCAGCATTGCAGCCATACCTGTGCCTGGACATGCACCCCACTGAGCCTGACCCAATCCAATGGACTCACCTTCCTGATCTGAACTCCATCTTGCCTTGCTACTATGGACTTGCCTGGCAGGCACTGAACTATAGCTGACCCTGACCACTCCAGACTGATCAAGACCTTGAATTGCTTGAATCTTTGGTCTTGTCACTATGGATTTGTCTGGTGACCTGGACTACTGGCTGTATCTAGACTTGATCTGTTCCTGTTCATGTCCTGTGGTACTTTCTCACAGCCAATGGAAAGATGACCAAAACCAACCCAGCTGCAGCTTCAAATTGACCTAGTCTAGTATTCAAATAGATAAAATTACAGCCACAAAGTGACAACAGCAGTGCTCAAATCCAGCTTTGGTGGGAAGCCATGATTTGCTACCTGCAAATTTCACTGCAGTGATGGAAGAAGAATGTTCATCCAGGGTTTGCTGCAGGCTATAGTCCTTCCCAGCATCCAAGACATGAATCAGTCTATCCCGACTGGCTGAGGCTAAGAGCTTTAAACCTGTTGGAAATTGAAAAAGACTGCAAGATCACGACTTAAAAAGTCATTTTTAAAACAGCTTCCCAAGTCTTCTTAAGGACAAAACATTATATGCAGCTAACTGCATATATAGACACAAAGTAACACACCTGAACTTTGCGTTACAATAATAAACAGAACAAGCTGCAATCTCAACATACAATATTCCAATAAAAGTAAGAGAAAGAAGATTTTTTCAAAGCCTGGCTCTACTGGCCCAATACTTGAAGCCTGCTCTGAAATCCAGGAGTAGTTCAGCATGACAATCCTAACATACCATAGCTGGACATTCTGACTTGCTCAACATTGCATTCATAGGCAAAGGGGAAGCAGCTCAATTGCATTTACCTGTGTCAGGTTTGGAGTATTCCAGACATAGGATCTCAGAGTCATGGGCTTCCACCTTCAGCATTTCCTTCAGAGACTGCAACTCATATATTCTAGGACATAACATGGCTCATTTCAGTATGTTTAATAAAATTAGCAGGACCTGCTTATTTTCTCATGCCTGACCAGTCTGCAATCTGCATAAGAAGCTTTATGGGATTACCTGAGAGTGCCTATCCTGTCCCCCGAGGCCAGGTGCTCCCCACTGGGACTCACACAGACAGTGCGTATCCCCACCTTCGTATCCAGCACTTGTGCATCAGCTTTGTCTGCACTTCCTGCTGAGTTGTAATCAGTGTCCAGAAGTACCTGAGTGTTGTCATCTACATAGATGATTTTCATCAAGTCCTGGGGACACAATACGCCCAGAAATATTTACTAGTTACAAAAAATTAAAGCAAAGCATCTGCCTTAGAAACTGAGCTCCTAGCCAACATAAACATTTTATTGGCAACAATGCTGTAATTGGTATGACCTTTTAGTTAGGAGCAAGCACTAAGCCCCTTCAGATTGTAGGATTAAAGTTTCACAGCTGTGTCTCACAATCACCCCTTTCAAAAGATTCAAGCTAGAAACTACCAGCATCTCCTTCACTACTGTCAAGCCCTGGGATTAGTGATTACAACATATTAGGGCACACAGCAGGAGTATGAAAGACTTCTAGGGATTATCTAAATCAGTGGTCTGAGTACTGACCGAAAAAGCAAGTATTTTTTCCACCTGATTCTTGAGGTCAGGGCTGCTGTGCCCAGAGATCTTCCAACTCAGATGAGAACAGAAGCAAATGTCCATATGCAATCACTGTTCTGTATGATTAGCCTCTCTCTTATATAGATGAAGTGAGTGCAAACTTTTTCATTCAATTTCCCAAACCTCTGCTTCATTTAATGCACATCTTCCAAACAAATCTTAAAAGTGGTTACACATCACAGAGATGCAGAAAAAGAGAATCGGCTCTCCTGAAACATATGGCCCTTATGGAATAGACTAAGCTTGATGAATCTTTGGGTGCTTTATGAAAACAGCAATAGTCCCTAGAACCATTTCAGACAACCTGTCCTTCTACCCAGTACTCCTTTCATGTTTCTTCAGGTTCATACATTTAACCAGATTTGTGCTCAGTTTACAGAAACCTGGGTTGACTTGGAGATACAAAGAAATTTGAGGCTTAACTTGGGAATCTGTGGGTGAAGAGCAACCCCAAGGACAAGGAGATGATCCAAACCTAGGATCTTACATTGCTGAGGATGTTGCGGTGCAGGGCTGTGCCGTGGATGTTGGAGCTTTCAGTGTTCCACAGACGAATGGTGTTGTCAGAGGAACAGGTGATGAAAGAACCAGGGGGGAGGCAGGGCTGATTGTTGTCCTTCACCTCTGGATACATCTAAGGGCAAGTAAAACGAATCCCTGAATAACATTGCCTGGTATCTGGCACCCTAGACACTGGTAACAAGTTTCAAAACAGAGTGAGATAAAAAGGGTGTCCTCTCTGTTTTCTAAAGGCGAAAGCCAGACAGTTCTGACAAAAACCTATTTGCAGACCAGCGTTTCATACTGACTTCAAACAAATGTTCACTGAGCTTCCCTCATCACAGAAAACCTCCTTAAGAAGCATGCAACAAACCAGTATCCTTTGTTTCTAATAGTTCAAAGAGAGCACCTCAAATCCCAAACAATGGCCATGCAATAACCATCTTGCACTGTTGTTTGCAACTTTCATCTACTACTGTCAGTTTATAATTCAGAAGGAAAGGGTGAGATGCAATTAATAAATAAAAACAGAGCTCTCAACCTCTTCCCATGTTCTTTCCACTTTCCCCTCTCCTGACCACTGTTAGACATATTTCAACATATTAACAACTCCATTGTTTCCTATACTTCCTTTACTTCCCTCTAAGGGAAAGCCAACTAGAGAAACTGCAAGACGACAGACACTTGAGAGGCTATTTCCACATGTTCAGGTAAGTATGTTAAGAAGGACCAGAGTTCTGATTTTATCACTTATTTCATGGGTTTTGACTTTGAAGCAATTGCTCACCACAGATCTCAACCAGTTTTTTGAGGTCAGCAATAAACACTTGTGTGTTTTCTATAAGGATGCTCTGTATTCAGTTTTGTTCAATTCTGTCCTTCTCCCACCTCTCACCTTTTAATGGTGAGATTTTTTTTTTCCCAGTAGCACCACATATTCAGTCAGCCATTACAGTGCAGCCAAATAACTGTTTCCAAGCCCAGCAGCAAACACACTAACCACAGGTGAAAATCTGAGTCAATTCCCTCTACAGGCAGCATTTGCATTCAAATTTGGTAGCTTGTCTAATTACTTTCTCAGCTGCAACTCACAATCCAACACCTGTGTCTGCAGACAACGTACCTCAATGTTCCACACACAGGAAGAGTGATACAAAGCAGAGTACACCTTGCCCACTTTCTTCGGATCTTTGACATCCCACACATACAGGCTGTGGTCATTGTAGACACAGGAAAGCCACTGGTTGGTGGGGTCAAAGGTCAAGGCAATAGTGTCTGGATACTTCGCATCAGCCACACCAGAGAAAAGACGGCTGCACAAAGAGAGAACAACAGCCTGGTTAACTTGTGCTCTCTAGGAGCTGGGGCAATGCTCCAACAGGAGAGCACAGATTCTCCATGGGGTGCTGTTGAGATGAACAATGGCATCTATAGGTAGAGAGAGTAGTTGGCCAGGAAGACCTGTGTCTTGAGCAACCAAGTCCCAAAAGAAGCTTCAAAGCCCCATAGCAAAAGTTTTTCTCCTCACCAAGTGTAGTCCAGTCATACAGGGCAAGCCTGCAACAGCTTAGAGAGATCTGCAACAGGCTGCCAATTCTAATCCATAAAAAGAGCAAGTTCCACATAACAAAGGTCTGGGGAACAGTTTTAACACCCAAAAGCCTCCCTTGCTCTCTTCCACCCTTCTCCACTGTACCTGGCCTCAGTCACGCTCGCGATGTCAGTTCCCAGGAAGTGTGGCTTCGGCAGAGTAGTGACAAAGTGAAGGTTCAGAGGGTTAAAAATCCGCACAGTGCCATCAGCACAGCCACAGAAGATGTAGTCATGATTCACAGAGATGCAGTTTGCCACAGTGGTCTGAGGAGGACACAGCACATGAGACAGCAAATGAGAAATGTGCTTTAATACCAAAGGTCAGGGAGACACACGACAGGGAGAACAGCAAACTGACAGACAAAGGAGTCATGGTCAGAAGAGCTGGAGTGAAGTCAAGCCCTGAGAGTAAGGAAAAGCCTAAAAACCCATTTTTCCTTTCTGAAGAACTTGCCAGGCAAGGTCCACTGCAGATCCCAAGCAGTTAGAAAAAAAGCCCAGTTTCTCTGCCACCCACTATGATGGGAGGCCAGCAGAGAGCTACACATTTGCTCCAGCTGAGTCCTACTCTGAACATTGCTTTTATTTCTATGACATTCAACAATACTGGCAGGCAAGCAGCACCTCACCCTGTACTAGCACAACAACACATTACCTGTCAGGAGGGGATAAGAAACAGAACAAAATGGATTTTCTTCCCCTCCCTTTGGGATCTGTACAAATGGTAGAAAATGGCACAAAATGGAGTGTGGTGAAAAGGGGATGAGTTCAATGCAAAAAGGTTTTTCAACTTACTGTGAAGCTGTCTGTATTCTGAGCGAGAGTGAAAGGCAGATTTTAGAGAGGGAAGGAAAGGAAAGGAAAGAAAAGATGAGGCATTTCACTTGAGTGAAAGCGTGGACAGACTTTTTCCCTTGATTTTAATACACTGGATCCTTGCAGGTGGGCATGTTACATTCAATTGAAAGGAAAACAAGTTAGATCAAATTCTTAACTATGGGCCAGCCTGGTGGTTTAGAACAGCCAAATCAGCTAGCACCTTGGGAACCTGCATTTGAGATGCACAAGCCATTTAAGACACTGCAGAGTGGATAGAAACCAGAATACTTCTAAAACTTCTACTTGCCCCAGCCAGGCCAGGAAGGACCATACAGGAGTTGCCATAAGGACATTGCTTTGCCAGTAGAGCAGTCCTTGTAATGCTGAGGCGTGAGAATGAAAGAGACTCAATGATCAGTAAAATCCCTTTGTCAAGAAATAACACTATTCTTGCCCAGCCTTCCAGAGTAAATCACAGGCTTGCAGAGGCACAATTATTTTCACTGCTTGTGGTCAGCTTGTACCTCTGAGTGCCCTTATTATTTGTTGTTCCTGCTCTGCTTGAGCAGAATAGGAGGATGTAAAACTCACCCTCAGCTCCACCCACTTGTCTAGCAGCCTTTTTTCATTGAATTCACAGAGCAGGCCTGAGGATGTGATACAGAAAGTGCTGTCAGCTTTTTTGCCCCTTCCACAAGCCACGTCTGCAAAGAAGTTGTTCCTCAGTTCTCCAAGCAATCCCGAGCGACCCAGCAAGGGGACTGTGGCATTGACCTACCAACAGAAAACAGTTTGCTACAAATACAGCAAGGCACTTCAGGCAGACAGTGATTTTTTAGAACATCAACCCCTGAGTGCTGAAGAGATTCAAAGAACTGTAAATACCCTACAACAAGAAGTTTTACTTGCTGTTCATGTTTACCACTGTTCATGAGCACACAGAAAAATCACCATAGGTGTATTCTGCCTCCCAGAGAATAACACAACAGCTAAAACTGTTAAACACTTTGGTTGATGCTTCAAAATTACACTCACAACCTTTTGAGATGCTTATACTATTGTCAAAGAGCTCTCTCCACTTCTGTGTCCAAGGAGTTAAATGACTGCAGCTCTTTTCTAGATTATTTGTTCTTCAGTATATGTAACTACTAAAGAACAAGTATGCTGCTATGCAGCTCAAGGAGTGACATCCCTACCTCAGTGCAAAATAAGACAAGCTTTTGGTGCTATCCGCCCATAAGACTTGAGAGCTCATGGGGGTGGAAGGCTATCCTTGCATCCCAGAAAAATTAAAAAGCTTCCACTTCCCACAGCTCACTGGGGCAAAATCCACCCTGCTCTAGGACAGAAATGCCTGTTTACAAGTTGGCCTTGATGCACTTCCACTCACCTTGGAGGTTTTGCTGTCATCCAGGTACCAGAACTTGATATGTCGATTTCCAGCAGTGACAAAGTAACTGCAGTCCTCTGAGAATGACACTGCTGTCACTTTACTTGAGACTTTGTTGGCTGCCACTACGATGTTTTTCTGGAAACACAATTGTTTAGATTGCTTAATTTCTTTGCTCAGAAGCAAAGGAAACTAATTTCAATTACAGGCACATATCCAGTACAAGCAGTGCAGCAGGGAAGATGAAACCCAAACTATTCCCCATTCACTTCCATATACAACCTCCCCAGCATTAGCTGGGAATATTGATTAGGCAGAAGTATAATTCACATTTATATTCAAATCCTCTTCCACATTAACTATGATCAAGAACAAATCAGCAGGCACTAGTGCCTGCAGGAACTTGGTATCTGAGCCATGACAAACATGCGGGTTTCACAATCACCAGGAGCTCAAAACAAACCCATTTCCCTTCCTAAACAGCAAATGCAGATGTAGGCCAGCACAAGGAAGAACTCCTCCAGCCCCCAGGCAGCAATGAGGGCATTGCACTCAAGATGAGGAACCAGTATTTTTCACAGAGAAAACTGTACTGGTTCTTCCATTGATTCTTCTTTCTCTTGAAACACATTATACTTTATCAAAATACTCAAAATACACAAAGACCATCCCTGTACTGGAAGAGAAAAAGCAAAATCTGTTATACCTCAAATGTGCACCTCACAGTATCAAAGTTTGGGAAAGGAAGAAGAAGATGCAGGGACAGAAAACAGGATGGACACTGCTCAAGCAGAATGGTCAGACAGCAGCATCATACAGCACCATTGCTCAGTTTTCCTGTCCCTGCCTTTCCCCAGCTAGAAGTGAGAATAAACAAGTTGTCTGCTTTGTCTGCTGTGGGTTTGCAAGAATGCAGCAGAAAAAGCTGTGCACAACAGTGCACCCCTTTTCATTATTGCTGTATTTCCTTTACCCTTCCTTTCAGGGATTCAGCTGTTCCCAGTCTTCCAGACACAATGCCCCAGCACACAAACCATGTCACTCCATGGGCCCCACTGGACTGGGTGCTGGCAGAACTGAAGAAACCAGCACAAGGGGAGTCTAGCTGCTGCACCATCACCATAAAGGATCCCCCAACCCAGAATGAAGGAAAGACAGCAATTATCATAACTTCTTTCAAGACAGTGGACAGAGAAAAGCTTAGGACCCTTGCAGACCTCAACATCTGGATCATTGCTGTGGTCTTCATTTAGGGAAGCAAGGGAATCCTACAGACAATACGGATTTTCTTTTCCATCACAGTCAAATGACTAGGTCTACCAGCAAGGAAAAAAGGGGAAATCAAAGCAGAAGCACAGAGGATAGAAGGGTTGTGATTAAAAGTGAAGGAAAATGGTTCAGGAGATCCGTATTGACTTTGGTCAGGTAAAGTATCTCTAGTTTTGGTGTCCAGCGTGCAAAGTAAAGGCCAGCTAGAGCTCCCATCACAGTCTAGGGCACAAGCTTCAAGTGTGTGTTCTTTGGCAGGGAAGAGTCATACAGTCCTTACCTCAGAAGTTCTCATGTTCACAATTATACAGTGAACAGAAAAACCCAGATAAGCAAGGGAAAGTAAAACTACTTGTACTGTTTCACACATGCCATGCATTGTGACCCTGTCCAAGTCACTACTTGCATTTGTATAACTAGAAATAATCCAAAGGTTGAGCACTCAATTTGCAACACAGACATACACACTCAGGTTCTCTCACTACACACAGTATTTAGCTACATGAAAAATAGCATCAAATTTCAGCTCACACAGAAGATAACAATGAGATTTTAAATTACAGCATGTGATGAAGATTAAATTACAGTAAATGTGATGAAGAGTGTAACATACTAAATGAGTACAGACTTAGAAGCTACAAGAGAAGAGGAGCTCTGACTACCTAAAGGAGGCCTACATAAACATGGGAAGGGACTTTTCATCAGGAAGGGTAGTGACAGGACAAGGGATAACAGTTTTAAACTGAAAGAAGGTAGATTTAGATTAGCTATTGGGAAGAAATTCTTTACTGTGAAGGTGGTGAGGCCCTAGAGCAGCCTGCCCAGAGAAGCTGAGGATGCCCCATCCCCAGAACTGTTCAAGGCCAGATTGGACAAGGCTGTGATGAGGTTTCCACCTGGTCTAGTGGGAGGCATCCCCGCCCATGGCAGGGGAATTGGAACTAGGTAATTTTTAGGGTCCCTTCCAACCCAAACCATTCTATGATTCTGTGATCCTGTGAGATTTAACAGATGCATTGATTTTTTTTTTTCTTAAATCATATCTCTTTTAGAGAGGGTTACAGCACTTAAAGAGGTAGCAGGACTATCTATTGATACAAAAGACTCCTAGCTTACTAAAAATAAATGTTTATTTTCTTATCTACAAAAAACAAATGCTTAAATGTTTACTAGAGGATAAGACACAGGCTTTGTTTCTATCAAGAGTTGCCTCAATCCAGTGACAGGCAGAGCGACTTTCATCAGCTTTCACCCATTATGAATTCCCTACGCTCCCCTTCTCAACCATCAAGGATAGGATCAGAGTATCACAAACCCTGACATAAAAAAATCAAAACAAGCCAAGAGTATACACTACACTACAAAAGATTTCTCTGGCTGATGAGAGCTTCCTTCCTTAACCTCATAAATTAGTTTTTAATAAGCCTCTAAAAAACACAATGGTTTGGCAAGGTTTCAAAGTCCAGGCTTTTCTGGCTGGACAGAAAAATGTAACACATTTCCAAGCATAAAAAATATCCCTGCATGGAAATGACTTAGACCTTCCCTAAGGGACCATAACTTTCTCTCTTGTCCAAATTTGTCTGTGTCTATGAATGTCAAAAACTAAAAAATAACTACAGAATTTTAAAAAACAGAAAGCAAGATGGAACTAAAGTTGTTTACAGCCATACCGGAAGCTCTGTCTGATTTAGCAACACCGTGTGGTCCACCCAACCTCCTAGAAAACTTACCTTCCACGACCACACGTTGACAATCATGTCATGCTGGTACCCCACTGACACAATGTACTTGGAGCTGGGGGAGAAGGCCACGCAGGCCACACCGTACTTGTGCTCCTGGAGCTCCGCCACCTGGGTTCGCTCAGCCACGTCCCACACCCGAACTGCTGGCATGTGTCCGCTCTGGAAGGGACAAGAACAGACACAGAACAGGAGGTGTAGCCACAAAATCAGTTCTGACACATTCAAGCATATAAATGTGCAGGAGCTTGGAAAAAGATGTTTAGATAGTGCTGTCACAGAGGGTTTAGCAGTTCCTTTGATTTTTAAAGCCCAGGTTGAGACCAACAAGCTAAGGAGTATATGCATTTCAACAGCTGTGCAAATTAATACCACCCCCCTGCTTTAAACCTCTTCTTATGCTACCACAAAATGCTAGTCCCTGTTCCAGCCAGGGACTAGAACAATACTTTTGATGCACATCCCTGGTGTTTGTAATAGGAACTTACAGTCTGCTTTTGAAAAGGATTATAATAGATTGTTATCCCTAGACCCAGCGAATGAAAAGCCTCACATCCTCTGTTCCTAACACAACATAGACATCTGAGATATCAAACCAGGTCATGCCACATAAAAACATGGCATGGCTCTCACACACCATCTGAGGCTAGCAGCATCATTTCTGTCACAAGGTAACACACAGATGCATTCAGCCCGAAAGAGTGTAGGCAGTATAATGTCAGAGAAAAAGACATGGCAAGAACAGAGCCTCTGGTTTAATGTTTGCTCTCCAGAGAAACAGAAATGCCAATTCAGCACTTTCTGCCAGACAAATCTATTCTTTTGTTTAATTGTTTGTTATTAAACCAAATTAAAACAAGGCGCACAAGAAGAGCTGAAACGCTGGCCAAAGAATGTGCTTGATGGGCAAATCTTACTCAAGTAACTGCTCATGATTGCACATTGAAGTCTGTCAAAACAGTAGCTTGTAAGATAACATATCCATGGCAACATGGCAAAATAGTACCTTTTTGATTGGTTTTAAGTTAGTCATTTGATTGTGTGGGAGAGGCAAGTCTCATCACAAGTAGAAGTCAAAGCTTTAAAAGCTTAAAATTGTGCATGTTTTAATTGCCTTGTTCAAAAGCTCTGCTAAGCAACTGCTTGTGGCCTGGAAAAATGCCACGGTCAGATTTAACTGCAGTTGGTACGCCAGCCACCTTGAGACCTGCAACGCAGAGCTCAGGTCTCAAGGTGGCTGGCAAGATATTACAATGAGCTGAATCAGCTGCTCTTCAAAACAACAGCTATACTTAAACACATACATATATATAAATATTTCCCAGTAACTTAGCATACACCCCAGGACCTTAACAAACTGAATTTGCATTTCATCTTTTAAGAAATGCTCACCAAAAGGCAGCCCTGTGTGACCCCCATGGACAAGGACTCTACACCTCTACACAAAGAAATAAAAAATAATAATTAAAAACAGGGGGGAAAAGTGTTTCCTTAGGAATTTGAAATATGTAAAAGACATTTAATATGTAGGGCAGCCAAGGACTAACCTCCATGCTCTCCTCCCTGAAAAGCCAGCCATGCAAAAAACTAAGGTGTTATTAGGTAGAATTAGCATAATGCAGCTACAAGGGAGCTTGACAAAGTGAACTCAGAAAGCATTTCCCTGTGGGATAGGGGATGAACTACGACAGTGCTGACACCAGCAGGGGACACTGCTACACTAAGCAATCATTCAAATCTCAGGCACGTGGGAGGATACTGAAAAAAAATAAATGGCTTTACAAGGCAAGAGGAGACATGTTTTGCAAAAATTGGGGGGAAAAAACAACAACAAAAAGCAACACTAAACCCCAAAACCCCCCTCACAACAACAAGAATAAAAAAACCCCTACAAAGTTCAAGTATAACTGGAACAGCCTTTTTTTTTTTAATAATTTTGATTTGCCATTTACCCCAATAAGTTTTCAGAGAAGTTTGTTCGAAGGAAAAGTTCCCTTCATTTTTTACCATTTTTCTTACTCATGAAAAGCAATGAGCACCAGAAATTTTTTTTTAAAAGGAAAATAAAAGAAGGCACCCGAATCATCAGAACTGAATGCTATGAGCTATAAAATCTCATGCTGTCACCAAAAAAAAATAATCACAACATCTAACGATGGAAAATTTATGCTTTTTATGTGTCATGGTAGCCTCCATCCAAAAACCCCCACTGTTGTTTCTACCCTTGGTCTGATCCATACAGGATTCAGGCCCAGGTTTGGAGCCACCCTGGGGACATGACAGCTGCCATCTCGGTGCCCACACTGGGGACCTCTGGAGAGAACAGTCTCCACCTTGACAGCTCCAACACAGGACAGTGACACACTTCTCCTCCCTGTGGCTGAGGCTCAGGAGGAGACCTGTCTCACACATGCTCCCTCCCCATCTCTTACAGAGACACAGGGACTAGTGGCAAACGGCCATTAATCATACACAAGAGCAAACTAAGCCCAACATATGAATGTCAGCATTTCTGTGGATTTTTAACATCCAGCAATTCCAGCCTCATGACACAGGCCGTGCCTTGAGCTTCTAACGCAGAACAGACACACAGTGTACTCATCCTTATTCTCCCCCTTGGGCATGTTGGGAAAGAGGAAGCAATTGTTGCCCCCAGCCAAACAAACAATGCCAAACCACAGGCACCAGCATCTTCTGTGACTACTCCTAAAACTTCACTCCACGTGCTCTTTTCATTTTTCCTGCAAAAATTTTTCCTTTTGCTTATTTTCACTCTACCTTCAGCCCACAGATGCCACCCCAGAAGATCCATCCCCCAAGCTGACATGTTGAAAAACTCCTAGCAGGAACACCCAGTGCCACCCATAAGCCAGCAGGTCCACTGAACAGTGAGGCAACACTGGAACTCACTTCTCTGTGTGAAAACAGCATGTTTTCACAGCCCCTCTGCCCTGCTTCAAAATGCAATGGACAAGATGCACCCTCTCTCCTCTCACACTTACCTCTCCTGTAACCAAATATTTTCCATCTGGAGAGAAAGCAAGTGCTGTAATTGTTTTCCTAAAACAGAGAAAATAACACTGAGAAACATTTCCAATATGTGACTTCATTTCAATACATCATGACTGGGGAGTAGGTTGGGACGAAATGAAAAAATGCTGAAGTCACCCATAATAGCCTGACATAATGTTTTGCTTTGCCATGGGGATTCCCTGCTGCCCAAGTCTCAAACAGCAGCTTACAGCAGCAGAAAAGCCCCAAAAAGTTGAGGTTCATTGCTGCACCTTTATTTCAGGTGCAGGACCATGTCACACTGCTGGCTTCAATAATGAGGTCATCGTTTTAGGTGGAGGAAAAAAAAAAGATACCATGGAGCTGTAGTAAGATTCCCTCCCACGTCATGACCATCACCAGTTCCTCTTGGGATCACAATATTTGTGAGGTGGTACTTTTTCAGCAATAGCACCTCATGTGAGAAGGAGCTGGAGTCAAAGCAGCAGGCAGCCTGTCCCCAAGGCAGCTCCAACCCTGGGGATTTAGCCTGGAGCAACAGCAGCTCCTGTACTTCAGTCAAGCCATAAAGTCTTGAATTCGCCTCACAGAAAGCAAGTCCGGCGTAAAACTTTACTCACCTGGAGCTGTTTAGGATATGGTGTTGCTTATTTTTTCTAGGGTTGAACAGCACAACAACACACCTAGACGAAGAAAACACAAAAACAGAGATTACATCACCACATGCATAAAGATAACCAAAGAGCATGCATAAAGATAACCTTGCAAGAAAAGAAAAAGAAAAAAGAAAAAAGAAAAAAGCAGCAAAAGTAGTCCCAAAAAGCTGGTTTACCCCCTAATCTCAGACTGACCTGAGGTTAACTAAAAAACAGAAGCAAAAGAACATTCCAGAACATTCCAGAGGGAAATCATGTCTCTCCCATGTCAAGGAATACCATTTGCTAGTACTGTAAATAATTACTTTTCCACCCTCCAGGAGCCCTGAGTCTGATTGTTCAAGCTGGACAGAAAGGTTGACCATGAAAGCTGTGCAAAGCCCTAATGGATTATGTCCCCTGCCATAAAAGTGACTCTGTGTGAAAGCAGCGCGTCTGGTGTAAGAGTAAGAAGGTAGGGAAGAAAGAAATAGGGGATCTTTTGGAAAAGATTTCAGGGGGAATGAAGGAGAATTAAAGGCCCTAAATTTCTGTGCCTGGCATTAACGATAGACAGGACAGAAACCACTGAATATAGCACAAGAAGTGACTGGCTGGTTGAGAAGTGAGACATACGATGCCAAAAAACTATCAGCCTAAGAAATCTATCTGCATAAACAGCTTGCTAAGGGGCCTTGCAGATATCTCTCAGTAAGATGAACTGCTAAAGCAAGCAATATTAAGCTCCTGGTAAGCAATATAATCACCTCCACTGTAAGCAAAACACCTCTATTGCTGACATGGTGGGGAAGGAAGGAGAAGAGACCCCATCTCCCACTTGAGCACATTGGCTCCGTGCCTCAGCCCACCACAACAAAACTTACAGCTGTTACAGGTACTGAAGCCTTCTCCACTCTCCACAAACACCCTATACACCATTTTTAAATCTTCATGTAACAGCATTTGTCTTGCAGCAGAGGACAGCAACAACCAGTAACAGAAAATGCTGTTATGGGAATAAAAACACAGAGTAACAATTGCTCTGATGACCTTGTGCCGCATTTTTCACTTCACCTCTAAAACAGAAACTGGGTGTTGCCTGTCCCTCTACAAGAACACACTGCTGGAGTTTGGAGAGTCCCAGCTCCTCCTTCACTGCAGTGTTGGGGGAGCACTGCAGGATGTCCCTGCTCCACTGCCAGCAGCCTTTGCTGCGCTGAGGATTTCACTCACATCGCCATCGTGCTGGGGCTTGCTTGCAACAGAAGCCAGGCTACAGACATCACTGGGAGAAACATGCAGGACACACAGGAGAAGTAGAGGAGTTGGCCTGAAACAGCCAATCAGACGGGCAAAGAGCTGAGGCACCACAGAAATCCACTGCAGAACCTCACCTACAGACCTCACCACCATTTCAAGACAGGCTGCACACACTCACGCACAGGACAAAGCACACCTTGGCACCACACTGCCTGGAACAAGAGCCACATTATTCCAGGCCCTGCTCTACATCCCCAGCAGCAGGCAGGGCTGGGAGTGCTACAGGCATAGCTCAGGGTTGACAGGGTCCTGCAATGTCTCTGGCATCTCCTCACCTAGCCCTGGCAGCTTTGGTCTTTGTTCTGACCAGACTACGCTGCCACGAGGAGTGTCAATTTTGAAAAGAAGGCAGAAAGAGGAGTGGCACACCAATACCTTAAGCTGAGAGTCCTCGGCTGGACCTTCCACACTCCATTAACATTGCTAGCTCAAAGCCAGCATCCAAAGCACCAAGGAAGCACAAGATATGCCTTCCCCTCCTTTAGACTACTCTACTCTCCAGCCATGCCATTTCACACACCCCTATCCCTTCATACCTTACCCTGAAGGCCAAGGTAATAAAGGCACCAAACTTTCTTGACAGTTAAAGGGCAGATAGCCATGATTGGAGATGTAACCTTGTGGAAGAGCAGAGAAAGTGTAGATAAGTAGTTTGTTCAGACCAGAACTGATCCTTTTTACCCTGGGGAACCCAACTGGAGAGTTTCAAGTCAAAATCATGCTACATATTTTTGAGGGATTAGTGCAAAGAAGCAGGTGGTTTGTGTTCCATTAACAAGTCAGGGAAGGTTAAGCCTTGCAAATCACAAGATATTAAATAGGAAGTTCGCAGATATGAAAATCTATCTAATCCCAAGCTTCCAGCTAATCAGAAAAGTAAAGCAAAAACCCATTATGGTTGGATAGGGTTAATGGACCAAAATCCAGCAGAGTTAAAATAAGGATGAATTTTGTTTAAAATAAGCTTCAAAAAACCAGAAAGAATAAAGGGAAGACACGAAATCTTCGCAAAGACTTTCTTACGCAGCTCTTAAAGTCAAGTTTCTGCTTTATTGTGAGGAACTCAGAAGAGAAACAGGACTTCAGAGAAGTGAACACAGTTTAAAAAACAGAGGAAAGACACAAAATATAAACTGTAGTTTTCAAACCAGGCAAGCAAACAAACCTCTTCCTAGAATAGTGCAGTGAGCCACAAAGGTCCAGGGTTTCGCCATTATTAACTCACAGGGCTGAACTTTTGGTCACTTACAATCAAGAATTTTAACACAGTGGCACCCCAGAACAGCCTGTGTGCCAGCAGGCTTCCTTCCCCCTCTCCAGACCTTGGCCCAACCCAGAGCCTACAGGGGAGGTAAGAGCCATCACCCAGCTCACACACCAAGGCAAATCAACAGACCATTTCAAAAGCCACACAGCTCCTAGTGCCAGAGCAGCTATCACAAATGTGGATATTTTAACTTTGTCTTCAGACAACTTGATTCACTGAGTTTGACCCATAATTAACAAACACTAACTGGAGGGGCAGGAGGATAAATCACAGTATCTCCTCTACAGGTGAGCAAGCACTGATTCATATCACAAAATAGTAATTTTAACTCATAAGCTCAGCAAAAGAAGATATTTTGATTTGTCAGTTAATAATTAACAGAACTTAGTAATTAGTTATGACCTTCTTGCCAACAAAGCCATTTAGCCAGGATTAATTAGTCTTCTGAACTTGTTTTCTTAAATTAACTGCTACCCAACAAAAGCTACCCCACTGCAATGCTGTCCCATGCTGATTTTCCACCATTCCTCTCCTCTCTGCCACATACAAGGGCAATGAACACTTCAGCCAACTCCAAGGACACCCTATTAAGCAAGATGGCAAACCACAAACCATCAATCATACAGTGAGGCACAGAACAGATCCTGTTCTGGGAGTCAGGAGCATCCAAGTTTGTAAACTAGCTCCCTCTCAAAATGCTTGGGAAGGTTTCTACTCCGTTCCATCCTAAAGAGCACATTTCCACAACTGGCAAAAACTATTTCTAGTTCTTTAATCTCTTCAGAGTGTTAGAAAACAGCCTCAAGTTGCATCAGAAAGATTTATGTTGGATATTAGGAAATATTTTTTCACCGAAAACGTTGTCAAGCACTGGAACAGGCTGCCCAAAGATGCAGTTGAATTGCCATCCCCAGAGGCATTTGAAAGATGTGGAGACGTGGCACACAGGGGCATGGTTTAGTGGTGGCTTGGCACTGTTAGGTTAATGGTTCATGGTCTGAGGTTCTTTTACAACCTAAGCAGCTCAGTGTTATAGAGTGGCCTCCACTGCCTGCTCAGACACTCACAGCTCAGCTCAGTCCACCAGAATCTGCAGCAGCTTCCTAAATAAAGTATTTCAGAGCCCATTAATACTCTGGGCATGCTCCATTTTAGCAAAGGAAATCAGTCTTGCAAAATAAACTAAATGGAGACACTGAATGATCAGGTTGCTGACCCACCTACTCCTCACTGCCTCCTATCCAGTAAGGTTATCAAGCCCATGAGAGAGTCAAAACATCTACTCCTTTTCATTTCTGCTTGCTTTAATCTTACAGTAGTTAAAATAATAAATATAACTACCATGGAAAATTAGTTGCATCAAAGAGCATACACCCATATAATCATTCTCCACCTTTGTTTGCTTCTTTATAAGGCTGCATTCAGTATTTTACAGCCAGAGGGATAGGAAAGGATGAATGGTAAGAGAGCACTGATCTTTTTATTCAAAGCTTCCAACTGTGCATGTAGACAAAGCAAAGTACTTCAAACCCGAAGTTCCACAATGGTCACATCACCTGTTCCACACACTCCACCCCTTTCCCAAACTGAAGCTTTCAAAACAAATTCAAGTGCTCAAGACACCTTTGTCTGAAGACATATTTTTGAATGCTAGTGACAACATGCAAACTAAGGCTAGCTCCAGAAACACCTCATGAGACCTACAGAGCCTGGCACACATCAGTTTTTGAGAACATCAACATTGTCAGCACTCTTGTTTCAGCACAAACCTATCTCCTCTGCAGCTGCAGACAAGGCTTGATGATCACAGCACCTTTTTAATCCACAAGTATATTCCGATTTCCAGAACATTTATAGAAACTATTCACTGCTGTATGGATTACTGTACAAACCATACATCAGCCAGCTGAGATCAAGTGTCCTGTTTGTTGGCTTGCTGGTTCCTGCAGAGGCTGTTGGCAATGGCACATGTATTGAAAGGTGTTATTTCCAGGTCTATGGTGCCACCTCACAACCATGAAGCACACCTTCCTGATGCAAGCAGCTTTTATAAACAGCTTGGCTGGGCAATCCTTCCCAGTATGCCTCTTTCTTGTGGGACATCCAGGTAACACAAGGGAAGGACAGAATTAGCTCTCACAGCAGTGTCAAAGGTTTTTACTGACAACATGAGTGTTGTCCATCAGGGAGCTCATTTGTATCAGCCAGCAAGAAAGGTTTCTTGCAGAGCTTTCCAAACCTCCATGAAGGTGATATGTTCACAAATGTGCATCATGTGCAGATAAAAAACAGGGAGAGGAAAGGAGGGGATAGGCATGGAATGTCAGAGTAGTTTCCACTGGCTCCAGCAAAAGCAAAAAGGCCCATGAAATATAAAAATGAGCAATTTTCCTCAGCTAAATATCATATAAGGAGTGGAGAGGAATCAGACATCAGCATCACATTTACACAAAGTATCTGACTCACTAAGTCAGTGGCAGTGGGTCACTCCACTCAGCTCCCTCCACCTTTACTTTTGACTTTTCTTCTACTGGCTTCACTTCTGCACTTAACAAATCACAGTTTCTGGGCATTTTACTCTTCTTATTGTCCTCCTGTTTCCCAGAACATCCCTCTATTATCAGCTGCCTTACCCCAGCCATATCCTTCCTCAGCAAGCTGACAAAAATCAAATTTCTGCAGAAGTCTGTTTTTCTCTTCTCCTTCCTCTACAGGTCCCCCTTACAAGGGGTTTGGGAAAATCAAAAGGCTGCAGTAGCATTCCCTAGATTCTGATCTACCAACCAACTCAGCATTGCCCTATTGCATGGGACACATGACTGTAGGCAAAGCTCATGTGTCAAGTCCTCCTCTTCCAAATGCATGGAGCCTACGCTACGAAGAGGATGCTGTACAGAGGAAAGAAAACTCCATCAAGACATGAAAACAAACATTAGCTTTCTTTTTTTCTACCCCACAATATACTCCTTTCATGGCGCTGCAAGAATAAATGAAAAGAGCAAACAGTCCCGTCCCTTCAAAATTGGTGCATTTCTCAGTTTCTGGCTCATGTCTTGCTCTCTTCCCCTCACCCAAAGCTATTCAAATGAGAGTGCAACAGCTTCCTATGCACTAAATGCATGGGGGAAAAAAGACTTTGATAAGAACAAAATCTTTTTTACACTGCATTGGTTGCCATGGCAAGCTTGATCAGAGCAAAGCAGTGTCTACAGAAGCTGGTGTTAATTTTCAATGTGGCAATTCTTCCTGCCAAAAAGCTTCTTTAATTCATAGCCAGTACTGGGAGTGGGTTAACAGTGAGAGGATGTGCACACTGACTATGTAACTGAATAGGTATTTTCATGCAAACTGTATTAATTACATGCATGCTGAGAAGAAAGATCTATCTGTTGAGAGGTTAAGAGCTGGGTGTCACTGCGTGAGCAGAAAAGCCTCCAGAGCTCCCTGTACCAATCTGTGATAGAGAGAACTAAAAAGGTGGGAGCCTGAGAGGTACAGCTAAATTCATGCTTCAGAAATCAACACAGGCTAATGAAAAGCCATGAATACTGAACAAGAAACCCACTGTGAAAAAGAAAGTCAGTGATATATTTAGTGTCACTAAACTAATAGGGTAGAAATTGCCAACGAGGGATACACTTGCTCTATTTAAAAGGCTGCATGGCACCCCAAGTCTGCAGGAGTGGGAGTTCAAACACATCACACAATAGGCTCTGCTCCAAA
This sequence comes from Onychostruthus taczanowskii, assembly GCF_017590055.1. NCBI lineage: Eukaryota > Metazoa > Chordata > Aves > Passeriformes > Passeridae > Onychostruthus > Onychostruthus taczanowskii. The sequence goes on along the minus strand of NW_024496525.1, from coordinate 4,274,981 downwards.
AAAACATAGGAAGAACTGTGACAAACTGAAATCCAATTTCTTGCCTCCCATAGCCCAGTCCTAGGGAAGAACAAGGCATGTTTTAAGATACTTGTCCAGACTCTTTCCTCAGCCTCCAGAAATTTGACTTTCAGAGATCTCATAAAGCAGTGTGCATCCATACTGAGAGGAGAGAGAGCAGCAGAGCAAATTGCAGCAGAGCTGAACTGACAAGGATTTATAGGGATAATCCCCAAACAGACAAGGGCAGCCTCTGTTCTCACCACCATTTCAGCCTATTGAATTCACCTTGTCCATTACACTAACTGAGACTCAAAGCTGAGAGCCCTGCAAAATCTCCACCAATACCTACATGATCTGATGACATCCAGAAAAACAGGCAGCTTTCTCTCCCTGTCATCTGGCAGGGATGCTCCCATCCTCATGATCTTCTGCTGCCAATGTGGTTTGTGCCTGTCTACCTGAACAGGCCCTGCTGCAGATGAGGGGACAGGGCTGAGTGCCCAGAAGCATCTCCTCAGTTCCTGCCCTGCACAGGGAGGGCCAACACAACCACCTGCCACGCACAGCCAACAGCTTCCACTGGCTGCTCTCAGCAGCCCCTTTACACCTGCCAGACTACATCTTTAAAACAACCAGCTGTGTCTCTAACCTCAAGCTGCAGATGGCAGAGAACAGATGCACAGATCTGAAATGGCACCCAAAACACTTTAAAAATACTTTAGAAAAAAAACCTCAACACATGAACGGATAAAAAGATCCAATAACAAGCAGAGATTGTGACTGCAACATCAATCAGCCCAGGCCTCTCTTCTTGCATGCACAAGGCACCACTGAAGTTTCAGCTTTACCAGGACCACAAAAAAACTGCAAAAGTTTTCCTTCCTGTCTTCTCCCAGAATGAAGGTGCTGCCCGTCCTCATGGGCTGGCTACAGTGATTTCTAGCAAGTCCTGCTGATCTCACTGCAACATATCTTCACCCCTCTCCAACTATTGCCTGTGGAAAATCTTTAACCTACCATTGGAGGTTTTCATGCTATTTCAAGGTCTATTTTTAAAGAGGCAGAGCAGAAGAAGAGGAGGAGGATTTTTAAAATTAGCAAGCCTTCTGACACTGGGCAAATACAAGGCAGGGTGATGATTCAGGAAAACACTTCACACGAAATGGATGCAGAGAGGAAAGACAGCCTGGGTCCCATCTGCCGCTGGATAAGTTGCACACAACTCCAGAGCCACACTGGAGCCAGAGACATAGCAGCAGTGCCCTCAGGAGAGTGGTGGCTTTTTACAGAGCTGCACAATAAGGAGGCACCTTTCCTGGCAAGCAAAGAGCTAAGCCAGACATAAATTGTGAAAGACTTGGGCAAGAAGTGCATGTAGGGAAAGCAGACAGGGAAAAAAGGCCTCAGAGGAAAACCATGAAATTTAAACCAGCTTACTAACTGGGAATCATTACAGTTGCAAGGAAGATGAAAATGTTTCCAGTTAATTGTTATGGCTCACAGCTACCTAGTCACCACTGATTCAGCAGGAACTTCACCTTCAAAACACCATTCCCTTCTGCAAGTCAAAGCCAGGAGAGGGAAAAAAAATCCTCATGAATGAGAAAACAGGAATAAAACCCTGTCCTAGCAGAACCAGGGACAGACCATCTCTGCTGCATTGCAGAATATTCCACCTGTCCTCCAGCCTGCAGCAAAGGTAGGTAGAAAAATGAAGCCACGCAAAGCAGCAGCTGTACTTACACAGACTGAAATGTCGTCAGTCTGCACATCTGAAGAGCTTCAAAAGAGACAGGGCACAGATGACAAATGCCTGTGCAGACACACACACATACATTTGTAGGTATATACACAGACACATGCATACATATGGCTGACGGCTGACTATAACATTTACACACACATAGAGAGTGCACATTTCTCTCTCCCTCTCCCCAAAACCACTCACTTGCCTAGGGGCAGGGAAGCAAAGCCAGCAAGACACCTACACGAAGTATCAAATCAACTGGGCTAGGAGTTGCAGAGCTGCATTTTATTTCAGCACTCTTGGCAAACACCCACGGAATATTGCAAATGAGCAGCAGCCCCAGGGGTTAGAGCAATGGGCAACTGATGATAGGTAGACTGAAGGAACAAAAGGATCACTGAGATAGTTAATGACCAGAAAATGTGCTGATCAGACAGACAAGAAAGACTGAGAAGCACCAGGAATTGGAGCCTTGAGCAGCACCTGGCTGGTTCCAGGTGTGACCAAGAGAGATGAAACAAACAGCCAGAACATGGCTAAAAACCTGAAGAGCTTCACATGCAAGACAGAGAATGCAACTTTTTCCAGGATGAACTCTACAGAATCACAGCATACTATGTTAATTCTTGGGAAAAGTCCTGTTTCCATATGCTGAACTCTCCCAAAGTTACAGCTGTCCGAGGAACATCAACAAGGAGAAAAGAACAACTATCTGTCCTGACAGACCAGCCAAGACACCTGCTTTGGGGATCTCTTGCTCCCTAGTTGTGCTCCACCCCTCCACTTGCTCTCAAGATCCAGTCCCTCTTCAATCAGTATCTGGCTGACAGCCCCAGATTTGCCATTTTCAGCAACAGGCCACAAACTTTTTACTGAGTCTCAAAGGCCTTGGGCTGCCTGGGTTTGCATGCTCTGAACTTTTCTTGACCTGCTTGTAGCTCTGTTTTACTTGGTTGAGCTGTGACAGCAATTTCTGTAACTGACCAGGTGTCTATAGATGATTTGTTTTACTTCTGTTTATCTTTTGCGGAGTACAACCATAGTTTTATATAAATAACATTGACCAACAGCTATTTTATGTAGCCTGAGATATTTACAACTAATGACTGCATAGTGAAGAAAAATGCAGACATGGTATGAGAGCAGAGGCCTTGAGAAGTGGAGAAAGCAGGATGCAGTGCAGAGGAGTACAGGAATGGGATGATAAGAGAGAAGGCACATGCTTGTCATTGGAGACCAAACCACTGCAAACAATTCACACACGGACTGTTAAAAACCACACAGACCTGGAGCTGAAAAAAAACCCAGCTTTTAGGGGTAGTAAATAAAACAAATAAAAATATCCAACATGCATTAAAGGCATCATATATAGTGAATTCTAGAAGTATTGTGGAGTTGTACAAGTGCAAGATGTGCAAGTGTATTAGCAAACATATTAAAAATTACCCAGATGAACCCTGGAGTAAGGAAGAATCCAGTAAAACCCACATCATACTCTTCCCAGAGAAGGGCTACAAAGCTGCAGATTTACCTCAACAACTGACTTTAAGATCCAGAGGAGCAACATAAGGGTGAGCACAACACCAGGAAAACCAAACAGAAACAAAGAAATGTATTACAGTTTTAATTGCACTATCGCAGTTATTGAGACATTTTTAAATAGGATTACCTTAATAGTCTATAATGCATTAGGGTAATCCTAGTCCTTCTTTTTTTTTTTGTCATAATTAGTGGTAAAATGATTAATGATTTAGAGTGTTATGAATTCACTTATACCAACAACAAATTCCTACTTTTTTTTAATTTATGCACATACACAACCTGTATGTAAGGGGTGCTTCCTCTTTGCCCATGAACAACAAAGCCCAAGCAAATGCCTCAGAGAAAAGACTCACATACAGGGGAAGAGAAAGCAATGAAAGACAAGTTCAAGAAAAAAAAATCTAAAAAATTTAAAAAACAGACAAAGAGTAGTTTAGAGGGAAAGGCAAGAAAAAGATAAAGAGAAGCAGAGTTTACAATAAAATTACTGCAGAATAATCAAATCTGCCATCACGTGCTAAGCAAATTCAGCTTTCGAGCCCAACGGTATAACAAGAGAAGATGGGAGCTCTCGTGCCATCACGTGCTAAGCAAATTCAGCTTTCGAGCCCAAGAGAAGATGGGAGCTCTCAGAAGGTACCCTCCTGGGATCAAGCAGCTCCTTGCAGAGATTTGCAGACCCAGCTGGGATTACACAGAGAAATCTGGCTCAGGTTTGCACCAACTTCCCTGCAAGAGCAGTTGGCACCATGCCATGAAGCCTCAAGAACTGAATATGTGCCTTCCTTTAAAACCAAGTCCCAAAGGAAAAATATATCCTGCTTTCAAGTAATTGGCTAACACCTCTGTTTCCAGCAGCATGCACAGCCAGAGTATTCCCTCATTATGCCTGAGCAACTCGAGAGCAGGGAGAAAGATCCATACATCAAACTAATCATCTGGGGCAGACCAACACGACAGCTCATGGCTGATGCCTCAGGGCTTTAACTGTTTTACCATGAGTAGAAGTGTATCAATATTAAAATGGCATCATTCAAAGGAGCAAAACAAAAAAGCAATGAAATTTAACCCTGTCTGCCAGCCCCCTCTCCACTACCATCTCCTGGGATGGTTACACCTGGGGTAAGGTACTGGCAGACCCCTCCAGGGTCCATTGACCCATTATTGAGCTCTCCTGCATTCCAGAGCAGGCAGCAAAAGCCCCCACTGCGGCAAAGAAACTGGAGCAGCTTTTCCCCTTGAATGCTTCAGTAAGCATAATCCAGGCCATATCTCTGCAAGAGTGTCAATCAAAAAAAATTAATAAAAACCAACCAACTAAACAAAAACCCACCACAACAAACAAAAAAACCCAAAACAAAACAAAAACAAAAAAAAAATCCCAACAACAAAACAAAACCACACCAAGCACACACACACAGAGAAAAAGAATGCTTCTTGGAAAGCATGAAGTTAAAGAATCACTTGCTCAAATAGCCAGTTGTTTTCCACTTCTCTAGGCACAGGCAAAGCTCTCAATTGCCTTGGGCAGCAGGCTGCCAGATCCACAAAAAGGCGTTAAAGCCTCCTGCCAGCCTTGCCTACTCAGCACCGTACAAGGTCAGGCTGGCAGATGCTGAAAGAAGGGGCAGGGGGGGCTGCTTCTCCCCACAGCTGTCCACACCACAGTGCACAGGAAGCCTGCTGCAGCTCCCAGGCCCAAACATCCACAGCTCATGCCAGTTCCCTCTCTGAGCCTTGCCACTTCTCACAGAAGGAAAAGCTCAGACATTGCCAGATTGGCAAAGTTAAATTCTGCACATATTATCTTTTTAGAAGCCTTGTGACAGCCCTGCCTTTCACAAAAGATGAACATTTACTTCTGCTTTACCTCTATCTCAGCATAATACATAGCATTTTAAATGCACTGCAATTTTTATTCAGAGTAGTTAATGAGCATCAGTTGTTGGGAGATCTGAAAAGACAACTTTCCTGGAAGGAGAAGAAATCATGATAAAACTCAGTTTTGCTTTTTATATATCTCCTGTCACAGAGAAATGTTGTCAGGTTAGAGTTCAAGACCAAGAGTACTTCCTAAAAAGTATTAGGTCAGTATTGCAAAAGCATAACAACTGACTCCAAAGGCAGGAAATTGGCTGGTATCAGCTCTGTCAGTCCTTGGCTGCCAGGTGAAAGAACCAGGTTCAGGTGCACAACAGGCCAATGTGAGCATGCGTTACAGGGCACATCTTCCAGTGCAGCAGGGAGGGGGGCCAAGTCCTACGTCTGGTTCCTAAGCAATAGTCAGGGCATGCTAACAATAAACAAAATACACCATTTTCTTGGCACTCCTTAGCTATCCTAACATGATGCTTTTTCACCTTTAACTCACTGCCTTCTGACACTGAGACCTAAGATCATCTACAGTGCCAGGTCTTCCACACAGAGGAAAAGGAGTGACTCCCTGTTGTTCACACCTGGTGATGGGATTTGTCCTTTGGACTGTATGTACTTCTTTTAACTTAAACTCTGTGATTTGTGTCAAGGTTGCCAGGAGACACAGTGCCTGTTTTGAGATTCTTAGAAAGGGTGGAGCTCAGCTGAGGCGGCTGGTATCTCATTTTCATCCCAGACTTTGCTATTCAGTCCCCACTCCCCCCCCTTGCTCTTATGCAAGCTGAGGACTTGGCTCACAGGCCAGTGGTGTTGCTGCTCCAAGGCACTGGTTGCTAGGAGGTGTAACTGCAGAGATGCAGAGCAGGTAGAGCAGAGAGCAGGCTGCTACCTGCAGGTACACAGGCTTTTGGGCACTCGTGCTCTCTGCTGTCCCCCTCCTTTCTCAGCTAATGGGCAAACCCCAGCAGGTTGCAGAGCCTCAAGCTGAGAAAAGGCCTACATGTTCCAAAATAGCTGAGGTACTGAGAGCTTTGCAACACTCCTCTTCCCTATTTCACTAGCATGCAATAGCTTTCCAAAGCTGTCAAAACTTCCCACTTGCAGAGCTCTACCTGAGTGTTTAGTTCTGTTATCAAATAAAGCACTCATGCTTATTCTCTTTCTTCCATTTCTTTGCACATAAACTGCAAGTTTATGACCCTCACCATGGGACTGCTTCCCCAGCCTCCTCCTCTCCTCCTTTTTTTTTGTTTTTTTCTTTTCAATAGCAACTTACGTTTAGTTCACATGCTGGTTAATGAGATCAAAGCACAAAGTAACAAACCAGCCATCTACATGGGATTATTACCAGCTTGCCTCCCAATTTAAAAATCCAATTGACACACTCTAGGATTGAGGACAGGTTAAAATCAGAAATGACCAATACAATCATTAAAACAGCAACTGCTGTAGATATTGTGACAGTCATGATGGCACTTTCCTTTTGAGGGAACTGGTATGTTTGCCCTGGAACTAGGACAGCAGCAGTGAAAAGCATGTACTATGTAGTTTTCCTCAACATGGTTTGTCGGGCAACCCAAACAGCAACAAACTTGCAGGACTCCTCCAAAAAGCCCTACCTTTCCCTGCTCACAGCCTCAGGAATCCAGCACAGGGAAATTTCAAGGACAGTTAAGTGTTTTTGCTGTGACAAGAATTTTCATTGCAGCCTTGCAAAGATAACAGCATTCCCACTTCCTTGTTCTCACTTTCTTCATCACTAACATTTTTGGCAACAGCAAGAATCCACACTAACATTAATATTCTTGAGGACTCAGCTAATACTTTTGGCCCCCAAGAAACATTGCACAGGCAGTGCCTGGACCTGCCACACCAGTTGTGTGGGACAGAAGCTACCTAACTAACTACTTGCCCTACCCACTGTACTCAACTTCATTTGCAGCTCACTCACACCACTGCAGCACCACATACAGAACAAAACCCCTCTCCAAGATTTTCCATCACTGGTGGGAAGAGCACATGCACACTGCCTACACAGACAGTGCAAGCAAGGAGCCTTCTTTGGCCCATAATAAGAGTCCTGCAATTCATTCTTACACTAAAAACCATCCCAAACTCCATCATCAGTTAAGCTCAAAAGTTTCTTACAGTTTACACAATTGCATGTCATGCTGTGTTACTGAAGGGTTAGAGTCCAAAGGTAATTAGTAATCAAAGAATTTGCACGTAAAAGTATTCTGATGTTAAAAAAAACCAGAAAATGTAAAACACACAACTGAAGGGATGTTTACACAAACTCCATCCCATTTCCTTCCAAAAACCATTCTGAGAGCCTTTCACCACTGCCCTGTTTTGTATCCTCTCTCTAAGAACCAGGCTTGCTCAGCACTTAGAACAGGTGAAAACAAGGACACAGAAGGAGTGGAGCCAGTAGCATCTGGTGTTTTTTTGCCATAATCATGTCCTTAACTTTGTGTGTGTGCAGGCACTGCAGCATCAGCTGGGCTCGTGTCCCATTCATGGAACCAGCTGTGGGACTTGGAGCAGGAGCATCACACTGCAGAGGCTCTGAAAGGCAGCACGTCTTTGTGGGCTTTACCGCCTTGAGGGAAGGTTAGTGTGTGGTCTTAGGAGAAAAGTGTCCAAACTAGCACAGGGAAGGATTGGTGTACAACACAGCATCTTTCCCATTATCCCTTTTTTCCCCCCTTTTTTAATACAGTCATTATTTAATACACAACTCCTACTATCCATAAGGGAGAAAATAGATAACTGTTACTTTTCTTTTTAGGAAATGATGCAAGCTGAGAGAAACAAAATGATTTTTCTTTACCATCCAGTCCTGTGACAGGCCATAAACACAAAGAAAAGAAGTCTGTTCCCCATGCCCTACAATACACTGGCTCTTCCCTACTGCTGGCTTTTTTTCAGAAAAGTCATCCTGTCCTTTGACAAACCCTTAGTATCATTCCAAATATAGAGCAACATAACACAAAGAAAAGAAGTCTGTTCCCCATGCCCTACAATACACTGGCTCTTCCTTACTGCTGGCTTTTTTTCAGAAAATTCATCCTGTCCTTTGGACAAACCCTCAGTATCATTCCAAATATAGAGCAACAAAGAATACAGAACCACACACTTCTAGTGAGACCCCACCTGAGGTATTGCATCCAGATGTGGAATCCTCAGGACAGGAAAGGCATGGACCTGTTAGAGCAGGTCCAGAGAAAAACCACAAAAATTACCAGAGGACTGGAACACCTCTCATGTGAGGACAGGCTGAGAGCAGAGCCTAGAGACAAAAAGGCTCCAAGAAACCTTACTGTGGCTTTTCAATACTTAACAGTGACTTACAAGAAAGATGGGGACAAACTTTTTAGTAGAGCCTGTTGTAATAGGAAATGGGGGAAATGGTTTTAAGCTAAAAGAGAATAGATCCAAATAAGATTTTTTTTTTTTTTTTACAAAAGAAGTAATGTGGTGAACCACAGAAACAGGTTGTCCAGAGACCCCTCTGGTCTGATAGATGAGCAAACTGGTTTAGTTGAAGATGTCCCTGCTCACTGCAGGGTGGGTTGGACTAGATGGCCTCCAAAGGTCCCTTTTCAACCCAAATTCTATCATTCTATGACTTTCCTGGACCCAACCCTGCATATTTGAAGGTGAGAATGGGAAGGAAGAATAGAGTTACCAGCTCACCTCTGAACTGAACTCAGCTTTCTGTTCAACTCAAAGCAGGGTTCCCACATCCTAAGGAGATCCTCAGACTGCTCTTTCTGGGGAAAGGCATCTGCTTCCTCTCATATATTCCCTTTCTCTACAGATTTCCTATGAACAAATTTGTGAAACACGTCCCAGAATGCTTCATTGTGGTTGGACCGTTCCCTTGAAAAATTCTCAATTAAATCTAGGTATCAAAAACCATCTACCAGTCTAAACAAGTCAAGGCTCCCTTTTGTGGCTTTTGGGGGTCTGATTGGGGTTGGTTGAGGTTTTCTGGCTTGCATTGTTTTGTTTTTATAAATACCAGCAAAATTTTACCCAGGGCCACCAGACTTCCACTTTGATCCACCCTGAGTGCAGAGAGTGGGTACTGCCTGTCACAGGTCCTGGCACTGGAAGGGCTGCAAGAGGGGACACAGATTGTGCTCCTTCTGGGACAGGAGGTTCTGTAGCCAGACAGGGAGGCAGCAATGTGCTCCTACATTGAGCTCAGCTGCAAAGTCCAGCCTTTTCCAGGTGCCTGACAGAAAGGAGGAATTACAAAAGCATGGATGAGCACAGGCTGATCCCAGATAGCATGGGGTACACAAAGAAATTTTTGGGAGACAGGGCTCATATCCCATGGCTTCTCTTGAAAGACAGGGAATAAACAGATACACTGGTACCTGGAGGCTTGAAGGAGGGTGCCATATCAGACCTATTGCTGATGCCAGATCCTCAAATAGTAACTGTAGGATAAAGCATCACATTACATCTCTATCTGTCCCAAGCTGTAGCAGCTGGCTACAGAGCAGCGACCCACCCCTTGTAACCTGAAGGCTGGATTAGCATGTGGCACTCAGGACAAGGACCCAGAAGCTCTGTGCACAGGGGAACAGCACTCTGTGTACAGTACAACAGCAGCTTGTCTCAAAGGGACCTGCCAACACCAAACATCAGCACTGCCCTGACTCATCTTTCAAGACAGAGTGACGCAATGTAGAAGTCATACAAGGTCTGAAGCCAAGCATTCCACAAGGTTCCCACTGTCCACCACAAGAGCTACTCCACAGCTGGCAAAGATGGCATTAACCAACTCCCCATCCAGCAGCTGAGCTCTCAGAGTGTCAGGGGCTCAGTTCCCAACACATTTCCTCCAGCTGTCTGACAGCACCCCAGTGCTGCAGTCACAATGTATGCTGCAGCAATTTTGGTAGACTTGACTAAGTCTCCCTCCAGTTTAGTTAGAAGCCTTTCTGCCCAGCTGTTTTTAGGTTTTGTCCTATTTTTCTCACTTTACCGTTGGGCAACAGGTTTGCTGCAGGTCTACAGTTGTCTCATTATTTAAGATTCTACCAAATGTTATGTCCTCTGCTGGTTGTCAAAGATAAAGAATTTTAATTAATTAGGCAAGAGATCAAAAGCAGCCACATACACACACTAGGGGACTGGCTGATGAAAACTGTCTGGAAGTCAATTTAACAGGTTTGACTCCAGTTCTGGTAAAGTCTTAAACCAGGGGAGTTTCCCTTGCAGCTCCAGGTCACTGCTGGTACTGCTTTGTTTGCTTATTTGTCTTCTCTTCTGCCAAACCAAGCAGGGTTACAGCTGAACTGATCAATACCCAACTGTTCAGCAAACAATTCTACTCTTTAGGTGCAGTTTTATTAGAGACATGGATTCAGCATGGAAGAGTCTCCAGTACTCACTGGAGAGACCAAGAAAGGAGAGACCAAAAAGGTGGACCAAGAAAAAAAACAATGTAAAAATTCCTCTCTAGCTGTTATGGACATGTGGAGCCAGCTCACACAAGAAAGATCACCCCTACCCCAGCAGGCAGGACCTTTTCTGTCTGAAGTGCAATGATGGGGATTCAGAACTGGATCCAGCTGCTAGGAGCAGGGCAATTAGTCCAAACTGCATGAGTGTTACTTGTGAATGTCATGGCTCAACTGCAAGAGAACAGAGGAGACGCCATAGCCCCCTTGAATCCACCTCTGATAATTAAAATATCAGTCACAATTATTTGCCCTGAGAATAAAGCACTGTTGCAAAGCATATCTCCATTGTTTTGTCCCACTCTCTTGCCAGAAACTAAGACTGCATCAGCCTTTTTCAGCCCACCCTTCTTCTCTATAGCTATTTCTTCAGCTAAACCCTCCCCTCCTTCCAATCTACATTAATAAAGGCAAGTAGTGAACAAAGTCTTGTTACACCTCGGTCTTCATGCCTCAGCGCAGACCCGTTCCTTTCTCTCCAGTGGGTATTTAACAGAGGGAGATTTGAGACACAAAGTATCCCTGCTTCTTTCTGAGAAATCCGCTAGTGCTGGGGAAGGAAAGGAAACGAAGGGCTTGGCTACTTTTTATCATCTTTTTGGACACATCTTTTTGAAACGCAGTGTTGCTCACTTTTGACACAAAGTTTTGCGTGGTTTGGTTGTAGTGGTCCCACTCAAACCATTCTGCAGTACAGATTCTAATTATATTTAACGATCTCACTTAAAGGGGATTTTCTTATCTTCATCTCTGAGCCCATCATCACAATTGTGCCAGCTGGAAAATCTCCCCAGATGGCACAGTAGCCTCACTGAAGAAAGGTATTAACAACACTCCAGATTCCTGGGAGATGAGGAAGGGAAAGAGGTCTAACTCTTGGAAGGCAACTGTCCTGTTTCAAAGAGGACAAAGCAAGCTGCCTCTGATGTGACCAAAAATGCTGAAATTTGCTTTGAAGCATACACAAGAACTTTTCTTCATTTTATAGTAGGTTTCTACATCTTTACAACACCACAGTGTTCTCCTTTACAATGTAAAGATCATAAAAAGAAACCATAGAACTTCTCCTTCAGTGCTTTTGGTAAGAAAACTTGAAGGAGACAGCACTGGTAGAAGTGGATTTATCTACTGACAACCCAGCAGCTCAAGTATTTCAAAATCCCTGTACCAATTCAGGCTGCATTTGGGATACAGCCCAATAGCATTAGTGCTTATGCTAAGCAAACTTTAGTGAAGAATTGTACCTTCACAGAGCAGTAGAGCTGTGCTCAAACTGCACATGTACCATGTAATAGCTCTATTAGGAAGTGGATTACTTCTGTGCTCCTAGAGTTTTCTAAAGGCAACTACCATTGTGACACCCAAGCAATGTGATCAATTAGTTAATAAAAACAGGCACTAACATAAGGCAGGAATACTTATTAACTTAAAAATTAGGATTTCATTGCCCATGTCACCACTAATCCTAACCTGGCCAAAATGGTCATAAGTCTTGGAAATATCCCAGTACAGAAGAGCATTTTGCCTCATTCACCATCAGTCACCTGTTAGACTTCCCTTTCAAAATTTGTTACTGTACCTCACTGACCAAAACTTTCCACTTTAAGGATGAAAGAATTAGCAAGACAACATCATACCTGCTCAAGTTACACAATGTTTATCCTAAGTGTTATTCTTCCATTGTGGGTTATATGCAGCTTAAGTTAAAGGGAAATTGTTCTAAACTGATAATTTATTACCTTGTGCAGTAATCTATCTATATAATGATGGAAAATTGCAACTAAAACTTTCCAAGAGAAAGTTTTCCATCCACATATGGATGGGCTGGAAACCACTCAGCCTATCTACTGGAACTGGAAAGAAGTATTTGAGAGCAAACCAACAATTACTTCTGGAAAAGAAAAATCTCCATTCTTTCAGAATCTCCAGCTTCCAGAAGGATTTATCACTCAGCTATGTGAGACAGCTACACATGTGTGGAGCAGGCTCCTAGATGGATTAAAACCAATTCACTCATTTCCTGTTCATGCCCTTCCTCCCTTTGCTGTGATGGAGACCATCATCACTGCCGGTCAGTGCAGGGCCTGACAGCCAGGAGGAGTATGACTCAGAAGGGCTGAGGAGTTAAGTGGCTTCCACTCCATACTGTGAATCAGCTGAGGATGAGGGGTGCAACAGGGGAAGACACAGTGAAAAGAGATGAGACTGTGGCTGGATGTTGCTGCAGTGCAGGTTGGCACACGAGAAGCTGCTGCACTGACATGCAGCATGCACAGCACAATTGCAGTAAAATAAAATTTGACCCAGACAGCTGTGCAGTTTTCTGATTTGAACACTCATATAATTATTTGCTTTGGAATATTACTTTTCCTATCTCCAAAAAAACCAAAACAAAACAAAAACAAATGAAAACCCCAAGGTGATAAAGCTGAAGAAGGAATAAGTCTAACTCTTCAACCAGATCATGCAGCAAAAAGTAGCAGGAAAAAGGACTCAGTATCTTCATTTTAACTTTGATCATCCATCTCCTATTGTCCCACCCTTCCTATCTACAAATAAGTATGATTCATTCTGAAATGGGTCAGAATGCAGGGACATCCAAATCATGTGTTCAGCAAATGTACTGTGCACATACGCAAAGCTAGCCAGGGCCCTGTGTCTATACTGTCCACAGTAATTTCTGAGAGAAAGCCAGAGAAACTCATTTTACTATGTCTCAGAGAGAATTCTCTATATTAAACACATATCTGCCTTTAGCAGGACTTGCTGTATATAAAGAACTATTCAAGAGCTGAAAGGATGAAAGAATAAAAGAATATGCAGGTTGAGATTGATCAACTCAGCACATGTGCTATGTATCAAATACCAGTTTTCCCAGTAAGGAACACTAATGTAAAAAATCCCTAAAATCTATCAGAGTGGCTCCAAATCGATGAGCAGAGCTAGAGGAATGCTTAAACTGACCAGAGCATGACAGCATAGTGTTTAAAAGGCATTGCACACTAAAGGCACAAAGTGCTCCATTCCTGCTCCTCAGAAGAAAAAGCACAGGATGCTTCCTCAAGCAGGCAAGAGCCTTACCAGAAGATCAGGTTCCCAACCAGCTATCATGATCAGCTGAGAGCCAAGAAAAGAAGAACAATGAGAAACAAAATCAATCAGTCACACCGACCTACAAGGCTTAAAACACAACAGTAAACAAAACATCAAAACCAGATAAGCTGACTAAAGCTATCTTAGCAGCTGGTCTAGAATTTGAATGACAGACATTTCACACACCCATTTTTTCCTTTTTAATGTTAGTCATCCTCAGAGGATTTTCTCAGTTTTGTTTCTTGTTTCTAGGAAACACACCCTCAACTAGCTACTGAAAAAAAAAAAAAAAAGAACCAAAACCAAACCAAACCAAAACAAAACAAAAAAAACCTCAAAAGAGAATAAACTGAGAAGAGCAGGGAAAATGCAAAGCAGGGGAATTGAAACAAAAGAAGGCCAGAGCAATGGTCCTACCACAAGAGGTAAAATATTTGATAAATTTCTGTACTCCCCTCACAAGAACAACTTTGTTACTGCAAAATCCAAACAAAGATACAATTAAGCAACTTTGGGTTTATTTCACTTGACAATATAAAAACAGGTGAATGCAGGCAGTAGATGCATGACCTTTGCAGAGGATACAATTTTCTCTCTTATGTTGTCTTATCTCCCAAGACAAGATCTTTACACCAAAGTGGTAGTCTGGAATATCTGCAGCACTCAGTGCCTTTAGCCCTTTACCACTGTCATGAAGAAAAGGTCTCCTATAACACAAGCATCTCACAAGAAACATACCAGGATCAGCACAGCTGCTGTCTCACACTGCCAGAGAGGGAGTCCCATTAGGGTCAAAGGAGAAAAACGATAATATGTGCAAAAGCCATTGGGAAGAAAAGGAAAAAATGTAACTCTCAGCTCTTTGGCACAACAGTGGAGTTGGAATGAGTTTTGTTGCATTGGGAATTGCTTCTTTCATCAGTTTAAGAAACTTCCCAGGAGATTCAGAAACTCCAGGAAAGAGAAAACTCAGAAAAACAATCACATTTTTTAAACATAAACTATTTTAGGCAAACCAGAGACCTAAATTAAGATTATGCTCAAAGAATGCCAAAGTTTCTTATGCACAAGTCCTCATTCACATAGTTGCTTGTATACCTGACGTGGATGAAGTTGCGATGCCTGGGGCAACTGTTTTGATCTCAACCAAATCAATCTAGGTATGTTGAAAGTGTTCTTAGGAAAATACAGCTGTTACGTAAATTCAGCTTTTGGGGGTTGGACTGGAGGAGCAAAGCATCTGCGTGTCTGAATTGCAAAACCTCCATACCTGAGCAGTAGGATGGGGAAATCACTGGACTACAACTGAGGATGACCAAGTTGCATGCACAGTTCGTGAAACAACTGTGCATGAGCCATGCCCAGTCCGCTACATCAGACTCAGGTAAGTAGTTTGGTGTCCAGTGAATGCACAGTTCTGTCTGAGCAATGGAACCCAGATGGTCATAACCACTGTCACAGGGTCTGGTTGGAGTCCTGTCACCAGTAGTGTCCCCAAAGGTTCAGTCCTGGGCCCAGTGTTGTTTAACTTGCTCACTAGCGACTTGGATGAAGGAGCAGATGCCTCCTCAGCAAGCTCACTGATGACACAAAGCTGGGAGGAGTGGCTGATACCCCAGAGGGCTGTGCAGCTCTTGAGAAGGACCTCAACAGCCTGGAGAGATGGGCAGGGAAGAACTGTCTGAAATCCAACAAAGGCAAATGCAGGGTCCTGCGGTTGGGAAGAATAACCCCAGGCACCAGCACAGGCTAGGGGCCAACCTGCTGGAGAGCAGCTCTGCCAGGAGGGACCTGGGGGTTCTGGTGGACAGCAACTGAGCCAGCAGTGCCGTTGTGGCCCAGAAGGCCAGTGGGATCCGGGTGCTCATCACAAAGAGCACTGCCAGCAGGTCCAGGGAGGTGATCCTGCCCCTCTGCCCAGCTCTGGTGAGGGCATATCAGCAGTGCTGTGTCCAGTTCTGGGCTCCTCAGTACAAGAGAGACACGGAGCTCCTGGAGTGGGTCCAGCAAAGGGCTAGGAAGTTAATTAAGAGACTGGAGCATCTCTCTTATGAGGAAAGGCTGAGGAAGCTGGGCCTGCTCAGCCTTGAGAAGAGACAACGGAGGGGGGACCTCATCAATGTCTATCAGTGTTAGAGGGTGTCAGAGGGTGTCAGAGGGTGTCAGAGGATGGAGCCAGGCTCTGTGCAGGGGTGTCAAGCAACAGGACAAGAGGCAAAGGGCAGAAACTGATGCACAGGAAGTTCCACCTGAATATGAGGAAAAGCTTTTTTCACTGTGCAGGTGACAGTTCAGCTCTTTACTGAACAGGTTGCCCAGAGAGGCTGTGGAGTCGCCCTCACTGGGGATATTCAAGAACCATCTGGATGTAATCCCATTCCACGTGCACTAGGATGACCCTGTTTGAGCAGGGAAGTTGCACTGAATGACCCAGTGTGGTCCCTTCCAGCCCTACCTATTCTGTGAGTCTGTCTAATTCAAATAGAAACAAAAATATACAAAATGAAGCCAGTGTACCAGAAAGGCCAGGATCCTTCCAAATCAAGAGACATCCACTGCAAATCAGAATGGGAAATAAAACCCCACAAAAACAACCAACCAAACTAAAATATCCCACAAAAACCAACAGAACCCAAATGGAACAAGATTATTAGATTGTTAGCTTGAGACTGTATGACTACAGCAAATCACAACACTATCAGGCCAGCCATGGCATAAAAGCATCAAGTCATACAAGCCTTTAAACTTTTAGAACAGACATCTAGTATATTCCTGTCTAGGCCATGAAATGTTACCACCAACAAGTAAGGACAGGAATTGTCCTATAAAGCCCTAAGGAACCACATTACCTTTTAATTAGCCAAAAGAAACCCCAGGTGTACTCACACTTGATTAAATCAATGTCAGGCATGCTCATCAAAGGACATTGCTATTAACAAAACTAACCTACCTTCAGCTATGCAAGAGCCCAAAATACCTGTTTACTGCACTCATTTTCTTCTCTCTCTCTTTGCTGACCTCAAGTGTGAACATATTCAAGATCAGAAAAGCTACACAGGAAGAGGCAAAAGACACCAGAATATATTTGCCTGGCTCCAAAGAGTTCAAGCATAACAGATGCTGTTGAACACTGATGTGGACCTCAAATTGTCTGCAGATTAACAGGCTGTCCACTGACAGAAAAAGAGGCAATAGGCATAAACTGAAGCATAAATTTTTTAAAAACCCTTTATTTTTATGTTTTTATTTTGTTTGTATTACTGTGAGAGTAGTCAAACACTGGAACACGATGCCTAGGGATGGTGACATTTCCATCTCTGGAGACATTCAAAAGCTGTCTGGCCAGAGTCCTGGGCAACCTGCTAGAGGTGACCCTGATTGAGTACAAGGTTGAGTAGATGATCTCAAGAGGCTCCCCCAACCACAGCAATGATGTGATTTGGTGAACTAGGATATCTCCAGGACAGGCAAACATTTCTAGCCAGTTTCACTGACTCCATCTTTCATTTTAGCCACAAACACAGAAACTTTAAATGCTGCTAGCACATTTATGGTACCCTTCAAAACATCATCCACAACTGATTTGGAAGTTCTTGTCTTCTAATTCCAGCTTTCATGTCTTAAGAGTATGTCCATGCAATATGACTTGGAGATAGTGTCCTTTGTCTTCTCTTTTAGCTTCCTGACCAGCAGAACAAGCTCAAAGGAGAGACAAACTCATATTGATTCCTGCATCACAGCAGACCTCTCCAGCCCTACCCATGTCCCCATAGAAAGCTCTTTTGCTTTCCATCAGAGTCTCCTTCTGGATACATCTATTTGAACTTAGAATACAATTGACAGATGTGTTTCACTCCAAAGAATCCACATATAAGCAGGTTCAAGCTGTAAGCCTGAAATCTTTCCTCACAAATTGCTGAGGAACATAGCAAGTCATAAACTGCAGGGCATCTACAAGAAGGCTTCTGCCAATTCATTGAAAGGCTCATTTGCTCCATTAGGTATTTATTGGATTGAGAATCACATTGAGTTTTGCCTATGTTCATCACACTACAGAAGACAGTGAAAAGTCCACAAAATGTATTTAACTCCTAGCTAAGAGCAAGAGGAATGAGAGTAGTTCCATTAAAAGGGATCTCATTAACATTTGATAATGCAACCCCTCTCCCTTGCCAATTAAACTAATAGTGCTGAGTCTCATCATTCTCTGGTGTTTAAAGAGCAGTGAATAGGTTTCCTATAGAAGATGGTAGTGGAAACACCCTGAATCTTTATGTTAATGCATCAGTCATGGTTTATTTTAGCTTTGAGGAACGTGGTTAGTGACTCACCCTGCTGGATAAGCAACGAGGCCAGTTCTGGGGTCGCAGGCTAGTCCTCTGCCTCCTGACACAGTTATGCCCAACACCTTCTCCAAAGTCACCTAGAGCACACAAGAAAGAAAACAGGAAGTACCATGAAATGTGAGTGCAGTTCAAATAGATCCATAACACAGATGCTGATGGTCTGGTTCACACTGGTTCCCTGGTTCCTAGAAATCCACTGAGAAGCACCAGGTACAAAAGGAACCCATTCAACTTTCAGTATAGGCATAGGAAAATACTGCTGGGGTACCGAGAAGGAGTTATCAACCCACTTATTACTTTCTCTATGCCAGAGCATTGCAAACAGAGGGTTGTAAGAAGCAAATAGTATGGTGAAAAGCTGGGATGCACATTCATTGGCCACTGATTCCCACCCGTCCCGTAAGAACAACATACCACTGTCTCTAGAGCTTGGCTCTTTCCTGAAAACAGTTTCCAGGTTGACACATTCTCTTTGTTGCCTCCATGCAGAAGTAAGTGGTTCAGCCTGGTCTCAGCCTCATATTCCTAGGAACTGAGTAGTCCATTTTTCCTGTGGCGTTGGAGGTGGCTATCACTACTAGTGGTCGAGGCATCCCTTGCCAGGAGTGGTGACACAGAGCACCATAAACATTCACAAGCCTGCTGCATACTAATGACCCTTACAAGAGACTGTTATCTAGATGTCCCCACACTCCCCTCAGGCAAACATCTCCACTATTTTTAGGAAAAGAAAAGAAATGCAACTGGGAAAAGCTACTTGGAAGATATAAAGGACTCTGTGGTAAGAAGCTGATAAAAGCAAAATAAAAAAACCCCAAAATAGGAAGGACGAGTGAAAAATGGAAATGACACAATGTTTCGGGGAGCAGTCCCTGGCAGAGAAGGCCAGCGAGATTCAGCAATTACCCCAAAGCAAAAGGCTGCAGTGGGATTACACTACACAAAATCTGGTTTGTGGCGTGAAAGGACTCAACCTCTGAGCACAAAGCAGTTCTCAGCCCTAGGGTTATTTTGACCGACACAAAATTATTCTCTTTCCTTTACATTTGCACAGCTTCATTTTATTTATTATATATTTGATGCAAACATTCCTCCTCAGCATTGCTGTCTGTGCCAAACTCAAGGATTTTACTGGGTCACAGTCTTCTGTTTTTAATTATCATCATCTAAGTCATATTTGGTTAAGGCCTTAGGGGCATGGACACAGCATCAGAAGTTACTATTGTAATAATTACTACTGACTTTAATAGCTGCCCTGAAGACGAACATCTTGCATTTATACCGAGGTGGAGCACAAAAGGCAGGGGCGGG
The DNA here is from genome assembly GCF_017590055.1 of Onychostruthus taczanowskii. NCBI lineage: Eukaryota > Metazoa > Chordata > Aves > Passeriformes > Passeridae > Onychostruthus > Onychostruthus taczanowskii. The sequence continues at coordinate 4,255,584 of NW_024496525.1, read as the reverse complement.
GCAGGTTTCCCACGCCACCCTGACCACACACCTTACCAGACCTGAGGAGTGTGGCTGCAGGGTGAGGCACAAGGTCTCAATGAGCTCAAGGCTCAGGTTACTAGGTAAGGGGCCAGAAATAACCCCACACAGAGAACCACCTTGACTGAGCAGGTAAAACAGGGCTGAGGTGCCACCACTTAACAGGAGCCATCCATGCTTTCAGTTAGTCCAAATTTTACCTGCCTTCAAACAGTGACATGGAAAGTGGAAGATTTCATTTTCCCGTCTCTGGAACAACTTGGTCATTCTTCCCCTCTTATTAATAATATACCCCAGGTATTTTAAGACATTATGAGAAACCACCAAGTTCTCCCCTTCCTTTGCAAACTGACAGTCTCTGTTTGGCTTTTACAGAACTCCACAGGATTTTTTTAAGAAAGAACATGCAAATAAAAATGCAGTTACAAATACATTGATAAAGAAAGGAACTAGTTTTGTTTCAACTTAATATGGAAACAAGGCTGGGGAGAGGAGTGGGAAAGGCCAGGAGGATATCTACTCTTCTAGACTTGTTAACAATACTTCAAAACAAATTGTTTTAAAGCAGTTCAAAAACATGCAGAAAGAACTCACTGCTTCTGCTGCTAAAATTCTGGCTAATATCAGCAGTTCCCAAACTAGAATAGGTTTGAATTCCTACAGAAAATGCATTCTTGACAGGAAAGGAGGAAGTAGAAGAGACATGTGCCATTCAAGTAGTTCCATCTAGATAAGGCACCAATTACTTGATGCTGTCAGCAAACATCAATTTAGCAATGCTGTGATTACACTGCTCTGTGCTGGCTTTAGCTCAGTCTGGCTGTAATTGCCACTATCCTAAAAGGCACTGCTTGACTTTGGCTATGCAAATATTCTGCAACCTACCTTCAGCAACAGGTGTATTTTTGCTCTGCAAGGACATTTACTGAGCCTCTCAGTGTGCAGTCTTACATCACAGCTGAGCTGATCTTACAGCAGCGTGTCTTGGAGGGGACAGTTCCTCCCTCATCCTACACATCCCACTTAATTTCCCTAACTCCAGAAAGCCCTGGCATGGCAATTACATGTCCAGAAGGCCAGACCAGCAGAAAATCATGCTCTAGTTGTAATTTTCTGTTTGTTTTCTGTTTGCCAGTCTGGGAAAAACCACAGGAAGACCAAATTCAGGGGAAAAAAAACCAAAACAAATGTACCCTTTTCCCTGGCAACTGGATCAATCTAGCTGCACATCCAAACCCCAATCTGACCCCTCAAAGTCTTCAAGAAGAAGAGAAACCAAACAGGAGCACTACCTGATTTGTCTTAACACCCTCGCCTCACCAATATCAAAATGCCACCCTTATTCCAGCCTCCTTGCTCACTTTAAAGTCAGTGGAGGTCCTCTGCTGCTTTGCCAAGAGACTTTTTGTAGCAATGCTAGGATATGGAAAGTCTACCTTTCTCCTATGGTCAGCACACAGCTTGACATAAAAAGAGTAGCTCAATCTTCCAGTCTAATTATTTTACTGCCAGTATCTTCTGGCCTCCAACAGACCATCTGTTCCTTTAGAAAAAGGCAACTGTCAAGGCCATACCTCTGATATTAACAGAAAAAGTGCTACAGAAACAGATAACTCTCTAGACTAAAGATTCATAACTAACTTTCTAAAAAAGGCTTCCCCACTTTTGCTCCCAGTTGTAACTTCTAGTGTAAAGAACTTGAAAGGCAATCCCACAAAGACTACCCCACAGCAGCACCTCCACTTGATAATACCTGAGTATAAAAATAAACTTGCATCAAAAAGGATGCATATAAATTTAAAATGTAACCAAATGCGATCTTATGAGACTTGTGAGCTCCACTTCTATCAACCTACCCAAAATATACCACCATTTTTTCTCCATGAACAGCTTCCAGACTAGGTGACCTAGGGGCAAGAGACAGTCACTTTGTCACAAAACTTGAGAATGAAAAACATTTCAGAGAGAAAAAACAATAGATAACAACACCTATCCTATGTTGGGTTCTTCTCAAGACTGGATTCTTCTCAATTTGCCAGCTAAAACAAATTAATTCTTAATATGTTTAATTAGGGCATAAACAATCAACTTTAACTTCCTAATCTGGAATTAAGATTTGTCAGCAAAGGGCAGATCAGTCAATACAGGTCTGCATTATCCCACCTTTGAAGTTACCACTTCCTCCTGTGGTAAGGGCAGTCTCCCAGTCCTACACAGCCATAAACACTGCCATTCATACGAGTCTCCCAAATAGCACTTCAGCACATCCCAGTCTGAAATACATTATTTTGCACACCTTCTCAAGTCTGATCTGAGCTAACCACAGGACCTGGAGAGTTTCCCTGCAGATCTGAGACACTGTTCAACCCCAATAGCTCCTGTGCTTGCCCAGTTTGAATCCTACAGTTGTCAGACATGTCACTGCTTGCTCAGGCCTTCACACACAACTAATGGGCCACCTCAACCCCCCCATCTAAACCTGGAAACAACTGCATGATTAAACCTGTCATTTGTACCTAAATTAGAGGCAGGAGAGGAGGCTGACAAGCTGCATTTGTTACTTCATCTTGAAGCTTTCTATTAATAGTATTTGGCACTTTCAGTCAAGGTTCCCTACGCGACTTACGAGAGTTGTTGAATTGATCCACACACAAAATATTTCAGCAGCTCATCTTGCACTGCCACTTTGCTATCTGAAACCATCCCATCTCCTTTCCTTTAAGGTCAACTTTTACCCAAATTCCAATGCTCAATATACACTCTTAGGCACCAAAACCTGTGCAGCTAACACCTGTCTTGCAAAATCTGATATTCGGCCATTTTACAGACTTAAATCTAAATTTGGTGACTTGGAACTGCACAAATGTATGTAAAAAAATTTTTGTGCCTAAGCAGATCCCTTACCCTGTTCCTTCCACATCAAATCCCAGCACCGTCAGATAGGTAGGACCAAACCAGCATAGTCCTGAATTGCAGGACTCAAGGTATGAACAGGTATTCACAGCAGCTGGGCCTTCCCAGAAAGAAGGGTCTCACTGCAGCCCAATCCCACCTGGAAGTCAAAGGGCATATCTGATAGCAGCCCTTGCTTCCATCAGGCACAGTTCCACACAGTGCACAGAGCAAGCCCATGCTTGGGGGAAGAAGCCATGCCATCTCTGCCATCCTATTGAGGTGCAGATAATCCTTTCAGAAAGACTGATCTGAACAGCCCAGCCAGCCACATCTGGCTTTTCAGAAAACTCGATGTCTGACCAGCTGCACCCAGGTTGCAGATTGAGTTTCGTACTTGCGTGAGCTCTTTATGTTGTTTTGAGAAAGTTATCACAAACAATTTCTTCCACATGCTGTAAGGACAACACAGAAATCCTTGAAGGATCAGCCCAACTTAACCCCCACCCACAAACACTTTCCTCTTTCCCATCATTTGCATTCCTTTGGGACCATCTACACTTGCAAAGCCACACGGGAGTACAGGAGCACTGTGGCCTGCACATCCAGCCAGGACTCTGTTAGGAAGCAGTAGTAAACACACCCAGCACAGCACTAATTTCCACCAGAACTGGTGCCAAAAGGGACAATCTCACCACACTGACAGTGCTGCCTGACCTGTCACAGGCACTCTGCCTACAGCTGCACTGTTTCACTACTGAACCCCTGGGTGGGAGCTCCTGTATCTGCGCCTGTTTGCACACCAGCAGATTTCTGAGGTCTGCCTTCATCTTAAAAGAAAGAGAGAAAGAGACATTTTCAAGAGAAAGCCATCTTTAGGCTTTAGGCCACCAGGCATCCCCCAAAGAATTTTGACTGTAGGCTGAATAGCCTGCTGCCACTCACACCACCATTCTCCCCAGGCCAGCAAAAGACTAAGTAGGAATTCAACAATACTTCAGCTAATCATCCCCACACTCACATGCTAAAGAAATTAGTGTTTTCTGACTTGATTATCTCACCTCCTGCCTTCTTATGCTATCTTCATTCTCTTTCAGGCCCAAAAATCTCATCGTTCACTACAAGCACAATTTATTTAAGCACAAAAATAAAAAAACCCAAAGCATTTGAAAGGATCTGTGCTACTCTCCAGTGCTCAAAATGACAATCAAGTGGAGAAAACCGATGTTACTGTACAAGGCTGCCCACACACTCCAGTATCTACAGCATTAAGCAGGAGGCTACAGCCCAAGAAAACCATGTCCAGCAAGCAGATATGTCTGTTCCAGACTTCACGAGATCAGCCACCTTGGATCAGAGACCAATATCTAGCCCTGGTTTCTCCTTTCATTTGCAGCCAAAAGCAAAGCAGGAAAGTCCGAAAGAATGGTAAAAACAAATGTATGGATAAAGGTTAAGATCAAGGAAAACAAATTTGAGTCTTTCTAACCTCCTGCCACTCTTCCAATCTTCAAAATAGATATTCTCCATTTTTAACTTATTTCAGTAGAATTCTCAATCATGAGCTTATCCACTCTGTCTAGAAAAGCTTAGCATTCACCACATCTTTTGGTAAGGAACTCCACCAGCCTGGTATACTGCAACATGACCATCTTTCTTTATTTGTTTTAAACCTCACTTCTAATAGTTTTATTTGACATACCTCAATCTTTGTATGGGAAGAGACAGTGAACAGTCAGTCTCCATCCACCACCTGTAGGTTGTTCATGATTTTGTAAGGAGCTACACTATCACCTCAAGTCATCTCTGTTCCAAGTACAAGAGTCTTCTCAAAGTCACTTTATGGCTCTCCTGAAAGCCATTTCATATCCTTTATCAGCTCTTCTGTGAAGCCCCTTCCATGTCACCTACATTCTTCCTGAGATGAAGGGGAAACACCAAGACCACATGCAGTTTTCCAGGCATGGCCACGGCAAGTGTTTACAGAGCACAATAATACAGTCTGTTTTGTTTTCCATTTTTCCCCATTAATACCTTACTCTCAATCTGCCTTTCTGACATCTAAGATCATTTACAGAGAGCAACAAAGAGGTAACGCTGCTCAACAAAGTCACAGATAAGACCTGCTGCTGCTTTGCATTTGGAAACTTATCCCCCATTCTGTCCTGTCTGCTGCCCTATGAAACGGGAAATGCTATTCTTGAATTAATAGTTTGATTTCAATGTGTGCTTTCTCCCCAAGCTGGTGTGAGCATTTATGATCAAGAGCACCCTCAGAGAGAGTTCTTGCAGTGCAGCTATTCTAATCCAGTCCAGAATAGCTACTTCAGTAAATGTCCACAAGCAGACAAGTTCTACTTTAAAAGCCTTCCCATGGGCCTGTGTATAACACAGTTAACATTCTAACCCATTTAATTAAGTGCGGCATCGAGTCAGCATGACAAGACGACATCCATCAGAGCTCATCTACCATCCACTGCACAATGTGCCTGGCCCTCATCCCTCTCTCCTGCTTGAAAGTAGGCATATTAACAATGCATGTGCAAAGGCACGTGCTCCTGAAGATACATGACCCATGAGGGTTACCTGGAAAAGCCTTCCCTAGCACATCAAGTAATCAGTTGTAACTAAGTAACAATCTCGCAGGGGGGAGGGAAGGGAGGGGAGTGGCAACATAATCACCTGTTCTTTAGCCTTTAAAAAAACAAAAAAAAAAAAAAGCCTTTACTGATCGATTTGAGACCCCAATGCTCCTTGGTCCAATACACTGACACAGGGAGCTCCGACATCAGGCCTGAGTTTCACAACAGCACCATGGTTTGTGCATCTGTCTCTCTACACTCTGCTCCCAGAGTTTTCAGCACCTCTGCATGCACTCCAATGTGTTTTCCATGCTGCTACACAGCAAAGTTGTATCAATGCACTCTGGCACCCAATACGTGAAAATGCTGAAAATGTAGCTGTACATTGTCAGCGTCAGCATTTAAGAAATAGCTGTCTATCTTACATAAGTGAAATTCGATACAGAGCGCCAAATCTCACAGCTGGCCCTGCTTGTACATCTCTGCTGCTGCCCCCGAGCCCCACCACAAAAAAGCACGTCCAGCCTCCAGGGAGCAGTGCACACGTTGTAGGCACTAATCCATCGTCTGAACACACTGTCTGATGTCCTGTTACTGCTGCAGAAAAACAAAGGCTTGAAGTTTTACATTTAGTTCTGCTGAGCTTCGTTTGGCACATAAAACACAGAGCACTAATTACAGCATACTGTTCTACTTAAGGGGCTGTCAGCATTTCCACTGCAAAGCCTTCATTTCAGGGCTTTATAACACAGCTGTGAAATATTCATTTTGCACTTCAGCTTAACATGCAAAGGTCTGGCTTTGGACCAGGTTCCCCTGCAGTCAGTCTGTCCAACGTGGGTACTTCAGGAAGGGCTGAAGATGGGTGGATGGAATTAACTGCAGGAGGTGTTTGACTTTCAAAAGCACACAAACAACAAAACCACTCAGCTCCATAGTTGATTTCTGCCCCTCACCTACCCAATGTGCCCCCCTGCTTTTGTATATGCATACAGAATATGCACTTCTAAATTTCTTTTACTTATATGTATTTTATATTTTTAAAGAGGTTTTTCTATCCTCTCCCTCTTCTCCAGCCAGTCTTTCTTCCTTCAGCAACCAGTGCTAGGAAAGAGTAATGTCTTGACAAGCCCTGAGACTGAAAATATTCCACCTGCAAAAGGCAACAGTAGCAAGCCAAGCTGCAACACACGACCCATTCAGGAGGTCTCTGGCTGACAGAGGCACCTCCATTTCTCTTGCTGTAAGCCTCCTAAGCCTTGCCACAGCCACCATTGCACACCCACACGAACTGCCCAACTGACCCTCCAGGAACTACTGCAAGACCATGAAATTGGTTTCATGCAATCCACTACACAGATATGTTCTGATATTTAAGGTGTTTCCAGCCAATGCCCAGTTTAAAGCACTATCCATGGGAAAAAGAATTGATAGCTATGAGCAAGCCCTCACAATTTACCAATTTAAAAAAATAAAGTGAAAGAGAAAAAAAAAACACAAAGCAAAACAAAACAGAAAAACACCTGACCAGATCATCATAGTATGACACAAGCAGTTGCCAATTTGATTTCAAGATAACCACTTTAAGATCATCAAGGAACAATCTCCCACAACACAAGTTACAAATGGCACTCCTTGGCATGAGAGTGGCAAGAGTAGAAACTAACTTGCTGAAAGGTTTTGAATCACTGAGTTACAGGGAGCATTACATTACATTTGTAAACCTGCATAAAAGCGGTGGTGGGATGGGGGGCATTCCAATGGAAGTGCTGAGCCTCAGCTCTAATGGCTCTGCCAGGCGCGTTGCACAGGGGTTGCAACAGGGGTGTGCACACATTTATTAAAAATTATCCAGACATTTGGACAAACTGAACAAATCAGGGATGAAGGTGGGAGAAATGGAACACAAGCAACCCAGGGTCCCCACAGGCTGTCTTTCCACAATGTGCGTGCATTTGTCCATCTCTCCAGAGAGCCTCTCTTGCCTGCTCTCCCCTCCTGGCCTCCTCACCGTGCTGGCCGCCTTCAGTCCAATTCCAGCTGTCAGGGCTGCATTCCTGACCCATCAGCCCCAGCTGTCAGGGGCTACGTGCTGAATCTGCACTTTGCCTTCTTCTTCATGCACCTGAAGAAAGGCAGTCCCGGGCAGGCCATAAATACCATTGCACAGCCCCGGGGAGTGGGTGGGAGGCTATTAAAAGCACTTCCACAAGCAACCTTAGTGAGGGAACTTAGAACTGACAGTAGAACACACCTGCAAGTGTTCCTGCAGCCTGCAAACAGGACATGAAGAGGATTAATTTCCTACCAGCTTCTGCAGCACAACCTAGCCATCATTCAATAATCTTCATTTCTTCATTTAACAACAGATTGGACCACCAATTTTCTCTTCCCCACCCCCACACTAAGTTCCATTTCTTCCTAATTACTGCAGGGCTAAGGAGAGGTCCATGTAACCTTACCAACTCCAGCTAAAGGCATGACAAGCAGCATTTTCTCCTCCTTCTACCATTCAGTCATCATTCTCACTGTAAAATCAACACCAACTAAGACTTTGAGGTTTCACAAAACTTTCAGAAAATCTGAGCTTCAGAGATACAAGTGTGGTGAAGAGACAGGGGAAAAAGTGTGTGTAAATTATCCAACATTGTCAGTGTTGTCATGATGCTATTTTGACTTTCACGTGGGAAATTATTTTTTGCTGACACAAACAAAATTTGTGAAGACTGTGTGATGAATGCATTAAATGAATGTAAAAAGAAAAAGTGACATCAAACAGGCTACAGGTATTCCTGGTATATAAAGAGTAAATCCTGACTTGTTCCAGACTAAGCATCTGCACACAGAGTCAATCGGACCAGCTCCACAGGCAGTTAAACCCCATGGAACACAACAGAGACACCTCTGTGTGGGCAGGCTTCAAAGAAACCCTTCCTTGAGCTCTTGGGACCTGGAATTCTGCAGGATCACTCCTTCACAAGAACCAGATTTTTTCACTTTGCAAATGTGCATTACTTTTTTGCAAGGAAAGAGAGCAGACAAGATACCAGACTTTACATAGGGTATGCTTTTGCCCTCCTACATATGCAATTTGTCCAGTGATTGGTGTTTTTTTGTAGTAGAAGATGAAGCCAATTCACCTTCCCCTGCATCAAGAATTGCCTATTCAAGTTTTAGGTACAAATGCAAACTTGCAACACTGGAGATCAGTGGAAGCAACTTCTGACTTTCTGGCAGTCTTACGTACTGGTCTCCTCCAAACCCATGCACAGGGGCCTGAATATAGGCAAAGAAAGTGCTTCAGTGAGAAGAAATAGCAAAAAAAAAAAAAAAAAAATCCCTTGGGCAGAGTTTCAGTTACTCATATAAGGGTTTGAAATCAAGCAGGAACAAATGGTTCTCTCAGCATAAGGGTCACTTTTCATCATCATTAATCATCACTTCCCAGATAGGAAAGGCTCCTTCCCCTTTGTTTTGCCCAGGCTTTAACACTCACAAAAAGCAAGAGACAAGAAAAAGAGCCAAATAGGAATGTGGGCATAGGCTGGCAAGGTTGCTCCCTCTGTGGCTCTGCTGAAACCCCTCCTCTTGGTCCCAGCCCTGAGCTCAGTCTGCTCCTAAATGCAAACAGGCAACGGTTAAAAGTCCACAGCTTCTGAGGCATACGCTCCAAGGAAACCGTGGCAGCACCACATAATTCTTGACTCAAACACAGTCAAACACAGGGGCCATAACACAGCACTGCTAACACTGATACCGTCATGGCAAGGAGCTCCCTCCTAAATCACCTTCTGCTGAACTCTATAAACAACACATACATTCAAGCTAAACTTGGACACAGGGAAGAAAGAGAGGGAGTAGAAAGCCTTCCCCAGTCAACCCTGCTGAGGGGAGCCACAGAAGGAAAGCCACATCTCAGCACTTCAAGAAAAGCATCATGTTACAATCTCCTTCCCCTCAATTTCTTCTCTGAGGCTTATTTTTGGTATAAACGGATCTGTGAACTGTTTGACAAGGCTGAGGGGGAACTTAGTGGTTCATCTTGAGTCCAAGAGTAGAAACACACAGAGCTATGCAGGATGAAGAAAAACCTTTTGATCAGCCTGCCTGAGGCAACACACATAATTCGTTTGTGATTTCTTTATTCACCCATGACCCCATGCCAAATCAATTAATTTTCATCCTTCACCAGTGATTTACACAGCCATTCTGCCCTGAAAGTCTTTGCCATTTGTCATCCCTACCTTACCCACCCCACATCGTCATGAAAGCAACTATGCCTTCTAGAGAAAAGCATAGCTTAGGAAGTCTTAAAGAGACTGTAAGTAGTGTCTTAAAGAGACTATGTAAAAGCCCCACATTTTCATGCCCAGATTCCTTATACAGAGCAGGTATTTCAGAGCTCCCCTCTCCTGTCACCTGAAGGATCATGCCTGTAACACCTGAACTGCTCCAGGACAAGACACCTTCTCCTCCCATGCATGCATCTCCCTAAGATTTCAGTGATGTTATGGGGGAAAGCACATACTTGCATCCTCAGGGAATGAGAAAATGGTTTTGTTATAAGCTGATTTAAATTATGTTAAAAAATTACATAACAGCAATTTAAAACATGCTAAAATGAGAATAAATACAACAGGAAGGATGGAGTAAGAGCAAAGCATTTAACACACAGACAACATCCCTATGGAAGGAGGCAGGAGGTAAAGAGATTAGTATTCCATCTCTCCCTAAACATTGTCTGAACTATTTATTATTCGTTTCACAGTACTTGCAAGAAGTCCCAACAAACACAAAGGCCTCCTGTACTTACAGCAGGCAGCAACACGTATTCTCACACAGCTGACAATCCACAACCAAGTGTAAGAGGACTAGGTGGCAATACCACACAAACACTGAGGTTAAATGTCTTGAACATGCAACAAATTAGCAACAGAACTGGGAATAAACTTACTCCCTCACAAGTTTCAGCAGCTATCTACTGCATAGATCATGCTGCCCCGCTGCTGTACCTCTCTCCTGCTTGAGGCCAAGGATAGCATTTTTAAAGAATGCTTAAAAATTAATTAAAAAAGTGTAAGAGATTTCTCTCTTTTGCCCAAGCCAACCAGAATGTACAGAAGGAGACATTCAAGCTTCCTGCCTGTCCCTTGCCAACACTCACTGCCTAGCACTAGGCAATCCCTTCTTGCACTCTTCCCTGCCCTCTGCCCCAAAGAATAAGCTTCTTAAAGAATAGACTTTATCAGCATCTTGCCCTTTCTGGATCCTGGAATTACGAAGCTCTTCACATCTGTCCATCAACATGCATATTGAGCACCCAAGAGATTTGTCCTGTTAGTCAGAAAGGAGACCACATCCCCCAGGGGAATTGATACATAGGAACATGGGCCAAAGATTGAGAAAGCAAACTGACGAGAACAGCACAAGCACTGACTTCCATCATCTCCTCAACAACCCTGCTGCCACTTCCCCTCCTGTTCCAGTACAGGGGAAAGCCCTCCACCTGTACCACACAGTGTCCCTGTCATGTGCCCCTGCTGCTCAGCCACCAGCAGAGACAACTCCAGCAAACCCATATGTGATGACTCAGGTACATACCATTGAGCCATCTTTCTGCTGCAAAGATGCAAAATGGTACTCCAGGAGAAGCAATCATCATCCAACAGTCACAGCAGATGCAGAATTCAGTTTAGTCTTTTCCAAATAATTAAAATTTCTTACAAGCTTTATGACATAGACCCAGCATCCCAAAGACCTGAATGCTCTTCCTCTAAGTCAGCAGCAAGAAACACCATCAATTCTCACACTTCTGCACACACACACACAGCGGAAACCACCACTAGACAATAAACCACTGAGAGACAAAAGGTTATAAAGATAACTACAAAGCAATCATAAACAAACTCATTAAGTCATTCATTCAACTTGCTTTCATTCTTCACTTACTCTGCCCTTAAATCACTTCTTTCTGTGATTTTTCCCAAGCACCTTTTCAGTTTATTTTCCTGAAGGAAACAAAGTCTGTAAACAAGGGGTACAGTTGTCCAAGACAAGATAACATATTTGAGTAGCTGTTAAAGTGACTTAACAGAAAAAAAAAAAAAAAAAACAAAAACAGTCTCTTAAAACCCTAAAAGAGGGAGTATCTCTGGAAAAGAAGTCTCCTCTAACTTGCATTTAGGTTCAGGAGCATGGGTAACTGGTAGAATTACCAAATGCGAAAACTGAGGAAGTAAAACCACACTCAGAGGAAACAATTTTTATCCACATACTTTAAAAACCCTTGGTTTTGTTACCATGTGGTTTCTGTCACATTTCAAGAAAACAAACCTTTGTAATAACCACCATTTCTTTACTGCTCTTGTTTAGAAATTCAGAAAGCCCTAGATCCAGGGCACAACCTACTCTTGTTGCTTTAACACTTCACAAAGCACTGCTGCTTTTACATTCTTAGTTTTTAGCAAAAATTGCTGTTGTAAAAAGCAGAATGCAAAAGTAGAGATTATGGAACTCTAGTCTTCAGCAAAGAGGCAACCCTCCTAATTTCCTGATAAATAGCTTTAGACACATTCACCTACTTAGAAGCATTTAGCAGAATCTGTCTGGATCAGAAAAAACTTTGAGTGACACATATAGTTCAGATATACCTGAACTAAGTACATTTCTGCAGTTTAAACAAGGGAGATAATAACCAGGCAAACACTTGAAGAGCAAAGCAACACAAGAGAGAACATCCCTGTTGACTGACATTTGTGCTGAACCACCACGCTAACCCTGGTCAAACTGTATTTTTCTCCAGTAAAAAGAGAGCTGTAAAGCTTCCATGCAGCTTGTGTCCACTCCCTGCTGTGGTGCACTGACAGAGAGGCAACTGCTGGATACAAGTTTTGCTGTCACCCCTGCACCAGAACTGGCTCCTGCATGAAGCCAGGCTGCAATTCCCATCACCAACCAGACAAGAGGTGTTGGATGAAACAGAGCTGATGGCCTGTCAGAACTGAATGAACGCAGCTGATGATTTGGACTCTTAAACAAAAATGCAGAAAGAAATTACTGTAGAATTGTTTGTGGAGCACTGAAACCCAAAAACGTTCCCACTTGTACACAGTCTTGTCTCTCTTCTTCGAATTGCATCAGCCTGTTTAAGGAAAGACAATACCTCCACCTGCAAATGTGTCTGCAGGTTGATACCTGCAACAGAGCTCTTAGGAGAAAATACTGTGTTATTGTCTCTGTTTAAAAATTAGCCAAAGACAAAAGAAGTACTTAAAGATTGAATTAACACCATCCACAAGCAAAGACTAAAACTGGCTGCTTAGTGCTTATCAGTACTTTCTGCTATTTCTACAGAGCTCATTTCCTACACTTCCTTTAGGTGAGATACAAATCTATTAGTGACAGACAGGACCACAGAAATTGGCACAATCTGCCATAGCAGCCAAGTTGACTGAGCAAATACGTGCACTAAACAATCTTGACAAAGAACCAGAAAGCTACTTTTAAATTGCAAGAGTTATGTTCACAAGCACTGCCTGGGAGAAGTCCTATGCATACTCCCCATGGTTCAAAAGATGAAAGCAGCATTCCAATGCACCTGTGAAATCACAGATGAAGCCATTCCAAAATACTTCTTCTTACCATGCGTGACATCATGATGATCAAGGCAGTTCCACAAGTACCCACACTACCTGTCTAACAGTTTGAGGAGGAAAAAGTCTGACAGTTCAAGCAAACTCGGCAACAGTTCTGGAGTCAGAAAAAACTAAGATTGTCACAGACCAAACTCTGTGGTGTTGGGCCACCAAGTTGCTGCAAACTGAATCCTATGGGATTTCTAACAGGATGTTTCACCACAAGAGAAAAGAGCCAAGCAATCTTCAAGCAGGAAGCCAATGCTCCAGACCCAAGTACTTATGCTCTTCCCTGAAGGCATTCCATATGGCATTCTGTTGTTGCTTTCAGCCACCTTCCACAGCCTTTTCCACTGGAGATAGAATATCTGGAAAGTCTTCTTGAATCAGCTGTAAGGAAGGGAAGCCCTGGGTCTACCACTTTCTTCTATTTATACCAACAACATTACTCCACCAGTTCAAACATATTTTATATATAGCTCTGTGGCTTATTTCCAGGCAGAAGTAACTCAATGCTGGTGTACATATGTTTAGACCACAGCAATTGGAAACAATGTCCCATAAACTCTGTTAACTGCTGATCCACTGTAACCAGAACAGGCTCTACAACTGCAGAAACACAAACCATGATAGGAAAAAAAATTAAAAGTTATCCACCCAGAAGCTAAATAAGCCAGTTGCCACCTGCACAGCACTGACAGACCTCCACTGTAGCCCCAACAGATTTATAGCTGTAAGTTAACAGCCAGCTCTTGTCACATCAAGATACAGTGTCTGACTGCCAAGACACCACATGGAGGTGACCAGGGTGTGGGCCAGCATAAGGGCAGGCATGCAATACACAGAGCATCTGCAGTATCCACTTGCATGTGCAAACTTAAGAGTGGACAAACAGAAGATAATTAGAAGTGCACAGCTCTGTTTGCAAACCCTCTACTGAAAACACCAGCAGTGCTACTATATTTTAATGAATCTGACTTGAATCCAGTATGCATAAGCTCACACACTGAAAAGAAACAAGAATGGCAAGGAGCAGGAGCCCTGGCCCAACACCTGAAGGGTAGGTACCTCAGCACTGGTTGCAGGGGTCTCAGTGACACTTAGACACTTGCTAGAAAGCTTCGCAGGTTACTAATGACAGTGCTGAGCCTAGGCTTTGACACGACCTCAGGTGAGCCAAGCTGCAAACAGCAGCCCACATGCAGAAAAGCAAGAGGTGATAATTACCATGCCTTTCACCAGACTGTCCCTCTCACAGGCTTCAAACATAGCCCTGTCACTCTTCCCAACACACATAAAAACAACATTTATCACATTTTTCTCTGCAACAGCTAAATACTGGGAGGGTGGACAGGGGGGACAGAGGTGATTAACATGTTTTTTTAAAAAGCTTGCCTTTCTTTTGCCTGAACCCAATGGGACTGAGCTTTAAAGAGGAGGAAAGCATAATCAACACTTCACAAGTGTCTAGAAAGGCACAGCACCTTTGGTTATGGGAAGTGGAAAAGTTAATAACCACCATTTCAGGCCTCTGAAGAGACAGGCGTCTCTTCTCCTGGGGTATAAATAACCCAGCTTTATCCTGCATAAACCTGTTTGTAGCTTATGGACGGAACTGCCCTTCCTGAACATGCCAGGTCAGCATCTTGCTTAGATCAGAGGAGGCTCTGTCACTCTGTCAGAGAGCTTCTAGATGGGGAGAAAAAGGGAAACCAATTTCAGGGGTAAAATAAAAATGGAATTTCTCTGGTCAACTGCTTATTTGGAGGATGTGAAACAGGGAAAGTCTCCATTTCATGTTTCACTGGACTGGTAAGCAACACATTCAGAAAATATGGATTTTTGGACAAAGTGCAGCTGAGCTGGTCAAAACATGATGAAGACAACTGCATGATATACATATAAGGCATGAACACAGATACAGTTACGTGCATTAAATGAATCATCACACAGAGACTCTGATCTTGCAATCGGCCACAGAGACACTTATCTTTACATCCATTGGGTAAAACGAACCACTCACACTCATACTACTTCACCACACAAAATTAAGCACATGCTGAAGCACCCACAGGAATGGTGCCAGAGTTTGCATTCAGTTTTCTTTTAAACCTTTCAAGGTCATCATGACTCTAAAAAAGCTACAAAGAGTTGTGTAAGACTGTGTACATTACAGCTGCAACATAATACCACCACTTTATAAGCAGGGGAAAAGAGCAGGCTGTAAGTTACAGTACTAACAGGCACACTAAGAAAAGTAACATACACTCAACCAGAACAGAGCATGGTCTTCGTATTAAACACACATACACAGAAAAATAGAAACATGATCATACCATCATCCAACCAGGCCTCAGCATTTAAGTACACTCTATGAGGCAAAACCCTGCTTGGCAGCTCTTTACAGTACTTTCCTTTCTGGGGATCTGAGAAAAGCATCCGAATTAAATCACAGTAGAGAGTGGGAAAGCAGGACATGGGACAAAACACAGGCAGCAGACCTGGAAGCAAATTCTTCTTCCAGAGCGATGGCTGCAATGCACAGGCAGCATTCCCTCTGCTGTCCAGAGACAAGACCCTCTCCCCAGCAAAGGAAACCACCCACTTAGACATTCTATGATGGATTTTGTTTCTAAGCCCTTCTTTCTGTCCTAACTGCTTCTGCAGCTATAGAGATCACTAATGATTTATAGTTCTGCCATCTCCTCAGTATGAGAGCTCCTCAACTCAACTAATCCCAAATGCTACACAAATATGTTTCAGGCCCACAAAGCTCCTCCCCTCAATCCAGGGCAGGAATACCAGCTCATCTCTGTCTGGACAGTTATAGTACTCTTTACACAGCCTCCTCCTCTCCTGATCCAGGGCTGCCGGCTAAGGAGGGACGGGTTGCTCTTCCCAGTACAACAGGCCCTAAGTGCCAGAAAAAAATAGGAGGAGAAAGAAAGAGATTATTTTGCTTGCCAACAAACCTTTAGGCAGTAGGTGATGAGTGTTCCCAATTGTTCTAAACCTCTGGAAAATACTGACAGCAAAACTAAATGCCTTATTGCAACAAGCACTCTTCTTTTCCCAGGGGAACATCAGGTGACTGCCCACAGCAAGCATTATTTCTCAACCCCTGGTAACCTCAGAGGTAACCAGGTTCCCTGTAAAACACTTGTCTTTCACCAAAGAGGCAGATTTTTCCAAACTAATGAGACAATTCAGTTTCCCTGGCAGATATGCAAAGCCAGAAGCTACCCAGTGCACTATATCCCCTGCCATGAAGGGCAATGTTACTACACACAGCAACCTGGTGGCCTTTCCCCGCCTTGCTGGTCAGCCAGGAACTTTGGTCACCAGAGTTCCACCATGAAGGTCCAGGCACTGTCTGGAACAACACAGACTCCAAGCATATTATAGAGGGTTATTGTATTATAGACTGGGAGCTTGGCTGTCTCCTTTTCCCAAGCTTATGTTTAAACTAAGCTTTGCAGGCTTACCAAGGGCCACAGGGCCCAGGCAGTGCAGGGCCCTCTCCAGGCACCAGATACCCACAGAGCCATAGGCAGGGTCACAGTGCCCCTTCCCAAGCACACCACAGCATGTCCACAGGCATGGGAGGCTGCAGCACCTGGAAGAAGCCAGGGCAGAAGCTGTGAAGTTGCTGGTAGGCAGGCAGACCAGGCCATGCAATTGTGGCCTGGGTGCTGTGCAGCCCACTGGCTCTCACCCCAGCTCCAGCAGGCCATGCAGAAATTCATTAGTCAGCCCCCCAGCCATTTTATTAGCAGCCGTGTTTACACACTGACACTCCTGGGCAGAGATGTTAATTCCAAGGGCCTGGAGCAGCTTCGACACGCAGCAGAGATAGTCCAGGCACTGCACCTTCTCCCCCAGCACAACACTCATTTTTCCACCGATGGCTCCATTAGTAAACTATTTTTTGCAGGTCTCATGCATAAAAAAGCTTATTTGCAGCCTGCTACACAAAATGGGCCAAGAACTTCACAAAGCAAGTGTCCATAAGCCACTCACCACAACGGTGATGCAGGAACCACAACTTGTTTTTTTCAGGAGTTACAGCCAAAGCAAGCAGTGGCAAGGAAGCTGAAGAAAGCTGCCTGTCACCCTCATCCTCCCCCAGCACCAGTTATTCACGCTGCTGATTGTGTGTTAATACATCTCCACAGCCTAGCTCGGGAAGCCTGCAGAGTCAGGCAGCATGAACCACGGATTATCAGGCAGGAAGATTATCCTCCCAGTGCAGAGGACAGTAGAATTCCAATTCCAGCCTCAAAAGCTGCTCAGGCTTCTAGAAACAGCTATGTTCATTGAGGCCTACCACAAACTCAGAAATAATTTTTCATGCATTTCATTAAGAACACTTTGTCATCTTGTATCCATTCCACTCAACCACCACTCCCACAGCAGTTTGGGGCACACACTGTGCAACACTGTCCTCCCAGCCCTCGTAGTTTGGAAAGGTACACAGAACCATATCTAAAGTCTATCTGGCCATGATTCAGTCTAAGAAAACTAGATGAGTTGGGACAAGATGGGCTTAAGCAAAAAAAGCAGATCCTAAATTTTACAGTCAGCAATGCTTTTGGACCCAGCTGCTTGAGAAGGATGACACCCCCAAAGGAGGTTTGAAACAACTGTGCTCAGATCCACTATATCTAGTTCAACACTGGGAGATAAGCCAAACACAAGGAGCTATGCAGCTGTTTTAAAGCCCTGGACACTGGGATGCTTTGCAGAAAGTGGAAAAGTATCCCTGTCTGTTTTACACTGAGGGAAAGAGACAGTCTGAAGAGCAGAGCACAGAACCCAAAATCTTTAACTTCATTTTAAAAGAAAATTACACAGCTCTATTTCAAGGTTCACTCTACCTTTATACAATTCAGCAGCAAAGAAGCACTGGTTAAGCTCATGAAAAACATCAGTCATAGCCCACACAAAGCTCTTGCAGAAAAGACTAGTATTGATGAAACATAACTGGCAGAAAGAAGTCCTTTCACTGATACAGCCTGTTTCTCTGTGGGACAGGGTCATTCAATAGACTCTTTTGATACTGTGTTACCATAAAGACAGCTTGGTTTTGGATCTCAGCTTGCTAATTCTTTCTAGCACAGGCAAGTGCTTAACCAAGTACACTCTGACAGTCATGCCCCCTCAGGATACCTCTGACACCATCCCTATCCCCTCATGGTTCCAGTCACACCGTGGCCATGGCCAAAGCACAGAGCGCAGCAAGTTCTGAACACCAAGACCTACCACCAAATAGAGACAGGTCTTGCAGACACTTCTTTCACTCTCACTCTTATTCAATGTTTCAGCACTTCCAGCATCTAAATTGCATTAGGGACTGTGCAATGAACTCAAGCTCCTTTGGTGCAAAGACTGGCCTGAGCAATGGTGCTTTTTTTTTTGGTAAATGAAAGCATCCCTAGAACAAACAAGGCTTCAAAGGCAAGCAGCCCCTTATGTGCTACTCAAAGGTGAGGAGCCAATTTCAAAGCCCTTGGGAGACCTCAAAGGCTACCACTCTGAGCACAGGAGAGGTAGC
Source organism: Onychostruthus taczanowskii (assembly GCF_017590055.1). Classification (NCBI taxonomy): domain Eukaryota; kingdom Metazoa; phylum Chordata; class Aves; order Passeriformes; family Passeridae; genus Onychostruthus; species Onychostruthus taczanowskii. Next base: position 4,236,901 of record NW_024496525.1, on the reverse strand, counting down.
TAACACTTCAATACTGGCACTTCAAACAGCTGCCCTGTGCTGGGCCTGTCTGTCAACAGGGAAGGGTTTCTGCAGAGGCAGCACTGCTTTTCACAGTGCCTACTTTGGGAGAAAAACAAGAGCAGAAACCTTTACAACTCTATATCCTTGAATCCATGGGCACTGCCTTATAGTTGCTTTCTCCTTTCAGAAACTCCTCAATCTGCCTGCTCTCAAGACATTTGCTAATGTTATGACACCACTATGATGCAACTTCAGATAATCTACCTCTTTCCTGAGAAAAGAGTCTCTCTAGATCCAAGATGAGAGAAATTTCAGACTAACTGTGCAAAGTGTCAGGAAGATGCAGAAATTAAAGAAGCATCACTGCACGGAAGGAATGCCATTGTTAAAATTTCATTGGGTAAGAAACCTCATATTAGTTGTTATATCACATTAGCTGTCTTGACCAACTGTGAATTTTAATACTGTATTTGGGAGAACAAGCAGGTCTGACTTTTATTGCTATTGACTTGGAAACTCTGAATACACCAGCAGTTCATAGTCCTCTACAGTACTATTTTCAATCAGTTTCCTCACAGTAACTAACAACAGTACTGGTCTCCTGGGACACTAGCAAATTTACAAGGCTTACTGGGATTTCCACAGCTCTGATTCTTATGGTGCTTAATCTGCTTGAACTTGTTGGAAAGTCATCATCACCAGAGTTACTGAAATCATTAGTGACAATGGGACCAAGTCAGCATTTACAACAGCACAGTTTGTGGACTTTTAAGCAAATAATCTTAAATGAACACAAGTGCCCCTCACATGGGAGAGGTGAGAAACATCCCTGCTAATCTCCAAGAGGTTGGGTTTTGTGACTAAGGCTAGGACTTGGCCTTAGAGAATCAAGATTCAATTTCTAGGTCTGCCTCAGACTTCCTGTGGGAGTTTGGAACCATGTCTTTATAGAAAAAGCAAGTTCCATTCCCTCCATCCCTTTAGTTTTTTAAGCCTGAAGCTCCTCTGGTCTGGGTCTACTTTATCTCATCTGTCCAATGCTCCCCAAAGCAAGGTAGAGAGATGGGATGTTCCTGCAGCCTATGGTCATACAACTACTAGCAACGAGTCACCTTTGCATTGATATTTTTGAATACAGATCACACAGCACAGCTGATTACAACAGCTGCAGGCCTCAGTTGCATTTTCCTTGCACAACACACGAACGTGCTCAGGGCAAGGATAAGCAGCCCTGTGGTGAAGGGAAATAGTAGGAGGGTTTTCTGAATTGCAGTAGCCACCCTTTGGTGGGTACAGCCTCAGCAGAGCCCGCAGGGTTTCAGGCACAGGGACCAGCCCACATCTGGAGCTGGGAAGCAGAGCAGCGAGCGTGCCGCAACCCTGCTGCGCACATACCAGAGCCCTCAGAAACTTCCAGCTATGCGGAGGCAGGTATGTCAGGCACAAACACAAGCCTGAAGTAACTGAAACTGGGCTCGGTGATAGTTAATTATTCAGCCTTTAGCTGGGATCACTCAGCATTAATGTCAGGGCTAAGCACTGTTTGAGTGCCATGTAAGCACCATTCCTGGCACCAAACATCAAAACCTTTGAAAAAAGCCAAAGAGTAGCTAGTATATGTTGTTTGCTTGTACTCACAGAGAAAACTGTACCAAGGTTAATCAAGCAATTTCTCCCCAAGACCTGATCAACAGGAAACAAAATATCTACTTCAATTTTCCAGGCCATCAAAATGCTGACCACCACTTTCTCAGCCAGAAATGGAGGTGGTGCCCTGTAGTTACTTTCCACTAGACAGAGAGGACAGTAAAATAATATACAAGTCATTTTACAGGTGCTTACAGATCCTTAATGATGGAAAATCAAATGCTGGCCCAGCCTGGTCTGAGTCCCAGCCAACACTTCAATTGTTCTGCCCTTCTGAAACACATGAGGTGATACACCACAGGAAGAGCTAAGCATGCAGCTAGTGAAACAGGTGGTACACTCTGAAGGAGGTCTCTTTCCACTGTGTCTGAGGATGCCTTTCCCCACCAGCCCCATCAGCACCACACTGAACAACAGCTCTGACTAGCAAGCAGCAAATGTACCACCTGCAACGCCTTTAACAGCCCTGATCTCTGCCATCTTAGTCCCAGCCAGGTCTTTGGCAAACACTACACGCTTCACAGCCCATGGACAAAAGGGGGGATTCTGTGCACAGCTCACCCAGCACAGCAGGGAGAGCAGTGTCAAAACTGCTTATGAGCCTCTCCAGCCAGGTTAGCCAAGTCCCCTGTGCTCTCTCAGAGGACCCAGCTCATCTGAAGGAGGTGAAGAACAATATTCAAGGCAGGACCACAGCAGCTCTGAAAGGTTATCCAGATAAGCAGTGTATGACCAACCACAGGAAGCAAGAACTATTAAAACCCATGAGGCAAATGACCTGGTTTGTTATTTATGCTGACTTCACCCCAGCAGATCATCATGCTCCCCCCTGCCATGGAGATGTCTTCCTGCTGTCTTTCACAGTCAAGACAGCACATGACTTAGGGGTGGCTAGAAGAATGGATCTTGCCAGCAATCTTGCCTCAAGATTGGCAAAAAGTATCACTGTTTTACGGATGCAACTGCAAGCGACAAGACCAAATATGTTGAATTGTTTTATGCTTTTATATCCATTATACTTCAAGACTCAAAGTCAACTGGCACTGTAGTTCACCAGCAGAAAAACTCTGGCTTTGATATGCTCTGTGAATCTAAGTCACATTTAACATTCATGTTTAGACCAAGAGAGCTAGCCAGACCACCTTGTATTTTCAGGACAAGGCATATCATTCACAGATTGAAGACTGGATCAAGAAAATATTGTGTGTTAAACTATTCAAAACACAGAGGCACCCTGAGCACCCCACATCCAAGGATGGAATAGAGGGGACCAGAGCAGGGAACCAAGCAGTGAAGCATTCAACCCCTGAGCTATGACACTCTCACTTGTTCCACTGACTCTAAGATACAGACACACCACTGAAATGCACAGTGTCTGTGCTATGGAGAACCCAACCACCCTTTGTCCTGTGCTTTAAGGGACACTGTTATAAGCCAGACCAGAGACAGACATTAAATCCCTTCTATGTCTGAACAGCAGGTCCTAAGTTGTGGAGGCAATTGGCTGCATTTAGACTGAGCAGTGCAGAGCTGTGAGAGATCCCTAGCTACTACCTGGAGTCAAGTAATATTCATGGACACTGAAAGCAGAACAGGCACAGTAGCAGACACCCAGACCAAGGTTACAGACATTCTTTCAGCTGTGCCCCTGGCTGCACTGGTCCCAGAAATGGGCTGAGCACTGTTCACTGCAGAGGAACAAAAAGGGTGTACGGGGCAATACTGCACTGACTAGCTCCTCAAAAGCACCATCACTTTGTAGAAGACCCTTCCAAATGCTGCCAAAATAAAAGCTTATGTCATCATCAGACAGGTTGCTCCCTGCCTCAGCCTCACAGTCAGGCTGCTCAGCCCCACATCCAGCTCCCTGGGAACCCAGCAGGTTCTGCTGCTGCAGGACCAAGTTGTTCCCAAGGTCTTACAAAGAATCCCACTCTGCAGCAAGCCTCAGCTGCACCTGAAGTGATTTAATAAGAGGTGACGATTTTTTATGCATTTATATCAGTGAACCAAACTTGTCTGTTTTTTGGTTCTGTTATAGTTCAGGTTCAGCAATTCTCAGCTGATCCAGTTAAGACCAGCAGTGGTCTGACACCAATTCATGCTGGATGCCACGATATTTTCAAACAAAAAGGACTGTGTGCTGAAGGCAAGAAGCTACAGTCAGGCCAGAAACATGACTCCATTCTCCTGTGTCCAGGACAGCCTGTGGTCCCTGCTGAGCCCTCCAGCTTCTCAGGGGATGAAGAAGCTGGAAAACTTTGTTGAGAATGACAAGACATGAGGGGTCTGAAGCTTCCATGGATCTGCTTTCCTCTTAAATCTGTGCAAGCTCACTCACTGGCAGGACACAGAAGTACACAGAAGTACTTGTTTCTACTGGCTGGCAATAAGAACAGACCATGCCTCACCAAAGGAGGACAGGAAACTCTGTCCCACTAGGAGCAACTTAGTCAGGGCTCATTTTCAGAACAAAAGCTCTGAAGAAGGTTTTGCAGAGCCACCCAGTCCAATGTAGCATCATGGGGCAGGAACAGGCACTCCAGCTGCACATTTTTGCATGCCACTTGGAGAGGGGAGAGACCACAACACAACAACTCTCTGCTGAATGATTTCCTGCTGAGGAATCCAGGTTTTAGTCAAAGCACTCTTTTAAACAGACAACTTGAAATATTTCTGGCTTAGAAAAAACAGCAGAGATCAAAGAAAACAACAGCAAATTCCAAATGTGTTTCTTTGATTCATTGGCTTCCTGTTTCAGGGAAAGCCTGTAGCAGGTTTTGTAGCAATTTGTTTCTACATTGACATTCGCAATCTGATTTGACTAAGGATACCCACACACACCATCCCTCCTGAAACAGTCACTGCTACATCAGTTAAAAAAAGGTTTGTATTTACAAATGTAGAGCTCAACAATACAAACAACCCCTGCAGGAACTGTACTTGCTTAGGTACATTACTTCTGTGAGCAGGGTACTACAGCAACCAGGACATTTTAACAATGGGAGATGGGTCAGGCCTGAGCTTCCCCTCTGTCCTGATGGTGTTGCTCTGCAGGGTGATTCAAAAGCACTTAGTGCCCAGCTTTTAACCCCGTGTCTCTACTGGAATCACAAGCACGGTGACCAGATGCACGGCTGGATTTCTGGCAGGGCTAGTAATCCTCTAGAAATTGAATGCAAGCCAATCAACTTATCTGAGGAAATTTTAGCTTCCAACCGCCACACCAATACATTACAAATCCCAACAGTCAACAAGCCTTAGACTTAAGTCACGGTACTCTAGGTCTATATTGGTTCAACATAAAAAATAGAGATCTGGAGAGCACAGCAAAACTGGATTCAAGCCGTGAACATGAGAAGAAACAAAAAAAAAAGGAGAAGTCTAAACACAAAACTAGTCAGGCAGCAACAAAAATCAGGACTCCCACTAAACAAAAGCTGTTTTCAAAAAGCAGTAACAAAACCAAACACTACATCCCATTTGTCAACAAGCTTTACTTAGAGCTCCCATTCCTTCCACCCCTTTTCCTTTTTTTAAATGTCCATGGTTATCTATTGGCTCCTTAGTTTTACTTCTGTAGAGATCTCCTGGAGCTCTACAGTAAAACCATGCATTAATTACAGCAAGAAATTAGTCCTAGTGGAAGTCACAAAACAAGTTCTGTCTCGCACAGATCCCAAGTAACACATTGCATGTCCTGTGTAGCCATCATGCAAAACATCTCTACTTACCCACACTCCCCCTTCCACAGCAATGCACAAACAGGTCTCTGCAGAGCCAGCCTCCCACAGACTGCCCACGGCCAGCCCAGCAGTACACGGCTGCTTCACTGAAAGGAGGCAATTTCACAGGCCTTCTCCTCAGCACAACAAACTGCCCCAGGGGTCTGGCCCTAACCACTGAGACAGCCTGGCAAGCCTCACATGCCCAAAGGGTTCTTTAGGAAAGAGCCAGGACACTTCCCACAGGGGAAAAAACCCCAATCACCACAGTTCATGGAAGTTTAAGCAGTGCCACTGAGGGTGCTTATCCACCTTAAACGGAGCACCTGGTTACAATAAAAAGTTGAGGGACTCAAAGGGCTGTTGTGGGCTGGGTCTTCACCTACATCTGCACATGCAAAGCACAATATCATCTTCCAGGCATTAATTTAGGGCAACAGTCCAGTTCCATCCTAGGTAACCAAGCAGCGTCCAGCTGAGATGACCAACTTCACTGGCCCTTCCATGCTTCCACCTGACCAGTTTCATACAGCTCTTGGAGCAGTTATTTCTCATAAAGTCCAAGAGACAAAGATGCCTCAAAGTCTCCTTTCTGCAGGTCACAAAAGATCCTTCAGGAATGATATGTATGATGGTCACCATTAATCCCAGGGGTTTTGACACCCACCAAATAGCAGACTGAAACCTCTGTTTCTGCTATTTTAGGAAAACAGAACTGTTTCACCTTGGAAAGCAGAGGAGCACACATATAGCAGAGGGAGTGTCTCCACAGATACCAAACATCTGTAAGATCTTTGAAAAAGGGCCCACTCCTTTTCACCTTGCCCCTTCCAGCTGGCCCACTGATGGCAGATCCTAACTCATCTGAGCTAATTCAGAGCAGATCACCGCAGGAAACCAAGACCTGCACCTAACTCCTCATAATGCCAAATTGATTCTACCAGCAAACTCCCCACCAGTTCCTTTGCACCTCACTGATTAACAGCTCTCACTAATAAGATAGACAAAATCCAGACTTGAAACCCTAATTTGATGGTGCAGAATGAATCCATGATATCCCTCCCCAGGAGTTCAGACAGCCCTGGCTGCACACTGGCAGACAGCATGAAGGATAAAATGGAGCTCTCCCAAAAGGCACATGTAAGGACAGCAAAATGAAACCTGTAACACAGAATACCCAGGGTATGTTGCAGCAGATCCCAGCTCTGAAAAGAAGTGTGCAGACCACAGAGCCAAAATCAAATGCTCACCATATGGGTGGGCACAAGTGGCTTTTGTCTCTTCCAGTAGAAGTCACTGCAGAATACAGAACAACAAACACCAACAAAGCACGTTTCACTGGCAGTCCACAGGCTGCATGAAATGTACATACATGCACATGCACACACTGAGGTCAAGCACAAGCACCAAGGACTTTCCCCTAGACAACTTTGAGGAAGCCAGGCAGGTTTTTCTCTTGCTTGGCAAGAGAAGAATACTGTGTTCTTTGGTATTAAAGAGCCATCAGCCATCTAAGGGAAACTCTGACCTGAACCAGAGTTCTGAGAATAGGATGTCATGCTGGGGAAAGACCATTTTTAGGTATAGTGTCATTTACTTCCCCTGAAATTTTATATACACTCTTCAATTTTGAAGCATTACTGTTTTAAGACCAATGAATACACTTTTCAGACATGTATTACAAGAATTTCTTATTTATTAGCAAGTCTTCACAAAAGGGGAGGGATTAAGTTTTCTATTTATGGAACAGAGGACACAAAGGCTGAGTGATTTGCCCAGGGTTACAGGTGAATCAGTGGTAGGGACAGAACAAGGTGCCCTGACTCAGAGGCACCTGCTGTCAGCACAAGGCAATGCCACCCAGCTCTTGTACTCCCTGAAGCCAAGCTTAAGTCATCCTCTCCTCATGACACCTAGTCAGTCAATTCCTAGTCAGTGAGTGCCTGTCAGGAATTCTCCAAAACACCAAGAAGAATGATGGACTTTAAGAACCAATTATACCCAACAGAAGATAACCCTAAGGAAAGGAGGTCTGAGGCACACAGAGGAAAGCACATCCCAAACTGTGGAACACAGACCCTATGTGAACAGATATCTCCAAGACATGTTTCACATCTTTCATATCATCCTTCCCTTCCCCACATGCTCACAGAACTCTCCTTTGCAGGGTGAGAGCAACTGCTTACACACAAGAGGTGTTTCTGTATCCTCAGCTCCCAGTAATGCAGGTTAGCAGCTGGTAACATGGAGGAAGAGGCAGCACTGCATTTCTCCTGTCAGTCATTGTAACAACTCCACACACCACCGTGTGGGAAATCCCAAAAGCTTTCTGATACAAACAACGTTAATATCACGCAAGCAAAAAGAATGCTTCAAAAGAGGGGCACAAGCTTCAGAAAGGATCCGCAACAGAGCAAAGATCTCAACTAAAAAACAGACCAGTCACGGATCAGTTAGTTCCTCTGCATCACTCTAGAGATATACCAAGTCTCCCAAAGCAGCATTATCAGAACAGACGGAAACTTAGACAACAAAGTTAAAGCATGCTGCTGCAGCACGCAGCACTCACCTTGCTGCCTATATCTTCTCGCTTGTTCCCAGGCTTGCTTCTCCTCAGCTTAATGGAAGGGGAGCGAAGTAGATTTTTGATCCGACTTGTTATCGTGGAGCCTTCGACTGACATCATCTCCAGGTGCACGGTGGTGCTCACCCCACACACAGGCTGTGCCTGGGGAACGAGCCCAGGTTTGAGGCAGAAACACCGATGCGCTCAGCTTGGCTCCCACGCGTTCACATATCTCTCAGCAATTCTGCTCGGGAACTCCACTCCTGTTACACTGCAAAGCTATTCACAGAGGCTGGCAGACTTTCCTTTTGCAGATTCCAGAGGGTCAAATCAGCAGCAATCTAAACAGAAAGATGCACCGTGAGTCAATACGATATTCAGTAAATTGAATTCTAGCCTCATTCTTTGCAAGAAATATAAACGCAAGCGGTTATAGGGATGGAGGCAGCATTACTATTTTCAGAGGTTTCCACACAAATTATCATTCATTTAGTATCAATTAACACATCTACATCAATTCCCAAATCCAAAATTTAGATTTTGCGCTTCAATATCATCTTAGGACAAAGACAAAAATTCCCACCCCTTGCTTCAGCTCCATACACGTCCACTCCACCTTATGCTTCACAGCCTGGAAAGCACAATGCTGTACTTGACTATTAAACGCCGAGTCGCAGAAAAACCCCGAGAATACACACGGGGGAGTTTTTAACTCTCACAAATCTATCTCTGTTTTAAGTCCACACAATTATATAGTGTGTGATACTAGATAATAAAGGCATTTGATGTTTCCACGTCCCCTCACCCCTATTTATAAAGTGAATCAAGGAGGCACTATAGCTGCTGCCAAGGGTTACAGACCCCCGGCCAACACCTTCACCTTTCCCGAAGTAGCCCGCGGTGGCCGGGGGGAAGAGTGATGCAGTCAGAGCCTGCAGTGAATTATCCTCCCGGCTTCTGTGCAAAATGGGGGCGGGGGGAAAAAAGAGCGAGACAGAGAGAAGGGGAGACAGAAGAGAGGAAGAGAGAAACGTCCAAGCCAGCGCAGCCGGCAGCCTCCTCCCTGCGGCGGCAGCGCTGCGGGTGAGGGGCCGCGCCTCCTCCCCCCGCCCCAGCCCGCCCCGCCGCGTTGAACCTCTCCTACCTGGCGCCCAGGAACGGCGATCCCGGCGCCCACGGTGCCCCGCAGCGCCTGCCCATGCAGCCGGCCTGCCCCGAGGAGGGGCCCCATCTTGGTCTCAAATGGGTTGAATTGTTGGTGAAAATTAGTATCTCTGCAATTCAACTGCGCTGTTTGCCAGCCCTCTGACTGTAGTTGCTCCTTTCGAACAAAACCATTTACAAATTTTTGGTGCTTCCTTCCCCTGCAGAGTGGGTCGGCGCACCATGCCTTGGGTGTTGCTGTCGCTGGGGGTGTCACAGTGACCTGACTGCCCCACACACCTGCCTGGCCATTCCTGGCTGGTCAGCACACCCTGCCTGTGCCACAACAGGAGCCTCCTGAGGAATGACAGGGAAGGGGAGCATGAGACCATGTCACCCTGCTGCTCTGGGGTGGGAGAGGGGACAGAGGATTCCACCTTGTGCCCCATAGTGTGGGACAGCTGACACGTTGGTGTGTGGATCTTTTACTGGGGCTACGATGTTCACAGAGCTGGTGTGGAGGCTGCTGGCAAAGCCACACCCTGGCAGCTGAACTGGGTATTCCGGGATGAGCACGGGAGCCCACAATCACCAATGGCATGGTAGGGCCCCACTGCATAGGTTCCCAACTGTGAGGAAGTCCTGGAGTTCCTACTCCCCTCAGCTCTTCAAAGTTTTTGTTGGGAGTCTAGCAGCCCGCTGGCACATCAAGATACCCCATGGAGCCAAAAATTTGGACACTTTTGTGCTGGCTCCTAGCAGGTGAGAGCCTAGAAGCAAATACACATCAGGCCAGCAAGAGGGTTTTGCCCTGGAGCTGTCTAATACCCATTCCCAAGGGAAGAGTTCCACAGCCACTATGCTAATTCCTTTGCTTTCCAAGTGGGAAGAGAGACAGCTGCCCTACCATGCCATGGCAGCTACTAACCACATGAGAGGAGGTGGGGAGGCAGATTTCACAAGCCAGCAAGCCTGAATTGCTGTCAGAGGGCATACATTTAGGATGTAGCTCTCTCTCTTTCAGCCCGAAGAGATTGCCTGTGTCAACACTGGTCACACCACAGCCCTAAGGGGGGAAGGAAACCAGCCTTTCCCAGCATGGAAAAGTCCTGTTAGCTCCCTCTTCCTTAGCATGCCCTGCCATTTACTGCAATTTGTCCTACATCCTTGGAGTATCTTTCTGGCTCCCTGTTGTGACCTGCTCCCTTTCCTGTCTTTGGTGACTGTCCTGTCTTCAGTGACTAACTCAAACCCAGACTATTCATGGCAATTGAAGACGATCCTTCAAAAAATACAGGTTGTGAAAATTTGCTGGAGTTCAGGCAGAGATTTGCAATGACAAACAATCCACATGGTCTTCCCCATGGTAGCCAGCACGCTGCCAGCATCACAGCTTGTGACTGTGTGAACCTGCACCACCAGAATTTCAGGAAAAGTTTGTTTGCTTTCCAGGTGGGATTCTGAGCAGGCACAAGGGCTTGCAGGGCTAGGATCTTAACGTTTATCTGGTCAGAAACCTGCATAAATTGATGAAAACACCCATAGGGCATGCTTCTAATCTCTACCAGTAACTTGCAGGAAGTGAATTTAAAATGTCAGTGTCTAACCTTTGATAGCTTTTGTTTTGGTACATGTGCCAGAGAGAAATCCATGCTTGTTGCTGTGTCAAAATGTCGTAAGGTTCTGGGAACTATGGCTTTTTGAAAGATATCAAATTTTGTGGGATTTACAATAAAATTGCAAGAGTTGGTAACATTGCAATTGTTTCTAAAATGGAAGTAATTGATGTCCGTGGAGCTAAGAGTGTATATGTAGAATCATGGAATCATATGGGTGTCTTAGCTTTCAGCCCCAGACATAGTCTACAACCTGAGAGGTGGCACATAAGAAAAGGATTATTTTAGAAAATGTGAATATTGTCCATTCCTACCAAACCTCTTGTCCTATTGCTCAACAACGGTGTCTTTATGCTAAGGGTGAGGAGAAACTCGTGAAGGAAACCAGGCCTGCTGTTGCAGCAAAAATAAAATCCCTCTTCCAGGAAGATCTACACATATGGTTAGCTTAATGCAGGCTATCAGTTCTAGTGAGGAACTACTCACAGTGGATATGGAGTTTGAAAAGGGCACCAGCCCGTACAGGACTGGGACCTGGCACTGCACAGGAAAAGAAATGTAGTCAATAGTTCTTAAATTTCTGCTGTTCAACACTAAAACATCAGAGTCATCACATTTGGGAGAAACATGCATACATTTGAGAAAGAACTGAGGGATGTCTTTGAAAACAAGGGACAGCTGAGATGTGTGCTGGGGAGACGCCGTTCAAATGCAAGTAGAATTGTTCCTCTTTTGTTGGAAGCTGAGCACAGCATAATGTGATTTGTGATTACAATTCTTTGTGTCTGTGAAGCGACTGAAGAGACAGGCTAACTCTGAAACATCACTGGACTTCTAAATTCACTGAAAAGGAACTGGGACAGGGAACAGATGTTTCTGATTTTCAGACTAAAGCATACTACCTTTCTAGTTATTTTTGAAGCAGCATGAAATGTCACAGTTTCTTCAGTTTGCCCTAAAGAGAAAGATCTTGCCAGCGGTTTTTAAAGAAACTTTTTCTATAGTTTCATTAATAAAAACACTTGCTCTTTTTTTCTTTGATCTCAATAATACAAAAGGGAAACAGGCAGGAAACACCAGTTTCCTCTCAGTTTTGCAGTACAAGTCTTACCACACACCTGTTTCATTGTTAGAGGTATATGACTTTCCAATTGTAATATCAAATTTATGAAAGGTTAGTGTAAAATACTTGCACTGACTCTACAGCCACTGGAGCTTTAGCTGGAGTGAAACCAGAGCAGATGATGCTGTCCTGCGTGGCTTCTGTTCTCCCAGCCTTATGCTCCAAGAAATACCAACCCACTGAAATGGAGAAACTGCCTTTCATCCAGTGGCATGACTAGAAGCAATTGGTAACCTGCTGCTCCATGACAAGCTTCCTGATGTTGCTCTTGCTCGTGGTGTCCAAATTAAGCTTTCCTATGGCAGCAGTCAAGCTGGTAATCTGCTGGCCAGTCATTGTGTCAAAGCTCATTAAAGGTGCATGTGTGGCTTGTGCTGGGGCAAGTGCTTCACTCTGCTCACTCACCCCAGCGCTTGCTGCAGTTTCTTTTCTTGTACCATTATTGCCTCCTGACTATTGCCAGACATTACCTTTATTTCTGAACAAGGCTTGTGTTTTGACAGTATGTTCCTGTAGGGTCCATCTCCACAGGGCAGTGCCTTGACTGAGATCAGTTAATAACAACCAAAAGCAACAGGACTTTCAGCTTCACTCTAGAGTCATGAATTCTTCCTTGACAGAAGGGATAATGTACCATGAATAAATTATGTCATTTATCTTTGACGTTTCCAGCATTTGCTCTTGAATTATGTGTTCTCAGAGAAATCTTTCTTAGAGATGCCTTAAATAATGAAAGAACAGATGCCTCAACAAATTAAATGCCATCTTTTTAAGCACTAGGTAATGAAGTATCTGAAAATGTTTTCTCTGTTGCAGAAATCCTCTGTGCTTTTCTAAGAAATAGCATTTTGCAATAGTTCTGTAATCCTGTAGGGCTCTGAGCAAAAGGAACATTTTGGATGTGATTTAAAAAAAAACCAGTTACTTTCCTAGTTAAGAATATGGTGATAAAATAAGAGCACATAAAAGAAGACACAAAGTAACAGAGCAGAAGTGCTACATGAGCCCTCTCAGTGTGATATTAAACCTTTTCTTGAGCTTGCTCTCCTTACAAAGCTCTTCTCACTACCTGTGGCCAGGCAGGGAGCATGGGGTGAGTCTCCAGGCAGCTGTGCTGACACGCTGAGAGCAGATGGAGTCCCATGACTGGATACACTGAGTGCTTTCCAAACTCTCTGTGTGATGGGGCTGCAAGGTGCTCTGTGCCTCTGAAACCCTGATACCATGTCACAGCCAAGGCCCTGGGTGGTAGCTTGCTCAGCTTGGGGTTTTGCCATTTTAAATTTGTTTTCTTTATCAGAGAAACAGATCTGAGAAAGGTTTTCATTTTTTCAGACACCAGTGTGCTGGAGCTGACCTGCTCTCTGGTACTAGAGGGAGCTCCAAACTGGAAGCTGTGGCAGCCAGCATGAGCAATTGAGGCCAGCTCAGTGACCAGGTGAGTTAGTCAGGGAGCAGCATCACACTCATGCGGATTCATAGCTCCCACATAGCTTAGAGGATGGGTTGATCACCTTCACGTGTACCTGCAGAAATAGTGGGGACAGACATTTTACTCCACACCCTCACTGCTATGTTCCTGAGCAGTTTTCAGGCCGAGTGAAGAGCAAAGAACATATTTTTCCCACAAGCTTTAATCACTGAGTAAGAAAAACATTTGGGCTTCTTCTGTAAGAGCTGCCTACCCTCCAACCTCCAAAGGACCACAGTGCTGCTTTCCAGTTATGATAATGACATTTCAGCCTCACAGGATGTTGATTCAGCAGGGTCATTATGGCTTTTTCCTCATGTTGACTTCTTGTTACAGCAGTGAACAGCAGGCACTCAGATGTGGAGAGAGGGTGGAGGAGGAAAGATAAACATCTTTGGTCTAGTCCAGAATAAAAATAACATATAAGTACAATATATGACAAACTAGACAGGTAAAGTGTAAGGGAAGAAAAGCAGCTACCAGGAAGTATACGGAAGGCATTTCATGTTTAACTTTTCTCCAATTATGAAAATTACTGTGAACTTAATAATAATTTCATTATTAACCTCTTAATTAATATGAATTTGCCCTGGCAAAAGGTGCCAACAGTTCTTTTCTGGACATACAGAGGTCTCCAAAGCTCAATGTGTCAGGTGACGAAACCCAAGCAGAGTTAATTGCTTTTGTTGCCTTGTTTGCTGGCAGTGAGCTTTGTCCCTTCCTCTCTCTCATTTATTGCCACAGCTACAAGGGATAAGCAGAATGAGTTTCTGGAAATTGTTTCCAACCATAGCTTAAGCCTTTTTATCAGGCTCCTGATACCTGACTTAAAATGTTTAGAATCCTGCCAGCAGTTACATGGGATCCTTTCTTCATGTGTTCCCATTGAAAAGTCATGTAGACATCTATGGTCCATAATGCATCCAGGGAGAATATGCTTATATCATAGACTCCAGTCGTGCTTTAAAAGAAGAAAAATATACATGGATGAGTGCCATGGGTGGTTGCTAGGAAATTGTGCTGATAAAGAGAAACCATGGGGAATGCAAACAAAATGTGTAGTATAGAAAGTCCAGCTGAAGACATAAAGTTACTGCTTAGAAAAGGCTTGTCTCCACTAAGGACTGATAGTTTCTGGAATAAGACAAAATGTGTAGAGATGTACTTGTAAATCCCAGGCACAGCTACACTAATTTTTTTTTTTGAAGTAGAAGAATGTCCCCTAAACTGAAGGAAAAATTTACAAATTCCTTTCAATTTTTACTCTGCTATTGTAACAGTAGGTGAACTAGTCTACTTATGTTTCACTCCTGTATTTCAAGGGATCAGCAAAACCCATGCCCTCAATTAAAACTATTTTTAACATAATTAACAAAGTGCACACAAGTGCCCATTCAGCTGTCAAAGCAAGGCCATGTTCTGACTCACCTGGTGCCCGAGGCACATGTGCATCCGGTGTGCAGTCAGGTGTGCTTTCAAGCCTGCTGTGATGTGGCAGATGTGATTGATAAAAAAAAAACAAACCTGTGCTGTGTGACTGAAGCCTGGAGAAGTGGCTGCTGAACTTCCCACAGCCACCTTGGGCAGCACAGTGGTGAGCGGTGCTCAGGAGAGCCTCAGCAGCCCCTGAGTGCTGCGGGGGCAGACAGGCCTGGCAGGGCACTGCAGGGGCCAGGGGCTCCCTAAGAGCAAGGCCACAGCCCCCACTGCTCCTGTTCCAGCCTCTCCACTAGTGCAACACTAGTTGTGTGAGCAGCTATCCACACTAGCTGTGGCCCGGCCCACACATTTGTGCTTTAGCCAGCTTATGGAGGGAGATAAATGATGTTACAGCCCTATTAAATTTCCACCAGAAGCAGGACCTCTCTTTGTTGTCCATTTCTCAGTGGCAGGGGATGAGAATGCTATGCAGTAGCTGCTGAATGTAAATGTGTTGTGTTTCCTGCTGCCTGTGTGGAAGTTATGAGGGAGGATAAACATCAAGTATGAGGCAAAACTCAGCTCGGACACTGCCTGGGCCAGTGAACTCACCACCATCACAGCTTTGTCTGGTCAGAAAAACCATGACATGGTACCCAGGCTAATCCACAGCGGTCCTCTCAAGCTTAGATCTAGCAGAGTCTGGCCCCATTTACACACAGGACCAAATGATTTGACAGTCTCAAAAGCCCTCAGTGGGACTGCAGTGTTGCATGAACTCTGTCACTTTTAGACCGTAGTTATCTGGGAGCTTAGGTGTGGGTAGAGACAAGAGCAGCACCATGCAGATAGGAGAAGGATGTCTCCCATTAATGACAGGTGCCAGGGCTGGCAGGCACACAGAGATTGGATGTTGGATATTCCTACTTGCAAAAGGAATCCAGATCTGAAAACCACATGATAGGAAAGCATTTGAACTGGTGCTTAAATAGAGGATGCCAAATCCTTGTTCTTGTTTCTGGGAGTTATTTGTGTTCCATTGTTCTCCCTAATTACTGCTCTCTGGAAATACCTACCACAGGATGAAATTATCATTGAACTCCGTAAGGAGGGATAAAGGCCTCCCTTAGAGCAATGACTTTATACCTCTCCCAGTTTTGGGCCCATAAACTTTTTCCAGTGAGTGGGGCTTCAGGCATCTACACACTTCATCTTGCTGGCTGTGGGTTTAAGGTGTTTGTGAAAGATAGCCAAGAAGAGCTACTTTTCACAAATGTCCTAAAAGTACTTGCAAGGGCTCACTGAGCAGAGGCTGAAAGTGCTGCTTGACTGCTCTAAGATCACCTTAGGCTGGTTCACTGTAGACAGGTTGGGTTGAGCTAGGTTATGTTGGACAAGGTTAGGTTAGAGAGAGCTCCTTACTGCTACAGGCACAGAAAGGGATCACAAGATAGGTTTTCCAGCATGTGTCTAAACAACTGATTGTCCTTCACTTGACCTTCCTCTGGCAGCATAAGCAAGAGCATACAAACTAACCATCTTCACCCCCAGACTCTTCTACAATGGAAAGCAGGGAGATGTTATTTTCCAGGTTCTGCCCTCACAGAAGAGGCCTTGCAGCTTTCTATGGGGCTAAACATCAGACAAGAACAATGCCACTGCATCACTTGGCTGATGTCTGCCTGAATGTTCTTATGTGTTTAGGCCAGCTCTGCACAGACTGCATGGATGGCACTCAGCACAGGGGCTGGCCCTGGCCCAGGGACCTGAAAGGAGAGATGCTTGCAAACCCCTCTCTGCTGAGCTGGTGTTCCCAATGGCCTGCTGTCTAACCTCCCCCCAGTCCCCAGGAGAATGTAGGTCACTGTTCACATTGTTTTCCTCTGAGCCTAGACCGTTCCTGTTTTGCCACTTTGTTTGCAATTAGCCCGTACTTTTGTAATTGACCTAAATAAGCCTGTTTGTTTCATTTTCCTCCATCCCA
Source organism: Onychostruthus taczanowskii (assembly GCF_017590055.1). Taxonomy (NCBI): domain Eukaryota; kingdom Metazoa; phylum Chordata; class Aves; order Passeriformes; family Passeridae; genus Onychostruthus; species Onychostruthus taczanowskii. Next base: position 4,220,204 of record NW_024496525.1, on the reverse strand, counting down.
TGCCTTATGTTTCCAGAGAGCTGTAATTAATAAGAATGATGCAGCATGAATGTCTTCTGCAAGCCCAAAGCAGGCAGTGCCCTGGCTGGAGTTAGTCCTGCTCTTGGTGTTCAGCAGCAAGCTGACAATGTAAACCAGAACTCAGGCAGCTTTGGATTTTGCCCTGAGAAAAAGACAGAATGATGGATCTTACAGCTTGACTGTGCTGTATGGCCTCTACAGATGCCTTTTATTGTTACTTCTGTTAGCAAAATGAAAGAACTAGAGCAAAACTGTAAGTGAGCAAGCAAATAAGAAATCCCTCCAATAACAAGTGATGTCCAAGAGTTATATTGCAAGCTATGAAACCCACCCATTTGTATCAGTTTTCAAAGCTGCTCACTTTGTTCCCACAATCACACTTAGCACAGTGATGATGTTCTAAATTTCCTCTCATGTCACAAACCTGTCCTCCCCATGATGCCTGAAGTGTGAATGATGGAAAATCAAATGCAACAGAGCATGGAAATAATCCCACTAAATCTCTCATGCTGTTGGGCAATACTCAGCTGGATGGGTTTCAGGCACTGCTTTTTGCCTCAGTTTTCCCATCTGTTCTTATGAACTCCTGCTTGGAGAGGAACATCTCATTAATGTTTCCTTTATTTGCACTACTTTTTGCCTCTCACATCCTTAAAAGACAAAAGTAAACATCAAAACAAAACCTTGCAAGAGAGCTTTTCACAAAACTTCCTGTTGTGTTCCGGACCCTCCTGAAGAGATGTTCCAATCCTTAAAAGACAAAAGTAAACATCAAAACAAAACCTTGCAAGAGAGCTTTTCACAAACTTCCTGTTGTGTTCCAGACCCTCCTGCAGAGATGTTCCGCTGCTTCCCACAGGGGTGCCCATCTCTGTGTCCCCCTCCTGCAGGCAGAGCCGTGTGGGGTCTGTATGTCAGGTTGGCACAGAGGTCAGTACTGAGGCCCATAGGAGTCACAGAGCCTGTGGAGAGCTTAGCACTGTGGTGTCTCTGAACACCAAGCTCCGGCCTCTCACTTTAGAGGTGCTGGAGGAAGGCACAGGGAATGAAATGCAAACTACATGTCATGCTGTTCAGAAACCAAATACCAGAAATGCTGGCACTGCATCTATTTGTAGTTTTCCTGATGCATTGCCAGTATCCTACCTAGCAGTATGCAGTCGATATATGTCCCTTTGCTTGTGCTTGGTTCTCTAGAAAGACTCTGAGAGCACTTTAATAGGTGTCAGATGCAAAGCACAACTCGGTCCCAGGGTAGACTCTATCCAGCAAGCCAAGAGACGACATGAAGATAGGCACACCAAGAGCTGTGGCATAAGGTTGTGGAACTGGGGTTTTCCAATAAGCCTTTTTGGTTCAAATAAATTTTGTACCCAACTCTAACTTAATTTCCTTGGGAACTAGGGCAACAAATTACCACAAACCTGTTTTAAAATCCCCTCCATTTAACCTCTTGCTCCTTGACACAGATTTTTGAGATCCAGGTTTCCCCCTTTCTTTATAATATACCTTGGCTTGCAAAATTCACCATGCAGAAAGAAATCTGAACTTTCCACTCCCCGTGGCAACAATAATTCAATTAAACAAGACAAACCTTGGACAGCAGTTGGTCCTTGGACAGGACATGGTATACTAAATACGATACCAGCAGGAGGAGAGTGAAACACAAAACTTGTGAAACAATCCTGTTAAAAGAGAGTTGGCAAGTGGGTGCCCTTCAGGACAAGGGCACACACAAACACATACGCTCTCCCCTTTCTTTAGTCCAGCACGCTTTATATAGATGACAACAAATAGGAAGGACTGGGATTAATGGCAACTTTTGCATGCTTGCAAGCCTATCTGAAGAGCACCCAAGTGCACATTCAATTTGTATGGATGGATGCATTTGTTCCCTTTGCTAATGTGCAAATACAGGTCTGACTAGGGATGCTTTCCTTAAGCAGTGCCAGTGTGGGCAGAAAACAAATGTCAAATACAAGAAAATTGCACACAGCCCATTAGTCATCTGGCAGGACAAATGACTGAGAGGGAAATATAAAAGTATAGCCAGATCACACTCTCACAGAGTGAGAGAAAACGTGTGAAAGAAAAACAACATAGTGACTAAATACCAAAATCATGGCAAACCCAAATATTATTCTCAGAATTACTAGAATTAGGAAGGCTAGAAGGCAGGGAGCAACAGCCTGGAAATGTTGCCCAGGAAGAGGCACTATCTCCATCCCTTGAGGTTTTTAAGTCCTCGATGGAGAAAGACCTGACCAGCCTGATTTGATCTCATGACTGCCCCTGCCCTGGGCAGGAGGCTGGACTATAGATCTCCAGAGGGCCTTTCCTATGTGATTTTTTCTGTGATCCTATGAGTGCCTGTGATTTGGCATACAGAGAGGCAACTACTGACATTGCCATGACAACAAACTGGATTTCTGCTGGTGTTGCAGCTTCCTGCAAAGAGAAGCAGCTTCCTGCAGCTTCCTTGAGAGAAACACTCACAAACCCCCCAAGATTTATAGCACTAGATTCACTGGAGCTTTACTTTCAATCTAATGAAAGAATTAATAGGTATCAGCTTGTTGCACAGTTCATTTCTGCTTGTTTCGATTTTTTTTTTTTTTTTTTTTTTTTTACGATAGTGAAGAGAAAATTACATGCAATCTTGCAAAAAGAAGATAATTACATCCTCCCCCTTGGGGAGACAACCAAAATGGCTTCAGCAAATACTCCCAGTGCCAGTGGGAGGCAGGCAGTCAGCAGCCAGGGCCAGCTGCATGTGGCTCAGCACAGCCAGCTCAGTGCTGTAAGCATTTTCCTTCACCATTTGCCCTGTGGTCTTCCTAAATAGAAGCACATGAAGCGAAACGCTTCCAATGTTTTGTTCAAATACTGCAAATGAAATCTCAGCTGCAGCAACCAGGAGTTGAAAACTGGGAGCTGGGCAGATCCAAGGCGGTGGTGCTGCTGTGGCCGGCCACACACCCGGGGCGGTGCTAGGGCTGTGTGACCTGGGGGGTGCTGGCCTGCCCGAAGCCCCTGTGGGCTCCTGAGGCTGCAGGCAGAGGATGGGGATGTGGGACTCTGCTGCCACAGCTTTTGCCCTGGCAATGCCCTGGCAATGGGGGAGCTTGGGGACACAGGAGCACTGGGGCCTGAGGCAACGCAGCAGCAGCAGCCACACAAGGGCTCTGCTCTCTGCCACGTCCGCCTCGCACCCGGGTGCCGGCAGCACAGAGCACCCTCAGAGGCAGAGGAGTGCTTGGTTTCCTGCACGCTTCCCACTTGCACTGTCTGCCTCTCAGCCAGAGCCAAGGATCCAGCCCCTTGGGACTCACCTTCAGCCAGGAATAACTTCTGACTTGAGGCAATTTTAGTAGGTCACCAATGCCGCTGGCTTTTTCCTTTGGCAGTTATGCTTTTCTTCCTCACTCTATGAAAATCGAGTTTTCTTTCAAACATGAATGTGTCCCTTGTAAGCTGATCTGCAATATAATTATTTTCTCCCTTGCTCAGCAAACTTTGCGAAACTGGACATTTTCCCCATCAAAGCCAGACAATGAGGCCTTGTCTACACTGGAGCACAGTAGTAACAATTCCCACTGTGGCTGCCATCAGTTCAGCTCGCCTGGTGGGAGCCATTTATTAAAATTTTTTCTTGAAGACTAAGCCTCCCGGTTCAAGTTGATTGCCCCATATGTCAGAGCCATAAAACATTTGTGGGGTGAGATTTTTTTTGCCATGGGCATTCAAAAGCTAAGGAAGCAAATTCAAAACTTTGCAAAAGCACTCATGAGCTGCAAGTCTGTTTGAGTCATTTTTTAAAACCAAGAAGCCATTGTAATCTAGAAGTGCAGACACCAGTTGGGGAGCAGGAGTTAATCATTGTCCTTGCAAAAGGTTTGCCAGCACCTCCTTTTCCTGTCATGGTTTTGTAGCCAGTCACCTTAACAGAAGTTAAAACACGATCACATCAGACCTACACCATTAAAAAAGGTGTCAAAACAACCAGAGCAGCTGTGTTATCCATCTCATATGCAAAAACCTTCACACGTGCTTGAAGTTTGCTGAAGCTTGGCCCATCTGAAGTTATCCAGCCCCATAACCTGTCCCCCAGGAGAGGCCACACCACCACTCCCACACAGCCCAGACCCAGCCAGCCCCAGCCAAGCCAGCAGCTGCCCCCACCCTCAATCCGAGGGGCACACATGGGGCTCCACCGACTCCCATCCAACCCCACACAGGGCTGCCCAGGCAGGGGGACCTTTTCCAGGCCTGCTGCCTTTCCAAGGCTGAGCATACAAACGTGGCTCCAGCCAGGCCCCAGAGGGACACTAATGGTTGATCAAATCATGTTTTACTCTAGCTACATAACGTTTTATAGTAACGTCCAGGTCCAGCACGTCTCCAAAATAAGGCACAGCATTAGTTCACACCTTTTCAAAGCTCAGCACTGCCCGTGCCTCCGGCTTAGGCAGGGACAGAGAAGGGCCATGGGGGCCAAGGGCTCGTGGCCGAGGACAGCACAGCTTCACCCACGCCAAGCAACAGCTCCTGCAGGAAGAGGCACCTTTAGCTGCTGTTTACACAAACAGTTCCAGCCTTCACTGGATACCAAAAGAAACCAGACACCTTGTCTCCACTGAGGTTTTTCCTTCAGGAGAAAAGAAACTCAGCAAGGAATTCCAGGATCCCTTCAAAAATTTTACTGCTGTTTTAGGACACCTTAGGTTGGAACATGTTTTGTGACTAAAAAGAATACAGCTGGCAAGGCCTCAGCCATGGCAGAGGGCAGGGTGAGCCAGAGGGAAGCAGAAGAGGGCAGAGGGATTGGCATGACACTGCTGCTCTTCAGAAGAGAGGACCCAGCACATGCTTAGCAGTCGACTTGGTGCCAAAAGGCGAGTGTAGCCACAGGCCTGGGCTTTGAGGTGCTGGTGTGTGTGTCATGGCAGGCCAGGGAGCAGTGTGGGAAGCAGCAGGGTCTCAGCCCCTTTTCCTTACATAGAGGATGGGGCTCAGAGGTCCAGGCCTGAGCAGGCAGAAGGACTGTTGGAAAGAGGGGAGAAAGAGGAGCACCTGCCCCTCAGGCCAAGAGCAGCTTGTGCAGCTCCTGCAAGGGGCTCTGGCACACAGGGCACTGTGAAGGCAGCAAGGGATGCGTGGTGCAAGAGCTGGCAGCAGCTTCCCCAGCTGCTTCTGCCAAAGTCAGCTCCAGTGCAGACCCACCCTTCCCCTCTCACTGCTGCAGGAAATCCCAGACAGGCACTGAAATGGAGGCTACAGGGGCACATGCTGCTACAACTGCCTTCAGCAGAGAGTGGTGTGCTGTTCTGAAAACACCTGTAAAGCTCTTATTGTCCTGCTAATGGGCTTCTTGTTAAACAGAACAGTCAAGCTGCTACAAATCAAACAAGTCTTGATCATACTTTCACTCTGCAAGGGGAGGTGGTCATCAGTCATCCCATCCCCATGGCCTGAAAATACACTGTTACTGTTCCATAAACCAGTGAGCTTGTGTCATGCATTCATCTTCCAATTTCGTTTTTTATGTAGATTGGGTCCAGCACAATTTCAAAAGCAAATTCTGGCCTCTTTTTTTAAGATGATTGGTATTAGTACAGTGGTTACTTTACATTTTTTGCTTAAAAATAATCACAGATCACTGGATCTGAAAGTCCAGGGGACCAAAGTCCATCTTCCAGATCTAGTGGCACCTCAGAGGCATGAAGAGTTTTATATCCTCGCAGTGCTCAGTAGCCTCAGCTGCTAACTGGAGCTCATTGCTCGGGTAAGCTCTGCAGATCCACACGAGCCTACAGACCTTGCCCAGAGGCTTTGTGCCCGCACAGCCCCATGTCCTGGAGAAGCCAGGGAAGAGCTGCACACCCACAGGTTTTGCTGCTCCGCTGTGGGCAGCCACAGCCCTGCCCCAGCAGGCCTGGGGTTGGGACAGACCAGGAGGATCTGGGCAGGCTGTTTCATACAGCTGCTGTCTAAGGAGTTAATCGGTGCTGAAAGCTGCTAAAAATGGCACACAGCTTATGTCTGCATATCTTTTTTTAGCTGCTATTTAATTGCCTGGTTTCAGCCCACGAGGCACAGCACGGGCACTTGCCAGGGGCACCGCTCTGCGTCACACGGGGGAACTACAGGGAGCCCTGTGCTCGGCAGGAATGGGAAAGGAAGTCAAAGGCAGCAGGAAAGCCTTTCTCCTCCTCCTCAGAGCTGGTCCCAGCAGGCTGGCACAGACAGCCCTGCTCCTACGGCACAGCAGCCTGCCTGCTCACACCCACGTAGCTGTGGCTGCCCCTTGATGCACCCCCCATCACATCCACATCCTACACAGGCAGGGATCCTGGTCCCCAGCAGCTACTCCCATGCTGAGAGCTGAGACAGCTAAGGCAAAATGCTGCCTTCGGGTTGAAGTCTCCCCACTCTGATTTCCAGCATCTGCCTTACATTAGAGCCAGGGCCAACAGCTGTACCCTCAAAGAACCACAGTCCCGTATGCTGGCAGCCCTACAGAAAACAGGGAACCCTCACAAGAGCAAGATGTACCAAGTAAGTGACCACCATTACGGCAAGGACAGGCCTTTGCGCTCTGTGTCACAGCAGCTCTGCTGGCAGCAGAGAGGTGCTAAAGGGCAGCCCCACCAAAACAGGGGACAGAGGGGACATTCCCAAACACACCAGGACAGGTGAGACACACCTGGCTGCTGGCCTGGATGCATAATTGGATTACGGCAGCCCTACAGAAAACAGGGAACCCTCACAAGAGCAAGATGTACCAAGTAAGTGACCACCATTACGGCAAGGACAGGCCTTTGCGCTCTGTGTCACAGCAGCTCTGCTGGCAGCAGAGAGGTGCTAAAGGGCAGCCCCACCAAAACAGGGGACAGAGGGGACATTCCCAAACACACCAGGACAGGTGAGACACCTGGCTGCTGGGCTGGATGCATAATTGGATTAGACAAACACAGCCATAGGTCCCAAAGGCTTCCCTGGCACCGGGATGTGGGATGTGCTCGCACTGATGAGCGCGCAGGAGGTGGCTGGAAGCCTGGGGCAAAGGGCTCTCCAGCTGCCTGAAACACTGCACGGAGTTCGTGCTGGCAGCCTGCGAGGCCCAGGCCGCTGGTCAGCGGACACAGAGGCTTTCCTCTTCATCAGAAAGACCCAGACAAGTGGAGACTAAATCCTTCTAGGGGTAGAACTCTATTAAGAGAATGAAGACAGGGACACCTCCAGAAGAGCTCTCACCTGGTCAGACACCTCCAACTCGCAGGAGACACAAGATGGACAACTAAAGCGCGAGCTGAGGCACCTCAAACTCCGAATGAACAGGAACAGCCAAGTGCACTGTGGTGTAACGATGCCTTCTTGGTGCGCAGCAGCAGTTAAAAGGGCAAAGAGATGCAGCACCGAGCTCAAGAGACAACAAATGGCATTAAAATTCCTCCATTGCCATGACCCCAAATGACAGTTATTAATTTAGATTCCATTCACTGCCAATTATGGACAAACTGGTCCTGAACGTTTTTGGATTGCATTTACAGGCTCAAATCTGGCTGTAGCATCAGTTACTGCACAGACTCCCTGTAACTGTATTGTCAACAGAGTTTATTTGTACCACCATCTGCATCTCCCAGAACACGATGAATATGCTGGAAAACACAGATCCCCAGCACAGACTGTTGGCCCCTATTAGAAAGTTCTTTCCATTGCAAGGCTGACTGGATATACTTCATGCTTATATTTCTTTCTATTCCAAGAAGCAACTTTAGCCCTGAAAAAAAGGAGTAAGAGGAGGAGACCTTGTTGAAGGGTTTAATGAGAAATTTCAGAAAATATGTTGACTGCGTCAACCATTTTTATTAATTTTTTCCTGTAAGGTCTGATGTTATGCTTTAAATTAAAATAAATTCTCTGACATGTCTTCTCCAGTCAATTGCTTACCCTCATGTGTAACTCTTCTCCTCGTTGTATTTTCTTTCTCAGGTCTGTAAGACTAACTTCTCATTTGTAGAAATGTACTACATAATGAAAAAAAAATACCACCAAAAAAAAGGGAAAAAACCAAACAAAACCAACCAAACAACAATGACAACAACAAAAAAACAACACAAAAAGCCCCCCAACCAACCAAACCACCAAACAAAAAACCAACCCACACAAAATAACCCCCACTCACTTTCCAATTACTGCATGTGGAAGCCATAGACAGCTATTTGTTATGGGCATTTTATCCATTTCTTTTTAAAAGCATTTCTCCTCTGACACTTCACATAAAGGCAGATCTGCAAACCTGCTCCCATTAGGACAGCTCTTGTGTTCTTCTCTAAAGGACACAAAGGACAAACCCAGGCTTGGGGCTGGGGTAAGGAAATCTAAGCTTTTCTGTGGGCTTCATCTCTCAGCTCTCAGTTCTGTTTCTTTTTGTGCCATGACCAAATGTTAACCCCCCTGGCTTCCTGCTCAGGGTACATCTCGCAGAAAAGAAAGTCCCTTTGGTGCCTTTTCTGCACTCAGCAAGTCAAAATCCCCTCTTACAAGGGATGACATTTCCTGCATACTGCTAAGACTGAAGGGAGAGGTCTCTCTTATCTGATCCCTTGAACCAAAACCAGTGTTTGCGCTGCCAAAGCTCGTGCCTCAAAGCATTCATGTAGCACTTGAATGTTGGTGACATGTGGCAATGGCACGTGTCACCAACAGCCCACCACCACGTCATCTCTGCTCCCCCTCTCTCCCTGTAACAAACTTGCAGAGCCAGTTTCTAGTTGAACTTGATTGGTTTATTTTAGTTTTACACTTTGTCCCTCACATACAGTTAAGAGTCTTGTACTGTTAGATTTCTACAAAAATATCAATTTTTCAAAAGCAAAAAAAGGGAAAGATATATTTTAATATATAAAAGGAAAAAAGCTAAATCTGACATTTCATTATATTCTTAAAAACATTCCAGTCTATTTACAGATGTGTAAAAAAACAAAGAAAATCTCCAGGTGTCTTGGTCAAGCAAGAACGTGCGCCTTGCAGGGGTTTCCTTGTTTCTCCTGTTTCCAGAATCTTCTCATAAAGTGTTATATTCTATGATTATTGCCTCAAATGACAGCATATGTAACTTTTAAAATGTTTGGGAGCTTAAGGGAAGAGCAAGGAGTCAGCATTTAAATTCATAGCAAAATAATGTGCTGCAGATACAAGACAGTGAAACGAGCAAAACCCAAGAGCATTTCAAACGTGCTTTGTTGGCTGGTAGAACCCATCAAAGATCTTCCTCAGAACCACACCAAATGCCACCTTTTACAGCCAGGCTGGGGGGCTGTTCTTAGTTAATTTTCTAGTAACATTTAGGGACCAAAAGGTTTTGCTGTCATCTTGACATCATTACATTTTTACTGCAGTAATTTTTTTTTTCTGCCCAGTGTCAAACAGTAAATTCACATACAGAAATTTTATACTCCCCGATAATAAACAGAACATCCTGAAAAGTACATTATTTCTTTTAGATCACGTGTGATCGGTTATCATGTTACAGCCTCTCTGTCCCACAGAGAACACACAGTTCTGTGTGCTAATTAAAACTGGCTGTTGGAACCATGAAAAAGTGAGGTGCAGAAACAAGGGTTAGTGATTAGGAATTTAAAAGTGATCACAGCACAAGTCTTGCTGCTGTTTCTCACACAGGAGGAATGAAATCTACTGGAAAAACAAATTACTACAAGTTAAAACAATAAGCAACCTCAGCCTATTAGAAATAGTCAGAACCAGATTCCCAGGTAAATAAACTTGAGTCTGATGTAGTGCTAGTAAAGTAATTTAGTTACTCCAGATTTCTACTAGTTTAAAATAAGGTTTAAATCCTTAATGAGAAGAAACATTGTTTCCACTAGTTTAAAATAAGGTTTAAATCCTTAATGAGAAGAAACATTGTTTCCACTAGTTTAAAATAAGGTTTAAATCCTTAATGAGAAGCAGCATTTTTTTCTACTAGTTTAAAATAAGGTTAAAATCATTAATAAGAAGCAACATGTTTCTACTAGTTTAAAATAAGGTTAAAATCATTAATAAGAAGCAACATGTTTCTACTAGTTTAAAATAAGGTTAAAATCATTAATAAGAAGCAACATGTTTCTACTAGTTTAAAATAAGGTTAAAATCATTAATAAGAAGCAACATGTTTCTACTAGTTTAAAATAAGGTTAAAATCATTAATAAGAAGCAACATGTTTCTACTAGTTTAAAATAAGGTTAAAATCATTAATAAGAAGCAACATGTTTCTACTAGTTTAAAATAAGGTTAAAATCCTCAAAAAGAAGCAACATAGCAACATCTGTCTAATTACTTACTGGGACTGTAAATCCCCTTTCCTAAGGCATTAAGTGACAACTGTAACACCCTGCAGGACTCTCATAATGACCTAAACTCTCTTTTTCAAATCACTAATACTAGACTTGTATGAAATATTAAAATAGTAAATATGCAAAAGGCAAAAGAGTTGTATGTAACTATTTTAAAACACAGTTTAGAATGCCCAGGTGAAAAATCTTTTTTAATGTAGTCTCTGGAGTAACTTTACACACACTGAGCTTGAAGGGCTTCTCTCCTCTGTGGCATAAAATAAATAATGAAAATGCTGAGGAAACACCCAAGGTATGTTCATTCCCTGATGGATCTAACCTAGACATGGATCCAGAAGATGCAGCGTACCGAACAGGGCTATGGTTGTACAAACAGTGCTCCCTCACTGTGGCAGAACATCGCTCGCAACACCTGCACAACCTCAGTGCTGGAAGGATGAAATTCCTGGATTACTGCACCAACAAAGATGGGCAATTTGGATGGCAGGGGGTAATCCCAGCTGCTGTTGCTGGAACAGTTAAAACATGGAATTACATTCCTAAACATAAAACAAAATGCACCGTCGGAATTCTGTATGGTTTTCAATTTTCACGGCAACATTTTTTACCTTTTTGGAACAGTTAAGAAGCCCCCCAAGCGCACCGTAACTTATATTTACAAACTTGATAGGAAAAGATTGTGTATACTCATTAACAAATCATCTCTCCGAGGCTGAAAACTTCATTTGTCAAGAAAACTATGAAAACAGAAATTGTGTACAAAAATATAAATATCTTTACAGTCTGCAGGCCCGTCACAGTTCAACAGCTGAACAGTGAAGAGCATCTACAGGTTATTGAGTAAGCAGTGGCAGAGAAGAATAAAAAATACATCTTGTGATTCAATACTGCCCTATTTCCCTGGTAATGAGCATTTTTGTTGACTTTTTTGCTATACACAGCTTGTGCAAATGCAGTGAGAAACCTCTGAGTACCTTTCCTGAATTTATAAAGAAATGAAAGGTTTGGAAAGCTATACACATATTTTCATATTTACACTCACATGTACACCTCGCTCACTTATGCCAGGCTACAAGACTCCTGAAAGCATTCTGTGTTTTCATAAAGCAATACTTGGTGTGAACATTCCCAGCCACCACATACATCTTGAAAAATGACAGAAGGAAATAAAATAGGACCTGGGAAAACACTCAAGCTACTTCAGCAATGTATTTAATGACGTAGCAATAGGGTGGCCACATTTTCTTTCAACTCTCTGCAATTTTTCCTTACAGATGTCCTAAGCATCAAAAGGGGAAGTATTTGTGTGGGGGCAGGAGGTGAGAGTGATGACAGTATTATTAAAGTTAACATACTGTCCTCCATCTAATTACATTGGGAAATGTGGAGATGTGTTTTTCTTCCCCAGCAGTGAGAGTTATAAGTGTTTATTAAAATGTTCTGTGCATAAGCTCTTAAAAAGTCTCTGCTAGAGAACTATCTAGCACCAAAGAAAAAACCTTTTCATTTCAGCCCTCTGCAGTCTCAGATTTCCCTTCTGCTGCTCTAGGTATCAACTTTGAGAGTAACTACAACCTGATTTCTGCATATTTATCATATTCTGCAAATATTAAAACAAGCAAATATGAACAATGCCATTTCTGCATAGATAATTTGCCTGGTACAAAAACAGATAATCCAATTTAATTTTTTTTCCCAACAACACAGCTGCCTCCCTGCTGGGGAGAGAAAACAAATCTCTTTCAACAGCTTCAGTTTCTCAGTCCCTCGATAACTATTCCTGTGAAGAACCCAATTTTGGAAGGATACCATGTGCCCAGCAATGGTTACAGATCATCTCTGTTGTCTTGAGAAGGGGAAGGAGAACACCCAGAACACAACAGTGAGGTAAAAGTAGATCAACATGCTTGAAGTTTCCTAACACTTACTTGACAATTTGGGGCCTGCCCCTCAGATGAACACAGCACTGATGCTATGCAGAAAACAAGTGTTGCAGACAATGGAGGCTGCTGAACAATGACACTGGCCACTACTCTAGATCTCTCTTCCAGTCTGATAAAAAACATCTGCACTTATTTGCCTGCTGAACTTGAAGGCAAGGTCCCAGTAGTATTCAACTTCGCAACCAGAGGTGCTAATGCGGGCATTTTGTTATCCTGTCCTTCTTGAAGAGTGGCAGGTAATGAATTTTTTACCCCACTAGGAGCCAGTTTTGCAACTATAGGTGCCAGTAAAGGCATCACTTTATTACTCTGCCCCTCTGAGTCCACCGGCAGACTTGCCACTTTTAAACCAAGTGGTGCCAGCTTCGGCATGGGCCTCCACGACTTGTCAGCAGTACCGGCTTCTGGATTAGTCTTCATCTGCAAAACTGGCGGAGTCACGTTAGCGGCATCTGACAAGGTTGTTACTGTTTTGCCATTCCCACCACCGGTTACAGACAGATTGGAAAGCGGATTCTTCATTTCAGTACCTATCACTATCTTTAAGACATCTGCCTCAGATGAAGGCTCCCCAGAGTTCTTGTCCCCATCACTAAGGTCATCATCTTCCAGGTGCAGCAGGAGGGGGCTTAAAGAGCCACCACCTCCTGGAACTTCAGAAAGGTCCTTAAAACTGCCTCCCAAATGGCCAAACTCGAAGGAAGAGTCATCTGCAACGGAGAGATCACTGGCTGTTCCCCGACGAGCTTCTGCATCTTTATGAGAGAAATCCGACCTGAGGGAACCAGGCAGCTCAGACATGGCTGAGGCATCATCGTTCAGCTGCTGGTTGAGGAAGGCGATCTCATTGAGCAGCGAAGTGAGGGTTTCATCGGTGTCATCGCCCTCCTCGATGCTGCTCAGTATCTCACTTGTATCCAGGTCTGCTTCCTCCATTGCAGAAGCCACTTTCCTCAATTCCATTTCTATCCTGGAATCTTTGATGTGCAGCTTGCGGAATGACAATTCTTTGGATTTTAATCTTTCCCCTCCAGAATCACCATCTTTCCTCCTGGTTTGGCTTCCTACAAACTCACCAACGCAGAGTTTTTTGCTGAAGGACTCTGGAGGTTCTTTTGTACATGACACGTTCCAGAGCTGTGGAAGGACATCTTTATTTTCAAAGAAAACTTTCTTTGGACCTGTGGTATTTCCTCCATCTCCACCACTGCCTCCAAGACATGGTTTGGCTTTTTCTTCTGAAAGAATGTTGTCACTATTCGTAGTTTCAGGGGGTGCTACAGCCAAGGATTGCTCAGAAGCTGGAGTCCCTGCAGCTGCTGTTGCATTAGAATTTTTGTTTCGGTTCAGGTTTAGATTCATGCCTGCTTCAGCAGCCAGTGATGTTACATTAACAATCTTTGGCATCATAAACGAATCTTCGCTTTCTGCAAAACCACACAAAGCAGCATCCATTAGGGTATGTGTTAACTGCAAGGTAATTCCTAAGTAAGTGTAATTAGCTCACTTTCAGGTCTTCCTCAAGCAAACTGCAATTTAGACTGATTACACAGCTCTGCTCAACTGAAGCTTTAACACACCAATAGCTTAATTTTCAACTTGTAGAACAACAGCAAGCTCCAGTGCAACCACCTGCAATGCTTACAGTTCAGATGGTGATGCACAAGGCAAACAAAATGAGAATTTTCTCTCTTACTGGTTTTTTATGCTTTGTTTTTATGATCACATCTTGCAGTTATGGTTTTGTGCACAACAGAGACATTCCAGGACTAAATGATTACCTATTTTCTGCCTCCTAGCTGTTCCCTGTTAATAGCACTCAGATTTTCCCAACCCTAAATCTGAAGTAAACTTTCCTTTTTCATTATGACTGAACGACTACAAGGAAGCAGAAAGTGAGTGGCTTGCTTTCAGCACAACAGATGGCAAGCAGAACCCTGCTGGCAGGAACCACCCCACACCTAGATCCAATGTACAGCATGAGGCCCTGAAAAACAGCCCTCCCATGGGCAGCAGAGCTGGCAGGGTATGGGAAGGGGCTGTGCCACAGTAAGAGTCTCGATGTTACAGGCAAAGATTTTCAGCAGCCCCACCATCACTCTGAACTGAAGCTTCCCCAGGAGGATGCATTACACCACAGACACATCCCAGTATCTATTTATCCTGACCTTCCTGATGGCAAGCAGGCTCAGTGAGATGAAGGAAAGTTAAAAAGCTCCAATCCATAATCTCCTAGTAAACTGTTCAAAACATTTAATCATGATTTTCTTTGAATACCCAGAAAATAACACTTATAATTACTCCCTAGAGAGAAAACAATTTACCTTCAGCTTTGCAAGGATCATGTTCCCTGCATGCAAGCACAAAGATCCATGAAAAACAAAGATCATACCTGAGTGGGGTGGTGTAGTTGATACCACTGTTGAGGGTGCTGGATTCCCAGCAACAGTTGACAGTGTAATAGGAATGGTAGAGTTAGTAAGGATTCCTTTTACTTGGACAGGAACTGTTGATCCTGGCAGCTGAATCATCACAGAAGTAACACCTATCCAAGAAAAGCGAAACGGGATGAAGTGGAAACAAAAGCCTTTCAGATACTCAGATACAGTACTTTCATACACTTCAGATACTCCTGGAAAACAGGAGCAGTGCACTTCAAGGCAAGACTTCAATAACATCTTAAAGTATTAAAAACAGAAATGCAGAGTGGTTACGTGATTAGGAATTCTTCCTATGTTTCCCTAATTTCTGAATAGCAAAATTTTAACACATTTTACTAACCTGTTGATAAACTGATAGCTTGAGTTAATGACACGTAATCTCTCTTATCAGCGCCAAGTTCTACCTCAGCCAAGTTTTAAAAAAATCCAAAATATTAAAGCAAAATTTACTAACTTCATAAACTGTGCTGCAGATCTATGAACAGCGTTATACTGATTACTATCATCCCATGTGATCCTACCTGGCTGTGTTGTCATGGCAGTACCAACCCCTCGAGGCTTTAGCTCAGCCTGCAGCAGCGTGGAAGGAACAGCTGCCACCTGCCCTGGGACCAGGGGGCTCTTCAGCGTAAGCACCTGCCCCTGCGGAGTCATCACTACGCTTGCGGCCGTGAGTGTGAGAGAGGCTGAGGAGTCCTCTGCAAGAAAAGAGGTAAGTAAAACACTCATTTATTCTGGCACATCACCCTGCAAGCCAGGATTAGGTACAGCTCTGCAAGGGGCCATTCTTTTGTTCCTTCCTACATATATGACGTGAAGGTCTCCACAAATGTTGAACGCTTCTCTACAAATTCCCAGCTACAGAAAAAAACTCTCCAACGTCTGACAACTCTGCCATTTAATTTAAGAGCAAACTTCCACCATGTTGAGAGCCAGCATTTTGAGAAGGGAGGTTTTAAAGAGTCTGTTGTAGCAATCCCAGCATTCTGGGGGGTTGAACTTCAGGTTTTGAGTCAGCAGAAAAAGAACCACCTTCAACTCTTACAAATTACTGCTGGATTGCAGTGAAACTCCCTGAAATTAAAGGACAACTTACTAAGAATTTACTTCCCATCATTCTGAAACTCTGAAGTCATGTTCACCTGAAGACCTCAGTCGTACTGGTCTCATCCTTACTGAAAGCAAGTGGTTTCCACACCTATCATATGGACATTTCCCGGTCCTATGCACAATTCTGTTTCAGGAGTGAGGCTGCCTGCACAAGCCAGCTGGCATTTTGCCTTCCCACAGGGTGCAGCTTCAATGGCTGTCTCCCCTTGATGCAGGACGTGCACCACTTGCAGCCCACCTGTGGCCCGGATTCCTCTCCTGGCAAGGATCAGTGGCTTGCCCCTTCTGTTTGTCATCGCTATCGGGGTTGGCTCTCTGGGGGCAGCAGAGGATCCTTCCTGCTGGCTGCTAGCAGTGGAGGGTGCAGCTGATTTCTGTGGCTCAGGTTCTTTCTTCTTTTTTTGTGCTTCTATTGCTTTTTGTTTAGCATAAATATATTCCAGCTTCTTCAGGACCACCTCTTCTGTCTTTCCTACAGAAAAATTATCAGATAGTCAGCCTACTTTCAAATACTCTTTCCAAAACTAAAATGCTGAAGATAGAACTAATAATGTGTTAAGATGACATTATTAAATTACTATAAAACAGATAACCACCATCCCCACCAAGTAAATAGTATACTTAGTATCAGAGTGAAGCAATTATCCATTTATTCAAATTTTTTTTTCCCTTCAGAAACATCCACACATTTTAGAATTTATCTGCCACTTTGATAAGCAGAAATTAGCCTGGACAAGCACAAGTTCTTGCTGAACAAGAACTAGTAGAAAATACCCACAGCTATAAAAAAATCCTGCCACATCTCCTAACGATAAACATGTGACTACTGGATAAAATGTTACCTCTACATGGAATGAAATTTCTTGGACTAATGGACCCTGTTACTCAAATGACATTTGAATGTAAACTCACATACAGTTTATCATTGTCATGAAAATTCTAGCCTTGGATAAACACACAGATTTCATAAATAATTTGTTTTCTGCATATATACACAATTTTATATGATCCAAGTTCAAGTGACTGTACTAGCTTGTTTTCTGCTTAGTGTTTATAGTCTAACATCATGGTACATCTTTAACTAATTGTCCTGAGACAGGACTTTTTCCTCACAAAATCTCAGGTCTCACTAGGAATGCAAAAGATCAGATAACTACTTTGTGAAGTTATTTGCTTTCATTCTCTGCTCAAAAGGACTCTCATACACTTCTAGATTACTAGACTTCACTACAACACCTTTCAATTTATAAATCAAATACCTTATATATGCATGAATGGATTAATGTAAATACAAAAGATTTAAGCATCTTTCATTTCTACTTTACAAGTATTTCGCTGTTTATAGTCCCAGACTGCAAGATTAGAATAATATTTTGTTTGATCACACATTTTGACACTGGTTGAAAATGTGTCACAGCTTTCCTACCCTTCCAAATGGCACAGAAAGACATATTAAGTACAAGATGTAATGTCTGGATGAGCAGCAGCTATAATCTACTTCAGTTTTTTGTTCTGTGTACAGAGCTGACACGTTCTAGCCCATAGGAGCACTGGTTCTTGGGAAAGCAGGACAAGGAGTCATTTGCAAAGCTCTGCAAGGAGTTGGAGGTTTCAGTACTGACCAGAGAGCTGTGTGTGACTGTGAAGGGCTGAGCAGAAATGGCATTTCAGGAAGTGACCAGTGACAGAATGAAGTAACACCATCACCATCACCCAACCTTTCCAAAGGAACCCAAGCCCATGGCTCCCAGCAGAGTGTTCCACACTTCCTTTAGGCATGAAGGAGAACAAAAGCCATTTCTACCAGCATGATGAGCCTATCACTGAGTCACAGCTTAGCACAACTTTGTTTGGTATCACAAGTCTGAATTTTATGCGAACCAATGACACACCTGGATCCACCAATTAGTCCACACATTCTCCCTCCTAAAAGCCTTTTCCTTCATCTTTCATTATTACAGCTAGTTTGCATCCAAAACCAGTCTCACCTGAAAGCGTGGATACTTTTCGGATCAGACCATCTCGTTTGCGTGTCAGTAACGTCTTCTGTCCAATAAACTTATCTGCCTGATCTGTCAGTCCTTGGATTTCCTCAAAGGCCTAAAATAGTATCAGGGAACTGATTTATAAACCAGTGATACACAAATAATTTTCTTTCCCAGAAACCTTTACAAAATTTATTTTCAAATTTCTGTAATCTTGAGAAAATAGGATTGAGAGATAGCATGTGAAGTACCATGAATGCCAGCTTTCCCTAAACGCTGGTTGAAGAGTGATTAACATCTTGTTTGTCCTTCTTCCAAAGGTCAGCCATTTTTAGGAAAAACCCCAAACTTTTATCTTCCAGTTTCTAGCTACAGTAGATAAGCATAATTACATATCTACCACTCTTGTTTAGTTTCCTGTCATTTACATCTTTATAATTAAGCTTTTAATGTCTGTATAAATGCCTTCTCAAGCATTAAAAAAGTAATTGATTTAATGGATTAAAAAATTTCCTTATGTACACAGTAAACCACTAAATAATTCAGACATAACATTTCACGATTCAGGAAGAATATGAGGGGAGGCCCAATCCAAAAACATATGTTCATGTCATCAAGATTATGCTTTTTGGAATACAGACTCTTTCAGGTATTGTTTTGTTCTAGAGAGTCCAGCAGAGATGACAGAAGTCCCCTCTACACTGGGACTCACCTGAAGAGTTCATACTAGCATAATTACTGTCCAGATTAAATTATTCTCCTCCTCACTTAAGCTCCAAAATACCTACCTGCTTGAGAATGTAGCATTTGGAGACCTTGGGAAGGTTCAGTAGCCCCAAAACTTTCTTCAGCTTGTCAAAGAGACCTCTCATTTCATTACGTCGCCGACGCTCGTTTGCCGTGTGTGTCTGGCGGTAATGAGCAAAGGCTTCAGCCTGGGACTTCAGCTTTCTTTTCCAGGTCTGATGCTTCTGCAGGAGGAGCAACCAGATTGACCAGTTTAAGTAAAGAAGGCAATGTAATGGCAGGCAATGTTCAAATGCACATGAGATTTACAGCCTTTCTACAGACACCTGAAGATTCCACGTCATGCTATCCGGCTACTAAATCTTCCTGAAAGTTCAGAATCAGAAGGACACACAGTAAGAAATGAAATGGTGACCAAAGAAGAGACCAA
This sequence comes from Onychostruthus taczanowskii, assembly GCF_017590055.1. Taxonomy (NCBI): domain Eukaryota; kingdom Metazoa; phylum Chordata; class Aves; order Passeriformes; family Passeridae; genus Onychostruthus; species Onychostruthus taczanowskii. The sequence goes on along the minus strand of NW_024496525.1, from coordinate 4,201,165 downwards.
CATAATCATATCAACCCTAACAGAAAAGAGCATGAGTCCTTCCAGTTCATAAGCTTGTATTTTTTACAACACAAGGCTACTTAGATAAAATCACAACATTACAACAAAATCACGTATGTTCGAGCCAAGTATTTTTTGTTTGCTTGTCAAGAAAGTCTACTAATGAATGAAATAATTACATCAAATACAGGGGACTTGAATCTTTCCCTGGAGTTAAACTAGTTTGATTTCCATTTTCTTTCATAGCTTCATTATGGGTTGGTGCCAAAGAGATACTGTAAGTCAGAATGTGAAAGATGGTATTGACATTTATCACCCCAGACATCCACCAACACACAGAATGCAGCCAAGAGCCTCTGGTTTTGAATTTATTTAAGTTTCTAAAACAACTGCCAGACAATAAGAAAAATTACTGATCTCCACAGATTCAAAAGTTTTTTATCTCATCATTACTCTTCCAGGTTTTGTACAGCTATGCTATTTATTTAATAGGGAAGTAATTAACACAGTTTTTTGGATAATTTTAGGTCTGCTTCAAACCCCAGAGCATGAGCGGAAAGACTCTCAGATTCAGTGATACTATTTCTGAGCCTGCTGGACTAGGAGGAATCTGAAGATTTGTCTCCCAAAATCTGGCTCTTGAGAGCCATTTTGCTCTCACATGCAGACTTGAGCACAGTACAGCTGCAACGCTCCCGTGTTGGCCATGGGTTCCTGTCAAGGGAGGGCCTTACAACCTAAATTCGAGGGCAGAGAGGAGGACACATGGAAAAGGTGAGGCACACAGAGCATCCTGGACCCCATCCAGGGGTCTCAGGCAAAGGCATACATCCCATCCTGCTGTAGCTAAGAAATACACCAGTTTCCAACTGCACTCAAGGCCCCATCCCACCACAGAAGGAAACCCTAGAGCTGACGTCAAGTGTATCACAGAAAGTTATGGACAGAGAAACTGGCTTCAGAGCCACCCACCCAAAAATACAGCACAAGATTCTGAAGGACTGCAGTGAGTTTTGGTTTGAAAGGATTCTGTGATATCTTTAACTTGCCTAAACATATATATATTCAAACTTCCGTTTTTAGAAATCCTTCATCCAGTGCTGTGCCTCTGTAATTCTACATTCTTCGCCAACACATGAACATTTTACCCATTTATTATTTTAAGCGTGCTGTAAAAATTATTCATGCCAAGAATACAAAACCTAAGCAAACGCAGCCATAAATAAAAGGCAGATCTTCCTCCAATAGCTAAAGCTGAATCTGAAACCCACTGATGCCAGCACCAGCCCTTTTGCCTTAAGGAAATTTGGACTGAGCAATTCCCCCCCCAGCACATTCGGTTTCCTGCATTTAATCACAAGTATCTGCAAGGCAGATGAATCATATTAAGAGCTGCATGTGAGATGAAAGTTTATCTTTAAAATGGAGGTGTGATACTAAAAGGAAAGAGGAGAGCAAACATATACCTTTGAATGTTTTTCTGATAATGTTTCATCCGAAGAATTAGGAGGATGGTATCTGGAAGAAAGGCAAAAAGTTTTTCCCAATGCTACTCGTCTCATACACTCTATCCTCATTAACTACATCCCAACAGTCTAGAATTGCTCATTTTTATGCCTTGAAATTAACTTTTCTTGTGTAACTGCCTAAAAGCAGGATACTCTTGAGTTTTCTCAAGAAAGTGAGCTCTTATCTCTAATGCCATCATCCTGGAAATAACTGAACTGTTCTGAAAGCTGTGAAATTATCTCAGAGTGGAAAAGACAAACTATTTCACTATATGACAAAAAGAATAAATTCAGCTTGTGACTGTTAGCTGCACAAAGTATCTTTTTAAATTATGTTTTGGTTCTCTTTTCAATAAACACAGATTTAATATAGATGGCAGAGCAATTCCTCCCCCACCAAGAAACACCAACCAAAATCCTCACATTTATTACTATCCTAATATATAATAACAGCAGCTTCCTCATATCTCAGGAGCTGCAACAAAACAAAGAAAACATACATTTGAAAATTATTTTTTGCAAAACATAACATCTCTTTTTCTCTCTCACTGAAAAACCTTCAAAATTTAAAGCAAAGTCATCACCTTAGGATAAAAGTTGAGCTGTTGTCCTTAAAGGGGAGGAAAAAAGAGGTAACTATCTGGTAGACATATAATAGCACCAGACAGTTTTTTCAAAGTTTCTAAAAATAAAATCTTCAAGCAAAAATAATGACAGATGCAATGTTCCTCATTTTTTTGTTTGATGCAACTGAGAAACAGCCACAACTGTCATTACATTCCTCCAGTAAGCCATATTTTTATTTTGCCTTTGTCATTATAAATGCAAAGGCAGCAACAGTAACAAAAAAAAAAAAAAAAACAAGCAAAAAAATTAAGCCAAGCTATCCAACCATGGCAGACTATATGTCAATAAGAAAATACTTTCTTTGCTGGGGCAATGGTCCCAAAGACAAAGCTTCATTTTCAGTGTCAGGGATTGACCTAATGACTGTTCCTGCCCAGAAGTCCACCAGGAAGAATAAACACAGCTTACAAAACCACATGTAAAACAAAGACAACCCTGCTAATTTTCACTTTGCAGGAAGGGAGGCTATTCACTCAATAATTTTACATTACAAGATACATCCCCATAAATGAATTAATCAGAGGGGAAAAACAAAAAGGCTAAGCCACCTTGATACTACTCTTAGTGCTGCCAGCACCATCCTCACAGACACTGGGAAGCACCAGTGCTGAGGAAGGCACGGCAGAAGCCTGGCTTTATCTTGCCATCACATGACACCTGATGTTTAATGGGATCACTCCACGCCAGCCCAGCAGCAGGATACACAGGGGATACACAGGTGCTCTCCAGGGGTGCTTACTTCGGGTCGGAGGGTTCGATATGAGCAGCTGTGGCCTTCAGACGGGCAATGTTAATCTTCTCTGAAAGCTCCTCCACGGTCTCAATGTCCACCTGCTCGTCATCCTCTCTGTATTCACACGCATCCTGGAACAGGTTTTGTTTTGGTTTTTTAAAACGAGTATCTACTCAGCAACAGCGCTCAGGCCAAAACAGTTTCACTTCAGTCTCAAATGAGATTACATGACAACATTTAGAACTATCAAGGAATCCACATCTCCAGCTACACTGGCCAGTAAACAGTGCTAAGCAGGGGGTTACTTTAACTGTCACCTCCAGGAATTCCTCACACCAGCAACTCTGTAAAATGTGTTTTGGTAAGGGCAGAACCCATCTCTGTCCTTAATGTTCTTATTACGGCTGAGACAAAAGCTTTCACAAGGCAGAATTTTCCTGCCTCCATTTTCAAGTAAGATTAAACTGCCTTTACAACCTAATACCATAGACTCTTGCTAATTGACTTCTTTTACAGAATTTGAAATAGCTATCATCTTAGTAATGGTCTCTCATACCTAAGACAGCAAAAGTCACGATGTCATACAGTCAGGCTTCTTTGGATCACATAGTAAACTGCTTACATGATGAAGAGTAAGACTTTGGCTCTTTCCAAAATGCTGCCCAATCATTTTATGTATTTATTATATTCTGAAGAGTATGTTTTCTCCATGCTCGCCTGACCAAGAAAACTTGCTATTTTGTGAAGAGAGAGACAAGGAACAACTGCAGTTCTGTAGCAACCAAAAGAGTAAAATATCAATCTTGTGGCCATCTGTAAGTCCAGGTGATACCCATCTCACAAGAAAACATACCTATTCAACCAATTGTTTTGTATTACAGTTTTTAGTGAAGTTTTTTACATTATAATCTTTGGTCTGATTACAACAAAGAACAAAGAACTCTTTCTCCTCAAGCAAGAAAATGTAATTACACTTCTATTCTCTACTCTATTTCACCCAGTTCCCTGAACCACCCTGACTAAACAAAAACTATTCAAAGAAAGATACTATTTAAATAACAGAACTACTGAACAGATACTGCTATTATGTTGAAAATACTGCATGTACAACGTTGCCACTAGGGGCAACATTGATCTATTTCTTTATACAAACAGCACTTCACTCTTGCCTGCTCTTCTGGGTCATTCACAAATCCATCTTGATGCTGAAAAAAGTCTCCTGATACTTTCTCTAAGCTTTTCCACTTTATACAGTACCGGTCCTGTGACTCTTACATGCAAGAGATGGATACTGGTCAGGCAGGGTAGTTCAAAAAAGATGCTCAAATGCAGAGATAAAAAGGAAAAGCACCCCAGGAAATTAGTTTACCATAGAAACACTGCTGTCATAAGGTTTTCCAGTGCTGGTGAGTTATACTGGGCTAATCAAAGGGTTAATAGCAATTTTCCAGGCTAGAGCTGCTCTAGAATTGCAACAGTCTGTACACTATCATATTAGAAAAATGGTATTCAAAACCCAGTATGTGGTATCTTTTTCATGAAAGAAGGACAAAAAAACCCCCCAAAAAAACAGAAGTAGAGAACTCCATTGTCCACCAAGAACTTAACATTTTAAGTTTACACATTCGGAATGTGGGCATATGAAAAACAGAAGTAATTAATTTTTTGATTCTTGAATTCCTAGCAACAGGAAAATATCACAGTCAAAGATCATCAGAAGTAAGCAGTTCTGACGTTAAGAACAGCTGTTCCTATAGAAGTACTGTCCACCTGCCACAGGCTGAACCTTTTCCATAGCCCAGCATGATTCTTGAAGATGCTTGTGGAAGCCCTGCCTTTCTAGCATCACTCAATCCATGCTACTTTCAGTCTTTCCAAACGACTTCCTGTAGTTACGTAAATTCTAAATGCCTTTGAGTAAGGGTGAAATACCTCATGGAATTAAGGCACCAGAGGAGCAATACCACTCTACAACAGAGCTCTGAAGCTGTTATGGAAATTGCAGCATTTTTCCCTCTCTTCATTTCGATGCCTGTTTCTAAGCCCTCTCCTCTGATTTTTGTCTGTTCCAGGCAGCCTAAACCTCTACTGCTGATACTAAAGAGCAAATTGCCTGGCGGTAGAGGATCCTCAGCAACAGTGCTGAGGGAGAAGGTTACATGACAGCAGATGTCATCTCACACTACCCAAGTAAATGTGTAATATCTAGAGCTGCCTTCTATGCTACAACGTCTGCAGGTTTCACACACGCTCTGAACTAAAAGCCGACAACATGCAAGAGATTGCTAAAATTTTTATTGCCCACAAAATCTATCACTTGCACTTTGTATTAAGCTCACAGTTTTATAATAATTGATAACAGTCCTTATCATTTCAATGTTTGGCTCAGAAAAAGAATGACTGACAAGCCCTTTTAAACAGCACTTACAATGCAGTATCTTGCCAGACACAGAAGCTGTTTTTAGACTAGTAAGCTGAACCATGGGACTCTTATCTGTAGCATTACAATCCCAGAACAACCCCTGGCATGGTCTTGGTGTATGCCAACAAGGACTTGTGAACAATTAGGAGCCACAGCCTGTGACATGGCCCAGGCCAAGCAGTCCTTCTCAGCAGGAACTCTGTGTGCAGTCATCATGCCTTGGAGATAGAGAGTTTAACATCACCTCCCAAACCATCCCACTTGAATTTGTTCAGACAGCAGGTCCCGATACTCATTAGTCAGCTTCTACAGATATTCCCAGAAAGTTTTATTCATATCACCAAACCCAGAATGATTAATCATCCTAAGCTTGTCTTGATGCAACTCAGGGTAGGAAATTCAAAAGGGCAAAGATACCACCACAAGAACCTTCTTTCTGTTTTCCAGAGACTAGAATAGTCTCTACATCAGGGACACAGAGTCAGCACAAGGTTAGAAGGTAATCTGAAGGGCATTGATATGCAAAACTAAGAACAATTAACCAGTGTGGGAAAATGTGCTAAAAAATAAACACTAATAGGTACTACAGGTAGGCAGGATTCTTCCTGACTCTCACTGGAGTTCTCTAAGGTTTAAATGGCCATTTGCTGAGCAACCAAAACCACATTTGGAACTAACAGAAGAAGAGTTTTCTTAACTATTTCCACTAAACAAAACTGTTAGTGGACATGCATACACTCTTTGCTTCTGCTTCCACTAGTTTAATGAAGCAGATAAACATCCTCTACTAGCCTGTTTACATGATCTGACTTCGTCCAGTCTGACAAACAATACCAGTGCAGCCTGTCTTGTAAGCACTATGATGAGAGAAGAGTACCTCCCAGTGAAAAATAACAAGTTGAAATCCAAAACTGATTTCTCCATTAGGCACTGACGTGCTCACTCAACTTGCCAGCAACAGCAATTAATAAATCCAAACTCCAGACAGGTTTTTACAGTCCCATGAGATGTCATTCCTCAGCTTTACTGCTCTAGAACCAAAGCTAGCTTATTGTATTCAGGTGAGCTTGCAGTGAAGACATACCCTTAGATGGCTTTCCAAACCGTATCAGTCAAAACCTGTGCAATATGTTTCTTCCAAAACAAACATTTCTTATAATCTCCAATATTACTCATTTGCTTCATCGTCCTTTTGCAGGATGAAAGAAAACAGTTTTCAAACATCAACCTTGATAAAAGACTACTCTGTGACCTAGACACTATTGTTGGTTTACCAACAAATTCCTAAGACTACCATGTCAGGGAAGTTTATCTGGCATCAGGAATGAATTAAGTGGTTCTCAAAACTTGATGATAACTCTGCTCAAGTTATGAAAGGATATAGGACGTACGAAACTGCCACCACCCAACTGAAGACAAGGCAGCAACAATTCAGATTTCCACTTAAAAGAACTTCCAAAAATAACATCTGTATTCAGTTTTTTCACCTTCATGCAGCTGAGATGCTATCATCTTGTCTGAGAAAAGCGAGCTGGAATATGAACTGATTAGTCAATTTTTCTGCAAGTTGAAGAGATTCTCTGAAAGCCAGAGCTGTTCACTTGGCTATCATGGAATAATAGAATATCCTGAGTTAGAAGACACCCAAAAGGATCACTGAAGTCCATCTCTTGGCCCTGCACAGCACCATCCCCAACAATCTCACCATGTGCCTGAGAGCATTGTCCAAACTTTTCTTGAACTCTGTCAGGCTGGTGCTGTGACCCCTCCCCTGGGGAGCCTGTTCCAGTGCCCAACCACCCTCTGGCTGAAGAACCCTTTCCTAATATGCAACCTAAACCTCCCCTGCCCCAACTTCATTCCATTCCCATGGGTTCTGTCACTGGTTACCACAGGAGAGATCAGTGCCTGCCACTCCTTTTCCCCTCATGAGGACGTTGCAGACTGTGATGAGGTCTCCCCTCAGTCTGCTCCAGGCTGAACAGACCAAATGATCTCAGACACTCATAGAGCTCCTCCTCCCTCCTGTGAGGCCCTTTGCCACCCTCACAGCCCTCCTTTGGATGCTTTCCAACAACTTAATGTCCTTTATATATTGTGGCACTCTAAGATGCACACAGGGCTCGAGGTGAGGCCACCCCAATGCCAAGCAGAGCAGGACAATCCCCTCCCATGCCCGCTGGCCATGCTGTCCCTGACGCCCCCCAGGACACACTTGGCCTCCCTGGCTGCCAGGGCACTGCTGGCTCACATCCAACTTGCCACACACCAGGACCCCTGGGTCCCTTTCCACGCCACTGCTCTCCAGCCTCTCACTTCCCAGGCTGTTCATACACCCAGGGTTGCCCCATCTCAGGTGCAGAATCTGGCACCTGCCCTTGTTAAACTTCACATTGTTGGCCTCTCTGCAGGGCCTCTCCACCTCTGAGAGTCAACAGCTCCTTCCATTTTGCATCTCTGGCAAACTTACACAGCATCCCTTCCAGTCCTGCCTCCAAGTGATTTATGAAGATGCTGAAGAGCACAGACCTGAGGATGGACCCCTGCAGAACCACACTAGCGACCAGTCACCAGTCTGATGCCGCCCCATTCACCATCACCCTTCACGCCTGACCCATGATCCAGCTGCTCACTCATCACTTGATGTGTTTATCCTGATGAGTGCTGGACATTTTGTCCAGAAGGATCCTGTGGGATAAAGTATCGAAAGCTTTACTGAAATCCAAAAAGATTGAATCAACTGTCACCAGTCAGCTGGACGGATAACCTCAGGAACCTTGCTAACTCATTCCTCAAGCAGCCCAATGTCTGCTCTCCTCATAGCCTGGGCTGAAGTCTTGCTGGCACTTTTTCTCCTGTCACCAGAGATTTGAACTCGATTGTTTCATGGCTGCTGTGGCCAAGACAGCAGCCAATTGCCATTTCATTCACAAGCCTCTCTGTTACCAAGCAGCAGTTCAGGGAGGGCACCTTTCCTCGCTGGCTCCTGTAGTACCTGTACCAAGAAGTTACTGCCCAGGTGTTCTAGGAATCCTCTAGACCTGTTTGTACCAAAATACTCTAGTCTGATTTTCAACTGCAAGAGGATTACATTAACACAAAAGGACTAGAAGAATTCTATCCTGAAGATACAACCATTATCTCTCCTATTTTTTATTTGTCTGTTTTTCAACTCTTCTCCAGTTTAACCTCTCTTCACTTGTATCTCATTCCAAGAAAAGGCTATCTTAATTCATATGTCCATTAAACTGACTCACAAAACAACACCTTCATAATTTTAAGTAACAATGCACTGTTTCTTAAGTCATGTAGTGATATGTAAGAAGTAAAGGAATTACACACTGGATTATTTTATTTCAATTTTTGGGTTATACTTGATGGGAATTTTATGAGCATTAAAATCTAAATGTATCTTAACTACACTAACCACAATGTTTTACCCTTTTCTGTGACTTTTGGAGCAATTTGTGTTCTATCAAATAAGGAATTACAGCTCTCACATACTATTTAAATGTATTATTAACTTAAAAAAGGAATTCAAGAATGGATTCAAATACTCCTTCCAGAAATAAATGTTAACTAAGGCTACAAAAACTAAATAGAAGAAAACATCTTAAAATAACAGAAATACTAGACTGGCCACTACATTTTTGGATCAAGAAGTCCCGTTACAAGTAAGCAAATTATTTGAGTAAATACTGGAGGAAGACAACCTGCAACAGTTCTATTACAAATTGTTCAATATAACTCCTGTTACCTGAAAAACAGGCAATTTCTACAAGGCCACTACACTGCTACCTAAAAAAAAAGCATGCAACTAAGAAACAGAAGATATTTCCACTTGGAAGCCCATTTACACTTCCTAAAGAAACTGAAGTCCAAAACACAAACATCATACTCTGTCTTTCAAATCCATGGGTTATGACATGTTAGTTGGTCAATTAAATAAAAAAATAAAAAGAAAAAATATCCCTTCATAAATAGCTAAATGCTTACCACTTTTTCAACATCTATTTCCTCTTCACTTGGGAAGTCAGAAGCACCATCCAGCATCTCATCAGCAGAATCATCAGTTTTTTCATCCTCTTCTTCCTCCTCCTCATCTTCCTCTTCATCCTCTTCCATATCATCAGCAGTTATATCAATAGTGGGCATGTAATCCTTTTTGTGTGCCCTCTGTTCTGGTGCTGTCAGGAAGTCACTTTTCTCTGACGTATCACCTTTGTTATCTACTTCACTCCTATTTTCTAAAGGGGGTACAATGCTAGATATTTTGCTCCAAGAACTGTTAACATGTGTTAGAATATCATGGCCTGTTTTCATTTCTTCTAGAGAATCACAAGCACCTTGTTGTTTGCTGCCTTCCTGCCTAGCTATGTTTCCTTTGCTTTCCTCCAGATCAACTCCATGCTCTTCTACTGAAGCATTATCCTCTTCTTTTGCAGAACCAATTTCAGACCTACTTCTTGTTTTCTCTCCTACGTTTTCCACTTCTATAGAGCCCTTGTACTCCCCGCTTTCCATATCTGGCTGTGCAGCATCACCCTGGAATTCTTGCTTGTTCTCAAACAGTTCAGTCTCACTTTCTTCCTCCTTGATCTTCACCTCTATATCTTGCTCTTGTTGACTGTCTAACTGCCCAGAATTTGTTCTGTTGTCCTTGTCCATCTCTATCCGTGCATCTTCTTCTTCCTCTTTTACTGGTTTCTCCTCCCATTCAGCATGTGTTTGTTCCTTCCCATGGTTCTGTGCAGCCTCCTGATTCTCAAGGCTCTGTGAATGTGCACTATCCAGAGGAGCAACTGAAGACTCATCTGATGACCCACAAACAGAGCTAGCTGAAACTGCCTCCACAACAGTTTCAGAACTGACAGAATCCTCTTTCTCTTCAGAAGCTCCTTTTTCTTCCTCATCATTTGGCTTCTCACTGATGTACGAATGGTCAGACGATACAACATCTGCAGAAACATCATGTTGAGAAGAAAAGCTGTCATCACAAGAACTCTCTAGCACCTTTGAGTTCTTCTCCACTATCTCTAATGTAGTGGAATTCTTATCACGGCTAGGTGTGACTGTGCCAGATGCTGACCCTTCAACAGCATTTGACTGGTTAATCGACAACTCATTTTCTTCTTGTTTCCCATGTGGCACTGTGACATCAGACTCTGTAACTTCCGTGTCACCTGCCTTCCCATCCTCCTTCTGCTGAGCAGCACCTGAGTCCTCTTTCTTGCATATTTTCCTGTAATCCTTCTTCATCTGAAGAGATGCAAAATGGTGAAGAATAGAGTTTGGCACAGTCTTCTGTCCTGGGAGCTGAAGTAAAGCAAAACTTCCAGACTGTAAAGGTATGAGATTAGCAGTGGTGGCTGACAGACCACTCGAGGTGCAGGTTATTTTAGACTCTGAGGTTGTTTGGTTTGTGACATTGCTGACAGCAGAGGAAGAGATCCTCAGAGTCAGAGTCCCTGCCTGTGATACAAAACTTGTTACTGAAGGAAGAGAAGATGCTTGAGTGGCTGGGTTGGATGGGGGAGATAACTTGGGTACTGCAGTTTGTACAGCTGAATTTGCAGCAGGAGAAGTGGAAGACACAGAGGAAGTGGGAGAAACAGGTGACTCAGGAGGCTTGGAAGGTGCAGGCAACCGGATTCCTACAATAGAACCTGTGAGGAAAACAAAACATCAACTGAGACTTTCTCAAAGCAGCTTTCCAGTTTTAGTATTAGTATCTGATGCTGTACTAGAAGCAGACTCCACTCTCAAGAACCATAATGGAATCAGGTGTTTGACCACAAGTTCTCAGTGGAAAAGTAGGTCCTGCATAAAGACATTTTTTTAAGTAACACCACAATAAAACACATGAATTGGCCACTCTAAAACTAACAGACTTAATGTTAAGTTCTAGCATTAAGCTTTTTGATCAAAAAAGACATAGCATTGAAAGTCTTGCATTTTACTTTCCCATTTTACATTTATTAGAAAATGAGGAAATTGGGGTTTTTCAAAGAAAAAAAGAAAGTAAAAAATAGTATTTAATTTTAAAATATTTTTGTTTTTCTCTCGGAAAAAGACTTCCAAGGAGAAAAAAACTACGTCAAAATTACACAGTTATACCACCATATTTTTTACCTTTATGAACTCTTCTGCAGCATTTCAACACTCCATAAACAAGGAGGAAAAATATTACCAACTGGTAACTAGTTTCTCTTTTTCAGCAAGAGCCTCAAAACAGAAAGAAATTAAATAAACTTGTTGACTGATTCTTTACTACACCTCATGCTCAAACCTCAACTAAAGCTCAGCATTGTTTGCTCTTCTCCTCACAGTTTTATCTACTATGCTTGCTTCTGCTCTCCCTTCCACCCCACTCTGTCTCCCTCTCTTTCAGGTGTGTTTTGAAACATGGAGAACAGAAGAAAAGGTCCTACTACAGAGCAAACCTGCATTTAAAGTACATTTGGGTTAGAATTTACAAATACATAACAGCATACCCAACCTGAAATTTCTAACTCTTCCAATCCTGTCTTCAACTGTGTACTAGAGAAATAGATGAAAATCACATTTATTTTTCTTCTCACACTCTTAAGGAGGAAAAAAACTGGCAATTTCATACTGTAGCATAACATTTCATCTGAATACCTTCTGTAAACACACGAACCAACCTGGAAACCTAGCAAAAACAGAGCAGCACATCCAATGAAACATGGGTAACAGCTCATTCTCTTTAAGAGAATCTCCAGCAAGAAGTGTTTTTGAATCACCAGGTCAAGTCTTGCAAGTTGTGACAGTACAATGGACATGGCTCCACTGCCACACATACACACAGGCTCTTTTACTTGCTCCCAAAATCTGTTGACTTAGCTATTAACTGCACTTTCTGAGTACTATACACATGGTATTTAAGCTGCATTGTACCTGAATAATTACACTATGTTCTTCAACTACTCACACAGAACCAAATTAGACCCTGTTCAATTACTTTCAGCAGGTGAGAGCATCACAGAGACCTTTATCTCATTGTTCATTTCTGTGTAACACACCGGTCGGTCACGAGAGAAGCACTGGACTTTGTACCTGGATTGCGGAGCATCACTGGCTGCACGCTGGGCTGAGCACCCGCAGTCCGAACCTGCTGCAGGGGAACAAGCTGAATGATCTGCCCATTGGGATGTCTGAACAGGTTCACAGCCCCAGGGCTCCTCAGGGGCTGAAGGACCATCTTCTGCCTCTGTGCCACCTGCGTGTTCAGCGGTCGCAGAGCAGAGGCCGTCTGGTGCACCGGAATCAGCAGCAATCGAGGTCCAACACGTTTGTCTGTTCCAGGAGCTATCTTTGGGGGAGTCTTATTTGCAGCTTGTGGAACAGCATCTTCTGAAATATTTGAACAAGGTAGAAAAAAAATCACTTGAAGAGACTGCCTTCAAGTCAGTCATTATTCTTAATAAATGCAAGTGCAAATATTTTAGAAACAACTCCATCTCTTTTAAATTTATTTGAAAGCAAGTTTTCCTCTTTTTATCCACAGAATACATGGAACCAACCAGGTCAGAATGGAAGAGTTTTGGGTTTTTTCTGTGTAGCTCCACTGACATTTTTCAACCATGACACAGGACAGTAATTCCCTATCTAATTCCTGAACTCTGTGCCAACCATAAAATTCTAGCAGTCATATCTGTGCTATATATTTCTATAGGTCAAGGGATGATGTGAGGCTTCCAGCTCACTTCACAGCAGTAACTGACCAGATAGTTACCTTTTTTCCTTTCTCTACCAGTTCAGGCTGGAATACAAAAAGCAACTTAAGAGATGACATTAGCGTGATGAATAGGATTTTTTTATCCTGTTTTGGAAAGGGGGGCAAGGCAAGAGAATCCATATTTAAACTGAAACCAGATGAAGAGTGTATTATAGCTGTGAAAAGAAGCAGAATTAAAAAAACAAGTGTTTGCAGTAATAACCCAAAACACCTAAGCATTACCTCTTTTTTGAGGACTTGAATTAACTCCTGATAGTATCACTGGAACAGAGACAGCAGAGGAAGTCAGTGTGGTCACCACAGGCGTAGCTGCTGCAGCTGTTGTCAGTACAACTGTGGAAGTGCATGTTGTGACAACAGCACAAGTAACAGTTGGTGGTGTTACTACAGGTTTTGGGAATGGCGTAGCTGCTACTGCTGCGACAATCCCTGTTGCTTTTGCTGTGTTCACAGTAGCAGGAGGAGTGGTGGATGGAGCAGTACAGGTGCCGATTCCAGGTGTAGCAGGAGCAGCTGTAACTGCAGTCGCAGGAGGAGAGCAGGGAGGTTCACTGGCTTTTGTCTGGCAAGAAGTGGTCACAGTAGATGCTGCTACACTGGTACTTTCCACAGTAACTGGAGAAGTGGTGGTGGCTGCAGTGACAGCAGAAGTGACTGTGCACAGAGCTGGAGATGGCACTGAAGGAACCACGGGAGCAATAACCGTGATTGGTGTGGGCTTGATACTGAGAAACTGTCGCCCTGAGGCAGCCTGGCGTGTGCTCGCTCCGGGAATCTTCTGCTGTAGAGTTCCTGCTTTGTTTATCACAAACTGGGCAAACACACCACCAGGTGAGGGTCGGGCAGCTGCAAATAAAAACTTGCAGGTCAAAATTTCAATAGAGTTCCTCTTTGCCTTTCATGAGGTGCTACAACTGTAATTTCAGTGTGACTTTGAGCCTCCTTTTTCAATGTACCTTGTAATTAAATCAAAACCTTTATGGCAGTCCTGGATATGCCTTATTCCACTACTGTAGCTTTTTACTGCATTTCTTCCCAGATACACAAAGAATCAGCTTTTGAAGGGTTGTTCTTCACAGTGAAACTATGGACAATCCTAACTAACAGTGCAGGAAAACAAACATCTAAGTAAAAAAATGGACTCCAACTATTTTCTAAACATCAAATTCTTTGTGTAACAGCTTGTGCCATCTTACGGTTTTTACTGGTTCTTGAATTTCATCCCCCTTCTACTGTATTCATTTTACACAGGCACAGGGGAAAGGGATGGGAAAGATAGAGAGTTTCCACACTGACATTCATACAGCTGCAGACTAGATGGAACAAATTTAACCAACGGAAATCAATCAATGTTAGGAAGATCCTTTACCTCATCCCTTACTCTCCAAGGGACCAGAACACTGCATTTACATCACCCCAGATGCCTACAGCACACAGATCACGGACCAAGACCAACTTAAACACTGCAGTTATTTATGCACACAGCATTCCTAACCCAGACTATGCCAGAACTGGTACTTTTTACTTAAATCACAAATGTTGCAATGACTTCACCCATCAATGAAACACAGCCAGCTCTTCCACACTACATAAACACACAAAACAACAAGTTTTATTACAGGACAAGAAAAATAACACACCCATTTACACAGCAAAGAAAATTTAGGCAGAAAGAATAATAGACAATCAATCAGAAATTAAAGTTTTTCCAGGACACAGGTAACATCCTTTTCCCTTGCAAAGCTTCAGATCTTTAAATAATGTGTGGGATTATGTGGATGGGTACTAGACCTCTCTTTTTAAACTATGCAAAATGTAATATTTAAGGGCAACTTCCTCTCTTGCCACACTGGGGTAACCATTCCAGTACCAACTCAGACACACAAGTGACTCATGAATCTTCCAGTTTTGTTGGGTTTTTCTTTAAACTCAAAGTGCTGTCTAAATCCAACCCTGTTTAGCTTGTGAACTCCAATGAGATTAGAGACTGGCGTGGTTATTGGCTGCACACCTGCTGGTTCCACTAATCCAGATTTGGACCATCTTGTCTTTCACTGCTGCTTCACAGATCTTTGGCGGTCACAAGAATTATGAGGGCATCATCAACAGAAAATCTAATCAGTGAAGAACCACGTTATTAGTGATACTTCACTCATTTGAAGTTAATCTGTGTTTGATGAAAAGCAATTAAAAATTACAGTAACGAAACGCCAAACAAAAATTCCAGTTTATGTCTGGAGAGTCTCCATCCACTCTCGTCTCCTGAAAATATGTTCTAGTAGCATTAATAAAACAACTAATAGTCAACATCTGTAATCTCACTCTGAAGTCAAAATAAAACTCTGCTTTGAGGAGGTTATTTATTGCAGAGGCATCTCAGGTAGGCAATGCAGCCAAAGGCAGCATGCACTGTTGCACAGAAATCAACATTAATGCTGTACACTCACTCTGTACTTCAGCTTCACGCAATTTAAAACACAGTAATAAGTTCCAACCTACCTATCTGTCTCTGTGCTGGGACATGGGTTTTCAGAGTCGTCACAGTGGGGGTTGAAGTACTGCTGGTGGAAGATGTAGTTTTAGGAGCTGATGTTGTGGGCCCCTGGACTGATGGTGTCCCAGAAGCAGGAGTTTTAGCACTGGGTGCTACCTTGGAGATCACATTACTGAGGGCTGCGATATCAAGTACTGTGGGCTGCAGCCTGCCTGTGATATAAGCTGCTAGCCGATTGGCAGGATGTAATGCCCCCATCTGTCCCAAAAGCAGTTTGGCCTGAGGATACCTTTTATCATTAACCTGAAAAAAGGGGAAAAGGGAAACTGTGAAAAGAACGCTAATTCACCACTTCTGGAGAAGTGTTTCATTCCGTGGGACTTCTAAAGGTCCTTTTCAAAAAACCATTGCAGTTCTGAATGGGAATTCCTAATTTCCTCATTGCTCAGGAGAACTTCAAACATCTCTTGTTTTATCTTTGTAATACAGCTTTTAAATGCTGCTCAGACTCTCGCATAAAACAGAGAGTCCAAGGAAATCACTGAAATTAGGTAAGAGTGAAGCTAGCACCTGTTTTTTTCTTCTCCCATGCTTAAGCTGTAGTCCTGAATAAAAAAAGGTTCCCTAATTGAAGGACAATTTTGGATAAAATTATCAAACCTAATTAAGACCTAGTATCACAAAAGGAAGAATACTGATCACATATACATTGAGACAAAACTTTAAAGAGCTTGTAAAAGCTGCATCAACTTTTTTCTTATCCACACTGCTGTCTGATACTGTAATTAAGGTATGATGAGTTCCCTAACTTCAAATTCCAAGCTGTAGTCGTAATGGACTGCACAGGAAAAAAACAGAACATCTTGCTGAATGTCAGGCTTCATGCCTAGTGGACAATGTGAACTTTTGTAGTGCTGCACTTTGCTTTTATATTGTTTGATAATACCTTCTAAAAGCCAAATGTATTTAAGACACTACTAAATAAACAGTAGTTTTTATTGATCAACTTTTATTGAAGGTAAGAAATCTCATCTTTCTCTCCCCCCTAGCTTCTCTTTCTGAGGGTGAAGTGTCACGAAAACATATTTTACTCTCATTTTCTAATTCACATGATTTTCCTCAAAGTGGTTTTACTATAACTACAAATAGCTATGATGGCAGAAAAAGATCTTCATCCTAACCCTGTAGTTCCTACCACTAATTCTTAACATTATGTCAGCAACATAAAACTGCAGGGAAAAGACCCTGTGAATTTAGGATTATGAAGTCTCTTTATGAAAAATATATATTCTACAAAGAGGATTCAGTCTGTTAGTGAAGATTAACAGTAAGCTGTAGCAAAAAGCAATTTAATGTTTACATTTTCATTTTAAAGTTTTGTCCCAGTGTATACTTCCCCAGAAAATAGTCTTTCTGTGGACTCACAATCATTCATTTAGAAGCATTATGTGTCAAATGCACCTTCAGGGGGTTTCACAAAGAATTAAAAAGATCTTGAAAGAGATTCTGCACTTGGGTCACCAAGACCCAAATTGCCAAAAAAGACAAGTTAAACCGTCAGATTTCAGGATTCCAATCAGATTTCCTGTTATTGAGTAAATCTTGAAAGGGATAAGCTTATGGAGAGGAATGCCACCAGATACCAAGAACTCTTGTCTGGAAAGGCAAGACATTAGAGTGTTCTCCCCTTCAAGGAGTTCTGGGATAGTACTGGATGAAACTGCATCTAATCTCCCCAGTAAAGGCAGAGAGACCCACCTGAATCAAGCCCGAGGGGCTCGTATTAGCATTGCATTTGTAGACAACCAGCTTTCCTGCAGGAGAAACCCCTGCATAGAAAGGCAAGCCTTTGCCCCCAGGCAGCTTCTCCCGCGCTTTCTCCACTGGCTCTGCTCGCATGACCTTTACATTTTCTGAGTTATTGCATGATGCCACTGTGCTATCAGGAGTCTCCAAGACAGGGATCTCGGGCTTCTCGTCCTTGTCCTGGTAGGACGGCACTGAAATTTTCACTCTGGAGGAGCAGACAGAAGGATGGTTCTCATCCTGGGCCTTGTATTCCGATGCCAATTCAATAGTGAAGCTACCCACTTTGAGGCACTGTGGCGCGTTACTGCTGATATGCTGTGATAAGATGGTCAAGATCTTATTGTGATCTTCCTCCAAGTTGCAGTCAGAGATAATCTCGATAAGTTTGGTTGGTTCACCTTGAGTGGTGTGATGAACATAGGAGGTGGAGAAAGAGTCCCCCTCACTACGGGAAGAACACCAGCTTTTCTCTGAGAAAGAATTGAAATAGGTTTCTGCAATACTATGGCATTTTAAGCACCTGGAAGTCAAACAATTTCATTCTGCCCACACCTCCACCCTTAGCTCAGCTCCGCTGCTGGCCAACAGCAAGTAAAAGAACTGTTCAAAGCATCATTTCCCTTGCAGAGCTTCACAAACAAGCAAAAACTCACTGCAAAACTAACGTAATGATTTCTCACAGTTCAATCCCTGCAGCCATACCACGTCACGTTGTATCCCATTGCATCACAAGCTAAACAAAGCCGGGTTGTTTCAATACATGGGTGAAAATTCTCAAAACACACCAACATGGTAGAAAGCATCACTGGTTATTCAAGGTGGCACTTTTCTCTTTCAGTCAGAAAAGCACTAGTGTCCTACAATGGCATGAGGGGACATGCCACTAGCAGAAGTGTCTTTTGCAGATGTGTAAACAGAAGCATGACCTTTTGTTGTCATCAGAGCTACAATGCCCTTTTTTGCATAACTAAGGATGTTGATCCCTGTGTCCTGGCCATTTTAATTTCAACTACCAAAGCACTAGCATTTTCAACTAATTGTATTATTTTTCCATTCCCATCCTTAAATGTAGCATGTGCTGTTGTATACATTAAACAGTAAAAAGATCAGCTCAAAAAGGCAGATATGGTTCATTAGTGGATGACACAATACCTCCAGTATATGTCTCATTTAAGGTTTGTAACATGGTTTGGGCCGCTTCAGATGGAAAGAGAACATGGATGTCTAGCCTATTTCTTCATGAGCTAGAAACTCAAACCCAGTATCACTAACACAGCAAAACTTCAATTTTCCAACTTGAAATAAACAAATTCAACATCAAACAATTCCAAATAAAACACAAGCACTCCCTTGTCCCAACCAGTTCTATGTGAAGAACACAAGGATCCCATCCTCCCAGTGCTACTTGGATATTTAATTCTTCAGTAACTACAAAGTGATAGTAAAGAAAAAAAGTGGGAGGAAAAAATACCCAGACAAAGCAAAGCCATTCATCTCCATTCCTTTCCAAGTATCTAATCATCTGTCTTGAATACAAGTCTTCTGTGCAGTTTTATAATTTACTGCTAAACAACCTACTGGCAGCACTGGTCACTTAACACTTAGAGCAGCAGCAAGCACTGGATATTTAGTCTGCTGTATCTCCATGTGCCCCCCTCCAGCTGCTAAGAAAACAGGAAACTATGCATAAGATTTTTATTAACAACTCCCCCAGCACACACATTTCTGTTTCATCAGTAGCTACCTTTTTAAATAAATACCACAAAAACATGTAACTACCAAGAAGTGGAATTATACTCCAGACTCAGCTCTTACCTCTTGATGCGTCTTTGTCTACCTCACAGGTTGCCTTCTCAGGAGACAGAAGCTCTGGTTCATGCTCCTGCTGGAGGAAAGAAATGCAAGAAAATATATCTTACCCTATATATATTACTCCCACACTAAAAATCACAGCACAGAATTAACTAGGTCACCCCAAATCAGAGAAATATGTTGTCTTTGTGTTACAGGCTTCATCTCAGAAGAGCTCCATTAACAATGAACATTTAAGCCTTACATGATAATGCACTTGCAGCAGACAGGAATCTCCCCAGACAAGAAAATGTAATATCACAATAACAGGATAAGTTCACCAGCACTACAAAGTGATTTAGGCTCCACCTTCCACAGCACTACCACCACCAAATGCAAATCAAGCCCTCATGTCATGTAGGAGTTTCTGGGGAAAAAATTACTTAACCATTTTCAACATTTCTGCCTATTCTATAATACACACTAGTTACAGTGTGACTTCTTACCTTTATACTACAATTCTGTGAATCACTTTTGTCTTTTTGCTGCTTTTTCTCCTCTCTCCTGTGTTCATAGGCTCGCACCCTTGCACAAGTCATTAAACTTTCAAAGTACATGTAGACAGGATCCTTGTCCTCCTCTCTAATCTAAAAGAGAAAAAAAAAAACAGATACAAAACCCTCTTTTCTTGTTCTGGATGCACATCAGATTCACAAAACAGCTTTGCTTTCTAAAAAAACTTCAACATAAATGGTTCAATAGTAAGGGTCAAAAGAAAAGTGTAGCATTTAAAGCTAGATCTGCCTGCTCAGTATCATCACATAGCCATGACCAGCTCCCTGAAATTCAAACACATTCAGATACTCTTCTAAGTGGAGAAACAAATCCTAAGTGTCATGCCTTGTCTAACATTATCTGGTATACATTAAATAGCTACTCTGGTATGTTTGTTCTTCAGATATAACTACACTCCACTCCACAGCTGTTTTTCCTCTACTGCTGCTGCTTTTGTCTGATACTAAGGTGAGTGGAGATGCAAAGCCAGATTTTTAGAACACTGGCAGTGAAATCTCAAGAAAGAACAAAAAAAAAAAAAATACTCCAGAGCTACACTGAACATTCTGTGTCTCTATCCCAACATTTTTTGCAAGTAATTCATACTTAGATAGGCTACATTATGTAGCTATTAACTTTTACAAACATTACAGGACTAAAAATAATTTTGACAAAAATAGCATATATTACTGTATTTTTAAACTAGGCTATTAATGAATCATAATCACCTTCCACCATCTCCATATTGCTATAATAAATTCTCAACAGAAGATGGATATAGTACAGATCTATATCCAATGAAGCCATCCTAGCTTATCAACACACCTATAGGCAGTCAGTCCTAGGCTTTCACCTCAAACTTCTCTAAAATTGCCTAGCACAGAGATTTTGGCAGTATTTGTTTCAATTTTCAGTACAAGGAAAAACATGCATCTTTTTTTTTTTCTCTTACCACTGGATTGGGTCTAGGAGTGTACATTCTGACTGGTTTTGTTCCACTGGAAGATCTGCTCTTACTAGGAAGCCAGACCTCTGGGCTGAGCGGTACCATAGATTTAACTGGTTCAATAACAGATGGTGTTGGGACATAAATTGGCTCTGGATCTACTTCACCTTCCACCCTCACCCACAATGGACAATTCCTAACAGGTTGCTCTGGTTCTGAATCACAGATAGCTGAAAAAAAAAAAAAAAGAGAGAAATAAAGATTACTTACAAATAAAACACCATCTAACACAGCAGTAACAGAATTTTTTGTTTAATTTGAGGTCTAGCCATGCAGCAATCACTAATCCAAACTGCCAGAAAATACTTCTGGATGCTTTTCTTGCTTCAAATTCTAGTCAAAAATGACTGGGATTTGTCTACAAGGAAGAAGAAATGAAAATTAAAATGTTTCTAAACTAATCCTTATTTCTCACTTTTACTGTGATAGAAGATCTGAAAAACCATTGAAAATTAGTGACTTCCACTGATGCTGCTTACTGGAAAACTGCAAAACACAACCCAACCCCCCCCCCCCCCCCACCCAC